>NC_086153.1:130310613-130935613 GCF_035149785.1 Candoia aspera | reverse complement strand
AACTGTGCATAAGCAAACATGCTTTGTGCATCATTCCCCTATTTATTGACCATGTATGAGTGAATTCATTGTATATTCACTGTATATTGTAACAAAGAACAGTGCTATAGGAGAACCAACTATCCATATCTGTGCTCCATTTCTCAAGGATTCAGGGCTGTTACTGTAAGCATTTGTGTTGATAGCAATTGAACTTAGAGAGGAGTCTTTCCATACTGAAGCCTTCAACTGCTTCTCTCCTGTGCATAACACAGCTGGAAAGGAAGCTGGCTTAAGAAATCCTTTCCCAGGAGTTAGCCCCTCCCTCTACTTCATACTTTCATAGCAGGCAGTCTGGCTGCCCAGTACAAAATGGATGTTGAAGGCTGAGAGTGGGGATGGGGCTCATGCCTATCAAAGAACACACCAGCCAATTCAAATGGAAGCCTAGCAGGTGGGCTGGACAGCCCTACTTCCACGGGCAGATGGATGGAAATCTGAATGCCAAGGGAGATGACTTAGGTGGGGTTCCCCTTCCCAGCAGTCTAAGGATGGGCTGAGGATGATGTCATCTGTTCCTGACCTCCCAAAATGACAGGCAGACCGTTCTCGCTCTGGGGCAAGCAGGAGGTTCCATTGAGCCCAGAATCCTTCCTTTTGTGTGCTTGGCACATGAATATTTCCCCATTGTTTATTTTCAGTTATCTACTTGAAGTGAATGTTCTCGATGGAGTCTCAGTTTTCATATGTAATAGTTACACTATATTGTAGAGTCAGCAGGGAGTAAGATCCTGAAGTGCTGATTTCAATCATTTTGCATCTGCTCTTTTTTTTTTTTTAATCTGTGCCACAACATATACTAAGCTAGCAGGAGTCACAGTTAACAACAGTTTTAGGAATAAAATATTCTAAAATATTCTGTCATTGTTTAGATGATGCATAACTTTCTTGATTTAGGTTTAACAAATACTGGATAGAACTCAGTATGACTCTTTGCCTAACGGAACATCTTCCACTCTGTCTCCCACATATTCTGTACAGCTAAGGAACCATCAGGAGCAAATCTGGGGAAGATATAGAAGCTATAGTGGGAGGGGAAATTTCCAGCCACAATGTTCTCCACCCCCACAATAGATGTTGTGTCAGAAGAATTGCATTGAATTAAAGGCATTAGTGTTTATTCTCTATACAGGCAACTCTTATTGTATTGTATTTATTCATTATGGCTTTTTAAAGTGGAAATAAACCCTGTAATCTGAGCTTCAAAATAAAATGAAACATTATCACTGAATAGAGGGTTCCTCCCCCCCCCCCTTTTCTGTTTCTGAAGGTCAGCCATATATTACAGAATTAGTAGGATGAATCCTCCATAAGCATGTAAGGAAGATTTGGTTGGAATCCTCCAGTTCATTTACTGGAGTTCATATTTAATAGAACATATATATGTGAATAGAACCAAACCCATTAAGGATGACAAATGTTTAAAGTACCAGACAGGTAAAGCTTATTAAGGAGGTTACATGCCTCAGTAGAAGCCTGCATCTCTAAGCTTTCTGTCCTAATGGTGAGGGACAATAGAAGAAAGAGGAAAGTACCCCTTTCTTCTTGTAGGAAGCACTGGAGTGAAGATCCGAAGAATATCAGCCTTTCAATTGGGGAAAGCAAAGAAAAGTACAGGAATAAAAAGGGAGAACTTTGTTTGTTCTCTATATTCCTTATGTCCATAATAGTGGGCTAAAAGGTGCAAACTGTTAATCTTTTGGAGCTGCATTTCCAGTGCTTATAGCTTGGTCATACACCACCTCCCAGAAGATTTGGAACACAATGTCATCAGTATTCAGATGACACTTGGCTCTTTCTCTTTCTCTCCTTTCTACCTGAATTAGGAGAGGCTGTGCAGTTGCTTGACAGTTGCCTAGAGGCAGGCTGAAGCTGAATCCAGATAAAACAGAGATGCTGTGGATCTCAGACCCAGGAATTAGGAAGATGGCCTGCCTTGTTCTGGTAGCATTCCCTTCAAAGGAGCAGGGGGTAACTTGGAGGGTCTCCTTGACTCCAAGATCACCAGAGGCATAGGTGACCTTAGGGACACAAAGGGCCTATGCTTAACTTTGCCTGCTATTCCAGTTATGATCCCACCTGTTCCTAATATATTCTGACTCATTTTCTGTAATACACTGAAGATGGCCTGAAAGCTGTGGCTGGTGCCAAACACAGCTGCTCAGTTATTAAGTAGGACAGCTAAATGGGACCATATGGCATGGGCCCTTAGAGTGCTATACTGTAAATAAAAAAGCCAAAATCGAGGTCTTGGTCTTAATACTAGTTTACAAAGCCCTAAATGCTCAGGATCCAAATATCTACAATACCGCTTCTCCTGATACTACCTTCTGTGCATAGCCACGTGAAATCAAGTAGGGTAGCCACAGTCATGGTCTCACCAGTGAGTCTTGTTTCTGGTGCAGTGGATAAAAGGATAATCTTTGCAGTGAATGGTGTCCCAGTTTTGGAACTCTCTTCTGGGGATAATATGTTAAACCCCCACTGTATTGTTTTAAACATCAGTTGAAGATACACTTGCTCACTTAAAGCTATTGGAGGGTAACAACTGCCTGAGGACCAGACTGTCTTTTAGAGTTCCTCTTAATTGAACCTTATTTTAAAGTATTGTACTTTTATTGCTATTTTTATGAGAGTTTGGTTTACTGTTGATTGTTTTTATGAAATTATCTTTATGGAAATTTGTTTTTAATATTCTTTTGTATAACATTCTAGACTTCTTCAAAAGAAGAACAGTAAATAAATGACATTTACAATATCTCTAATTTAACAGAATGTGTCCAGAGTAAATCTCTTTCTTGGTTTTGTTTTGTTTTGTTTGTTCCCCCAAATAGCCAAATCCACCAATAAACAACTTTATGGGGAAGTGGGGGGGGGAGATTGAACCCAACCCAATAGCAAATCATCAGAGGGTGCCAAGGAAGGCAGTGCTAAGCTCTTGAAGGATCCATGGGGTCACGTCCATCTCAGAAGCCCAGAAGAATATCAAACTATGCCTGACAAAAGGCACTTCTGCTCTGGTAGCCTATAAAGGCCTTTTAACATCTGAAATCCCCCATACAAAATGATAGCAGAGAGGACTGAAGGAATTGAATTCTGTGTGTCTAGACTGGAAAGTTTAGGAGGAATTTGAAGGAGTAGGACAGAGAAGAAGTGGGAGAAGAGAATGTGGGAAAAGGAGGAGTTGGATGCCTTGGTGATAGTTACTCACACCTTCTTCATCATGCATTTGGGTTCTTGCAATGGACCATATTTGAGGCTGCCTTCAAAACTGCTCAGAAGCTTCAGTGGAGGCAAAATGCAGCCTCCTGCATAACGGTGGGAGAGAATCATTTTGATATTTCTAGCCCCAGGCTACCCTTATGGTCTTAGGCTTGAGTAAAAAATTATACTGTGGACGTTTTAATTGTCTCGTTTTGTTGTATGCTGCCAACATATTAATTGCAGCAGGATAAGAAAGAGAGACAGTAAGTAAAGTTTCATAACACTCTGGTTTCTGTAAGTAGAATGAAGGATACTTTATTCGTCATTTCAGGAATCCAAATGTATATATGTATGTATATATGTATGAGCCTCGTGTGGCGCAGAGTGGTAGACGGCAGTATTGCAACCAAAAACTCTCCCCATGACTCAAGTTCGATCCCAGCGGAAGCTGGATTCTCTCTTGGGTAGCCGGCTCAGGTTGGCTCAGCCTTCCATCCTTCCAAGGTCGGTAAAATGAGCACCCAGCTTGCTGCAGAAGGTGACAACTGGGGAGGGCAATGGCAAACCACCCCGCTATAGTCTGCCAAGAAAACATCACAAAAGCAGTGTCCCCCCAAAGTGTCAGACATGACCTGGTGCGTGCACAGGGGACCTTTCACCTTTCACATGTATATATGTATTTAAATAAATAACATGTTTTCAATCAACCTCACCACTCATCTACCATTTTTAAACTGACAAACAAATTAATGCTGGATGTAATATACCTGGAGGAAGATGGGCTAGGAAAAAAAAGCTGCAGACACCAGTAGCATTGAAAAGAAAGAGTTGGACCATCTGCAGTCAAACAGCAAATTGCTTTCTGAGTCTTACTGTAAGGTGGTTGTGGTTATTCTGAGGCAGAGGAAATCTCATCCTAGCTTGAGTTTTACCCTAGATCTCAATGCCACGCCTAATAGAGAGGAACTGCTTGCTTTTAAGTAGGCTTAACTTTGTACTTTTCTTGACTATAAATTTTGCAAGGATTACCTAAACATAAGGAACAGAGGATGAGTTCAACTAGCCCCAGACATGATGACGCAGCTAGCTCAAAGCCGAAAGGACGGCTAGCGGCCGACGGTGCTGGTGGTGAAGGGCAAATCCGATGTTCTAAGGATCAACACACCATTGGAACCTGGAATGTAAGATCTATGAGCCAGGGCAAATTGGATGTGGTTATTGGTGAGATGTCAAATTAAGGATAGACATTTTGGGCATCAGTGAACTGAAATGGACTGGAATGGGTCACTTCACATCAAATGACCACCAGATCTACTACTGTGGTCAAGAGGACCACAGAAGAAATGGAGTAGCCTTCATAATTAATAGTAAAGTGGCTAAGCAGTGGTTGGATACAATCCAAAAAACGATAGAATGATCTCAATTTGAATTCAGGGCAAGCCATCTAACATCACAGTGATCCAAATATACGCCCCAACCACAGATGCTGAAGAAGCTGAAGTAGAACGGTTCTATGAGGATCTGCAGCACCTACTGGACAACACGGCTAAAAGAGATGTTATTTTCACCACGGGAGACTGGAATGCTAAGGTGGGCAGTCAAATGACACCTGGAATTACAGGTAAGCATGGCCTGGGAGAACAAAACAAAGCAGGACATAGCCTGATAGAATTTTGCCAAGACAAGTCACTCTGCATAACAAACACTCTCTTCCAGCAACCTAAGAGACGGTTTTATACATGGACTTCCCCAGATGGACAACACCAAAATCAGATTGACTACATCCTTTGCAGCCAAAGGTGGCAGACATCTATACAGTCGGTAAAAACAAGACCTGAAGCTGACTGTAGTTCCGATCACGAACTTCTTACTGCACAATTTAGGATCAGACTCAAGAGATTAGGGAAGACCCACAGATCAGCTAGATATGAGCTCACTAATATTCCTAAGGAATATGCAGTGGAGGTGAAGAATAGATTTAAGGGACTGGACTTAGTAGATAGGGTCCCAGAAGAACTATGGACAGAAGTCCGCAACATTGTTCAGGAGGCGGCAACAAAATACATCCCAAACAAAGAGAAAACCAAGAAGGCAAAATGGCTGTCTGCTGAGACACTAGAAGTAGCCCAAGAAAGAAGGAAAGCAAAAGGCAAGAGCGATAGGGGGAGATATGCCCAATTAAATGCAAAATTCCAGAGGTTAGCCAAAAGAGATAAGGAATTATTTTTAATCAAGCAATGCGCGGAAGTGGAAGAAAACAATAGAATAGGAAGGACAGGAGACCTCTTCCAGAAAATTAGAACCATCGGAGGTAAATTCCAGGCAAAAATGGGTATGATCAAAAACAAAGATGGCAAGGACCTAACAGAAGAAGAAGAGATCAAGAAAAGGTGGCAAGAATATACAGAAGACCTGTATAGGAAGGATAACAATATCGGGGATAGCTTTGACAGTGTGGTCAGTGAGCTAGAGCCAGACATCCTGAAGAGTGAAGTTGAATGGCCCTTGAGAAGCATTGCTAATAACAAGGCAGCAGGAGTCGATGGCAGCCCAGCTGAACTGTTCAAAATCTTGCAAGATGATGCTGTCAAGGTAATGCATGCTATATGCCAGCAAATTTGGAAAACACAGGAATGGCCATCAGATTGGAAAAAATCAACTTATATCCCCATACCAAAAAAGGGAAACACTAAAGAATGTTCAAACTAACAAGCACTGGCACTCGTTTCACATGCCAGTAAGGTAATGCTCAAGATCCTGCAAGGTAGACTTCAGCAATTCATGGAGCGAGAATTGCCAGATGTACAAGCTGGGTTTAGAAAAGGCAGAGGAACTAGGGACCAAATTGCCAATATCCGCTGGATAATGGAAAAAGCCAGGGAGTTTCAGAAAAACACCTATTTCTGTTTTCTTGACTATTCTAAAGCCTTTGACTGTGTGGACCATAACAAATTGTGGCAAGTTCTTAACGGTATGGGGACACCAAGTCATCTTGTATGCCTCCTGAAGAATCTGTATAACGACCAAGGAGCAACAGTAGGAACAGACCACGGAACAACAGACTGGTTTAAGATTGGGAAAGGAGTACGGCAGGGCTGTATACTCTCACCCTACCTAATCAACTTGTACACAGAACACATCATGCGACATGTTGGGCTTGAGGAATCCAAGGCTGGAGTTAAAATCACTGGAAGAAACATTAACGATCTCAGATATGCAGATGATACCACTTTGATGGCTGAAAGCGAAGAGGAACTGAGGAGCCTTATGATGAAGGTGAAAGAAGAAAGTGCAAAAGCTGGCTTGCAGCTAAACCTCAAAAAAGCCAAGATTATGGCAACCAGCTTGATTGATAACTGGCAAATAGAGGGAGAAAATGTAGAAGCAGGGAAAGACTTTGTATTTCTAGGTGCAAAGTTTACTGCAGATGCTGATTGCTGTCAGGATATCAGAAGACACTTACTCCTTGGGAGAAGAGCAATAGCAAATCTCGATAAAATAGTTAAGAGCAGAGACATCACACTGACAACAAAGGTCCGCATAGTTAAAGCAATGGCGTTCCCCGTAGTAACATACATATGGCTGCGAGAGCTGGACCATAAGGAAGGCTGAGAGAAGGAAGATCGATGCTTTTGAACTGTGGTGTTGGAGGAAAATTCTGAGAGTGCCTTGGACTGCAAGAAGATCAAACCAGTCCATCCTCCAGGAAATCAAGCCAGAGTGCTCACTTGAGGGAATGATATTAAAGGCAAAACTGAAATACTTTGGCCACATAATGAGAAGACAGGGCACCCTGTAGAAGATGCTGATGCTAGGGAGAGTGGAGGGCAAAAGGAAGAGGGGCCGACCAAGGGCAAGGTGGATGGATGATATTCTAGAGGTGACGGACTCGTCCCTGGGGGAGCTGGGGGTGTTGACGACCGACAGGAAGCTCTGGTGTGGGCTGGTCCATGAAGTCACAAAGAGTCGGAAGCGACTAAACGAATAAACAACAAACAAGGAACCTGATGCTATAGCAAACAGTTTTTTCTCTTTGGTGGTCCTGACTATGGGTGTGAGTTAAAGTCCATTCCTAATTTAAACAAAAGGGATAGAAAAGCTGGGGTGTGTGTGTGTCTCACAAGCTATTTATTTACATGTATCATTCTACTGCTATATATTACATACTAATGTATAGGGGAAATGGTAAATTAACAACTTATTAACTACAACAAGCAGTACATCAGCAATTGAAATATGTAGTTCAAAAAAGAAAAATATTAGTACCAACCAAACCAAACCAAAGACTGGAAGGTAAAGAAAAGGATCTATTTTATCACCTAGGTTTTCAGGTACCAAGATCTGTCAACCCCACACAGGCTTTGGAAAGGTATGTAACAGAATGGAAACATAGGCATAAAAATCAAGAAGAAATATCAAGTATGATATTGACAGAAATTACTGCTATGTAATTGCATAATGCCAGTATAGAAAAAGATGCCCAGTTACATAGGAGAATTAAATAAACTAAAGCATTTTAGGTATTATTTAGGGAGTAGGTCTCACCTTGTTTCAAACATTTATCCAAGCATTTAGTAAGTGGGAATTAGGTTGCAAGTCAACATCATTTTTCTTGCTCAGGTTGGTGCTTGGTTCCATGCAGCTTTTATCGTAACACTCTGCAATTTTATCAGGATAATAATTTAATTTCCTTAAGGAGCAGTCCCTTGGACTCATCTCTTTCAATCTGACTCCCCCATTTGAAAATTGTATCTGGCAGATGAAGAACTGAGGAATCAGCTAAAATATCTCATCCTAGCTATTGATTCAAAATATTTCCCTTTAAACTTGTATTCACCAGAAGAAACATGATATGGTAACTCTAGTTTGTCCCTACAAAGTCAAAGGCAACTTTCTATCTTGCTATCAACTTTCATCAGGATAATACATTTGAAATATTCATTTCAAGTGAGATATTTTCTTGGGAATAATTATCCTCAAGTGTTTAATAGAGTACGCATGGAATACAAATCCTAAGCTTTACTGTTAGTGGTAAGAATGCTACTACCAATTGGTATGATATTAGACTTTTATTGTATACTCTAACTATTCAGTATTTTTAGTACATTTTCTACAAATTTAGATAAAGATAGTTTATAATCCTTCAGCAAAGGATCGTTACCTTGTCGTGGTGCTGGAGCTTGAGCACCTCAATGATGCCATGAGCTAAACCGTGAAGGGCCACCCAAGACGGGAAGGTCATGACAGAGAGGTCAGACTAAATGCGATTCCTGGGGAAGGTAATGGCAACCCACCCCAGTATTCTTGCTGTGAAAACTAAATGGATCAGTACAACCAGAGATATGTCAGTATACCATCGGAAGATGAGACCCCCAGGTCGGAAGATGGTCAAAATGCTACTGGGGAGGAACAGAGGATGAGTTCAACTAGCCCCAGAAGTGATGACGCAGCTAGCTCAAAGCCGAAAGGACGGCTAGCGGCCGGCGGTGCTGGTGGTGAAGGGCAAATCCGATGTTCTAAGGATCAACACACCATTGGAACCTGGAATGTAAGATCTATGAGCCAGGGCAAATTGGATGTGGTTATTGGTGAGATGTCAAGATTAAGGATAGACATTTTGGATGTAGGTGAACTGAAATGGACTGGAATGGGCCACTTCACATCAGATGACCATCAGATCTACTACTGTGGACAAGAGGACCACAGAAGAAATGGAGTAGCCTTCATAATTAATAGTAAAGTGGCTAAAGCAGTGGTTGGATACAATCCAAAAAATGATAGAATGATCTCAATTTGAATTCAGGGCAAGCCATCTAACATCACAGTGATCCAAATATATGCCCCAACCACAGATGCTGAAGAAGCTGAAGTAGAGCAGTTCTATGAGGATCTGCAGCACCTACTGGACAACACGCCTAAAAGAGATGTTATTTTCATCACGGGAGACTGGAATGCTAAGGTGGGCAGTCAAATGACACCTGGAATTACAGGTAAGTATGGCCTGGGAGAACAAAACAAAGCAGGACATAGGCTGATAGAATTTTGCCAAGACAAGTCACTCTGCATAACAAACACTCTCTTCCAGCAACCTAAGAGACGGTTTTATACATGGACTTCCCCAGATGGACAACACCGAAATCGGATTGACTACATCCTTTGCAGCCAAAGGTGGCAGACATCTATACAGTCGGTAAAAACAAGACCTGAAGCTGACTGTAGTTCAGATCATGAACTTCTTACTGCACAATTTAGGATCAGACTCAAGAGATTAGGGAAGACCCACAGATCAGCTAGATATGAGCTCACTAATATTCCTAAGGAATATGCAGTGGAGGTGAAGAATAGATTTAAGGGACTGGACTTAGTAGATAGGGTCCTGGAAGAACTATGGACAGAAGTCCGCAACATTGTTCAAGACACGGCAACAAAATACATTTCAAAGAAAGAGAAAACCAAGAAGGCAAAATGGCTGTCTGCTGAGACACTAGAAGTAGCCCAAGAAAGAAGGAAAGCAAAAGGCAACAGCGATAGGGGGAGATATGCCCAATTAAATGCAAAATTCCAGAGGTTAGCCAGAAGAGATAAGGAATTATTTTTAAACAAACAATGCATGGAAGTGGAAGAAGACAATAGAATAGGAAGGAGAAGAGACCTCTTCCAGAAAATTAGAACCATCGGAGGTAAATTCCAGGCCAAAATGGGTATGTTCAAAAACAAAATGGCAAGGACCTAACAGAAGAAGAAGAGATCAAGAAAAGGTGGCAAGAATATACAGAAGACCTGTATAGGAAGGATAACAATATCGGGGATAGCTTTGACAGTGTGGTCAGTGAGCTAGAGCCAGACATCCTGAAGAGTGAGGTTGAATGGGCCTTAAATAGCATTGCTAATAACAAGGCAGCAGGAGACGACGGCATCCCAGCTGAACTGTTCAAAATCTTGCAAGATGATGCTGTCAAGGTAATGCATGCTATATGCCAGCAAATTTGGAAAACACAAGAATGGCCATCAGACTGGAAAAAATCAACTTATATCCCCATACCAAAAAAGGGAAACACTAAAGAATGTTCAAACTATGGAACAGTGGCACTCATTTCACATGCCAGTAAGGTAATGCTCAAGATCCTGCAAGGTAGACTTCAGCAAATCATGGAGCGAGAATTGCCAGATGTACAAGCTGGGTTTAGAAAAGGCAGAGGAACTAGGGACCAAATTGCCAATATCCGCTGGATAATGGAAAAAGCCAGGGAGTTTCAGAAAAACATCTATTTCTGTTTTCTTGACTATTCTAAAGCCTTTGACTGTGTGGACCACAACAAATTGTGGCAAGTTCTTAGCAGTATGGGGATACCAAGTCATCTTGTCTGCCTCCTGAAGAATCTGTATAACGACCAAGTAGCAACAGTAAGAACAGACCACGGAACAACGGACTGGTTTAAGATTGGGAAAGGAGTACGGCAGGGCTGTATACTCTCACCCTACCTATTCAACTTGTATGCAGAACACATCATGCGACATGCTGGGCTTGAGGAATCCAAGGCTGGAGTTAAAATCGCTGAAAGAAACATTAACAATCTCAGATACGCAGATGATACCACTTTGATGGCTGAAAGCGAAGAGGAACTGAGGAGCCTTATGATGAAGGTGAAAGAAGAAAGTGCAAAAGCTGCCTTACAGCTAAACCTCAAAAAAACCAAGATTATGGCAACCAGCTTGATTGATAACTGGCAAATAGAGGGAGAAAATGTAGAAGCAGGGAAAGACTTTGCATTCCTAGGTGCAAAGATTACTGCAGATGCTGACTGCAGTCAGGAACTCAGAAGACGCTTAATCCTTGGGAGAACAGCAATGACAAATCTCGATAAAATAGTTAAGAGCAGAGACATCACACTGACAACAAAGGTCTGCATAGTTAAAGCAATGGCGTTCCCCGTAGTAACATACATATGGCTGCGAGAGCTGGACCATAAGGAAGGCTGAGAGAAGGAAGATCGATGCTTTTGAACTGTGGTGTTGGAGGAAAATTCTGAGAGTGCCTTGGACTGCAAGAAGATCAAACCAGTCCATCCTCCCGGAAATAAAGCCAGACTGCTCACTTGAGGGAATGATATTAAAGGCCAAACTGAAATACTTTGGCCACATAATGAGAAGACAGGACACCCTGGAGAAGATGCTCATGCTAGGGGGAGTGGAGGGCAAAAGGAAGAGGGGCCAACCAAGGGCAAGGTGGATGGATGATATTCTAGAAGTGACTGTAATGGTTGCCTAATCCCAAATACTCAGTCTCACAAGCCAGGGCTTAAAGATAACTGATTTATTAAAGGAATAGTATGCAAATACAGAGAAAGCTGAGAATGAGCCAAAGCGCGCGAAATACAAACTTAAAAGCCTTGCTTCCAACCCAGTCCCGCCCCGAGCGCTCATTAGCAACCACCCCCACCCAGGTGCTAGCAACCGTTACATGTGCCTGGGAAAGTAACCTTGAACAGAGTTGCAAACCCAAACATACATTCCAAAGTAGCAAAATAAAGAGCACAGCAATAATGGAAAATACCAGGAAGAGTTCAAGCATGTAATACACGGATCGACGGTTTGACATGTGAAACGTTACGATGTTAAGAGAACATCGAAACAGTGAACATGACATATCGCCCCCCTAAAAACAATGCTAAGGAGCCGGCTTGTCCGGATAGGCAGAGTGAAAATGAGCAACAAGGTCGGGAGAGCGAGCATCCTGACTAGAAACCCATTCAGGATGAGGAAAATGTTTCCAACGGATGAGATATTGCAAAGTGGAGCGCTGGCGGCATGAGTCAAGGATTTCCTTGACTTCAAAGTGTTGTTGGTTATCAATCATAATGGGAGGTGGTGGGGTCGGCTGGGGATGCCAGAGGTCCGACGGCAGGTACGGCTTGAGTAAGCTGCAATGAAAAACAGGATGCAAACGTTTAAGATTATGGGGCAGATCAAGTTTGAAAGTTACAGGGTTAATTTGTGCAATAATAGGGAAAGGACCAACAAATTTAGGACCAAGTTTTTTCGAGGGTTGTGGTGATTTGATGAATTTTGTGGATAGGTAGACTTTATCCCCCACAGCAAACGTAGGTTGGGGGGAGCGTTTAGCATTTGCATGCTTTTTGTAGGTGGTTTGGGCATGGGAAAGGGCTCATTGAATGTTGTGCCATGAGTCTTGTAGGGTTTCAGCCTAGTCAGTGAGAGAGGCTGGCAGTGATTGTGGGTGCGGGAGTTCGGGTATCGGGATGAACTCCCGGCCAAAGACAGTTTTAAAAGGAACTTGTCCAGTGCTTTGATGTACGGTGTTGTTGTAGGCAACTTCAGCAAACAGAAGCAGGTCCACCCAGTTGTCTTGTTGATAATTGATGAATGCCCGTAAATATTGTTCTAGTGTTGAATTAACAGCTTCCATAGATCCATCTGTCTCTGGATGCCACGCAGTGGAGAGGGCTTGTTCGGTGCCAATTAGTTTTAAAAATGCCCGCCAAAACTGTGACATAAATTGTGAGCCCCTGTCACTCACCAAACGGGCAGGGATTCCATGAAGACAGTACACGTGTACGAGGAATAGGCATGCCAGCTGTTGCGTGGTGGGGATGGAAGCGCATGGGATAAAATGTACTTGTTTGGAGAAAAAGTCCTTTACTACCCAAATGACTGTTTTTCGTTGACTGGGTGGGAGGTCAACAATAAAATCCATGGATATGTCCTGCCATGGGTAGGAAGGGGTTGCCACAGGTTGCAGAAAGCCTTGAGGCTTGCCAGTTTTGCGTTTGGTTGTTGCGCACACAGGGCAAGCGGCCACATAAGTTTTAAGGTCCCTTAGAAGAGTTGGCCACCAGAATTGACGTCTGATGAGGTGAAGGGTTTTAAGGTATCCAAAATGTCCAGCCAATTTATCGTCATGGCAGCGCTGGAGGATCGTCTTTCGTAAAGCCTCAGGGACATACAGACGATCATTTCACCAGGCAAAGTCCTCAGTAAAAGTTACAGTGTTTAAATTTGCTTGTAACCAAGTGTCAGATTTCAGGTGGAAAAGCAACTGTTGTTTCAAGTCTGATGGAATTGGCAGACGCGCCGGACGGGAGGGAGGCGGAGCGGTCTGGCATTGAGCCTGTTGCGCTCGCGTCTGACTGCGTGTCACAGCTGCCAAACTCAATTGCTTTTCAGTCCATACAGTACCCTGTACCGTTGGCCCAGGGCCAGCATCTTGGGGTCTGCATGATAAAGCATCTGCTAAAAAGTTTTTCCTGCCTGGTATAAACTTGAGTGTGAAATCAAAGCGACTGAAAAATTCGGCCCATCGAAGTTGTTTGGGGCTGAGTTTTCGACTGGTGCTTAATGCTTCGAGGTTCTTATGATCAGTCCACACCTCGAAAGGGTGGGAAGCCCCTTCTAATAAGTGACGCCAGGTTTCCAAGGCTGTTTTGACAGCAAACGCCTCTTTTTCCCAAACATGCCACCTTCTCTCTGTTTCTGTGAACTTGCGAGAGAGGTAAGCACAGGGTTTTAAAGTGCCAGATTGGTCTGCTTGAAGCAGAATTGCTCCGATGGAGAAGTCGGAGGCATCAACCTGCACTACGAAAGGCTTAGTTGGGTTAGGATGCTGCAAAATAGGTTCAGTGGTGAAAATCTGTTTGAGCACACTGAACGCTTGTTGGCAGGCTGGGGTCCACTTAAGGAGCGCACCTGGATTCTTCAAGCGCCGCGTATCCCCCTGAGCTTTAGTTTTTAGTAGTTCAGTAAGGGGAAGGGCAGTTTCAGCAAAATTTTGGGCAAATGCCCTATAGAAATTGGCGAATCCAAGGAAACTTTGTAATTGCCGCCTGGTACGGGGAGGTTCCCATGCCAAAATGGCTTCGACCTTGGCAGGGTCCATCTCAATGCCCTTAGCTGAATTTCTATATCCCAGGTAATCAATTTGTGATTGATGGAAGGCACACTTGGACAGTTTTGCATACAACTCTGCTTTTCTCAGTTTAGCAAGCACTTGACGCACCAAGTGAATATGTTCTGCCATGGTTTCAGTATAAATCAATACATCATCCAAATACACTAATACCCCTTTAAATAAGTGGTCATGCAAGACCTCATTGATGAGTTGCATAAAAACCCCAGGTGCCCCAGACAAACCAAAAGGCAACATGTTGTACTGGAAAGCCCCGAGAGGACAGTTAAATGCTGTTTTCCACTCATCCCCTTCCCTTATGCGAATGCGAAAATAGGCTTCCCTTAAATCTAATTTTGAGAAGATTTTACCTTTGGCCAGATGTGATAACATATCTTTGATGAGGGGTAAAGGATATTTATTTAATATTGATACTGCATTGAGCCCGCGGAAATCGGTACATAGTCTCAAAGAACCATCCTTTTTTGGTCTAAAGAGAACAGGTGCCCCCCACCGGGGAGTTTGCTGGCTCAATGAAACCCCTAGCTAAGTTTTTGTCAATGAATTCCCTCAGCATAGTTAGCTCTTTAGGAGACATGGCATAGATTTTTGGGTGAGGTAATTTCGCATTGGGCAGAAATTCAATGGCACAGTCTGTCTTTCGGTGAGGTGGTAACCGATCTGCTTCCTTCTCTCCAAACACATCTGCAAAATCTTGGTATTGCCTGGGCAGTCCTTCTAGGGGTTCAAGGGTTTGTACAGTGGTGGTAGCCACCCATCCACCCTCAATGTCCTCCAATAAGTCTTTTTCTGGTGCTTTATAAAATCCATCCGCAAACGTTACAGTTCTATGCAGCCAGTTGATAAAAGGGTTTTGTTGTACGAACCAAGGCATTCCCAAAATGACTAAAGGACCCCCCGCTGGAGCTATGACAAAAGGTAATTTCTCCCAATGGGTACCCATTTGTAAAGCCACCAGTCCTGTGGAGTGGGTGACCGCTTTTCCCCCAGCCATAGTTCCGTCCAATTGTGTGAAGACCATTGGCCATTGCAAAGGGAACGTGGGCAGTTCTAAGGCAGCTACAACATCGGGATGCATTAGCGAACATGAACAACCCGAATCTAGCATAGTCCAGACTTCCACAGTTTTGGTTCTAGATTCCAATTTCAATTTGACAGTCAGTGTAGGAAAATTCCCACTCACCGAATCGTGGTCGCGCCCGGTTTCTTCCACCTGCCCAACGGCGCCCTTCAGAGCAGGTGGTAACCTTTTCCCGCCGGCTGGTCGAACTGTAATTCCTCCTCCTCTTCCCCAAATGGGAGGTCTGAAGGGTCGACTTCTGCGCAGGCAGCCCTCATCTTACGCGGTAATGATGGCGATTTTCCCGACGGTTTCCCTGGCCACTCCTCCGGTCTGCATCTCGGGCACAAAGTGGCACAATGCCCTTCCTTCCCGCATCTCAGGCATTGACCTTTCGCAAATCGTCATTCTCTTTCTTCCTCCCAACTTTTTGTTTTAGGGCAGGTTGAAAATCCCATGGTATGAGCCCCTCTACTTGTTCTGCCCTGCTTCAGTTCCTTGCTATGGGCGAACGTTTCTAGAGCGTTTTCCGCGCTGCCCGCCAACTGTATCCACCCATACAATGTTTTGGGATCATCCCGACACAAAGCCCACCGGAGGACTTCCGTCTCCAGTCCTTGTTTAAACATTTCCACTAAAGTTGACTGGGACCAATCCTCCACCTTCCCCGCCAGGGCTTTAAATTCCAAAGCATAGTCTGCGACGGAAAGGGTTCCCTGATAAAGTTTTTTCAGTGCCCTTTTCGCTCTCTCTTGGGCCAGGGTCTTCAAAATGCTGTTTTAGTGCCCACAGAAACTCATCAAAGTCCTCTAACTCTGTAGCTTCTGTTTGGCATAACTGCACATACCAATCCGCTGCCCGCCCCTTTAGCTTGTTAGCAATAATATTAATTTTACCCTGTTCCGAACAAAAACTTCGCCCCCAATCTTCCATATAATGTCTAGCATTAGTAATGAAAAAAGATAGCTTGGTAGGGTCGCCATCAAACTTTACCCCAAATGGTGGAAGGGTTCTTATCGGCTCTGCCGGCTGTGATGGCTCCGCAAACGTCAACACACGTCGAGCCCCCAGTGGTGGCCGATCCCTGGTTGCTCTCGACTCCCTTCCCCTTGATTGTCGGGAAGCTCGAGTCCTGCTTCTTCCCCTGAGTGACGGGGACCTCTCTCTCGGGTAAGCCAGTTGTGTGGGGTCTTCCTCCCAATCTTCCTGCAGGGACACCGACCCTCTGGGGATATCCTTCAGGAGGGCCACTATCATGTCCATTTTATCCTCTATTGCTTTCATGCGGGCAGGGGTGACAGGCTCTTCTAAGGGTCTAGTAGTCACTACCACCCTCGGTGATAAGGGGATTTCGGGTTCCCAGGATGGCTGTGGTGAATCCCTCCCCGTTCTTGCTTCCACCTCAGGCTGGAGTTCACCCCTTGTAGCACCCTGCACCGCCAACAATAGATCATCCAATTGGGCATCCCGCTTCTCTCGGCGCGCTGCCCTTTGGGCTCGCGAACTTGGAGCCACCAGGGTCTTTGTCGAGTCCAGCTCCTCTTCGCTCCCATCACTCTCGCGTAGTTGAGGTTCTATCATCGCTAGCGCTCCCTTTTACCCAAACTTGGATGGGGCTAGCGGAAGATGATATAAATGATTCTCATCTTTATGTAATGGTTGCCTAATCCCAAATACTCAGTCTCACAAGCCAGGGCTTAAAGATAACTGATTTATTAAAGGAATAGTATGCAAATACAGAGAAAGCTGAGAATGAGCCAAAGCGTGGGAAATACAAACTTAAAAGCCTTGCTTCCAACCCAGTCCCGCCCCGAGCGCTCGTTAGCAACCACCCCCACCCAGGTGCTAGCAACCGTTACATGTGCCTGGGAAAGTAGCCTTGAACAGAGTTGCAAACCCAAACATACATTCCAAAGTAGCAAAATAAAGAGCACAGCAATAATGGAAAATACCAGGAAGCGTTCAACCATGTAATACACGGATCGACGGTTTGACATGTGAAACGTTACGATGTTAACAGAACATCGAAACAGTGAACATGACAGTGACAGACTCATCCCTGGGGGAGCTGGGGGTGTTGACGACTGACAGGAAGCTCTGGCGTGGGCTGATCCATGAAGTCACGAAGAGTAGGAAACGACTAAACAAATAAACAACAAAGTTTATAATCATTGAAGAGGCCCAAAACATTATCTGCATATAATAAAAACTTATATTTACATTCTGTTTCATGGAGTCCCTGAATATTATCTCATTGTCTTATTAAACACAAGAGAGGTTTCAAGACCAAATTGAATAGAAGCAGAGATAAAGGACATCCTTGACATGTATCCCTTCACATTTTGATAACAGAAGAAATAACCCTATTTAAAGTCACCTGAGCAAAGGGTTTAAAGTAATAATTTTTATTAAAAAATCAACTCAGTAGGAAATCCAGTCTTGAATATTTTGGTTGCCCTTTCCTGCACTTTCCCCAAAACTACTATATCCTTTTTCAGATATGATAATCAGAACCAACACAGTATTCCATATGCGAACATAGCATAGCTTTCTTTAATAATATTAGTTTTGGCACTTTAACTTTCAGTTCTTTTCCTAATTGTCCCTAGCATGGAGTTTGCTCTTTTCACAGAGAGATGTCCTTAAATGCCTGACAAAAGACCTTCCATTTTGACCAGATGATTATACAACCCAGGTGAGGGCTTTCCAAATGTCTTAATTCATAGCTCTTTGCAATGCATTCAGTGCAAGCAAAGTGTCCCTGTGACTCCATTTTTTGAGGCCATGAAGCAGCCAGTCAAAGGTTCAGGATGGTTGCTTTGAGTCACTCCCAAGGGGTTCTGGGCATGCATGCAATGTCTGGAACACTTCTGTGTAAGTGAAGCACCTTATCACATGATTGTCACCAGGCCATTAAAATGACACTTGGAAAAATCTCTTTTAGATCAGAAAACTCAGAAAATCAAGGAGTATGTATGATAGAAGGTGGGGAAAGGAGGAAATTGTCTTGAGAATGAGGGGGGAAACTTTGGGAAACTGGAAGACACATTCCAGGAGAGTATTAGAAAATATACTTTGAAGCCAAATGTCTCAGTTCCAGTTCCCAGCCTCACTCCGGGGAACTAGAAAAGATCTCTGCCTGAAACCTTGGGGAGCTAGTGAAAGACAGCAAGGACAATACTAGATAGTTTAGTGAGTGATCTGATGGGATATCACGTAAGTAGCTATGTTTCTATGGCATTGTCTTGCTGCTTGTATTCTTATTTTAAGTACTGCTTTTAGTAACTTCTTCCCCATGACCCGAGTTTGATCCCAGCAGAAGCTGGATTCTTGGATAGCTGACTCAGATCGACTCAGCCTTCCATCCTTCCGAAGTCAGTAAAATGAGCACCCAGCTTGCTGGGGAAGGTGACAACTGCGGAAGGCAATGGCAAACCACCCTGCTCTATAGTCTGCCAAGAAAAACATTTGCAAAAGGGGCGTTCTCCAAGGAGTCAGTAAATGACTCAAGGGACCTTTCTTCTATTTCTTTTAGTAACTTCTACAGTTTTGGTTATTTTTGTTTTATGCTCATTGCTGTTAGCTGCTTTGAGATTTTGGTGATAAAGCCAATGTGTTCTAAGCAGCAAATCTAAATATGGTTTCTAAGTTGCATGAGAGACTTGAGGCAGATACTCTGTTTAGCTTATTAAAAGTGCTTATTTTGTTCCTGCTTCTCAGCCTTCCAAGTTGGGTTTAGGAATAATCCCTGACTAAATACCTGTCCCCCACATTCATATTTCTTGTTCATTTTTCTTGCTTTTAGTCATTTCTCTTAACATTTTACATCACCACATTCCTATGCATGTCTGCTCATTGAGGCTTATTTCCATCTACAAGTGTTGAAGGTAATGGCCATAGGTCACAAGTTACTTTAATATTATTTTACAGGTTTATTTATTAATCTAACTGCATCTCCAGTTATAAAACACAAATGCTAAATCCAGGAATGGACTAAGAATTAACTGAAGCAAAGGAATTCACTGGTTATTATAAATCACATTTGCATGAATCAGTGGAAAGTGAGAGAAGTCAAGCTAAAGAAATTCAAACTGGGGTGGCACCAATATTGATTTTTTTAAAATAAATGTACAATAAATTGTGACATGAACATTTTACAGAGCACACACACAAAATATACGCTACTCATATTTTGACTTGCCATCCCCAGAGACTTGTGAATTGCAGTGAAGATAGAGCAGCTGTGCCTTCATGAAATAAATTCTAAATTAGAGAAAACCCTCCATTGGACAGGTTAGTGGGAAAATTAGCATCTCTATTTTTTCTTCTCCTGTTAGTCTGTTCTAATGCACTTTTTCAAACAAAGACAAAACTGGTGATGATGCCCAGTTTATACTAATACTGGATGTACACTAATAGTGTGTACATTCAAAGAACAGACATTAAAGCTCTAATCTTGATTAACATACCTCCAGCTGTTTTGGGAGTCTTTTGGCTCTGTAATTTGTCCACATCTATTCTGCCTGTCTTTGTCCTTAGAAAGGAATGTGCAAACTCAGAAGTATTCTAAGGCAGTCATTGACGTGATGCTGCTTGAGGCAGTTAAATCTACAAAATTCGTAGATGGATAAGCTTCTGACTGTGAGACTCTATCAGAACCCAAGTTCCTGCTTCCTTTTCTTCTCTTTTTTTCCAGAAGAGTGGCCCTGTAATCCTGGTGAAAAGGCTACTGCTCATTTAAAAATAGAGTACATTTAATCAGGTCATCAGATGCATAGCTCTTTCAAAGACCTTTTGTGACTTTCTGTGAGGCAGAAAAATGCTTTCTTCTTAGAAATCTTTAACTGTGAATTTTACATATGGTTAATGCTGTCTAATTCCTAATGCAAAGCTCTCTCTTCCACCTGCAAAACACATGCATGAAACCTACTACGATGATTTTACTACAGAAAGTGTTAGCCTGCAATATCTCATTTCTTTCCAAGTGTGAAATAGAATGGATCTAACTCACGTACTGTACTAATACAATCTTGTTCAACTTACAAGAAAGAGCCTTCTCTAAATGCACACAGTTTCTAATATTCATTTTCCCATCCTCTAAATCCTTTCTTTCATTAGCAGAGATTACTATTAAACCTCACATCTATGCTGTGTTTGTAAATGTGCATAGCTTCCTAAGTGCTGTAACATGAAGCAACATTTAGGTTAAACAAATGTGGGGAAAATGTATAGATATCATGTAGTAAGTTGTGATACACACACATACATATTCATATATATTACACTTTACTTTCAGAGAATTCTGGCCAACTTTCCTGCATTTATTTGTTTCTATCTTTTATCCTCAAATTATGCCAGTTAGGTTAAGTTGGAAAGTTGGAAAAGAGAGGATCTGAAAAGGAGATGTATTTATATTGACTTTAATGCAAGTACAGCTTCAAGTGTAATCAAGGACTATCTGGATTCTTATACCTGCAGATGTACTCTGAAATCTCAGTTCATGGACAATCAAGTAACTCTAATTTTCAGACTCTTCTCCCTGTTTGGATTGGGGCATCTGAGCTTTGAAAAACATTCTCCTGCTTTCTTCCCTTTGTTCTCTGGAGATTTTTGCATTTCTGCCAAGCTGCTGGCTTGCAGCTATTGTACTAACAACCCTCTCCATACCAAAGAACCATGCCTAATCATTGGAAGGAAGAAAAATCTGGCTCTCTAGAGGTGACTGGCAGCCAGCCTGTTGTGGTGGTGGTGGCTTTTTCTTCCTAGCTGCCTTTGATTTGTAACTGGCATCATAGAAGCATTGGTAGTATCACCAGGAGCTGCTGTGGGGTCTTCTCCGTGTCTGTACTGATACCAACAATCAAGCTGTTTTTGCCTTGAAATATCGATTTTCTCACACTAAGTGATCTTGCAATGAAAATTTAGCTGAAATTCATGAATGGGCATGAGCACCCTTCAGCTGATATGAACTAGTCTACATACAAGTTCCTATACTGATGTATATCACAAGGTCTCCATTTTTTAACACAAAAGAAAAGATCTGCAAGGAAGAAAGCTCTGTAAGATCTGTAAGAAAGCTCTTCAGGAGGCTGCAGTTTTGTTTTTATTTTTCTTTGGCCTGTTTCCCCACTTTGAAGAAACAAACAGCATTCACAATAGCCCTGCTGCTTGCTTCTTTAGCAGCAGAACTGCCACAGTATATGGTAATATTGGAAGGCAGATCTCCAGCTCTGAATGTGGTTCTGATCTTTACCATTTTTGAGAAAATCTTCCAAATCGTCAGAAGAATACAAAACAATAAGGCAATGTTGCTTCATCATCTAAGGGGGACTTCTTTCATATGAATTTAAAAAGCATGTCAAGTGTTAGAGTATATATAAATAAAACAGACAGCTAGTTTTAGGGTTGAAAAGTAAGGAAAATGAAACCTTTGGTGGAGGTTTACTTGCTGCTTTCATGCAATACGGTGAGCCCATAAAATGTGTGTTGTTATGGAATAGCTGAGGGTTAACATTTGATATATCATTTGAAAAACCCGAAGAATGATTTAAGAGTTTGATTTCATTAGAGGGATGGGGGTGGTGGGAAGAGAGATTACTAACAGTGCAATTCCATGCAAGTCTACTCAGAGGGCAGTCCAGCTGAGGTCATTGGGCCTGACTCACAGATGATTGGCTATGGGGCTTGACACCCCAAAGATACAATGATTCATGCGTGTGCAGCTTCTTAATTAGAGGCAAAGAAGATATTCATCTAGCCAACCCTATTTTGCCCTGCTTGATGACCTGGAGAATCTGTCTCTCATTCTCTCTCTGTGCTGTGCGTGTAATACAAAATATACAGATATATTTTGATAAATATAGGTATCTTTAGAACACTACTAAAATGGTCATACCTAGGAGACTTTTCCACAGATTACCAAACTATTCAAAACAGCCTTCCCCAACCTAATTCTCGCCATCCCATTCGATAAGAACTACCCCCTGGGGAGGGTAACCAGGGTGGAAAAAAACTGTTTTAAGGTGACTAAAATGTTGAAAGGATTGATACAAAATCTTTTTAAACAGTTTCCCTGGGGCACAATATTTATGTCTATATTTTCATCTAAATGAGTTCCTTTGAAGTTATGTAGAAGAAAACATTTGCATCTGTTCATGAATGGTGAACTATTTGATTTGGTCTTTCAGAATGTTTGCTTTGAATCAGATCCTCCTCCCCAATTTTGCAACCCTATTTTGAGAGGTGCAAGAAAGCGTGAAATATGTGGGAATTCTTCATAGTTCCAAATGTTTGTTTGTTGGTTTATTCATTTGTCAAATTTATCACCGCCCATCTCACCTGCAAGGAGGGACTCTGGGTGGTTTACAGTAAAAAACAATTAACCACAATGTAATAAATACTATACAATGATATAATATAAACAATAAACAATAAAATATAAATATACTAAAATGTAATAGAATCCAGATGGCAAAGTTCTCTCTCAGTCCGTAAGCAAAACAGGGCAATTCTAGGGGGCTAGCCATCCCCAAGAGGAGCTGTTCTCCTTCCCACCCCAGGCATGATGACAAAACCAGGTTTTTAAATTTTTGTGGAAGCCCAGGAGTGATGGGTCCTGTCTCAGCTCCGGGGGGAGACCTCTACTTTGTTATGATGGGCAACAGTTTTCACTGGTTGCATTTATTTATTTTCCAAAAATGCCCCTGTAGAAGAACATCTTTGAAAAAAAAATCAAAAAGGAAGCCCCTGGTTGAACAGAACTATGGGGAAATACAGAAAATATTGTCCTCCTCCCCCCAGATTCCATGGCCACAAGTGAAAATAAGCATGTTAAGGAATGGAATGTTCTTTTATTTCATTCTTATTCTTTCTAAACTTACTCCTTCAAAGTGTTCCTAGCACTTCGGGTTGGGTAGAGGTGTTCTCCTGCATTCTTGTATATCAGTTTTCATCCAATTTGGTGAAAGAGAATATATTCTAGAAATTATTTTTAAGAAGAAGAAAAATTTGGAGACAATCCTATGGGCAGAGTGTGATGTTCTTGCACTTATTTGGTTACAGGTTGTGGTGAACCACAATGTACAGTAATCTTTCCAGCAATCGTCAGCCGTATTTATTTTATTTATTTATATATGTATCAAATTTATTCCCCGCCCATCTCAATCAGAGAGTGACTCTGGGTAGTTTACAGAAAATAGGAATAAAACATTAATTAAAATACAATAAAACAGTAAAACAAAACAAAACAAAACAAAAACAGTACAATAAAAGCAATGTTTTTAATTAATAAATCTTCAGCCTTCCTGGCTTCACCCACTTCATTAAGTTCCAAAGTAACCTATCATGAGAAAACTCCACTCATCTGAGCTTTTCTGCATCAACAAAGAGCTGTGTTACTGAGCCTTTCTACTGTATCAGGGTAGTAATGCCCATGGCTGGTTTATTTGATTATTCTTTTTCATTAAGGCACATTTCTTTGCCATTCTTTCAATGGGTTGTACTTAGCAATGTCTGAAGAGGTTGGTTGGGGGTGGGGGGGGAAATTGATGAAAGCAGCATTGCAGTGTCACACTACAAACTCTACCCTTTTTGTTTGTGTGTCATAATGTTGCACACAAACCCCAAACAGGCAGAACTTGGACCACTATAGTATGATTTAGATGAAAATAGAAGACTTCTGTCAACATCTATGTTTGTTCTACCTTTCTATTTATTTTATATTAATAGTAAAAAAAAATCCAATATCTGAAATCATATGTTAAGAGAGAAGTGAAAGACAAACTTCATATGGTCAATTTTCAGGTGTGCAGAATGAATTGAGGGGGAAAGCATGTGCAGAGTTTAGGAAATTGTTTTCTTCAAGCACCTTATCCTCTATTACCATATCTGGAACAAACACTGTTGAAACATCTATTTAAAAGATAAGATGTAGGCTTTTATTGCATATAATTCTTTCAATGGGAAAAAGGTTCCCAGCTTCCAACCTTATGATTTATTTCGGATAGAAGCTGAAAAATAGATTCAGAAACTATTTTATGAGTTTGTAGAGATATATATTTATTTATGATATCCTATCACCCATTCATAACCCTCATAATTCTAGTTTTAGATGGGATTTTTAAATAAACTGTCCTTAATTTGATATATATTGTAAGGAGGAGGAGATGGGCAGTGACAAATTTGATAAATAAAATAAAAAGAAAATAAATATATATCATAATACAATTGTTAGACTGTAATTGTTGGACTGTCTTCTTTTAGCCAGAAGAGAATTTTGTATGGTTCTCTAGATAATCTCAATTTTTTGAGATCATCCAGATTGCTTCACTGAGACGAACTGGAACATCTCTTTGCTTCAGTGAAGAAGGGGAGGAGTTTACTGTTAATATGTTTTCTACTACAGATTAAGGTTACTATGGTAACTAATCATTTTGGCAGGATGAAGAGCTTGAATTTAATTGTCCCCTTTTCACGTGTTAATGGTTGCATTGCCTAAGGGAGGAACTTGACTGAACTTGTTTTAGTTTCAGTTTCCCTTCTGTGTAGGCTTGCAGAGAATATGCAGCTGAGAGAAATCTCTCCTCTCAGCAAACAGCCTTTAAATATGTTTGTTTTCTGTAAATAAAATTATTTTTATAGAAATGCCTGGTGTGTGACTTTTCTGATCTCTCCTGGGCCAAAGGCTTTCTAGCACTCTGCCAACAGGTTATGGGACCAGTAAGCAGCCCAGTAAACCCAGTAAGCCTAGTAAAACCCAGAGAGAATAGAGAGATCAGCTCCACACCTCATGCACAATTTAAAGGCAGGTAGCAAAGACCTGTGAAGATTTTCTTTGGAGCCACCTGGAGATTTTCCAGCAACTGCCAGTCTACAGGACAAAGAAGCCAGCTGAGGTGACTTGCAAAAGAAGGAAGAAGCCATGGCTACCTCCCAGCCCTCAGCGATGCCTCTGGAGTGCCTATCAGAGACCAACTATTTGAACTGGGCCCTGAAGATGAAGTTGTATCTTCGCAGAGAGAATCTTTGGCTGCCAATTGGTGAGCAAACCCCCCAAAATTCCAGTGCTGAATGGCTGAGACAGGATGAGCGGGCTAGAGCCACCATTATCCTGGGAGTTGAGGACAATCAGCTAGTCCACGTGTGGTGTATGCAGTCTGCAAAGCAACTTTGGGATGCTTTGAGAGACTTGTATGTAAAGGCAACAGCAGGGAGTAAAGTTACCCTGACGAAAAAGCTGTACAAAGCCTACCTTGCAGAAGGAGATAGCCTTCCTGAGCGCCTGCATTATATTCAGCAGCTGTTTGTTGAGTTGCAGGAGAGAGGAATGGAATTTACACCTCTCACAAAATCTTATATCCTCCTGTCCACACTGAATGAAACGTAGGACACACTGATTTGTTCCCTGGAGGCTATGCCTGAAGCAGACCTCACCCCATCATACGTTACACAGCACTTGCTCGCTGAATGGGAGAAGAGAGAGGAAAGATCCCACCTCATCTCTTCTGGAAAGCTGCAGTACCAGAAAACAAGGGAAAAGAAGGGAAAGAAAGCTGAGGCCACAGTGCTAGCCAGCCAGTGATGCTTCACTTGTGGTTTAGCTGGACATTTGCAGAAAGACTGTGCCTTGAGACCCAAGAGGAGAAAGACAGAGAAGAAGAACACAAGGGCAACACAGAAGAAGGCTCTTCAGACAACCCAAATTGCACAGGTTGCCGAGAAGGCTAATTCTGATGTATGGGTGTTAGATTCTGGAGCCAATTGTCATTTATGTAACTGTAAAAGCTCTTTTGTGTCACTGTCTAAAACTGAAAGACAAAGTGTATCTTTGGCTGATGGGTCTGTGACCAAAATTATGGGACAAGGTGACTTGTATTTATCCTGCTTGGGAGAAACTGTAAAAGGTGTTTTGTATGTGCCAAATTTACAATCAAACCTTTTATCTGTGGCACAATTGGCTGCAACAGGGTATGTCATAACATTTAAGAAAAATGGTTGTGAGATACGTAAAAATGGAAAATTGTGTGCTACTGGTATATTAAAAGACTCCTTGTACATTGTGCAAAATGCAAGGAAACCAAGCTGCAAGGCTGCAGTTGGCAACACGCCATATCATGACCAACGTGTACACCTGATGCACAGGAGATTTGGTCATGCTAATTTCAAGTATATAGCACAAATGCCAGAGCTGTGTGCTGACCTAAAGATAAAATCCTGTGATAAATACTTAGATTGTGTAGTTTGCAAAGAATGCAAAACACTAAAAGCTCCTGTGAGTAAGCACAGTGACAGAGTTACAACTAGACCTTTGGAAATTGTACACTCTGACATTATTGGTCCTTTTGCTCCAAGTCTTGGACAAGCAAGGTATGCAATGACCATCACTGATGATTTCTCAAGATACACATTTATCTACATCTTAAAACATAAAGATGAGGCATTTGAGAAATTTAAAGGTTTTGTGACATGGGCAAATGGAAAATTCCCTAGGCCTGTATCTGCACTCCAATGTGATAGAGGAGGAGAATACCTTTCTCACAAATTCAGAAGGTTCCTAGCAGAAAAGGGGATAGAACCAATTCTTTGTAACCCTTACACCCCTCAGCAAAATGGTGTTGCTGAAAGAAAGGGCAGAACCTTGCAAAATGCAATGGAATGCATGCTTAAAGATTCACATTTATCTTTTAAGTATTGGGGAGAGGCAATATCTACTGCCGGTTATGTACAAAACAGATTGTATAACTCTGTGGTTCAGGACACTCCATTCCATTTGTTTTATGGTGTGAAACCAAAGGTAAACCATCTTAGAGTGTTTGGTAGCACTGCTTGGGTTCATATACCAAAACAACAGAGAAGGAAAGGAGGCCCCACAACAAAGAAAGCCATCTTTGTTGGCTATGAACAAAGCCAGAGGAGCTACAGGTTCATAATGGGAGAGAAATTAATAATTAGCAAAAGTGCTTCTTTTGCTGAACAAAACTGGGGGAGATTAAATTCTAGCTCTCCAGTTGATCTGACCACCATAAGAGAACAGCAAGGACTTGCTGATGGTGATCTTTTGCCTGATGAGGACATTAAACCAGAAAAGCAAACTGAAGATCTGTCTGATGAGACAGATGCTTTTCAGGAAAGTGATAGGAGTCAAAATTTAAGCCCTGTATTACCTCGCAGATCTCAGAAGAGTAATAAAGGCGTTCCTCCATCACGTTTTCAGGCTGAAACAGTAAAGGCTTTTCACATATTCACAGAACCTGAGTCTTTAGAACAAGTGAATGCTTTACCACCTCAGATTGCACAAAATTGGCATTCTGCCATGCAACAGGAGTTAGCATCCTTGAAAGAAAATAAAACATGGAAACTGGTAAATCTACCTCCCAATGAACGCTGTCTAGGTTGTAGGTGGGTTTTCAAACTGAAAAGGGATGCTGATGGCAAAATCCAAAAATATAAAGCAAGGTTAGTTGCAAAAGGGTTCACTCAAAGGAAAGATTTAGACTTTGAGAAGTCTTTTGCACCAGTTACTAAAGGTGAATCAATTAGATTACTGTTAAAAATTGCTGCACTCAAAGGAATGTCAGTTCACCACTATGACATTCAAACTGCATTTCTCTAAGGTGATTTAGACCACAAATTATACATGCAGCAACCCCCTGGCTATGAAAAAGGGGTGAATCTGGTCTGTGAACTGCAGAAGTCAATCTATGGGTTAAAACAAGCTGCTACATCCTGGAACCAAAAATTAGATGAAAAACTGCAAAATTTTGGTTTTGAAAAAGAAAAAGCAGATCCATGTGTATATATGAAAAAAGACAAACAAGGCTGTATGAATCTGTGCATTTATGTTGATGATTTGCTGCTGTTCACACCAACAGAAAAACAAAGGCTTGATTTTGAAGCCTGCATGAAAAGCCATTTCACATTAAAAAGCCTTGGAACTGTAACAAATTACCTAGGCTTGGAAATACACAAGGAGAAGGATGGTAGCTTTCTGTTAAACCAACATAGTAAAATTCAAAAGCTCCTAGAGGATTTTAATATGCAAGACTGTAAACCAGTCTCTACTCCGATGATAACAGATTTTCAGAAAGATATAGGAGAAACTCAATTAACTGAGACAGAGAAATATAGATCTGCAATTGGAAGTTTACTGTACATTGCAAATCACTCTCGCCCAGATATCTCAAATTCTGTGGCCATTTTAAGTAGACAGGTAGAGAAGCCTATATCTACTGGAAAAGCAGCACTGAAGAGGTTAATGAGTTATTTGCAAGGAACAAAGAATTATTGCCTGAAGCTAAATGCCTCTGGAACAGAGAAATTGCAGGCTTTTGCCGATTCTGACTGGGGAGCAGATGTCAATGACAGGAAATCGACTTCTGGGATTTTAATTCAATTTGCTGGGTCTAGCTTAGGCTGGCATTCTAGAAAGCAAACACTTGTTGTTCTTTCCACTTCAGAAGCAGAGTTGTAATGAGGTTATATGGTTTAAACATTTGTTAAAAGACATAGGCATGGAAGTGAACCAGCCTATAACTGTTTATGAGGATAATCAAGCTTGCATTGCTATGGCAAAATCTGAAGCCTGCAAAAATAGGACAAAACATATTGATATTAGATATCAATATATCAAAGATATGATAAGCAAAGGAGAAATAATGTTGAAATATTGTGAATCAAAAGACATGATTGCTGATATTTTAACCAAACCTCTTGCTGTACCAAGACACAAAGAGTTAACAAAGCAAATTGGTTTGCATCTTATTCTGTAGTATAAAAAGGGGAGTGTTAATATGTTTTCTACTACAGATTAAGGTTACTATGGTAACTAATCATTCTGGCCAGGTGAAGAGGTTGAATTTAATTGTCCCCTTTTCACGTGTTAATGGTTGCATTGCCTAAGGGAAGAATTTGCCTGAACTTGTTTTAGTTTCAGTTTCCCTTCTGTGTAGGCTTGCAGAGAATATGCAGCTGAGAGAAATCTCTCCTCTCAGCTAACATGTTTTCTGTAAATAAAATTATTTTTCTAGAAATGCCTGGTGTGTGACTTTTCTGATCTCTCCTGGGCCAAAGGCTTTCTAGCACTCTGCCAACATTTATAGCTGCAGTTGATCAAGGGGAGTGGGTGATGTTTCATTCTTCTTCCATCAGCTCAGCATGCTTTAGACCAGTGTTTCTCAACCTTGGCAGCTTGAAGATGGGTGGACTTCAACTCCCAGAATTCCCCAGCCAGCATGACTGGCTGGGCAATTCTGGGAGTTGAAGTCCACCCATCTTCAAGCTGCCACAGTTGAGAAACACTACTTTAGACAGAGGAGAAGCAGTTGGGAGTTGGTGAACAGGAAGGCACAGGAGTATTGGGAGAGACAAGAATGAGAGGAGGAGTGCACCAATGGCAGGGCTCCAAACTGTGTAAAAGGGTTAGTGACTATCTTTTATATCAAACAATTCCTAAAGAGGAGAACCGAAATAGCAGTAACTGGAAATGAAGGTAGAAAGCTAGCAGGGGAGAGGATGATTTCCGGTTTATAGCTTAGAATGTCAAATGTACACCTATTTGTCTGTGGGACTTAAATTGTGAGTTTATGCTTAACGCAGTGAGCTCCAGATTCTCAGGGCACAAGTCCATTCTCTTGATAACAAGCTGGCTGAGTTGAAGACTCTTAAATAAGCATCTTAGATGTGTAGATGTATAGATAAGACCATCTGAGATGTAATAGCATAATCCCACTCCCAAAGTGACAGCTCTCTTGTTATCAGGAAGAACAGAGGTTGTGGAGAAGGACATGATTTTGAGAATAAGGGAGATATTCCCATATGAGGAACTTAGTCCTTGGGTTATGAAACCACATTGTCTCATACCAGGATGTAGGAGGTAAAGCAGGTTTGGTCTGGGCAATTCAATCAATTGAAAACCAGAGAGATGATTTTGTAATAAATGTATAAATCACAAAGGCTGTGGATGTCATATTCATCTAGGCAAGCTGCTAGATTGTGCTGGGAAGGAGACAGTAGTCATGGATCTCATTGGCATCAGTGACCTTGGAAAATGTAGTCAGATAGTCCTGGAAACCAAATACCATTTGCTGGATAGAAGAATGAGCTGAGCATCAAGGTAGGATTCTTAGAACTGCTACCTGTTCCACATGCAGGATTAGATAGGCAGACAGAGGTCAGATGGTTGTATAAATAAGAAGATGGTACAAAGTTAAGGGATTTCAATTTGTTAGGCACTCAGGAACATTTTGGGACATGCCAAACCTGTGCAAGAGAGGCAGGCCTTACTCAAACTGAAATGGAACTAGGCTGCTGATGCATAAGTTCAAAAAGGTGACAGAAGAGCTTTTAATCTGATCCCTGAGGAAAGACAACAGGTGCTGGGCTTATACCATGAGATAAAACTGTGCTAGAATTTTAAGTTCACTGTGTCCATTGTATTTTGCAATAATGTTTGTAAATCATTAATTTTAATCATGTGACAGCAAAGATGAAAAATTCATTGTTTAAATTATGGCACATAGCTAGAATAGTTTTAATAACACTTGATATTGTTCTAGGAAACAATGGAGTAGTTTTAGAACATCCAGAACAAAATTATTTCTTAGATCAAACAATCGATGATAATAACAAAGATATTATCCCCCAAAACTCCTGACAAGCAAAGCAAAACTGGCAATAGTGAAATGGGCTGCAGGTTTAATATAAGCATTTTCAAATGAGAAAAACTGCCTGTATACTATAAAATAACTTAAAACTGTTCTAGGTATTTATGAAGTCTTGAAAATAGGCCATCTCTGAAAACAGAAAATGATTATTTCTTTCTAACTTGAACCTCCATCATTTCCTGCTTTTATCTTTGCAGAGTTGTAGATTTGGGACATTGTTCCTCCTGAAAATTCAAACTATAAAAATGTCATAAAGATTTCTGATGGCTTTATTGCTGACACAGAATTAATGTACTGAAAGAAAAACTTGGGCTATCATTTAAGTGTTTTGTGTGAAATTAATACAAGCCTCTTATAATCTGTTCATCTCATAAGGTCATAACTGGAGTAATAAAGGTGGCAGTATGAAAAGCCAGTTGTCTTCTCCCTGAGGATGATGGGGAATATTGAGAACATAAGAACAGCTGTTTTGGGTCAGACCAATCCTCAGATACTGTTCCCACAACAGAAGTCTATGGTTCAAATTCTGTGTTATTTTACCTGCAAGCAAACTCTACTGAATACCTTATGATTTTTGGAATAAATAGTCATAGTACAAATTGCTGGACTTCAGATGATTTTTTAATTGATTGATTTGTTGACCATCCTCTTCTTCTTTTTTCTTTCACTTTTCCCAGCATTACAGACTTCTCCAGAGAGCTAGGTATTTGCATAATATGTCTAAAGCATGATAATTTGAGCCTGGTCATTTGTGTTTCTATGAGACCTCTGGGTTGATTTGCTCAATGATCCATTTCCTTGTTTTCTTGGCTATCCATGGTATTCTCAAGAGTCTTTTCCAACACCAAACATCAGATGATAAAACTATATTTATAAAATAGTTCACATTTTATATATTTTATAGATAATACTGTATAAAATGTACATAATATAGTTATTTTATGTACATACTTTTATATGTCCAGTTGTAGGATTGTTTAAATAGTATAGTGGTGTACAGTGAAAAATGAAATCCTAAACAAGTTAATATTAATTGGCGCATTACAAGGATAACTGCAAAGTACTTCTAAAGTGTGCCCACTAGCTAGAACAGAAGGAACTACATGTTCAGTAATGCTTCTAATGAGAACTGGCAGAACAAGTGTTTAGTTAGTATAAATATCCATGAGGATGATTCCAAAGATTGGAAATGAGTTTTACTGCCAACTTCCTGCAAAATTTATCTTTGGCAGGCTTTGTTAATAGAAAAGGAAAGGGGGAAAAATTACCACAGAAGTTTCAAAAGAAACTTTTAACATCTGAGAAACACAGCTTTATAATTTCTTAAATAAGACAAATACAATTCTATGATTCCAGTTCCTCCCTATCAACCATATGTCAAGATCATGCTGAAAGATGAAGAGAATATATTTCACCATTTCATAAAACAGTAACAGTTCATCCTTGTATTTTTCAAGGAATATGCATTGGAAGAAGTTGGCAGCCCAAATAAGGATTTTTATCATATTTCTGATCCTGATTTTGATGGCAGGATGTTCTTGCAAAATACATTCATATGCACCTTGAATCAACTGGATAATAAAAACAGGTCACACACATGAACTCCTGCATGCTCATGCATTCAGTCATATTGACTGAAAGAAATTAATATGTTGGCTTATATCAAAATAATTTGCTCTACACCAAAGTGTTCTGTATTGACAGATTGAATGGAAAAAAAGAACAGTATATGGATTATACTGTTAGAGACTGACAAACTGCATATCTCTAGATACTCCCAAGCCTGAAAAGTTGCATAAACTTTAATAAGTGGATTCCTTAAAACACCAGCATCTTTTTTAGGCTAGCATGGAACTTTCTAAAATGTTGGGCTCCTTCAGTACAGAGCAGGAAGGTGCTGTGCTCACATGAGGCCTAAAGCATTTTCTTCTGAATCATTTTGAAGCATGCATAGCCCTAATGCTTACTTCTTCCTTTTCTGATTCCAATGGAAATACCTTTAATAGCTGGGCAGCAGCAATCCCAATTTTAATCCTGTAATTATGATGGCACAATGAGTTAACTGAAAAATAATGAAATTCTGTACAGTCTCAGAGTCTTTCATTTTGTGCAATTTGCCAATTCTCTGTTGTCATAACAGGCAACTTATGCCTTCCATACATTATGGACTACAATTCTTACAATCCTTTGTCATGCCAAAATATTTGAAAGGCACTCAATTGCCTATTCCTGCTCTAATATATCTGTAGTGCAGCAGCTGTAAAGTATGGAAAAGCAAGCTAGAGCAGGAACGAAGGAAACACCTATTTTCTATGTGTTTTTTCTGTCTAATTTTCTTGATTGTAATACTTACACAGACACTGTATTCTACAAAGTAAGACTTAGTAACTTAATAAAAGAATGCATGGATTTGGGTTACATTATACAGGTAGTCCTTGCTACCTGTATAATGAATCAGTCCTTTATTGACTGATTCATTTAGCAATGTTCACAGTTATGACAGTTATGAAAAAGTAACTTTATGACCTATACTCAGATTTACAACATTCACAGATCTGTAAAGCAAAGGAAGGCTGAAGTAAGATCATAAGCACAGTTGTAGTGGCACTTAGTGACTGCTTCACTTAATGACCAAGTTGCCAATCCCAGTTGTGGTCACTAACGAGGACTACCTGTACGTGCTTATAGGTAGAGTAGTAAGGTCCAATAAATACCTCATTTCTATTGCAAGTCAGCCAATAACTTTAGATACCTAGTATATATGTATGTTAGATGAGGAGTCACATGATTACATTAATCTTTTTGAATTCAGTAATTTAAGAGAAACATCCATGCACAAAAGATACCATGGGAGCAGAAGCTTTTGAAATACTTTTCTTGCAGTGAATGGAGTAGAAATATTTGTCTCTGCCTACCATTCCACTAGCTATTACATTAAAATGTAATACTACTGCTGTTTGCCAGTTGGGCTAATAATCGACAGAAACTCCATTTTACTGCAGTGATGAATCACAGAGATTCTTATAAAACAATAACATCTATTCTACCAGTTACATCTTGCAAAGTAGCCTCAGTCCCCAGTGCCATCTTACAGGCATGAGTTGTCATTTACCCCTGGATATACGATTCTCTGTCTCAAAAGTTAGGCACAGATTTTGCAGTAAGAAATTGTCTTTTTCATCTTCTGATACTCAGCAAATAGAGGAAATTCTGCTTGCAATCCAGGATACCTACATCTGTTTTCAACATCAAGTTCAGTCCCTTTTTGGAACAGAGTGCACATTTAGAATTTTGAAAGCATGTCTTTATTATATAATGTATATTATAATTATTATATATTAACAATATATTATTGTTGCTGATCACAAACACCTCTACACTGCAAACCAAACAGAGCACAATCACAAATACCCATACACTGCACTAACCCACTAGCTGAATTTAACATATTTCTCTCTCAATCCTAGTTTTCTCTCCGAGAAATCCCAGCATTTTAAGTCCAAACACAGTTTAATGTACTTTTTCCTCTTACCTGCCTAGTCACCCACCCAGCTTCACATCAGTTGGTGATTAAAAGGGAAATCTTATGCAAATCTGCTGTTTAAACAAAAGCTGACAAAATGTAACTAATTTTAAAATGTCCATGGACATACTTTCATTTGTATTACATTTACATTACATTTTGCATTTATGAATAAAATTATTTATTTCTTAGAAACATATTTATGCCAGTTTAAGCTAAACAATTTGTAAACTGCCCAAAGTTGCTGGGAGTTGGGCAGCATATGCATTTGTATATTATTATGATTACTATTATTATTTGTAAATCAATCCAACAACAAATAAACCCAACAGAATACAATGTATGAAAATAAAACATTAAAAACTGAACATAATATGAATATTGAAACAATAAACAGACAGAGGGATCTTATTATATATTGGAATACTGTAGTTCAGTGTTTCTCAAGCTCAGCAACTTGCTAGCTTGGGAATTCTGGGAGTTGAAGTCCACACATTTTGAAGTTGCGACGGTTGAGAAACACTGCTGTAGCTTATCCAACAGTTGGAAATTCAAAAGCAGGTTTAAATGTTACATACAGTATATTTGGAGAGTGAAGGCATCAGAATTCCGTAAATATATTGAATCCTTAACCCCTCTTTGTCCTCTTGCTACCCAACTTCCTTCATTCCATATTTTAAAATTTCTTGATATTAGAGACTCCTGATGTTGAAAAGAACCAATTATATAGGTTGGCAGAGAGGCAGGATGGAAGAAAAAACCTCTTCTGTGTCCAAATCTGTAAGGGAATATTCAACCAATTTCTTATATAGAATTTTAGTTGTTGTTTATTCGTTTAGTCGCTTCCGACTCTTCGTGACTTCATGGACCAGCCCACGCCAGAGCTTCCTGTCGGTCGTCAACACCCCCAGCTCCCCCAGGGACGAGTCCGTCACCTCTAGAATATCATCCATCCATCTTGCCCTTGGTCGGCCCCTCTTCCTTTTGCCTTCCACTCTCCCTAGCATCAGCATCTTCTCCAGGGTGTCCTGTCTTCTCATTATGTGGCCAAAGTATTTCAGTTTTGCCTTTAATATCATTCCCTCCAGTGAGCAGTCTGGCTTTATTTCCTGGAGGATGGACTGGTTTGATCTTCTTGCAGTCCAAGGCACTCTCAGAATTTTCCTCCAACACCACAGTTCAAAAGCATCGATCTTCCTTCGCTCAGCCTTCCTTATGGTCCAGCTCTCACAGCCATATGTTACTACAGGGAACACCATTGCTTTAACTATGTGGGCCTTTGTTGTCAGTGTGATGTCTCTGCTCTTAACTATTTTATCGAGATTTGTCATTGCTCTTCTCCCCAGGATTAAGCGTCTTCTGATTTCCTGACTGCAGTCAGCATCTGCAGTAATCTTTGCACCTAGGAATACAAAGTCTTTCACTGCTTCTACATTTTCTCCCTCTATTTGCCAGTTATCAATCAAGCTGGTTGCCATAATCTTGGTTTTTTTGAGGTTTAGCTGCAAACCAGCTTTTGCACTTTCTTCTTTCACCTTCATCATAAGGCTCCTCAGTTCCTCTTCACTTTCAGCCATCAAAGTGGTATCATCTGCATATCTGAGATTGTTAATGTTTCTTCCAGAGATTTTAACTCCAGCCTTGGATTCCTCAAGGCCAGCTTGTCGCATGATGTGTTCTGCATACAAGTTGAATAGGTAGGGTGAGAGTATACAGCCCTGCCGTACTCCTTTCCCAATCTTAAACCAGTCTGTTGTTCCGTGGTCTGTTCTTACTGTTGCTACTTGGTCGTTATACAGATTCTTCAGGAGGCATACAAGATGACTTGGTATCCCCATACCACTAAGAACTTGCCACAATTTGTTATGGTCCACACAGTCAAAGGCTTTAGAATAGTCAATAAAACAGAAATAGATGTTTTTCTGAAACTCCCTGGCTTTTTCCATTATCCAGCGGATATTGGCAATTTGGTCTCTAGTTCCTCTGCCTTTTCTAAACCCAGCTTGTACATCTGGCAATTCTCGCTCCATGAACTGCTGAATTCTACCTTGCAGGATTTTGAGCATTACCTTACTGGCATGTGAAATGAGTGCCACTGTTCGATAGTTTGAACATTCTTTAGTGTTTCCCTTTTTTGGTATGGGGATATAAGTAGATTTTTTCCAGTCTGATGGCCATTCTTGTGTTTTCCAAATTTGCTGGCATATAGCATGCATTACCTTGACAGCATCATCTTGCAAGATTTTGAACAGTTCAGCTGGGATGCCGTCGTCTCCTGCTGCCTTGTTATTAGCAATGCTTCTTAAGGCCCACTCAACCTCACTCTTCAGGATGTCTGGCTCTAGCTCACCGACCACACTGTCAAAGCTATCCCCGATATTGTTATCCTTCCTATACAGGTTTTCTGTATATTCTTGCCACCTTTTCTTGATCTCTTCTTCTTCTGTTAGGTCCTTGCCATCTTTGTTTTTGATCATACCCATTTTGGCCTGGAATTTACCTCCAATGTTTCTAATTTTCTGGAAGAGGTCTCTTGTCCTTCCTATTCTATTGTCTTCTTCCACTTCCTTGCATTGCTTGTTTAAAAATAATTCCTTATCTCTTCTGGCTAACCTCTGGAATTTTGCATTTAATTGGGCATATCTCCCCCTATCACTGTTGCCTTTTGCTTTCCTTCTTTCTTGGGCTACTTCTAGTGTCTCAGCAGACAGCCATTTTGCCTTCTTGGTTTTCTCTTTCTTTGGGATGTATTTTGTTGCCGCCTCCTGAACAATGCTGCCAACTTCTGTCCAGAGTTCTTCCGGGACCCTATCTACTAAGTCCAGTCCCTTAAATCTATTCTTCACCTCCACTGCATATTCCTTAGGAATATTAGTGAGCTCATATCTAGCTGATCTGTGGGTCTTCCCTAATCTCTTTAGTCTGATCCTAAATTGTGCAAGAAGAAGTTCGTGATCTGAACTATAGTCAGCTCCAGGCCTTGTTTTTACTGACTGTACAGATGTCCGCCACCTTTGGCTGCAAAGGATGTAATCAATCTGATTTCGGTGTTGTCCATCTGGTGAAGTCCATGTATAAAGCCGTCTCTTAGGTTGTTGGAAGAGAGTGTTTGTTATGCAGAGTGAATTGTCTTGGCAAAATTCTATCAGCCTGTGTCCTGCTTCGTTTTGTTCTCCCAGGCCATACTTACCTGTAATTCGAGGTGTCATTTGACTGCCCACCTTAGCATTCCAGTCTCCCGTGATGAAAATAACATCTCTTTTAGGCGTGTTGTCCAGTAGGTGCTGCAGATCCTCATAGAACCGCTCTACTTCAGCTTCTTCAGCATTTGTGGTTGGGGCGTATATTTGGATCACTGTGATGTTAGATGGCTTGCCCTGAATTCAAATTGAGATCATTCTATCATTTTTTGGATTGTATCCAAGCACTGCTTTAGCCACTTTACTATTAATTATGAAGGCTACTCCATTTCTTCTGTGGTCCTCTTGTCCACAGTAGTAGACCTGGTGGTCATTTGATGTGAAGTGGCCCATTCCAGTCCATTTCAGTTCACTGATGCCCAAAATGTCTATCTTGAATCTTGACATCTCACCAATAACCACATCCAATTTGCCCTGGCTCATAGATCTTACATTCCAGGTTCCGATGGTGTGTTGATCCTTAGAACATCGGATTCGCCGTTCACCACCAGCACCGTCGGCCGCTAGCCGTCCTTTCGGCTTTGAGCTAGCTGCGTCATCACGTCTGGGGCTAGTTGAGCTCATCCTCTGTTCCTCCCCAGTAGCATTTTGACCATCTTCCGACCTGGGGGTCTCATCTTCCGATGGTATACCGACATATCTCTGGTTGTACTGATCCATTTAGTTTTCACGGCAAGAATACTGAGGTGGGTTGCCATTACCTTCCCCAGGGATCGCATTTAGTCTGACCTCTCTGTCATGACCTTCCCGTCTTGGGTGGCCCTTCACGGTTTAGCTCATGGCATCATTGAGGTGCTCAAGCTCCAGCACCACGACAAGGTAACGATCCTTTGCTGAAGAGAATTTTAGTTATAATAGTAAAATCTAATACAAACTAAACTTAAAGAAAGAAAAGAGAATAGAAAGAAAGAGTAAAAAGTACAAGAAAGGAAAAAGAGAGAAGAAAGAGAAAAGTAAGAATATAATAAGGAAATAGAAATGAAATATATAAAGAAGTGACTTCCAACCTTCATCATAAGTATAAACAGACTTAGTCACTCTTCATCCCCTCTAAGGTTACCAACATTTATGTCTTTATCCAGTATCCCATCTCTTATCTATAAACAATTCCATAAAACCTCATCTTTTCAGTCCTGGTGTCAGCAGAAAGTCCATAAAGGATTGCCAGAGGTAACAACTTACCTTGTTTTAACCTTGATCAAATAAAGAAACTTTATATTCCTTCCTTTTACTTCTAACAGTCTTAACCATTAGTTCACTCAAATATTGTCACAGGATTTGATTTCTCTTCATTTCTTCTTTGTCCAATCACATAGAGTTCTTCAAGACTTTAACAAGCCTCTTTTGTAAATCCAGTAAGAAAAAATTATCCAGGTCACTCTCTTGGTTCATCATTTGTATTTCCCATTTACATTTTCAAGCCTCGGACAAATTATTTTGTTCTGAAACATCCTTTCTAAGTCATTCTCTTGGCCTGTCAGTTGCAAATCCATTTTCAATACCAACTCTATCTTGTCAGCTAAATTTTGTTCTACATCTGTCATTTCTTCAATAACATCTTTTGAACATAGTCTATCCATAGAAGCAGACAACATTACTGACATTGTTGATATTGTGGCTACTATTTTCTGATTCCATTCTTCAAAAGTCTCCTTCAGTATTTTCATTGTTAGAACATTTTACAACATCTTACAGGTTTATAAATCTTTCCTCTACCTAAAAATTTTAGTTCCCTCTAGTGTCCAGTTTTTGAAATCATGAAATTACTTATCTTTGTTTTGTCTTGTAAAAACCAAAACAGAATCTATTTCCCACAAGAAGCCTTTTGTTCTTTATAATTAATTCCAAAATCTTATTGTAAAAGTTTCAATAGTCCAATTTTATCTGGACCCTTAGTCCATTTATAATTTTCTAATATCAAAATCTTATTTAGCTTTTTGCTGTTTATTTCAGATTCTTTAAATTCTTAAGGTTATGATTAAAATTTTCTTTCATTCAGGACTGAAGGTAAACTCACCTGTCATTTTCAAGCATGTCCTGAAGGTCTCTTAATAGCTTAGAAGTAGTTAATGAGCAATTTCTGAAAGTGATTAGAAAGTGAGGTTTGCAAATTTAGTGCCCTTTAAAAGTCTCTGCTCCAGGGACGCGGTGGCGCTGCGGGTTAAACCGCTGAGCTGTCGATCGGAAGGTCGGCGGTTCGAAACCGCGCGGCGGGGTGAGCTCCCGTTGCTCGTCCCAGCTCCTGCTCACCTAGCAGTTCGAAAACATGCAAATGTGAGTAGATCAATAGGTACCGCTTTGGCGGGAAGGTAACGGCGTTCCGAGTCATCATGCTGGCCACATGACCCGGAAGTGTCTATGACAACGCCGGCTCCAAGGCTTAGAAACGGAGATGAGCACCGCCCCCTAGAGTCGGATTCGACTGGACTTTACGTCAAGGGAAACCTTTACCTTTACCTAAAAGTCTCTGCATTGTTGCAAGCAAGATGACTAATCCTGTTGTCTCCTGGTGCTCAAACTCATGGAAAACCACTGTCCTGAGGTCTCCTCATGAGGAGCAGCTGTCTGGAGCACATGTGGGTGAACTTCTGTCCTCTCCTTATCTGGAGAGGTTCCAAGGACCCAATCTACTCACTGGTTCCTTGGCCTTTGCTGCCATCATCAGCTCTGCTTTTGCAGAGCTGCCTTCAATTCACCATACCTTCTTGTTGTTGTATGCTGCCCAGAGTCACCTTGTGTGAGATCGGCGATCATATAACTGTGAGCAATACATACATGCATACTACTCCCAGAAATCAACCAATCTCATGAGTTTGATCACAACTGTTTTATTGCTAATGAAATGGTAAGATTAATTTCTATCAAACACACAAAAATCCAAAAGGAGGGACAAGTTTTCCAGAATACTAACAGTTAATATTCATTAGAATCCAGTAATTTTCAGAATTTGGAACTGCTTCTTCAGGGACATAATGCATGATGAATATCTTACACATCTGAATTATTCGAATGAACTAAAGCAGCTTTTGGAAACTGTAATTTACCAAAACCAAAACAAAAAAACCCACCTCATTGATAGTTTGCATTTCAGCAAATAACTTTATCTTGTTCTAAGTCACAGACTAGCAATCTTCTCAGGTACAGTGACCACATGTCCTTTATTACAAAGGACAGTCCTTTATTTCAAAAAGCTGTCCTTTAGATTTCTTTAATTGTTTATTTTCTAGATTTTGCTCTTAAATTTTCCTTTGTAAAGCAAAGTTATAAACATCTTTTTTTTTTATCCTTATGAACCTCTTTCAGATTTCCCCCTTTTTCAGGTTTGTCCTTTATTTTTTCCAAGAAAATACATGCACAAGGGTTAGCTAAGTTACAGAACTGGTTCTGACAATAATTCATCCTGTGATCATACTGGAATTTGTCTTGGTCTTTACAGTAAGCCTCTTTTTGGGAAGGAAAAGCAGCAGAAAGCTTCAGTTATGGACAGAGAATTAGGTTGGCCTTCTTGAATGGTGAGCAGGGTAGGTCTTTCTCAATTCCATTCCTTTCTCTGCCACTTCTATTTACTCTAGGTTTTTCATCCAGATCTTGTTTCTCATCCAAAATACACACCTACCTTCCTGTCTTCATTTTCTCATATAGCTTCCAAGCCATCTCTCTCCTGGGTTCTCCCCTCCCTTCCCAGGCTTAGGTTGTAATCCTATATACTGTATGTGCGCTTGGAAAAAAATCGTTGACCTCACTGGGTCTTCTTCCCCAAGTAAATATATACAGAACTGGATGGTAAATTTCTAGAACTTATTTTTAGTTTAAATGTTGTTGTTAGCTAATCAACATACTCAACTTTAATCAAATGTTGTAAGGTTTTCAGTTTCATCATCCCATTTCAAACCCTCTCAAAGTTTCTTTCCTTCAGCCCAATCCAGATTTGTAGATTTGTATCAAGGTTTATCTCAAAGGAAAAAAAAAACTGCAGCTATAAGAACTTAAGATTCTTCCTCCCAGCCCTGTTGATAAGCTTTCTTCTCATCCTTGAAATGGGAGGAAGATATCCCCAGTTTTTCTTTTAATGTGATTCAGCAATTAGTCCAGTAGTGTCACTGCTCACTCAGAAAGTAACCTGGGTTGCTTTCTTTGCAGTGATTGCTCAGAAGAAAGCTGGAAGGCTGAAGGAACAGTGAACAAACCAAGACAGGATGCAGGAACAGGGAAGGGGAAGTCAGATGGCCCAACAATTTGTCCTTCCTCTTCCACTCACTGACTTCTTCCCTCATTCCACTCTGCAAGGTCTCCAGGTCTGCTAGGAAATGCAGAGAGGGATAGCTCTAGGAGATGGCATTAGGGGTCTTGTGCATCTCTGTGACCTCCTTGGGAGAACATTACTCATTCCCTAGTCACATGCTGAATCAATCATTCTGATGAGTTCTTTAGCTGAGGGAGACCGATGGCAATGTTTGAACCTGAGCTTTGGGCCTGGGTATTTGTCGCTCCCTTTTATCACCTGTCACCTGGGATTTAGGGAAGGAAATGAGAAAGGCTTTTAAAATTATTATTTTCTTTTTAAATTATTTTTCATAGACATTCCTCAGGGTCAGGAAACAGTGCTTTGAAGTTGTTCTGATGCTATTTCAGAGAGTTTGTCATTCCGTCAAGTGCCTTTTCCCAAAGAAATCTGAAATAATCAGCTTGCGACTCAATCCTCACGTAATGATGAAGCGAGACCAACTCCCTGATACTTTGTGGAATAGGAAAGCACTTGCATTTTAGGAGGTCTGGTACTGCACCCCAAATTAGTTGGTCCTGACAACCTTTGGCCTGACATCCAATTAGTTTTAAATCTTTTTCTAAATAATTTCAGTTTTGAGGGCAAGCACCTGTTCTTGGAGAGCACTGGACTTTGCTCAGTTTGCCTCCTGAGCAAACAACATGGTTAGCACAGTAATCTTTCCCAAACAATAAATATAGGAGTCCCTCTGGATCAATATTTGGATCAACAATCTGGGTGTGAAGTCTCCTTAAGTGTGGGACGGTCAAAGGGCAGGGCACCCCTATGCACTTCTGGGAAACAAGAATTCTACTTTCAGCTTCCCAATGGGTATATCAACTTCAGGGAAGATTCCCATTTTGTCTTCCATCCCCTGATACAAAGAGTGGGGGAGGGAAGCAGGCCCCCACTCCCAACTTCAGTTGTTAGGGATGTTCAGCTCCCTGTGGAAGTCAAAGCAGAAATGGCCATATAGGAGGTGGTGGTTCTGCAATTGAATCCCAGCAGATTACTGACTTCCCCACCCCAAGATTCCTCCTCTGCATAGGAAGTCTTCCATTTTCCCATGGGAGATATAGCCTTCCTACCAGATCACCTTGAAAAAGCTTCACCCTGCCTCAGATGGAGGCTCCATTGTGAAGATATGTCTCCCTCAACTAATCTCTGTCTCAGGCTGGGGCAAAAATGTTGTGTGGATGAGCCCTACATCAGTTTTGCTACACAAATGGTATTCATCAATGGAAGACACCAAATGGAAGAAAATAATTATATCTGAATATCTGGTATGTAACTATATACATGTATGTGTGTGTGAATTTCAAAATAAATATACAGTAGAGTCAATTTTGCTGACCTCTTCACATCTTCTGTCTAAAAAGCTCTCTTGTATCTCATTTGTAGAGCTGCCTGCATTTACTCAGATAAAATGTATTACAGATGCTCATGAGCTCCAATACAAGCTGTCAGCTCAGACACAGAATCCAGATTCCTTTGAGTGAACCATGGCACTAGGTCTTGAGACAGATTATATTAGCCCCCCTTCTGCAACCTGGGGAAACAGGTCAGGCACAGAAGAGATTGCCTACAGAAATCGCTTGTTTTTTTTTCACCCCCTCCCCTTGCAGAGTGGAGAGATTGGAGAGGAAGGGATTAAAAGAGAGTAAGCTGGCCCACAATGGGGAATACACCAGGCTGTTTGTGTAGCATGCTCACAACTGCCAGCACCAGCACATTGCTTTCAATGTGTAATCCCCATTATGGGCCTGCTTACTCTCTTGTATTCCCTTCCACTCCAATGAATGTAAATACAAATATTAATCCCTTCTTGTTAATTTTCCCAGTGCCAGGGTGACCATTCCAAAGGTCAGGGGAGTGATTAGGAGGCAAACAAAAGCAGAAGGTGTGAAACTAATTAGTCTTGTCAGTCTGGAGCTGGAAAGCACAGTCACAGTCATGTGATTTCCCACTTAGCAACTGTTTCGCTTAGCAGTGGAGTTGCTGGTCCCAACTGTGGTTGCTAAATGTGGACTACCTGTAAATTATTTCATTATTTGCATTTTTTTATATTTTAACAGCCAGAAAAAGAGGACATATTATAAGAATCCTGTCTCTCTTACATATTGAGACTATAGGGAAGACACCAGCTGGGGAACCCTGGGGAAGATAGGTAGTAGCTGCAGGTACAATCAGCTGCTAGCCCAAAGTGGTAGATTATAAAGACCCACAAGGCTTCTAAGAGATCTTGTCAAATTTTGCTGTTCTTGCAAAATTTTAAGAGGAGAACATTGAACTTTCATAAGATTTAGTAATCTTGTGGGATTGTGGATAATTGGAAACTGGTAAAAGTAACCTGGCAATATTGTAGGCAACATGGCACCTATATTCTAAATCCTTCATACCCATATTAAGTCATGTAATAGGATCTTATGTTCCATTCGTATGACCAATAGGGCATCACAGATTGCAATGAGTTTTTCTTCATGGGATTGGCATCCCAGGGGAATATTGAGTCCATAAAAAGAAATACCTCCATAAACATGTACATAAACATATCTGAACACTGAAGTAATCCCTATCCTTTTCAAAGTGCATATGAAAAACACCCCAGATGAGAGCAACTGATCTAAAATGTATTTTGTGAAACTCTTCTGTTCAAAGTTCCTATGCAACATTTAATCGCTGTTGACTGTTTGGCAACAGTTAACAGCAATTTGATAGAACTGAAACACTAGGTTGTTTAAGTATATTCATTAACAATTTAAGGCCATCACATAGTGTCTAATGAGCAATTGTATCAGTATAATCCACCCTCCTTCAAAACACATAATTACCACTTCTGCTTGCAAAGTGACCAAATTATCATTTGACCATTAATCTGCAGTAGCACCACCATCAAAACTCTGGTTCACCAGGCAACTTTCCAGAAATGTTAAACAAACATCCCACTGCCTGTGTTTATATTTTAACTGTAAAGCATCTCTGCAAAAAATTTCAGCTGAAGATGATATGAACCACAAAGGTACTTTTCAGTCAATATTATTTGTGATGCACATGCCTGAATGCTTTTCTTCCTTAACTCTTTTCACCTTTGGTAAAAGTTTGTTTTAATTCTCAGAAACCCATTTTTTATGAGTTTGAATTACATAGCAGAGGCTAACTGTGCTGATTAAGAAGACCATGTAAAAATAAAATATTCTTCTAGTGTACATGATTTTACATTATTTTATACAAAGTAAATTGTTTCTCACTCCAGATTGAGACCCAGCAAGTAGAAATTCTCAATCTTTTCCCCCACATTGATTTATGATAAGGGACCAAGGGAGCTGAAACAGAAACACTTTATTTCAATTTCTTGTATCCTACTCTGAAATTATATTTATAGAGCAACTTGAGCTTTATTAATTCAAAATCTTTAGGTTTACTTGTACGTAACAATTTCACATAGCTACACTGCAATAACACAGTTGCTAGAAAAATCAGAAAATGTGATGTTTGCGTGGCCCTTCATCAAGAGGTACTGTTAATTTTTCCACCAAATTATAACTTGTTAATGATTTAAAAACATTTAATGACCCTTCTTCAGACACAGAAAGGCCTCCATACTAATCGAATAGCTGACATTTGGTATGTTTCTATTGCTAGCTGGTATTTTTTAAAATAAAAACCAGTATATTTATCAGGGATGTGCAGTAACCTGCATTTGAAGTAGGAAGATGATGGAGTATGTGAAGCTGCTCATAGAGCACCTGCTGTCTTCTCCATGAGATACCAACAAGAACCTCCATATGTCTCCCAAAGCATTGCTCCCACTTGGGATCCAGATCACTGCATAGACCCTCATAGCTATATTTATAAATACATTATATTGATTAGAAAGAAATTAGACAATACTTTGAAGGCCAGAGCTGTTGATACCAAAAACTAACTTGTTCTATGTATTTCCAAGCATCCCATTCAAAAGCTGCATTATGTCTGTATGTATTGTTGCAGAGTGCTAGAAAGCATTTGGCCCAAGAGATCAGAAAAATCACACCAGTCATTTCTATAAAAATAAGTGTATTTAAAGAAAGCATGAAACATAAACAGTTTCCATATCCAGAGCCCTGGATAGGCACAAAAGCTTCTTACATAAACATGTTTTACAAGCTCATACACACGTGCTGAGCTGGAAGACAGGCTGCTGGAACCAGAGGCTGCAAAACAGAAACTAAAACCTTCTGGTAGCAAGTCCAGGAAAGTTCCTCCAGGCTTTTCCTTATTTGGTCATCCTTTCCACACCCCCAACCTGAGGACAATTAAGTCTGACCTTCTGACTCTGCCGATACTTAAGAAATGATTTGTTACCATGATAACTTAATTCCTCTGCAGCCAAGTTTCCTGGCAGAAAACACCATATACCAACATATGTGTGTGTGTGTGTGTGTATAGATATAGATATATATAATTCAAATTTATATCACTGCCCATCTCCCCCAAAAAGGGGGACTCTGGGCATTTCACAATAAAATCAGCAATTAAAACCATAAAAATATAATTACAACATCAACAACCAGTATGCATATATGTGTATGTGTGTGTATGTGTATGTGTATGTGTGTGTGTGTGTGTGTGTGTATATATAGAGAGAGTATCTGTATTATTACTACAAAATACAGATACTATTCTTTTCAGTATATGTTATGCAGAGTGATTCTGAAACAATTCTATTGGAACAACTTGGGATATATTCTAAGCACTCTTACCTGGAAACAAATCAATCCAGGAAATACTGCATGTTTAAGGGCAGGGTACTTGTAATTTAATAATCCAATCTTCCTCTGTAAGTATATGTGGATCTTTCCATCATTGTGCATATAGAAGTCTTGCAGCTATATATTTTGAAATTGAATAAAGTTCTTATTAAAAAAAAAAAAAAGAGCAGGGTACTTGTCTGGTAAACATGATACAAATCAAGTTCAGTAGATATAATGACTCAGGCCAAGATAGTTCAGATTCCTCAGGCAGATAATCCTTCAGACCAATGTTACCTAAAACAAAGTTAAGAAGAATAGAATTTAAGCAGATATAATGACTTTTATAATGACTATAAAACCGGCTAAGAAAGTTACAATTCAAATAGATTGCTGGTATACTTTTCTTTATTTTACTTGCTCTTCAGGCATGCAACTATTTTAGGTTATTCTTAGTGGTTAGATTCAAAAGAAGAACTAAGTGACCTTTAACCAAATTATAGAAAGGCTTTTCAATGTGAAAAGAGATCCACATCACGAGATCCCTTAGACATCTAAAAATATTTCAATTACCATGCCAGTTTTTCAACATCTAATCTGTTTTCCTAAATGTATCCCTAATGGTTAACGTTTAGAACCTGCAACAAATAAATTAGAAAAAGCAATTATACTTTTTGCAATCATATCTGCATTTGAACTTAGTAGGAATTACCTTAGAGTAGGTATGCACAAGATTAACAGTGCAGCTCTATTATATACTGATAATTTAAACAGTTTTTAAAATCAATCCTGTGAATGCATAAAATAAGAACTGTTTATACAACAGGCTGCTTTACATTTTCTAAATGTTAAAGACACATGGTTTTGGCAAATTTTAACCAGAAAACATGCATGCACACATATACATACACATGTTTGCAAATTTAACTGATAACACAAATTGATTAACTACGTGCCATAAAGTTGTCAACTCTTAGTTAGATCTTCTCCATGACAATCTGTCCCTAACCTGGTCTTTTAGGTCTTCCAATGGTGCGCCCATCATCACAGTAACTGAGTCCATCCACCTTGCTGCTGGTCATCCTCTTCTTCTTTTTCCTTCCATGTTTCCCAGCATTACAGCCTTCTCCAGAGAGCTGGGTCTTTGCATGATGTGTCTGAAGTGGGATAATTTCAGCCTGGTCATCAGTGCCTCAAGTGAGAACTCTGGGTTGAGAGAACATGAGTACTCATGCACAGAAACATTTTGAAGTAAACCTATTTTGGGCACTTTTGCAGGAAACAAAGCCCAGCACCACACGGGCTGGGGATAAGCATGCCATATCCAGTTAGGGTCATGACCTCGTGACATCAGCATCAGATGGACTGTTCGTTTACTTTGCTGATGTCACTGATTAAACAAACAGATAAGCCTCCATTAAAATTATGTATTATTACTTCTATGTTGGTAGGACCATCCGTCCAGTTCCCAGCCAACCTCCTTGTTGTCATTCTGCTTTTGTCTCTTGAATGAGCTGGACATGACCATGCTGTGCTAGTGATCCTTCAGATTTGTGCAAGAGCAGTGGAGCTGTGGTTTCTTTTGCACAGGCCTTCCCTTTGTGTTTCCCTGGCAACCTTGCTCTAGCTGTGTATCAAGAGTTCCCCATCACAAGGAGTTTCCTGTCACAAACGCACTTTCCTCTTGAAACACGTGGAGGTTGCCACTTTACATCCTCTATGGAATGGTGGAAAAAGTCAGTGGCCACTGAACTGAAATGCTGGTCTATCTGAATGGCACAATATTACCCAGCTGTCAATAATATAAATACTTTATAGCTCTTACCAGTTTAGCCCAAAATTGGAATACTGTAATAGTGGAATGACAGGTCCAAGCCACCATCCCTTCCTCCTTTGCTTCCCAAAGGAAATCTGGAGGAATCTGGAAAATGGCATGGAAAGGAAAGGAAAATCCTAAATAAAAGTGCTGCTTGTAACTCAGCTCTGTTTAGGACTTTTCTATAAAAACTTTGTTCATTTCAGCTTCCAACAAAATGATTATCAGAGGAGGGGTAGAAGAAGGAGACTGGAGATAATGGTCCTGCAGGCAGTTCTATTCCAAGTGCAGGACAGAATGTTTTCTTTATTACCTGAAACTGACCAACCCCTTTATCATGTCTTGTATAGATATAGCCAGCATAGCACTATTTGGTAGTGATTCAGAACAGCAGCAATGGAGGCTGGACAGGAAGTCAGCTATGGGAGAGGAACATTTCCCATCAGGTAGAGTTTTCTGCTAATTCAAGGATGAGTGGATGACCCTTTAGCTGAATAGTGAGAAACAGCCACTGATTCTTCTTCCCTGCTGCATATACCTTACCCCTCACCCCTCATATCTGCTTTAGGAGGAGCTTCAGAAGAGATTTGGTATAACTTAGAAATGGAAGATGTGAGAACAAAGGTATATCTCCCTTTGCTAGAAGTGTCTGGTTGGAAATTTGAATTCAGCAGGAGCCCTTCTAGAGGATATGTTCCTGGCCATAAGCTGAGTGCTAAAAGAATACTGAGTAATTAAATGGAAGGACATCCCATTAAAAAGGAAAGAGTGTTTGTAATATTGTTGTCATGGTTGCAGAACATGGGCTTTAATACTAAACAGACATTCATTGTATTTGAAAGAAAAACTAGACACAGGGCCTCATTTCACTAGCAACAGGCCAGGTGAGGAACAGAACAGCCTCTGAAAACTCTTCCCCTCATCCATTTCTTGCCATTTGTTGTCATGGCCCAAACAGCTCATAGGCGCCAAGGGAGGATGCAACCTCCAATAGGTGTCCTGGATAAACATCGGATTTAGCCAGAGGTTGCCAATCGGCCTGAAGCCAAAATACTTGACCTTGTATCCAAAGATCCATGATTAAAAGAGAAAGAGAGTGCTTGTGCCCCTTTCATTTGTAGATGTTTGAGTGCAAGAAAGTGAGCAATGTCACAGCATCTCATTCCAGTATTTTTGAAACCAAAGTCTCTGAGTAAAACTTTTTTTTTCCCCTGCATGAAATGCATTTGTATAAGCTGTTGTTCGGTGTTAAAGGCAAAACCGAAATAATTTGGCCACATAATGAGAAGACAGGACACCCTGGAGAAGATGCTGATGCTAGGAGAGTGGAAGGCAAAAGGAAGAGGGGCCGACCAAGGGCAAGATGGATGGATGATATTCTAGAGGTGACGGACTCGTCCCTGGGGGAGCTGGGGGTGTTGACGACCGACAGGAAGCTCTGGCGTGGGCTGGTCCATGAAGTCACGAAGAGTCGGAAGCGACTAAACGAATAAACAACAACAACAAACTGTTGTTCATGCAAGCTGTTTGTAGGTGCTGACAGCTCTCTTCAGGTAGTCAATGGCTACTGTTAAATGATCCTTGGATTCTGGCCAGTTGGTTGTGGACCTGTTTGGTAGCCCCTTTACTTTCTCAGGCCATTTTGTGCAAGTGTGTCTCAGTTGCATCTGCACTATGTATTCTGTTGAATGTCTGTCAGGGGAGATCAATCAAATCTTTATTATGGTCATAGACCAGCATAAGGGGAGATCATGTTAGTACAATTTTTAAGTTACAAAAGGGGTTACAAAACATCCCCTTTTCTTGGTCAATTTATTATATATAGCTCTCTAATAAAAAATTGGTAAGGCACACAAACAGACTAAATGAAAAAAAAAAAAAAGAAGATCCCTGAGCGAATGTTAATCCAGACTTCCATGTAGAAAATGAAAGTACTTTATCTAATTTTATACCAGTCAAGAATGAGGATGGACAATAATCCATCCCCTTAAGCCCTATCATGTATCTAACACATAGTAATGGACTTCTGATCCCAAATGTCTACACTTGTTTGTCTTGCTATCTCATGAATTACAGTTATGAACAATAGTTTACATCACTGTTTTTGCTGATGTGCTTTTCCTCTGTTGCAATTTTTATGAAGACTACAATTATATTGATTCGCTTGGATAAATTCTACATAGCATTGAACTATCTTAGTATAAAAGTAGAAGTGTGGCAAACTTCCTACCAAATAATCTACAAATATTTCCTGCCAACATATTGTTTCACGGAACTGTAGCAGCTTCCATTTCTCTTTTGATGGAGTTCAGGGAAGCTGAAATAAGAAATTCAAAAGGATCCCTTTTTCCTACTCAAAATGAGTAAGGTCAAGATATTTGTCTTCCTTAATCCACACTGCAAATATACATGCAAATACAGTAGCACAATTTCAGGTCAGGTTAATAATACACCTTTCATTCACTTAGTAAGAAACTCTTCTACAAACAAACAAAAAACCTCATATAGTCTAATAATACTTGTTCACAGGTAAAACAATGAGATAGTCAACTAATGAGCAATCTCATTATAGATCAATGCATTAGGGAAAAAAATAGGCCTATGAAACATTCAGATCAAAATAACTGGAAAATAAATTACAAAAACATAAAGGGTAGAATAAATTATATCTTTTTATCAGATGCCAATCTATAAAATATTTTTCAAGCCTTCTGTTTTTTCTTCATTCTATCTGTTCTGAAAAGATGTTTGCGTTCCAATTCACATATTGCATCATCATTTCCTCTGTTTTGGTACACTTTCTTTCTCTCCAAATGGTACTGTCCATCTAAACATTTATCACCCCTTTTGATTGCCTTCTTTCTTAACACAAATTATACACATACAGCTGCTTTGCATTATGCCAGACCCGCTGGTCCTTTAGTATGGTATTATCTACTCTGTTTTGACATGCTCCTTCAAAGTTTTAGGCATAAATACATAATTCCTGTCACTAACTTCCTGATGCTTTTAAAGCAAGAGGTTGAGAAATTAACCTGAAACTTCCTCAGCAGCAAAATTATACCATAAAACTTTTCCCCTCTCCAAAAATCATGTTGTGCAATAAGATTACTGCAATGCGTTCTACCTAGGGCTATGCTTGGTGATCACTCAAAGCTTCAGCTGATCCAGAATGCAGTGGCATGAGTAGTTATGGGTTTACTTCAGTATGCCCATATAAATACCTGTACCTGACAAGCTGCCCTGATAATCAGGTGCAATTCAAGATGCTGGTTCTTACCTATAAAGCCCTTCATATCACAGGGCCTGGTACTTGCAGAATTGATCTCCAATTATTTCTGCCTATCCAGTAAGATCTGACAGGGTTGGCATGCTCTGAGCCCTGACACTTATGCAACGTCATCTGGTGAAACCCAGGAGACATGCCTTCTCTGTTGCTGTTCCCTACAATTAGAACAGCATAACTCTGAGATCTGATCAGCCCTGATCCTATTTGCCTTTCAGAAGGCATTAAAGACCTGTTTCTTTTCGTGGGCATTGGATCGGGGAGTGGTATGGCCTGTGGGATGTGTGTTTTCCTGGCATTTTCTGTATTTATATTTCCACTTTGGTATATGCTTGTATGTTTTTCTATTATGTAGTTTTATGGATTTTAAATTTTTTTGATGATGTACTGTATGCCACCTTGAGTCAGGTACTGAGTAGGTAGCGATATCAATCAATCAAATACTTAAATAAATCTTAATTTTTATCTAGTAGTTACATCTATGAGAGCCAGTCTGGTGTAGTAGTTAAGGCATCAGGCTAGAAGCTGCGGGACCATGAGTTCTAGTCCTACCTTAGGCACAAAGCCAGTTGGGTGAGCTTGGACCAGTCACTGTCTCTCAGGCCTAGGAAGGAGGCAACGGCAAACTACTTCCAAAAAACTTTGCCAAGAAAAATGTCGGGACTAGTTCAGGAGGTCTCCGGGAGTCAAAACATTATATCTATACTGTCTTTTTGAGAAAAGCATGTAACCCTCATTTTTAAAAAAATACCTTTTAACTGTTCGTAGGTACTTCAATGGATCTGTTCAGTGCAAAGAGATGTGGTGATGGGGGACTGCATCATCCGTTTGATCTTGAAGGAACTCTGTCAGTAAATTCTGTTTTATTAGCTACAAAGATGGTATCAGCACATCCTTCAAGTCATCACTTTGTAAAGCTTGCTTCAACCTTATAATGAAATAATTGGAGAAAGAGGACATATATCTCCCAGAAAAAGTAAAGGTCACTTCTTTTTTTATACTTAGTAGACACTGTTACAATAAACAAGATCCTGTAACTATTAAGTAATACTATGTATTCAAATTTACAATTAAATGCAGCATGCACAACTGCATATTGTTAGGCTCAAACAGCAGGAGGAATTTGCAGTTTTCAGGAAGTTGTTGAACCACAACTCCCATCATGCTTGACATTTGCCATACTGCCAAGTGGCTCTTGGAAGATAAAGCTCAGTAATATCTGGAGGTCTGCAAGTTCCCTACCTCTGCTTTAGAGGATTTTTTCTCTCTCTCATTTGGCTGGTATTTCTGAAACTGCTTAAGAATGTTAGTCTTCCTATTAAAAATCATAGGATTAGTAACTGTTCCCCTTCTCCACCTGGCGCATGTAAGAGATTAGTTTTTCTTTGTGCACCTGTGCTATGAATAAGCCAAAAAGATGCAGCAGAGTCAGCAGAAAAAAAAATATGCCCTGCAAGTTTAGCTTGTCCTTTTGACATTTACACAGTATTCCACTCTTGTATTTATTTTAATTTCTTTTTTTTTTAAATCAACTTTTGAAACATTGGCACCTCTTGATACATGCTTAGGATGCTGATAGAAAAAACACAATGAACCAACACAATGCATTCAAAAGGACAACAGTTTAAAATAAAGGTCTGAAATATTTGAAATATATATTAATTTCCCCCATCCCCAAATATGCAGCAAAAGCAGCCCTACAAAATAGAATGTTCAGTGTGTTCCTGTACACTCAGATACCTCTGACAGCACAGTAATATACATGACTATTGAAAAATAAATCCTATTAGTTATAGGTGAACTTTTCTCAGGTAAGTGTGCAAAAGATTAGAAATTAGTTTTTTTTCATTACATGCAGAATCTCATTTCTGAGTTGCTAAATAGGGAGGTTGCCTGATGGATAAGCCCCATTCCTATATTATGTTGCTATACCAGGGGTTCCAAATCATTCTGAGCATACAATATTTGGCATTTTATGAGTATGTTATGGGCACTAAGAGGTAACGGCTGCCAGGGGAGATTTCCTATTTACAAAATGGCTGCTGGACAATCAAAAATAAGGCTGCTAGATCTTGGCTTCAACCATGACCACTAGGTGGCAGCAAAGAGATACAGAAAACTCTTTGTTGCCCTCTTGTCCTCCTCTGGATTTTGCACTGCAGATAGACTATGCCTAATTTATAAACAAGGCCACTGGCTGCAGTCATTTAATCTTTTATCTTTGAAGAATGCCTTAAGGGCCTACATGGTACCCTATGATCTTGGTGGAAAAGATCATTTTGGAGGTACTTTAAATTTCCTTTAAAATCCAAATAATCCTTGAAAAAGCAGAGTAAGGAAGGCAGTCTGGTTTTGCCCAGGTCTCACAATGAAGAACTCAGGATTATAGCATAGATCCTATGAAGCCCAACTTCAGTAATTTACAGTAATCTACTCCTCAATTATTCTTTCCCTTGAGAGCTGGGAGACTGTGTCATAAAGTGGACTTACAAAAAAAAACTAGAACTGTTTCTCTTGAGACTGATGGAGAAACAGCTTGAGAAACAACATGGGACTTTACATTTATATACGATTACAGCAGCAAGTCTTTTATATGCACAAAGATGGAAAGATCCACAAATTCCTATAGTGGAGGAATGGATGATTAAACTGAGGGAACTGGCCCAGATGGCCAAGTTAACAGTGTTGATAAGAGAAAATACCATGTCTGGATTTGTCTCTATTTGGCAACGCTTTTAGACTATTTGCTTGTGTCAGAAAAAAATGAAGCTTTGATTTTGAGTTTTGATGATTAAATGGTTTGATTTGATAGAAATAATGTTACTAAGATTTAACTAATGGTGAGAGATTACATTTGTAAATGCATTCATATCTGTATTGGAGAAGGTCGGAAGTCATTTCCTGTTTCTGTCTTCTCTCTAATTCTGCACTTTTATAGTTTTCCTTTTTTCTTTAGTTCTGTTTTCTATCTTTTCTATATTCTACATTTTGTATTTTAACTATACTATGAAAATTAATAAAGTTCTTGAAAAACCAAGAGCTGGGAGAATGTGTCATGAAAGCCTGCTTTATCTTCAACTGCTATCATACTTCAGGGAATCCATCTTATATTACCATGACAGGCTAAGGCCACACAGCACTATCTTCCATGTAACTATAATGTAAAAAGAATTGGGCCCAAGTGATTTTTTTGAAATTTTCCACCAAATATACCAGTAGAGAAATGGGAACAAGATTTCTCTGAATTTCTGAAGGGGAAGGAGAAATTCTCTAGCAATTTCTCAAGAGCAAAATGTCCCCTTAGCAGAAAATGGCAAAAAAACAAAAACAAGGGTGTGTGTGTGTCCCTCATGATGTCATCCTTTGAGAGCCAAGTGAAAGATGAGAAGCCAGAGAATCTGCACTCTTCTGGAGAGATGGTTGTATATGGAAAGACAGGACACTCACAAAATCCCCTTAGGCTCCCTTGTGATGAAGTATAAAAACACCACTCTACTCCTAACCGTTTCTCTGTAATTCTCTTCTCCTTGGTATGAATTTCTAAAGCAAATTCTGTTACATCAGATCAAATACAAACAGATGGAAGTCTGTGGATTCATCCACACTAATGAAAATGCCCTAAAGGACATATTCACATGATACTGCTTTTGTCTCATTGGCAGCCTGTGGCAACGGCAAGTTAAATTTGTCTTTAGCTGTTCCGGTTTTAGAGTTTTTCCCTTTTCCTGATTCAAGTCTTTCCATGGATGTGAACAGTGACACTTCATAGGCTATACTGGTGATGATGCAGCCAGTGGCTACAATCTGCCCAGCTCCTACTGGTCACTTTTGAGTATTGCTCCCCCACATCCAGTTGCTGGGATCTGCCCTCCATAGCCATTTTGTCTTGGGTGTTAGGAGACACTAGCCACCTGGCTTGTGCAGCGGCATCAGCACATTTGATGGTGCTTCAGTGTACTTTTCTGTCAACTTAAGGACTGGAGGAATGCATATTAAAACAGCTGTCCTGTGGGACCCTGTGGCTGTCAAACATGTAAATAAAAACTATATGCATGTTCTTCAGATATGCATTTCTCAGATAAAACCAAAGGAAGAATAATGGCCTGCCTTACAGAGCTGTTGTCAGGATAATAAAGCTCCTGCACACAAATGGTTTTGAACCATTGGTACAGAATTGTAGGCTTTCTCTTCATGAAATAGGATTTTGACCTCCATGTGGGAAAAATAACCCTCAAATTATTCTTTCCCATGCTCAGTAAGGAGCTTCTGGTTTGCAAATGCTTCTGGGTTCCTTTTAATATATAGCTCCACCAGAAGAATTCATTTCACATTGCTTACCTTGCCAGATTCAGACCAGTAGACTTCCCAGCAGATCCAAATGGAAGGCTGAGATAATTGCATGGGCACAAGTAACATAAAATGGGCTTCTCACAAATTACATGAAGCCATAATCTGGTTAATCTGGATTTGGTTTTCAGTGTTATATTTAGTTTGAGATTAGTATGATGGGTGAACCCAGCCAATTATGGTTTAGCATGTTAGCTGAACACAGTTAATCTGTCTCATTAGACTTTCTGTACTATCCTGCAGCAGATTAAGGCTAAGACTGCAGCAAAAGCAGTTCCCTTAGTAGAGCATTGAAGCTATAAATTCCTGGAAGAATTTGCATTCCAGAACAGCTTAATTCTGCTACGTAAAGATTTACAAACAAGTTTAAAGGTATATGCCTTGTGGGACTATGGAAACTATTAGCTAACTGAAGCAAAGGTCAAAAAAATCTGATATAGTTTTTAGCTAATTGGCATCCATAAAATATGAAAAAAATGAAAACTGAATTTATATAACTTTCTCAAGATGTATGTTCCCCTCTTAATTATATGGTGTCCATAGCATGCTTTCATATCTCCATATGGTTGCCTTCATACACTTATGGTAGATGTAACCAGTCTGAGAAGTTCCATATGTTTTGGACTATAATTCCCAGAGTACCTGACCACTAGTAATGTTGCTTGGAACTGATGCTATCTGTAGACCCTAATTAATTAACCAAATTAATTAACCATTAATTAATTAATTAATTCAGTAACATTAGAACAAGAACAATGGCTTCATTCTTTTTTGCTATGTTCTGTTTAAAATCCCAAAACCATGTGGGTAAAATCAATTATGGAAGTGTAATGGTATGTGGGAGACAGGTGGAAGAGTCACAGACTAGACAATGGTCAGACAAATGGCTACTGAGTTGGCAGAAGGAATTGGAGTGTGGCAAACATCTCAGATGGGACCCTCCCTAGTTTCTTGGACTGTATAGGTGAGGGGGTGACAGATGTACTTTCAGACTTGCAAGATTCTGTTAATGTAACCTTACAATAAAATTAGAACTAGTACTTCTGGATGTGCTTGTCTGGACTACTTTGCAAGACTGACAGAAAGTCCCACCCAATTATTTCTATATTAGGTAGCAGTGCTACAAGAATTTGCAGGGAAAAGATACTTATAATTCTGTCCTAAATACATGGGGGAGGTAATTTCCATAGGCTGCCTTCCATTGTTGTGAGATGCATAAATAAAAACAGACAAGAATCTGTTCAAGTGGCATATTTAAGAATGCATTACATTTTTATAACTTACTGTGTTTATCCACAGCTTCTATTCATACCCAGTCTTTCTTTAAGAAGCTAAAAGGGAGCATATGCTCTTCTCCCACATTTCATCTTTACAGCATCCATGAGAAATGAGGTGGAGACTTGAAGAAAGAGAAAGAGACTTGATTCACATACTTGCATAAGCCTTTAGTTAAAGGGGGTAACCCAAACCAAGCAAGCTGGGATGAAACTGACTGGAGTTAATTAGCAATGACCCAGCTGGACCTGTCAGTTTCTCTAGACAGAAAAAGTGTGTCAGTTGCAGAGAAAGCAACTGCCATGAAACAGAATTTTTTTTCTATGGAAACCATGGGGCCAAGTCAAGATTCTGCGTGGTTGCGAGCCCCAGGTGCTCATGTTATTTGATCACCAGGAGATTCATTTCCTACCAAAACAGGGACTGTGTGATTGTTTAGTAACCCCTTTAGACACTGCATTTGCACAGCATGAAACTTTGTAAGTTTTCATTTTGGTTAATGTTTCACAGTTCAGCATGAGTGAAACCATTCTGTTTAGTGAAGCCATATGGTTCAGTGCAGTACACCAGAAAATGGTTTACTTCAGTAAGTACGTTGTGTAACTCAGCTAGAGAGCAGTCCAAGGTCACTCAATGAAATCCATGCTTCAGGGTGGATTTAAACCTAGATCTCCTACACCCTGATCCAAGGCTGTGATCACAAGACAAGACTCATTTCTTGTTGTGTTATTTCTCTCCCTAGTTTAGTCTTCCAAAACATTCATACTTTACTGCTTCCTGCAAGCCATTTCAGACAAACAAAAATGCATCTGGTTGTGCAAGGAAAAAAATACAATACAGACTTCTTTGTACCAACAATATATGTAAATGCAATTAAACACTCACCAGTTATAAGATCAAGGACAATACAACTGATAAAAAATAGAGAGTTCTACTGAGTTCATCTGGACATAATCCTTTGTAAATTGGTACAGGATTTCAATTATATTCTTGTACCCACAGCAGGGTTTGTTTGTTTGTTTGTTTGTTTGTTCATTCATTCATTCATTCATTCATTGGGTGCCTTTGAGTCAATTTTTTACCACTGGCTACTGCCTGGACTAGTCCCTGCACTTTTCTTGGCAAGATTTTTCAGAAGTGGTTTGCCATTGCCTCCTTCCTAGGGCTGAGAGAGAGTGACTGGCCCAAGGCCACCCAGCTGGCTTTGTGCCTAAGGTGGGACTAGAACTCTCAGTCTGCTGGTTTCTAGCCCATTGCCTTCACCACTAGACCAAATTGACTCTCTTTACCAGGTTGTGCAGGGGGCAGCATAAGACTAAAACATTGCCTTTCCTAGCAGTTGAGGACTCCTCCCACCTCCCTTTTGAACTGTAAGGATTTGGAGAAGAGAGAGAAACCTGATGGATTTCCTTTCCCTTCTGGACAAGTCCAGTTTCCTCTCTTTTTTTCCATATGGATGGCAGCAATTGGCCTGCATGTCATTAAGAGCATATTGCTGAATAGCAGAGGGGGAGAAGAGGGGAGGAAAGCTTCTGGCAGCCGCACTTCCCACCTTCACCAGCTTTTTGCTGTGCAGGGACACAGAGCTTCCAATTCCTGTTTGACAAAGCCCCTCCATTTCCCTCTGATCTTTAGACCAGAGCACAAATAGAATGCAAATTCATGGTTGAGGCCAATCAGCCTTGGACCAAAGAGATGTTTCAGAGGGCTTGTACTGGATGTTCATGCCCAATGGCCTGTTTGCTGAAATGCTGCCTTGTTTTACTGCATGAATGAGCAATGAAGGGGTTTTTGAGTGTATTTTTGAGTGTAGCCCCTGTCTCCAATTCATGTGGATGCTTGTGTGAAAGTTTCATGGGAAAATGGAAAAGTATGGCTGCCAAGCTTTGTCTGCTCTTCCTCTTCCTCTTTCCTTTCCTACAAATGCATCTTTGGCTGGGCACTCCATAACTGGCTTATCCCCTCATACAAAAACTAATTTATTTGTACAGAGGCAAGGCACATGGTTGATTAAGTGCTGTCCCAAATCCATTACCATGAATTATATTTAAATTCATAGCAGGTTTCCTTCTTTTTCAAGGTAACTCAGCAGAGTCCATGAATATAGAAAAGTGGCTTAGTTAACTATTTGGAGGAAATTATTTTGTGCACAAGCATTGGAGTGAAAAGGAAGGCTTTCTGTGTTTTGCTATTTAAGCATTTCTATACCATTCTGGCTTGTTAGGAATGATTTTAAAAAGTATCATTGAGCAAAATTGCATTTCATATGAAGGGTAATATTAATCTTTCTCCATTGTATCATACTTCTATAGGGCAGGCAGATCTTTAGAAAAGCTGAACACTCTAAGTGCCAAAACTGTTACTTATTGCAAACCAAGGCTGAGCCTGCATTATCTATTTCAGATTTGCTATAGCAAACACCAATACCGTAACTTCACTCAGGTGGCAATATTCCTTAGGTGGTCTTATTACGTAAACTTTTCTCAACTTCAAAATGAAAAAAATTGAGAGAGGGATTGCTAGAATCAGGAACTGGGAAACTTCTGAAAGTAACTGATGCATTTATACTACCTCCTTCTCATTGATTTGGAAGGATGCACATAGGCAGGGCCCTTTGCCTCTGGGATAGACACCTTTTTGGTGGCTGCACCAAGAGAGTGGCCTCCAAAACAGTGATGTTGTGGTATCAGAAGAAATGGAGAAGGGGGGTTGAAATGATTAATTTTGGGGGGTGGGGGAATTGGAGCAGACTAAATAGGTATATTAAGCCTATTTCACTTCTTATTTTCTTGAAAGAGTAAAATAGCACTGCTGAATTTTGTTTCAACAAATTTCAGCAATACAACTGGAATAGAACTTGAGCTTATAGTCTGCAACTTGAATGCTGACTATCCTTGTTGCAACCTAAACTAAAAACTGTCAAACCCAGCTAATAAAATATGTTTCTTTTTCTGGATTGGAGTAATTTAAAAGATTGTCTAGGATTTGTTTCTGGATCCAGAAAAAGGAAAAATTACCCTTGCCTCACTGGACTGGAATTTCATCCTGGGAATGAAGCAAGGAAATCTAGCCAACAACAGAAGACTTTGCTATACTATCTGATACACAAAAGTCACACAAGGTAAGGGAAAAAAAGAATACCTCTCTTTCCTTGCACCAAATAATCCCTGACTGTTCCAACATGTTTCCACCAAAGGAATCCAAGGTTCTGCAAAACAAGTAATGACTCTTAGACAAAAGTAAATATTTTTTAGCCTGTGTCATCAAAAATATACACATAGAGCAATATTCATAATCAGCACCAAAGGGTGCTTAAAATTGTTTGCTTTTCTATGCTTCACATTCATCTCAGGTTTTCAGTTGTAGAAATATAAATCAATATAAAGCTGTGTCATGAATCTTAATTGCTTGCCACAGAAAGCAGGCAATTCTCAACAGCAGCTTAACCTGTCTGACTGGCTATTGGCAGCATGGGCAGCAACCAGAATAAGAGCCCAGAGAACTTCAGCTGGTACTGAAATTGTGACTTCTGGAATGACCACTTGACACACAGTTGCTGTGAAGGGATCAAAGCAATGCAAATACTGTAAAAAGTATGCTGTCGTGGATTAAATTGACTCTTAGTTTTGAGTAGTATCTGACTAGCTGGAGAGCCTTTTTGCTATTCTAAAACCACAGACAGTATCCTTGAGAACATTGAGAAGGAAGAGGAATGGGGCTGGAAGGTGAAAAGTTAGCTGTTTCTTGGTTTTGAGAGAGTTATTGTTGAGGGGCTTCTGCAAGATGAGGTATCTGAAGAGATTTTGTGACTGGACCTGAGGTTTCAGCCCCTATTCTTAGAAAACCTGGGAGAATGGAAATAAGGAAAATAAAATTGGCAAGGGATGTTGATTCAGTTGCATTTTTTAGGTTAAGGTAATTTTGTATCTACTCCAATCCTTAGTGTCTCTTTTTGCTAGCTCAGACTGTTTACAAAATACGGGATGGTGGTTTTGTAATGCAGATCTCACCTTCCTGTAATATGTTGCAGTTCAAGTAGTCTCTAAAATCCATACTTTGATTCTTTTAGTAAAATTAAAAATCGCCCTTTTGATTACTCCTGTGTGGGGTTTATAACTTAGCACCACATGCTCCAAAATCGTGTAGGCCTGTTAACCCTTATTAAAAGGGGAAAACTGGAGTTATTGGTTTAAAGCCTTATTCTTTGGGGACAGGGTTTCCTGTGCTGTCCCATGGAGATTTCAGGTTTGTGCATGGTGGCGGAGGAGGTGTCATCTCCCCATTCAAGAACTGGTAATGACAATATAATTGCCTGCCTGGGTGGAATTCTTTCACCTGAAGGAATAGCCACATTCAGACAGCCTGGAAGTCAGGGACATGGGTGTGAGGATAGAGGCTTTCAGGAGAGCTCTGGAAGGATAGTGTGAATGTTGCTGTTAGACACCAGCAACCCTTCTTCCCCTTGTTATATGTGCATGGATTTTCCTGTACACTGTGCTCAATTTGTTCAGTAAGACTAGCAGCCCTTTTAAGGGAAATGTTGGGAATAAAAAGACTATGTAAATAATTCTTCAGACTGTAACATCTTCAATTGTTTTATGAGTCAGTAAGATGCAACCTAGACCTGCCAATAATCCATAAAATAAAGTTATCTGCACATTACTTTTCTCAGAAAGCTGAAATTGCATCTTGGCAAACCAAACTGTTGTGATCATTATAGTTTTTGAAGACACCTGAAGTATTGCCACAGTAAAGGTAGAAAACAAACAAAATCATAGACTTGTGAGTTCAGTGTGCACTGCAGTTGACCATTCAGTGAAATGGTTATTTGACTGCTATGCCATGTGGACAGATAGATTTTGAGGGTGCAATCCATCTTCTAGTACACCATCTATATGCACACTGAACTTCTCATGCATCGGTGGTCTATTTTTCAGACATGAGAATGAGCCCAGAAGGTGGTCTCGTTAAACCACGGGTGCTACTTGTGGACAGCCTCAGAGTAAGTAGATTCTGACTTGTAGCCATGTTTTATTCTGAAATGTTTTCTGGAGAGAAAGAAGACCAGGGATGAGATTGTTTCAGTGAAATCCAATGACCTCCAAATGTAAATGCTCAGTATGTATTTCTCCTATGATTCTTCCTTCACTATTTCCTCAAACTGTGCTTGGAGGGTAACCTTTAATTGCTTATTGCTTACTGCTAAAACTCAATGAAATTCAATTATCACAAAAACAGTCAGTAGCCTTCAATTTTTGTGTGGCTTGTTACTTTTTATGGTTGGAACATCTCCCGATTGCTGTCACAGCTATTACACTGCCTAAATCAATTGCCATAGAAAGCTTGCTAAATTGAGAAATGTTGTTGTGAATGCACAAGAGGTCTTACCCCTCAACAAAACTGGTTACAAATGGGAGAAAATATCAGGTGGGGGGAATTTCTCATCTGCTGCAAAACTTTTTTATTCCTTTGCCTGATTTCCTCTGAGGATTCAGTCAGGGACAAATAATGCTTCAGCTTGTTCTATTGTTGCAGTACTGCATATCTGCTACTCATGCTGTTATGCAGATAAAAATACTTTAAAGTATCATGTTGCTGAATTTCTGCCAGCTTTCCTTTCAAATACCAAAAAAACGGGTGAAATAAAACTTCTATTAAAAGCTGTCTACTTGCACATTATCACTTCATCAGAAATAATGTCAAATTCCAGTTGTCATGATTATAGTTTTCTTACTATTTCAATGTCCATGAATGCTAAAATGCCCTTGGATTAAAAGGGTTACAGATAAAGGGCATTTTTAGGTGACAAGTCTCTCCATCAACCATGTCTTCTTATATTTTTTAAAAGAAGCAGAACCAGTGAGCTTTCCTCCATCTAAGCTTACTAGAAAGGTGTGACATTCTGGTGATGCAAGAATCAACAGCCAGTCAGAATGGGCCCTCCCTAGCTAATAATTGAAGAGAGATATATCAACCAATCATTCCTCAGTTATGGACCAGAAACCAAAATTAAAATGAAGCTCGGCTCCTTGAAAAGGGAGGTTTTTTATACAATATCACAAGATTTGACTTGGCAGAATGACTCACCAACCATCGTGTCCCACATAGGTCTCAATGGCAGGTGGAAAATGACAATGTGTGTGTTTTGATGACAAAAGTAACTCCATCCAGCCTTTGGAACAGCCTCCCACCAGAGATCTGAGGGATCCCTACCTTTTTAGCCTTCCGGAGGGCTGTGAAGACCTGGCTCTTCCCCCAAACTTTGGGCTAGGATGGGGATTGAGCTGCAATGATGATTGGTCTGGTACCTGGGGGGAATGGTACTTTTGCTTTTAACCATGTTTTTATGGATTGTTGTGAACTGCCTAGAGTCATCATATGAGATAGGTAGCCATATAAGTCCTGTAAATAAATAAATAGATAAATAAATCCTTTACATACTTGTATGAGATTTTGCAATGCAAGTATGAAAGGACAAAGCCTGCATCATATATCACAATTAGTTGTGGAATGTGCTATATTCAATTGTAGCTATGAATGGATGCCTGTGGTGTCAGGTAGTCAGTGGAATGGTCAGTCTGCCATGTGACTGGATTGTAGTGTCCCTCTTGTACTGAAAGATATGTGTGTGACCAGGGCACAGTCACTTGTTTGTGATACAGAGATAGTTTCCACCAAAACTTTACAATGAGGATTTTTTACAATATGAGGCTTATTTTATTTAAACTATCCCAGGATTTTTAAAGGCACCACCTCTCCTCAAAATTGACCTAAAGCAATGCAAGCACATACAATGAAAACCCAAATGTCAATAATTAAAATGAAAACTCAGATACAGTTATTGTTCAAACTCAGAATAAAAGAAGGTCACAGAGATGAGACAAATATTTCTTAAAATTTTAATTATGTAATCCTATAGCCTCAATAGGGAAACAGACTCTGTAGGTAATGCAGTCATGGAGAAAAGACCATACCAACTTATCTGCCATTGAAGGGATATTTTGAACAACTCTTTCACTACCAGATGGTGTTCTGGGTGGCTAGCGAGGAGAAGGGAAGTAATTAATTAATTAATTAATTAATTAATTAATTAAAAGGTTAAGTGGACCAAATGTCCTTAGTCTTACAAACTCACCATTAAGTGAAAATAATAACTTATTCTGTCCTCAGTAAAGTATTCATATTATTTGAGATACAATTATCTGTGGAACCCATCTGAACTTCCTGTTAGAAGTTGCCCATATTATGTGGTGCACAATCTACCCTTCAGTATAAATATCTGGCTTGCATGTTAGATCTGGTAAATCTACATGAAGAATGATTTCATACATTCTGACATCTGTCCTTTATATCCACAGGATTTAAGGTCTAGCTTCCCCAGACAATGGCAAAGTCTAGAGATTCACAGAGAACTCAAGCTCTTTCCTGTGAGCATCTGTATGTCCCCATAGAGAGTATACTCACCAAAGGCACATTGCAATCAGTTGTAAGGGAGTTTCCCTATTCTCCCATGATCTCTAGAGCTTCACACTCAGAATAGCATTTATACAACTTCTCAGCAATTATGAAGGGTGACAGTTTACTTTGAGAGGGAAATGGCCAAATAAGTATCGTTAGTCTATCATCTCAAAGGGTTGAAAGAACAGAGCTTTATGAAAATTTGCTCTGTGGTGCTACTGGGATTTAAACACAGACTCTTTGTAGATATCAATATTTCTCTGAGTATATGCAAATAAACTGGATAACGTTTACAGAACCTTTCAAAGTTTATACATATTGAAATCCTGAAAAACCCTTGCTTCTGGAAAATATGTGAATGAGTGAACAGATGCTGTTAAAAAAGAAAGGAGTCAATACACAAGAAGCTTACTGCACTGTTTAAAAAATCAGAAACCTTTCCATTATAAGTTAGTGTAGAAAATGAGGCAAGGTGACTCCTGGTGGGGACATGGTGGACTGAACAGCTGTGCCCACAGGTTCAGTGGGCAGAACTGACGACATGACAGTTTTTTCAGGCTCAGGCAGGTTTTTCTTGAAGCCCAGGAGTGTTTTTCCAGAAAAATGAAAACACCTGGAATCACCCCATCTGTCCTCCAGATGTCTGCTCGCAGCCAAAAGATCGCAATCAGCGTTCGCGTTTGACTGGTAAGACTTAGCTGGGAGGCTAGCACATCACCATTTCCAAGCTGTGCTGTAGCCTTAAAGGGGCACTAAGACCGGCCACCCCATTTCTAAATCCCTCCTTTGGGGGGAGATGGGTGGTGATAAATTTGATTAAATAAATAAATAAAATCACCCAATTTATACTTCTTTTAAGTACGCATATCCTAAGAGAGGCTTTCTACAGCAAGGAGAAGCAGGCTTTCTTGGTGCTTATCGTTATTTTGGGGATCAATTTTTTAAAAAAATTCTTTTTAAGCTTTGGACTTTGTTTTCCATCCAAATATTAAGGAGGATTGAGAGTAAATAATTGTCTCCCTGTTATATTTTTGTACTAAATTTGAAGATATTAGCATTTTCCTACATGTTGAATTGGCTGTTTTGAACTGTCAGTTTTCTGCTTCTACTTTCCCTGGGAAACTGTTTGCATATCTCACTTATGTAAACACATTTTGGAATTATTTCATATCTTCGACTTTTGCTGGTTAAGCTCCTAGGGGGCACCATAATCTACTGCTTGAGACATGGAGGATTTTAAACAGACTTTCTGTGACTTCCAACAAGATTTTAAACAGATTCTTTCTGATTCCTACCTAGTTTTTATGCAAGGCATTCATGACATTGTGGAAAATATGAGGTCTAAAATGTGTCATCTGTTTGGGGATGTCATGGATGAAACTGAGGAATTTAACAGTGACAGAAGTGTCCCTTCTAAGAGTGAGATTGGGACTTTGATTGAAATGCTGGATGAAGATTGGATAGTTGAGTTGAAGAAATTAAAGGGAGAGATCAAGTTGCAAGCCATAAGTGAAACTGATCTTCTGATGGAATGCCATGGAAAAGAAGGATTTATTGTGTATGGGAGGTCTCCTGAAGAGAAGTTGGAGTTTTTGAGGGGGGCAGTTGGGCTGTTTGTTTGTTTTTTAAGAAAAAGGCTCTGTATGCATTGAGGAGATATGTAAATGCTCTGGTTTATTTTGAAGTGGGATAAGGGTTTAAGAATATTTATCTGGATTGCTTTTAGAATTTGGCTGATTTCATTTATCTTTAACTATTTGAATTAAGATTATTAAGGTATAATAAAAAATAAATGTCTGGTTTTGGGGTTAATATGATTAAGATTATTGAAATTGTTGTAGTATCAAGTACAGTGGTAGACAATTTATATGTTTTTTTTAGGTTGATCTTTATTATAGTAGACAGGAATGTATAGAATAGTAGTACGAAGGAAATAAATGTTATCTTTGGGGGGAAGTTGATTAGGTTTAAATATATGTATTTTTTTCTTTTAATATAAGGGGAGGGAGCAACAGTATTCGGTGATTTTTATAATGTGCCAATGGAATGATTTATAGAAATAATGTGATTTTGGTTTAATATAGAGTAAGGGATTGATTATGGAAAATTTTTGTATATCCTTGCTGATAAAAGTTGGAAGTCACCTCTTTTTGTAATTTTGAAAATTTTTCTCTTGTGTTTCTACATTTTTTTAGTTTTTTTTTCTTTGTAGTTTTTTTGTTTTTCTGTAGTTTTTATCTTTGCTTGAAACTTAATAAAATTCTTATTTTAAAAAAAAAGAAAATGAGGCAAGGTAACCTTATCCCCATCATGAAAAGAAATCAGTCAGGTATACTGAATAAAAGTTGTCTGGGCAGCGGCAACCATAAATGTGTAAGACTATGATAATGTCTGGAAACCAAGTACAAGAAACAAACAACACTGACCAGCAATCATTATCTTGAGAATCCAGAGACATATTTTTCTCAGCCATTTTCCTCCTCTGTTAGGATGGAGGCTGAGTCGGAGGATGAAGAGGCCAGCCTGTTAGAAACATTGACCCAAACTGTGGGAAACAAAGAGGAAGGTGTGAAGATTGAGAAGAGTCGTGTGCAGGAAGAAGAACAGCTGATTGGCTAAGGGCAAGAGTCAGGTCACCACCACCAATCAGCATCCAAGATCGATGCACTGAAAGGAGGTCTGTGCAACAGGAAGCCCGATTGGCTCCCAAATACCAATGGTGCAAAGAAGCAGCGTATAAAAGGTGCCAAAAGACGGAGTGGGTCTCCAGAGACAACCGCTCCTATTTGCAGCCTACAACTCCCAGTCCCGCCGAAGAAGCCTCACAGCTGGAATCTGATGCCATGCTGGAATTCTTCTGTCCACCACATCCGGACCTCAACACCACACTAACCCTCGACTCAGCCTCCACACTTACGTCACATCCTCACCCTCCAGAAACTCCTGCCTCACCACCATGCCGCCAATCTTCTGAGCCCTCTGCCTTACCACCGCACCTCCACCCTCCAGAAACTCCTGCCTCACCACCATGCCGCCAATCTTCTGAGCCCTCTGTCTCACCACCACACCTCCACCCTCCGGAAACTCCTGCCTCATCACCACATGCCAACCCTTCTACCTCGCCACCGCACCTCTACCCTCTGAAATTTCCTGCCTTACCACCATACCCTCAACCTTTTAAACCCTCTGCCTCGCTGCTGCATTTCTACCCTCCCCCCCACCTCCAGAACCATAAAGACTCTGAGTGATGTGTAACATTTAGAACAGCAGGAATCAAAATAAAAAAGGAAGAACAATGAAATCGGATCAAGCCTCTTTAGTGCCCCTACCAGTTAACGCTGTCAGGGGCCAGGCACTGGTCAGGTTCAGTGAAGGCCACACTCCTGGCAACAGTCAAGCACCCACCATACTCCAAGTAGGGTCAGGATCCAGATGGGGCAGCCAGCAAAGCCAACACCATATCTAGATTTGGATGTGCTGGGCCACAAGCCTCACTGTATTGAACTGTGCTGCTGTGCCATGCCAGCCTCCATGTTGATTCATCTTCTGGGTACCTCCCACCATTTTTGCTGCCTCTGCTGCCACTCACCTGGACTGCATCCCACTCACAGACAGTTGGGGATGTGGCCAGATCACTGGAATATCCACTAGTTCTCCTCCTCTCATCCTAGTAACCCCAAACAAGACCACAGCTCCAATTCCCTCCACACTTCCGGATGTCATCTTGGAAAAAAACCCAGGGTGGGCAGAAAGTAAGTGAGGATCTGGATGGTGATTTGCTGTAGATCAGCAAAAATGGCCTACACAATAGCAAAACCAGAAAATTCCTTTTTCTCTCCTCAATTAGGCTCTTAAAATTTAGATAGCTTGGGACAAATGACAGAGTCACACGTGAGAGAAGTTGTCTAGTATTGACAATGAATACCTGGGATGACCATATGTTCAGAAGCACTGTGGCTCTTGATTCTGTGTCTAATTGCATCAGCCAGTATTTTGATCCAAACTGGTTCAGTTTTGAACTCAATGAGCTCATCTATACAGCCCCCAAGGATGTGTTCTCCTCCTGCCCTGAAGATGTAAAAATCTTGTCCCTACAGTGGTTCTCTTACTAGGCAATGAGGCTGACAAAGGGGCTGCCCCTTAGACAGCTGCTCTTGAGGAAGCAAGGGAGAGGAACAGCTTTCTTCTCCTTCTCTGCTGCCTGCCTCCCAGACCAACAAAGGTCCTTCCCTGCTCTTCTCCCCTTCAATGGTCTTTCCTTTGTCTCTGTGCTTCCTGGAGATCCTTGCTACCACCATCCAGGTTGCAGCTGCCAGACAGTTATGGAAGGTTCCACACCTGGACAGAGAATGGGGAGATGTTGATAGTCAAGAAGTCTCCTCTTCCCCTTCCTGCTCTTGCTCCTCTGACATTAGCAGTGCAAGGTTTGGCAATGGGGAAGAGGCTGCCTGGAGGTTCCTAGTATGACCTCCCACTCCCCTGATCCAAGAAGAAAAACTTTGGTTGCTGGGATGTATCTGATCTCTCTGGTGGCCAAAGCAGAACTAGCCATTGAGGCACAGAAGCATGTGGCTGAGTGGGAGGGGCTGGTCCTACAGTAGGCCAACTGGAACTTTACAAGTTGCTGACCTCCCTCAGCCTCGTCCACCACCCACCCCAGAGGGCTCAACATTCAACACAGAGGGTTCGCACAGGGTGTTTCTTCCATTTTCTGAGGGAAAACATCATTTCCTTACTAGATTGCCTTGACCCATCTGAAGCCTGCCTCAGTAGCTGACAGCCTCAAGATGGTGGCTCTGATGTGAGGACATGTTCTCAACAAATGGAAAGCAGGCCATCACAGAGCTGGGGCAAGAGTGCTGTGTGGATGAGCCTTATGAAAAACAAAACTGTATTTTTAAGTAGAATGGTCCTCCTGTCCAATTCAGCCCATAAGGGCCCAAAGTTGTAAGAATTTACAAGACTACTGTTTGAACACACCTGTAATAGAAGTGGTGGCAATGAATTACCTTTAAAATGGCTTGGCTCAGATTTATTTTACATTCTACTGACATATATAAACTTCATCTCTATTCTTCTCCAAGGAACAATTCACGAGCAGCAAAAGGTAGGCCCAATATACCTGTGGCTCATCCTGAAGCTTTATCTAACACTTCTTAATAAACTTCACTGTAGTACTTAGTAGATCAGCACAGTAACGAAAATGTCAAGTCAGAAGGTCAATTCCACTGCAGTGAAATTCTGATCATCACATTCCCTACCAGGAAATTACTGAAAAATACAGGTTTTTTGGGACTGTATATTGAGAAAATTGCTGCCAACAAATTGCACTCTGGTTATAAACTCTTTGTTTGGGAGAAACTAAGAAAAATAGAAATATGAAGATTCCATTGCTTAAATAATAGTTTTTGCTACTTTCCCAATACAACTGTGAATAAATTGTGCATTTATATAGGATAGGTATTTTTTCTCCTGGAGTAGTTAGTAGGAAGGAGTTGATGTGTCAGTACAAGGATCCTAAAAAAAAAAAAAAATGAACTTGAAGGCAATGAGAAATTATTTTGAATAGCTTGTTATATGTTGTCATTACAGTTAGTAGTTCCAGCACAGATTTATTAAACTAATGTACTTATCCATTATCTTCACCTGTAAGTGACTTAATGGTTAAAAATATCAAGGTCATAATTTGCTTTCTTTAGGGCCAGCATCCAGGGTTGTAATCCACAGAAACCAGGAAGGACTTTCAACCGCTTTCTTTGAGCAAGTGAGCAGTTTTGGTAGTAAAGAGATGGAGTAGGAAAGCCCACATGCATTATTTTCTTCCTCAAATATTCAGCAGTGTGGAGTTAAATTTTGAAGGGGGAAATTATAATAGCAGCCCAATAACCATGTCCTTGAGGCAAGTTTGAAAGCACTCAAAGGTGCTGAGCTAACATTCTTGGGTAAACATTCCATCAAAAAAAGAATAACCCAAAAGTAAGAAGAAAACCCCCACTAACAAAATTCTCACTATATGATTTAAGGGACATAGCTCCAATCCTCTCTAATTACTTGGAAGAAACCGTCACTGAACTCAGAAGAGCTTTTGCTTGGCTGTTTAGGCTTAATCTGTAAAACACACGGAGCTTCAGCGAAAGGTAATCAGCCCTCTGAAACGCAGCCTTTAGTTTTCAATTAGATAGGCAAATAACCTCACCAAGATTCTTTGAAATGCCATTTCAGCTGTCACCCTCAAAGAAAAGAGAAGCCCCTTTCTGGAGTTGCTCCTGACTGAGGCAGGATAAATCGTATAAACAAACAAACAAACAAACAAACCACATATTCAATTTTTGAATGATAATGGGAATCACTTCCCTTATATGGATTTATTTATATTAGATATGTCAGAATCAAAGTAATGCTGTTTCTCCAATTTTCCATCTTAGAAGGGTGTATAATTGTAACCTGCCATAAAAGAATAGTAGTGACAGTGATGCTGATAGAAAGCCTGTGTGTGATTATTTGTCCACCTCTGGTGAGTATTCTTATGAGACTTATCGGTTGTCAGTGGTTCCGAACATGAGATGCTGACTGAGAAACGTGGTTCCAATGGGTTTTTTTCTGAGTGTATTCATAGCTGTGAATGGTGGGAGATTCATCTGTAGCATTATTTGTATCTTTAGGGGGCCTGGGGTGTGTGTGTGTGTGTGTCTGTGTGTGTGTGTGGAGTATCACTGTATCGCTGTATCACTGTACATAGTATTATTAAACCTATATTACTCCTTTGCAAAGCAATAGGATGAGCCATCTTTTTCTTTCCAACACTTAGTGATGAAAAATCTTATTTTGACCAGATGCTCCCATGTAATCTTTTTACTCCCTTAAGCACTCACTTGACTTGTTACTAGCTTAAAGAAACTGGATCAGGATCTTAAGTAAGAAAAGTATCCTTACTGGACTTTTGAGAACTTTGAGGAGGAATATTGAAGTTGTCATGTTGTCTCTTTGAAATAGGGTTTGAAATAAAATGGCATCACTATCTTTTTGAGGAAATTGTAAATATTAAATATCACTTCAATGTTCCTACAGGGAAAAATATAAACAACACAGGAGTTAACGCTTCTGTGTGCCTACTTGCAGTACAAATTGTTGTTATGCAGTTATTACATTAGTAATTGTTCAAGGAATTCCCAGAGAACCTTTGCAAAACAGAGATACAACCCAAGACAAAATACTCAAATCTATCTTTCAAAAACATGTTGAAGCTTTGGATTTGGGCCTCCATAAATTCCTTGATGTTCAAGTTTGGAGCTTCCACTGTCTTAAAGCTTCATTTAAGAGCTATGGAAGACAGTGCTTCAGAAATATATAGCATTATGGCCTGAAGAAATTGGTGTTTTTACAATATTTGGAGGGAGGAACCATTCATGCACACTGCTCCCACATACTACCTTCATGGATTCCAGTGTAGCTCTGCAAACTGAATGCCTGCTGATAGGACTCCCCCCACACCCACATCCTGGAACCTTGGAAAATATTCAGTGACAGTACCAAAAGTATCACCTTGCACTGACTACCAGTTAGGGCCAGGTACCACTATAAAATCTTAATTCTGGCTTTTGGGGCATTGTTGTTGTTTATTCGTTTAGTCGCTTCCGACTCTTCGTGACTTCATGGACCAGCCCACGCCAGAGCTTCCTGTCGGTCGTCAACACCCCCAGCTCCCCCAGGGACGAGTCCGTCACCTCTAGAATATCATCCATCCATCTTGCCCTTGGTCGGCCCCTCTTCCTTTTGCCTTCCACTCTCCCTACCATCAGCATCTTCTCCAGGGTGTCCTGTCTTCTCATTATGTGGCCAAAGTATTTCAGTTTTGCCTTTAATATCATTCCCTCAAGTGAGCAGTCTGGCTTGATTTCCTGGAGGATGGACTGGTTTGATCTTCTTGCAGTCCAAGGCACTCTCAGAATTTTCCTCCAACACCACAGTTCAAAAGCATCGATCTTCCTTCGCTCAGCCTTCCTTATGGTCCAGCTCTCGCAGCCATATGTTACTACAGGGAACACCATTGCTTTAACTATGCAGGCCTTTGTTGTCAGTGTGATGTCTCTGCTCTTAACTATTTTATCGAGATTTGTCATTGCTCTTCTTCCAAGGATTAAGCGTCTTCTGATTTCCTGACTGCAGTCAGCATCTGCAGTAATCTTTGCACCTAGGAATACAAAGTCTTTCACTGCTTCTACATTTTCTCCCTCTATTTGCCAGTTATCAATCAAGCTGGTTGCCATAATCTTGGTTTTTTTGAGGTTTAGCTGCAAACCAGCTTTTGCACTTTCTTCTTTCACCTTCATCATAAGGCTCCTCAGTTCCTCTTCGCTTTCAGCCATCAAGGTGGTATCATCTGCATATCTGAGATTGTTAATGTTTCTTCCAGAGATTTTAACTCCAGCCTTGGATTCCTCAAGGCCAGCTTGTCGCATGATGTGTTCTGCATACAAGTTGAATAGGTAGGGTGAGAGTATACAGCCCTGCCATACTCCTTTCCCAATCTTAAACCAGTCTGTTGTTCCGTGGTCTGTTCTTACTGTTGCTACTTGGTCGTTATACAGATTCTTCAGGAGGCATACAAGATGACTTGGTATCCCCATACCACTAAGAACTTGCCACAATTTGTTATGGTCCACACAGTCAAAGGCTTTAGAATAGTCAATAAAACAGAAATAGATGTTTTTCTGAAACTCCCTGGCTTTTTCCATTATCCAGCGGATATTGGCAATTTGGTCTCTAGTTCCTCTGCCTTTTCTAAACCCAGCTTGTACATCTGGCAATTCTCGCTCCATGAACTGCTGAAGTCTACCTTGCAGGATCTTGAGCATTACCTTACTGGCATGTGAAATGAGTGCCACTGTTCGATAGTTTGAACATTCTTTAGTGTTTCCCTTTTTTGGTATGGGGATATAAGTTGATTTTTTCCAGTCTGATGGCCATTCTTGTGTTTTCCAAATTTGCTGGCATATAGCATGCATTACCTTGACAGCATCATCTTGCAAGATTTTGAACAGTTCAGCTGGGATGCCGTCGTCTCCTGTTGCCTTGTTATTAGCAATGCTTCTTAAGGCCCACTCAACCTCACTCTTCAGGATGTCTGGCTCTAGCTCACCGACCACACTGTCAAAGCTATCCCCGATATTGTTATCCTTCCTATACAGGTTTTCTGTATATTCTTGCCACCTTTTCTTGATCTCTTCTTCTTCTGTTAGGTCCTTGCCATCTTTGTTTTTGATCATACCCATTTTTGCCTGGAATTTACCTCCAATGTTTCTAATTTTCTGGAAGAGGTCTCTTGTCCTTCCTATTCTATTGTCTTCTTCCACTTCCGCGCATTGCTTGTTTAAAAATAATTCCTTATCTCTTCTGGCTAACCTCTGGAATTTTGCATTTAATTGGGCATATCTCCCCCTATCACTGTTGCCTTTTGCTTTCCTTCTTTCTTGGGCTACTTCTAGTGTCTCAGCAGACAGCCATTTTTCCTTCTTGGTTTTCTCTTTCTTTGAAATGTATTTTGTTGCCGTGTCTTGAACAATGCTGCCAACTTCTGTCCATAGTTCTTCCGGGACCCTATCTACTAAGTTCAGTCCCTTAAATCTATTCTTCACCTCCACTGCATATTCCTTAGGAATATTAGTGAGCTCATATCTAGCTGATCTGTGGGTCTTCCCTAATCTCTTTAGTCTGATCCTAAATTGTGCAAGAAGAAGTTCGTGATCTGAACTACAGTCAGCTCCAGGCCTTGTTTTTACCGACTGTACAGATGTCCGCCACCTTTGGCTGCAAAGGATGTAATCAATCTGATTTCGGTGTTGTCCATCTGGTGAAGTCCATGTATAAAGCCGTCTCTTAGGTTGTTGGAAGAGAGTGTTTGTTATGCAGAGTGAATTGTCTTGGCAAAATTCTATCAGCCTGTGTCCTGCTTCGTTTTGTTCTCCCAGGCCATACTTACCTGTAATTCGAGGTGTCATTTGACTGCCCACCTTAGCATTCCAGTCTCCTGTGATGAAAATAACATCTCTTTTAGGCGTGTTGTCCAGTAGGTGCTGCAGATCCTCATAGAACTGCTCTACTTCAGTTTCTTCAGCATTTGTGGTTGGGGCGTATATTTGGATCACTGTGATGTTAGATGGCTTGCCCTGAATTCGAATTGAGATCATTCTGTCGTTTTTTGGGTTGTATCCAAGCACTGCTTTAGCCACTTTACTATTAATTATGAAGGCTACTCCATTTCTTCTGTGGTCCTCTTGTCCACAGTAGTAGATCTGGTGGTCATTTGATGTGAAGTGGCCCATTCCAGTCCATTTCAGTTCACTGATGCCCAGAATGTCTATCTTTAATCTTGACATCTCACCAATAACCACATCCAATTTGCCCTGGCTCATAGATCTTACATTCCAGGTTCCGATGGTGTGTTGATCCTTAGAACATCGGATTCGCCTTTCACCACCAGCACCGTCGGCCGCTAGCCATCCTTCCGGCTTTGAGCTAGCTGCGTCATCACGTCTGGGGCTAGTTGAGCTCATCCTCTGTTCCTCCCCAGTAGCATTTTGACCATCTTCCGACCTGGGGGTCTCATCTTCCGATGGTATACCGACATATCTCTGGTTGTACTGATCCATTTAGTTTTCACGGCAAGAATACTGAGGTGGGTTGCCATTACCTTCCCCAGGGATCGCATTTAGTCTGACCTCTCTGTCATGACCTTCCCATCTTGGGTGGCCCTTCACGGTTTAGCTCATGGCATCATTGAGGTGCTCAAGCTCCAGCACCACGACAAAGTAACGATCCTTTGGGGCATAGTGATACAGTATTCCTTCCTGCCTACCTTCACTGTTGACCAGGTATATCTTTTCCACCCCAAATCTACTTGTTCAGTCCCTTTGCTACTTTTGGCTGCTCCTGCTACTCTGACAGCAATTAGAAGTTGAGGGCCTTTCAGGACCTCATTCCATAACTTTGGAAGTAGCTGCCCCTTATACTTTGGGTGACTAATGAGTTTTTAGTCTTTAAATGTGGGCTTAAAACCTTCTTGTTTCACTCTGAGGAACAAGGATGGTCCTCTGACTAGGCAGATACAGTTTTTGGACTGGCCCGAGTAACAGGGTATCCTGGGTTTTATGTTGTGTGTTGTTTAATTTTAATTCATTAAATTGGTGATATATTGCTAGTAGCTTTTATAAGGTCTGGCTTATCCATTCTTTCTATTGTAAAATGATTGCCTGGTTGGCATTCTGCTATTCCCTTAGGGTTACAGCTGCCTAGGTTTTTGGCGTGTCTTATTTTTGCATTATTTTGTATTATTTTGTATATTGTGATATAATTTATATTCATATTCCTGCTTAGATTTTAAGTGCGATATTGACAATGATGATGTATCCTCCTTGAAAACTGGCAAAGAGATCAGAGAAAAGCCCTTGTGATCAGTGATCCCACTCTCACCCAACTGATCCCAGTTCTGCATAGAACTTGATTAAATGGCCTTAGGGTTGTTTGATTTGAAAATGACTGATTCTACGATTACTTGTATTTAGAAGTTCTCTAGTGACTTGCTAGGCTTTACCTGGATTTAATTGCACATTTGTACATGGATCATTATTATAACAAAGATGGTTAATTAAACTGATTTTATGTATATAATTAAATCAACCTTCTGAGATTATTGCAATTGTCAATTAATACAGAGGCTGTAATCTTGCAGTAGGGAACCATTCACACATTCATCTCCATAGAGATTTGGCACCTCTGATAGCCCAGATAAAACCACTGAACAAGCCATCAAAAAAACCCATGAGATTAGCTGCTGAATCCTGCAGCCTCCATTTCACTGTATTCAGCGCTCCACTGTGCCACAGATATCTTGGGAGGAAGCTAGAAGAGAACAATGAACAGAGTCTCTCCCCCCACTATTTTGATTACATACATATCTAAATAACAAATCCTAGCAGCATAAGTTGTATACAAGATGTAGATGATTCTCCTGAGAAAACAAAGCGTTTGGCCCACCATTCATCTGAACAACTTGATTCAAACAATGAACTGTCAGAGTAATTGGCACATTGTTCTTTCTTGGGTTTCTTTTTTCAGCATGCTGAATAAATACCATCAAGTCACTGATGGGCCCCCTAAGGTATGGCAACCTAGATTTAATCAAGACACAGTGGGAAAATGTTGAATAGAGGAGAGGAGAGAAAAAGCTATATGTAATCAGTGCTTGCGTTTTGCATGGCAAGAGAGGAAAAGTGGTTCTAGTCTCAGTAAAGTAGAACAGATGGATGGATGTGCCAAGTGGAATGCTTAATACATGTGATTACTGAATATCAGAGTCCACAGCAAAATGTGCTAATTCTTAATTTATGCATCTGTGAGTTTCTCGGAACAGCATCAGATTTTAATGATGATCAGAAATCTTTTTGAAACTTTGGGGGTAATTTTGTTCACGCCAAATAATAACCATCTTCCATCCTTCCTACATACATGTTTTTCTGTGCAGAAGGTTTACTCTGTTTACAGACAACATACAAATGCCGTATTTTTAGTTTAAGCAATATAGGTTTCATTTTTTTTCATGCAAACTCTATAGGTCCTTTTGTGAATCTTTTGGTAAAACAGTGCTCAGCTTTGTCAAGGATTCTGGGATCTGAGGAATGGCTAATCAAAGTGTCAGAAGAAGGTTTATTATATAAAATACTCTCTGATAAGTTCTAAGGAGAGAGGATATTACAGGTAGACCTCACTTAATGAATGCCCTGTTTAGCGACTGTTCAAAGTTACAACGGCACTGAAAACGTAACTTTACGACCAGTCCTCACACTTATGACCATCACAGCATCCCTGCAGTCATGTGATCGAGATTGGGGCACTTTGCAACTGGCAGGCATTTACAACCATCGTAGTGTCCCATGGGCACGTGATCACCATTTGCATGCTTCATAGCTGGCTTCCAATAAGCACAGTCAATGGAGAAGACGGCAGTAAAATTGCAAGTCGCAGTGCAATGACTGCATCACTTAGCGATGGAGTTGCCAGTCCCAGTTGTGGTCATTAGGCAAGGAGTATCTGTATCATGATTGCCTGTAACAAAAGTTCAAATTAGGTTTAGGTCATGTTCCAAGTTAGCAATATGGGATCAAGAAGTCAAAGGAAGCCAGACAGAGATCAGAATGCAAATTGGCAAACAGGCACCATGGACAAAGAAGTTTTCATATGAAAGACAAATTGCTCAGATTCAAAAACACATGTTCAGTCTTTGGAGCCAGTGAGATGTTCAGGAACCTTAATTCCTGGTCTACATGCCCTGTAATGTTCAGAACTGAAAATATGCTTATTTTAAAATATGCAAGTATGATCTGCTGCAGTGCAGCTTATAAGAAGGAAAGATTGGTTCCTTTTCCCTCCTCCCCTGATGGGCTGTGATAAAAACGATTCCTTTAAACTGTTATTTGTATCTGGTGCAAATCTTATATTTGCATCAATAGAATAGTTACTCCCACAAAAGCATAAAGGAGGAATTGTCTTCAGGAGTGCTTAACCTGAAATCTTCCTTCCGGTCAGTGGCTCAACAGACTTTGAGCTGCTGTCTCACTCAGATTCATGACAAATGCCAGTTAATGCCAATTTGACTTTAGCAATCAGTGATTTCTGTTGTCCTGCCTTCTGTTTTCATCTTTGGATGGATACAATCTACTGTCTGCCACAGAGCCATTTCAGCATTCAGCCCTGCTATAACTCTGGCTTCAGTATATTCTTCTGGTTCCTTATTAATTTTCCAGCCCTGGGAAAATGAATGCCAGCTGTACTGTTTTGGCACCACTGGGTCAGGCCCATTGTCCTCTTTAGCCAGAACTTCCTAGCCAATCAAAGGTGACACACTGTCAGTCTGATATTTCACTAGATTTTAACTAAGGATCAATGAGATCAAATAGAATATCCACTATGGGGCCTGCCACAACTTGACCTTTGCTCCCCTTTTGGATTTCACTGTCTCATATAAAAAGGGTACCTCAAATGTCAGCTTATTAAAAGGAACATCTCACCCCTTGATTAACTGTGTCTGATTTTTGGCAGAGGTGAACTGACAATCTTGGATTCATTCAAAAACCAAAGTTATTACATCATAACAGCATTCTTTTATATTACATCTATGTAATTTTTGATTCAGAATGGTACAGAGCTCAGCAATTATTTTTCCCTCCCTTCTATGGTTGCTGTTTTTATTTTTTTAAAAAGCCTGTGCATTAAAGGCAAGGAATTTAGTATCATATCCAGTCTGGCCCTGAGGCTGTGGCTTTCTAAGTGTTTTCAATTCCAAACTCTACCATCGCGTCTCATCAGATATGTTGGCTGAGCTCATAAGAACTAAAGTCCAAAATATCTGAAGGCACCAGGTTGTCTTTCTCTGCCAGAATCAAAATCACAAAAAACTTTTGAATACCTTCCCTAGTTATCAAAGGCAAGTCTTTTTCTTATTCATTTTTAGCTATTTCGCTTCCTATAACATGTGTACTTCAAAAGCACTATCAAGCCTTATCAAGTTTAAGTGCTGTAGCATCTTCCAAAGAATCATGGGAACAGATTTGGTGAAGACACTGAAACCTTTTTATTAGTGGTGCCTGTGACTCTATGTGCAGCTCTGAAGAATGAAGAATTACTGCTAGTAGTTTAAACATGTGGGTTACATACATGATCACCTTGCCACCAGTAGTACCTGTCAGATATATATATATATATATATATATATATATATATATATATATATATATATATATATTCCCATCATATTTTGTCCTTTATCCAATCTCTCTGCCCTTGCTAATATTTTTAATAGCTTACCTTCACCTTTTGTGTTGTTGTGCACGTTTATTTTAAACAGCATGTTCAAGGGGTATATTTCATGCAGGATTTAGATTTCATTGCTATAGACTTTGAATTGCTTTACAAGGAGAGGTCCAATGCTAATAAAGCCATCTCATAAAAACTAATACTTGCTGAGTACTCAAAAATGACGGTGGAAATACAAGATATGCTATAAAGGGAATTTGTTGCTCTTTTCCCTGGGAAGCCCAGGAGTGAGATGCAATAACTACGCAGAGAAAGACCTGAACATTAATCAATGAGAAATTAAAAACAAACGAATAAATCAAACAGCATGTTATGCCATATGAACTCACTTCAGAAAGTGTGGATTAATTAGGTGAACACTGGTATGAAGGAGAACCTATTTAATTTAAATATTCTGGAAGGCAAGTTAAAATGTTAAAAAATTGATGGTTTCTTTTTCAAAAAAGGGTTAACAAAAATGACAGTTTTTCTGAATGGCCTTGTATAAGTTAATATTGTAAAAAAACAGCCCACCATTACTGTCAGAGCAGACGGCAGAAAGTCTGAGCACATGTAGCATTCTGTTCCTCATCCTATCTTCTTGCTTTGCTGCACCAAATAAAACCACAGGATCCTTTCCCCACTGAAATCTACTTACGATTAGCTTGGTTCAGATGGCATGTTATCTAAAATATTGATGTGGTGAGCCCTGGCTTGCATGGAAGTCAATGTGCGCACAGCTCAGGGGCTTTATCTGAAACATTCATATGCTCACTGCATTAGATAGCACACTGACACTGCCCGTACGGGTCCAGAATTTCATATACTGGAAATGACATAGGGGATATTTTTCAGGCAGGCGGGCAGGCAGTGTCAGTCATTCATTAATTCGTTCATTCATATACCCAACCTGTTTTTTCACAAGTGAGCACTCAAGGCAGCGAGCAATTAAAAAAAATAGAATTCAAAAAGTAAAAAACACCCATTAAAATTTATACTAAAATTAATTAAAAATTAAACAGCTGACTAAAGGAAAGCATCCTTGGGTAATTAATTCCTCAGCCTAGGAACAAATGTGTCAAATAAGCAATTAACCACCAGTGCAAATCTTTCAGCACAGGGATCATGTGAATCTCGTGCCTTCCACTAGTTAGCAGCCTAGCTCTGATGCTTGCACAGGGCGCAACTTTTGGATTCATTTGAAGGCTAGCCCCAAGTAAACTGCAGTGCAGTAGTCAAGACAGGACATAACCAGAACATGGATATCCTTGCTGAATCTGACTGGCTGAGGATAGAGCACAGGTAATGCACTCATAATTTTGGGACAGCACTCCTTGCCCATCTGCAAATCCTGGGTCAGCTCAGGATCAAGGAGCATGTTAAGACTGTAGATTTGCTCCTTCAGAGGAGATGCAATCTCAGCCAATTCCAGTTTCCTGGTTATCAAGAGCACTTCCATCTGACCACATTTAATTTCAGTTTATTCATCTTCAACCAGCCCCTCCCTGCCTGCCTCATTTATTGTACTTATATAGCCACCCAACTCAAGGTGGCATACAACAAGATAAACAAAATTCAGTCATGTATCATTAAAAGATATAGGGACGCGGTGGCGCTGCGGGTTAAACCGCTGAGCTGTTGATCGGAAGGTCGGCGGTTCGAAACCGCGCAGCGGGGTGAGCTCCTGTTGTTAATCCCAGCTCCTGCTCACCTAGCAGTTCGAAAACATGCAAATGTGAGTAGATCAATAGGTACCGCTTCGGCGGGAAGGTAACGGCGTTCCGAGTCGTCATGCTGGCCACATGACCCGGAAGTGTCTATGACAACGCCGGCTCCAAGGCTTAGAAACGGAGATGAGCACCGCCCCCTAGAGTCGGACTCGACTGGACTTTACGTCAAGGGAAACCTTTACCTTTACTATCATTAAAAGATAAAGCCAGAGGTGCAAAATGGCAAACTTAATGGAATAGATTAAAACCACTGAGAGAAAACACCTTGGGAAAACAGCCATGTCTTGATTGCCTTTCTGTAAAGGCCAGCATGGTTGGGATCTATTGTGTGCTGGGGGAAGATTGGTCCAGATTTGTCCCTGTGAGAGGGAAAAAGTCACTTAGGAGCAATAGTGTCATTATCCAAATCACGTCTGTAATCTACAGATCAATAATCTGTCAATAACTGATAAACACATTCAAGCAACTATCCAAATCCAACAGGTATCTGGTCTACTGAGACCATTTTAACCAGATCTCCAATTGTAGAGAATAAGGGAGCCAGGGTATAAGGAAGAGATGAGGTCAGGCACAAACAGGCTTGCAAGACTCTGTTACTATAGCCTATCTCAGTAAAGTATTGTTCTAATCTTCCTGTGGAGTTGATTTTCTGATCTGGTCTACCTAGTAAGGCTGACACCATCTTTGAAGAGGATTGCATTGGCTGTCAATCTAAAACTGGCCCAGAAGTGATCTTTCCATGCCAGTCTCCCCCACCTTCAGTCACCAGCTGCACACAATCAGAATTTGAAATTCTGACACTCTGTCCTCCTGTCAGATATCACTGGGCCAGGGTGGTAGAGTTTGTGGAAGACAAATCATGAGCTACCCCTATGACCCTGTCTAGCTAAGAAAGAGACCAGTAGGCAAAGGATTTTTGCTTAATAAAATATATAGATGCCCCATGAGAGATAACCATTTGCAGTTAGTTGCTCTTTGTGAATATTCATGGTAAGAATGGTATGCTTATATTCAAAAGTGATTGGATCTTTGTTGTTATACCAGATGACTTTGAGAAAAATAAGCCAGGTTGAACTCCTGCTCAGATTAAAACCTGGGTAGAAATGAATGTTGTTGTTGATGATCATCATCATCACCATCATCATGAATTTTGGTGATACATTTCAGGTGTCCAGGGTGTTTTACATGTATTATTTCTAGGTCAAGGTGGGAAGGGCTACAATCATTAAATGGTTTTTTTTCCCTGTTTTTAACACCAATATCTTCAAGTGCATTCACTTTTTAAAAATTAGATCTTTGGTCACCATTGAATTATATCCTGCAACATATCTCAGGACAAAAGCAGCAAAGGTTTTATCCCTCACCTTTTCCATTTATACATCTCAGCAGGATAGGACAGGTGGAGATAGACAATTTAATGGAAATCTTGTGACACAGATCAATTTTGAGACGTGTCACAGTCATTCTTAAAGGTGAAAGCAAAGATTAATTCAACCAAAGTGCCATATGAAATCCATTCTTTTAGGAGAATGCTCTTCCTGTGCAGAACATTACAGTACTTTCTTTAAAAACAGGGGAAAAAAAGTCTTTAAAAAACTATCCCCCTGCCTTAAATTTGCTGCTTCCCTCAATGTCTTCTTCAGTTTCTTTAGCTGAGCAGAGGCCTGGGGAGGTTTTGCTGAACCCTTATCTCTTGCACTCTCTGGGGAACTGTGTGATGTAACTGGCAGGACATGTTGTCGACAGAATAATTTTTTGACTTGAGCTGCCATAATGGATCAGAGTATGAGCTCAAACTGAGTTTGGGCATACATGTGCATGTATACACACATATGTCCATGCACAAATGTTTTGCAAGGTTTTGTCCTAGTTAAGAACAAACAGGACTTTTTCCCGTCATTGAGAAAATAAACTGAAACTTCACAGATTTTTAAAACATTGCATTTAAATTAATCCAAATGTTTTAAGTAAAGATATTCATTGAGTTTGTTTTTGTTAAACTTTAAAAAGTATGATGCTGGTTTGTGAACTTTAACCTTGTTTTGAACAAGACAAATTATTAACAGTGGCAATTATCTATCATAATAGCTTTCTATAAAAATAATAAATTAGTTTATCTAATAGATGTGAACATGATAAATGAGATATTTTATATGTTCAGGACAACAGAAGAATTAAAATGATCAAACAGGATAGTAAACAGGAATACAGAACTTTTACAAGAGAGTTTAGCAGAGGAAGGAAGAAGCTGACCTCATATCCTTGTATAAGATTGAACAGTGAGCAGAAGAGATGACATGCAGGCATATGTTACATTTCTTTTCTTATCAGCTGCAGATGCAAACTTCTCTCCTTGCTGGAGCAGAAAGTGAAAACAATGGAGGACAGTCTTCCTTCTTTAAGGTTCATCAAGGAAGATGAAGAGCACACAAGTACTGCAAAAAATGCCCTCCATCAAAGCTAACAGAATGGGAGGACAGGACCCAGGAAGTTGTCCAGGAACAAGGATGATGGCCCCAATGAGGGAGAAAGACTCCCAGTGTTAGTTTTGAGTATTTAATGAAGAGAAGGCCATGCCACTGGAGTTGACCAACCAGCTGGATATGGAAGGTGCAATTTATTTGCTTGAGGCAATTTTATCTGCTCGAACACTCTGGAACAATGGAAGAGACTTTCAACTCTGCAGAGATCAAGGAAAGCAAAGCTCTCCACTGGGGAGAAAAAAAAAAGGGTGGTGACAGTGGTAGGCTCCCTATTGTGAGAAACGTAAGCTTTGTGTGATCTCAACAAACCTCTGTGAGAAGTGTGTTGGTACACATATTCATGACATGATGTAAAGATTACCAAGGGTCATTAAACTCAACTGATCACAATCCATCCCTGCTTACTTCAGAGGGGACAAAGAACATTGCTAGACAATGGACAAACATTTCAAAAGATTATAAGTGATGTAAAGCCCTGGGTAAGAAGGTGAAGTAGCTGGAGGCTCTGATAGTATTTTTATCCACCTGCCCCATTGATGGTCAAAGGACAACAAGGAAAAGGAGGAAATGAACAACTAGCAGAGAAGAAGATGTTGCCAAGAAAGGTTTTGATTCCTATACCATGGTCTACACCATCAGTACAGGGCACTCTTGAGTAGGCATGGGTTGCACCTCACAAGAGTCAGTGTCATGATCACCGTTGCGATGTTCGCTCCATCGTAACGGTTCGCATGCCAGAGTGTTGATGCGTGTTCCTGGCTGGGAGGGTGCTGCTGATAAACCTTGTACGGGGAGATGTGTAGGGCTGTGCCAGGAAGGAATGTGTTTGGGTTATCTCTTAAATGTCAAGGACTTTTTGCCCATTGATCAGCAGAGCTCGTTAGGAGCACCTGGGAATGTGGGATTGTTCTATATGCAGGGGGGGGATCGTTGTTGGAAACGGAGCTATTTAGTTTGAGTTTAGGCACGCTTTTCTCATTCTCAGCTTTCTTTCTGTTTGCACTCTATTCTAAATAAAATCAGAACCTAAACTTTGATTTGGAGTCTGAGCGTTTTATTTGGGTTCAGGCAATCATTACAGTCAGGGGAGGGATGCATTTGGCAAAAGCTTTGTGTAGGGGGGCAGTAAACTAACTCAGATTAGGGACAGAAACAGAGGCCCAGATTCTAGAAGAGAAGTATTGGGAATTAAGGACACAGCTGCACATAATAACGGAGAAGCAGAAGGGTATTCAGAAACCCTCAGCACTGAGCAACAGGGAGACAAGTTAACTGTGACATCCCCTATTTCCAATATCTGTATATACCAGTACATAGAGTGAATGACAAACAGAAAGAACTAGAAATCATTACACAAGAAAACAAGTGTGACCTGATAGTTACCATGAAAGTGGGATGAGAATCACAGTTGGAATATACAATGTTAAACAAAGAAAGAAAGAAAAAGACCCAATGAAAAGGGAGATCGAGTGGCTTTGTGTGTAAAGAAGTTGAAAATGACGCTACTGTGGGAGTTTGCTACAGGCCACCTACCCACGTAGAAGAATGTTCACATGGAACTCAACAAGTTCTTGGACAGCAGGCTATAATAGTAATGGGAATCTTCAGCTAACCTGATACTTGCCGGAAAACTAACTGAGCTAGGTGTGGGAGTTCCCCCCAAATGTCTTATCTCTCTTGCTGACAATTTTGCTTTTCAGAAGGTAGAAGAAGAAATAAGGGATTAGCTATCTCAGACTGAAAAAGAAGAATAGGTCAATGGACATAAAAGGGAACACTAGGAAAGAAAAGCTAAGAAAAGTCAGTCATGTATCTTGGATTTCAGGAAAGTAGATTTTAATGAACATGGCAAGAACATCATGGTTCGAAGACCTAAAGGATAAACAGTTGAAGAGGTCTGGGAAACCCCAGGAAATTAGATACTGAAAATAAAAGCACAATTGAGATTCATGAGAAGTTAAATAGGAATTTTTAAAGAGATTTGTAGGGGTAAGAAGTACACTCACTAACAAGCTGAGAAGCAATATGGAGATGTAAATGGAAACGTGTAACTCTGGAAAAGTACCAACTGGTAGCTAGATTCTGTAGGTAAGGATTTAGGAAAGCCAAAGCTCAGAATGAGATGAAAATAAAGAATAAAAAATATAATAAGAAGGGATGTGGGGGTTATGTTGTCAAAGAGGCTGTTGGTTTGTTGCATAGTGAAATGTGGGCATAGTGATAATGGGAATAGGGTGAAGACAGAACTGCCAATATTGTCTATTTTCTCTTAGAAGAAGGCAATTGAGAAAAGGACAGTATGCAGCACAGGACTAATAATGATATAGTAAAAACCCACTTTGCTACCTTAATGAACTCAAGTCCCCAGAGTCAGGTGAATTATATCCCAAAGTGTTGAAGAACTTAGCAGAAGTTACCTCAGAACCAATGAATTATTTGAAAATCGTTCTGTATTTATTGCTGCTATAATTTTGTAAAGCTGCCCAGAGTCATCTGGAATGGCCAAATTCAATAAATAAATAAATAAACAAACAAACAAACACATACTTGGAGAACTGTTGAAGTGCCAGAATGGAGAAATGCAAGCATTGTTCTGATATTCAAAAAGAAAAAAAAAGAGTAGAAGAAGCACTCAGAAAATTACAAACTCTATGGTTTAGGGTCTGTACTGGAGAAGGTACTAGAACAGATCATCAAGCAGAATGTCTTTGAGCACTTGAAAAATAATGCTACAATTACCAGGAGCTAGCAGAGATTGTCAAAAACAATCCCAAACTATACTTAACTATTTTACGACACAGTGAGAAGTTTGATAGACTTAGGGAATGCTGTGGAAGTAATACATCTCTCAGTAAAGTATTTGACAAAATTAATCATGATAACCTTTTAGACAAGGTGAATAAATGTAGCTAGACAGTACAATGCTCAGTACTATGCAAGGAGATTTGTGATGGTTGGAACAGCTGCACCCAAACAGTGCTCACAAATGATTCTGCTTCAGCCTGGAGGGAAGTATCAGAAGAGGTCCCCCAGGACTCTGTCCTTTGCCCAGTGCTTTGGACCAAATCCAAAAGATGCTGTTCAGCTGTGACACGTTTAAAGTCCATATCTGCTCCATAAAAAAGCAAATGCAGAAGTACAGAACTGGGAAGACCTGACTAGGTGACAGGGCATGTGAGAAGGAGTACTAGTTGAAGGAGTAGTGGACCATCAGCTGATCACAAGCAAACAGTATGTTGCAGCAGTTTAAAAAGCCAATGAAATCTTGGGCTGTGTGAATGGAAACACTACGTCCAGATTATGGGAGGTAGTAATTCCATTATACTATGCACTAATTAAACTGAATCAGAATTTTGTGTCTAATTTTGGAGAATGTACTTTAAACGGGACTTGGAGCAGGTTCAGAGGAGAGCTACCAGGATGGCCAGGTGTCTGGCAGGCACGTCCTGCGTGGAACAGTTGAAGTTGCATGGCTGTTTGACGTGTTTACGTTACAGAAGAGAAGACTGTGGGAGATAACAGAAAACTGAGAGCAGGATCAGGACCAGTGAGATGAAAGGAAAAGATAGTAGTTTTGGAATGAATATTAGGAGGAGTCTCTCAATGTTAAAAGCTGTGGAGGAATCTTCCCAAAAACGGTTCCCAAATGGGGGCTAGATGGGCACCTGTCAGTTTAGATTCCTGGATCAGGCAGGAAGCTGGATGAGATGAACTGAAAGGGCCCCCTTACCCATTCTATAATTCTATGGGAAAAGAGAATGATAAAATTCTGTTTTATCAAGGTAAAACATGTTGCATGACATTTATTAAATAATCGGTTTTACAGCTTACAGTTTATAGCCTATGATTTGTTTTGTTCATGATCTTTAAATTGTGCTGTGCTGTCCCTAATTAGCACTTTGATTGTTGAGGAGGGTTATCTTGACATAAACGAACAAAGCAAATGTAAAATAGGATGCAACAGACATCCACAAACCTGGTTTGACAGAACAGCCTATGTCTACAGGCATTAAAAAGAAGAAGAAAAAACCCCCAAAACCCTGGCTTTTCAAAAAAAACGTATGCACTTTAGCTCTGTCAGTCCTACACTGAACGTAACAGCAATTAAGTTTAGTGGATTTCCAGCAGAAATCTTTGCTTTTAAATGAATCCCTGATTGCAAATATGAATAAAGGTAACCAATTCTGGCACATTATATGAACAGCAATGATAATAACTCTGTCCAAAGATTTTGGCAAGATTGTTCAGATACTTATGCATTTCCTAAACTATATGGCTGGATTACTGATAGAAATGTTTGTTTCATCAGATGTTCTGTTTATTGCTTAATGAATGCATCGTTGAGTAACAGCTTGTAAGGGTTAATAAGTGTCACTGAACAAGTATACTGGAGGCAGTACTTTCATGTCATCCAGTGTAGACTAGAGTGCAATTCTTTTAAATGGATGAATTCAATAATTCAGCTTACAGGCATCAAGCAATAAAAACCTGCAGCCCTAAGATATGCAGTTACATAGTGCTTGTATTGGCTCAGTTCACATCTCACATTAAGACACAATTTCTTTCAACCGTAATTTGTGGACCAAGCCAGTACTGAAATCTGTATTGCACTGAGCCACAGTGTTTTCTTTGCTTTGGAGATGCATTTGTGAACCTAGTTGCCACATTTCATGGGCTCGTGCAAAGCAACACAGGCTCACTTTGATGAAGCCGTTTGTGCCACGATGGTCTGATTTGCTTTGCCAAAGTGAACTGATTCACCTCCGCAGGGCAATTCAAATGGCCTCATACTGTTTCAAGGCAATACTGCAAGAGAAGACTCCTCTCAGCTTTCTTCCCACAAGGATTGTCTGCACCAAAGCCTCTGATCCTGGAAGACTTTCAGCACACAAGGCTTTTGATAAGGAGGCTTCGGGAGGTGGGCAGAGCCCTCACCACAGCACTTGCAGGTACTGTATGTTGCACGCCATCCGTGTTGCTTTCTTCCTTGACCGTAAGCTGCTCATCTCCTCCATCAGGGAGTGTCGTGAGGAAGTAACGCTTGCCTCTTCCAAAGCTTCTGCTGAGCAATCTGAAGGAAGACAAATGGTATGTCTACAAGCTATGAGGTTTTGGCATATGGTGTGGGACTGTCTACAGCAATGTTTCTCAACCTCAGCAACTTTAAGAGGTGTGGACTTCAACTCCCAGAATTCCCTAGCCAGCAAATTCTGGGAGTTGAAGTCCACACCTCTTAAAGTTGCTGAGGTTGAGAAACCCTGGTCTACAGCATTCATGGAAGTTGCCCAAGCATGCTGGTGGCTGAAGCAGTTTGACCTGTGCTGCAGAAAAAGGCTCTTCTCTGCCTTTTACTCTGGCATCCAATGCAGAGGGAAGAGAAGTCACGTGGCCACCTAATTATACTCTTAGAAGTGAGGGCTTTACAAAGTAGCTCTGATGGGATGTTTGGTCCATCTTTGCTGAAGCAAAATACCCCTTCGAATCTGGGCACAGGTTGCCTGGTTTGTAAATCAGGATTGATAGTTTACTGTAAAGTGGGAATCAGCCTCCCATTGCTTGTTCAACAAACAAGAGTCAAAAGGTTTAGTACACTGTGTGAAACAAACCTAATTCCTGGCTCACATAAAACACTGGACTATAAACCATGGTTTACAAATTACAAGGGTGAGTTCACAAAACTTTCTTTCTCAAACGTACAAATCACATGTTGTTTTAGTACAATATGAAAAGTGAGGAGGATACTGGGGACACATGAATTTTGCTTCCTACTGCTGATGAAGTAGGGGTAAAATAAATTACTGAACACAATATCATAGCAAATAGACCTTGTGATGTTGGAATAAACACTCAAAAATTGGAAAGGTTATTACAAAAAGAAAGCTGCCTTACAATGAGTCGGTCTCTTTTTTCCAGTGGTGGTCTACTCTGAGTAGAAGAAATTCTCCAGGTTTCAGGTATTCTTTCTCAGACATACATAATGATGCCAGGGCTTGAAACTGTGGTCTCTGCATACAAAGCATTATTCTGTCATTGACCTACAGCTCTTCTCAGAATGCCTCTACGTGTTTCACAGTTTTCAGTTTGCTGCCTCCAGTCAATCTCCACCTGATAGCTTTTCATTAAGTGGTATCACATCATTCAGGGACTGTAGATAGAGACATGCATCAGAATGCCCTGTTCATCAGAGTTACTCGCACAGAACTGCAAGTGATGGGCATCTTTGAATCTGGAAAATCCTCTGAAGTTTGTCATGTGGTTTAATTGAATGATCTTCCAATTGCTGCTTTAGAGTGGTTGAGAAGGTAAATTTCTAATAGTAAATATTGAGAGGCAACACAGTAGAAAAAAATCCAATGGTTAGTGCAATGCAAGTAACCCTTGAATTCCAGGTCAGATGAAGCTAACCAGTAAGCAATCAGTTGATTGTCTCCAAAATCACCAAATGACCCATGAGAAAAGGATGGCTGGTGACTCATTCCATGTGTTCCACTGTGTTGTAGCTTATTAGATCTTGTAGCCAGCTTCATAATTTTGATGCACAGTTAGAATGCATGATTTCTCTCTAACAGAGAAGTCCATAAAATTTCATCCATGGTTAGGAGTAACGTCTCTCATTGGTGCTTAGTTTGTACAATTAAACAATATTATAAATTTGTCCATATGCGAAACAAGAGCAAAAACCATGTTAATTCAGCACCATGGAAGTAAATGCTACAAGCTGTATGACTGAACATGGATGGATTGTACAAGTTAGCCCAGCTGTTAAGTGGTGAGTTGAGTGAATAGTCTATGATAGATATTTAAGGACTGTGGTGTCCAACATACTCCCACTGTATTCTCAAAAAATGAATGAATGAATTCTCTCTCTCTTTCATCATTCCAAAGGAAAGATCAGTTTTCTTACCGGTGAAGAATTTCACAACCATTTGCATATTCTAAGGTAGATACTTTTTATACATAAGAAGGAGACATGTCTACTTAGGCTTAGTGAGTCTGGATGGAAAAAGAAATATCCCTCTGAATTCACAGCTTTCTGTATATCAGCTGAAATCTAGAGACCCAATGGATGCATATAGTTCTGGTACCAATATATTTTTACGGCAATGGGGAAAACTGCAAATAGCTCAAGGCATCAGTTAAAATCTCTCTCATCTAAAATCTATGTAGCCAACAATTGGTATTTGAGTTTTTAGCCCTTAGATTTCTTTTCTTTTCAAACACAGCTTGCTTCCACCTGAAATTTTGAAGGAAGAGGTTTGGAATGTTTTCAAACAAAAGTAATATCTGGCTATAGGCCTGTCAGGATTTCCAAAATATATAAAGCAGACAAGTATTAAGAAACGATTTAGAGTCTGTTGCTTTGGAGAAATCTGAAAGGCAGTTTTAATCAGACTTCAAAAGCTTTTTAAAAAACTATATCAGATTTCTCTTCCTTTCCAGAACTCTGATTAACTTTAGATTTGGAGTATATTATTGAGTTTTACATTTTCCCCTTTAAAAATGCAATAAGATTTCCATTAATAGCCGAGGCTAGCCTTTTCCAACCTATCAGTCTCTTCCATATTTAAAATTCTCAGCAGTGGTAATTGCTGAAAATACTGGGAGTTGATTACATATAATTTAGGCTGAGAAAATCTGGATTACATTCATTACAGTGTTATTACCAACAAATAATTTGGTAATTTTTGCCAGTGATATAGTAATATAATGCCATTGCATTACATATTATATAATATAGGAATACAGCTCCTCTGATTGTCTTAACTAGCTTTCTTCTTTAATTTTTTAAAAGAGAGAAATCTTATATTGAGGACTCATACAAAAGATGGAAGAATGTTGGTAATAATTTTTCTAGGGAGCAGCACTAAAGCAACACAGATTACTTTAAATATCTTAGAATGATAATCTCACAGGGCAATTAATATGAGTGTTTCCTGGAAATTGCTTTAACACAAATTGTCTTATTTCAATCATTTTGAGGTAGGAAGAATACAAAAACTATCCTGGAAGCCCTGAAATGAGATTTACGAAATTTTAAGAAATAAAGATATCCCCCCTGCCAAAAATCCAGCCAACATGTGAACCACCCAGTTTGCATCTTTGCCAACTGTGATCTCTTGTCACCAACAAATTACTATTGATTTTTCCGTTTAATTTTAATGGAGCAGAGCAACATGAAAACACTGTAGCAGAGGGCTGGGATTTACTGTATGGTTCTTAGCTCTCAAGAACGTTGTGTAGGTGTTTTTTTTTTTTTTTTTAACATGGAGAACTAAAATAAAATGTATGGGTGTGATAAACATGTGCTTATCAGACATTGTACGTATTTTCTTTACAATCAGAGTCAGTTGCCATTTATTAATTATTCTTTCATCATGCTGTCATACCTTGGGAATTAAATCTGTACAAAGTGGATCATGGACTGTTGTGGCAATCTGAGCTGGGTAGTCCCTTTCAGCATCTGGATGCAAGCAGGATAGCCTCTGATCTGATGCTTCAAAGGAGAACTCTGCTTCCTTTTAGTGCTTCACTTTGAAGGTGTGCTTTGTGTAAGTGAAGTTTCATCAAATCAAAGAGCCTCTTCGAAGCTCCACACAGATCTTCTGGGGATATTCCTGCTCTGAAAAGAATCCATTCTCCTTAAATAATGAAATAACATGGTATTTGACTACCCAAACATCAGAATGAGATATGAAGAGGAATCTCATAGGCTTTCAATGTGATTTTCAAGAACAGGACATATTTTACATGCAGAATATCTGAGGCTGAACTTCTGACATCTCCAGTTTAAAAAGATTAGGTTGGAGATGATGCCAAAGATTTTGACCTCAGATCCCAGAGATCTGCTTCCAGCCACAGCAGGAAATGCAGAATAAGAAAGGCAAGTATTCTGAACTGGTATAAGGCAATTTCCTTTCTTTCTCGTCACTTCTTCCATGATGCCGTAGCAACTTGCAATGAGGCTCTGGATGTTATACAGTGAAATGCATTCATTACTACATGTTGGGACAACAACAGCATATCTAATGCCAGGGTGGCCATTATGTTTTGTTGTTTTTTCCCCAGCTCTCCAAATGTTGGCAGTTAATTGCTTGCTAGCTAGCTATGTAGATAAAGCTCATTAACTAGATCTTTTTCTACCAATAGCTTTTTCATATATATCTCAGGAAGTTGGAAAAGAATAAGAGGAAAGTTCCCCTTAACTGAAATTAGCTTGTGCAATGTTAGTGTGGTCTTTCTCCTCTATTGCAAATTAATTGACTAATTTAATAATGTCCTATCATCATGGCTCTGGGGTCTTTTTTGTTGTTGTCATTAATAAGAGTCCAAGGTGGGCAAGAAAGCCTGTCCTTAATAGTGAAATTAATTCCATGTATTGGGGTAGAACTGATCCTTAATTTTCTGCCAGCCAGTAAGCAAAGAAAGTTGTGTTAGCTTACAAATTTTAGTCCTGGTAAAGAAATAAATGTTGAAATAAATTTAAACAAATAAATAAATGAAAAGAACAAAATGAACATGTTGGAGCAGAGGGCTCCAAGTAAACAGAGGCCTCCTTCCATTTGTGTGATGTAGGGAGGGTCTCATCTAAGACATTTTTCAAATTAGTTTCTTGGCCTGGGCTCAAGCCCCACTTATCTGACTGTTGCCTTGATAGCAGCTCTCATTTCTGTCTTTCAAGGCCATTCCCTATGCCCTCTACACAAGTTTCATAGAAGATCTCTGCACTTCAGCCCTCATATCCACACCCCAAACTACTCTGGAGAGTCCTGGACCAGATTTTCAGAAGCAAAGAGGCAAGAACCAGAAAGGAGTGAGCGTAGCTTTCTCCAAGTTTATCAGGGAGCATCCTATGAACAGTCATAGGAATTTAAAATCTAAGCCCATAATACCATCTGAGGCACAACTACTATTCCTGCTACCTTCCAGCTGAAATACCCTGCAGCCCTAGAAGGAACAGAAATATACACCAGCCCACTGAGGGACATTTGCCTGAGTATGTGGAGGCAGCATTGACATTACTGAAGAATGCTATTTTATATTAGCTGATTTAGCTATCCTTCCGGATCAAAAGGCAACACACAAATCAGATAAATGTAATCATTAGACAAATAATGTTGTGACTACTCTTCTGCCCAGGAATACTCTTTTTTATATGTAGATCATCATTTCATGGGTGTGATTTAGTACACGCAAGTTTAATTTACTTCAGCGGGTGATTTAATTCTGTATTTCATTCTGTCATCCCCTTCAAACAGACAATATTGAACACTACAATCATATTCATGCCTTTTTGGAAACAAGTCTCCTTCACTTACTAATAAGTGTACATAAAACCAGGAATCAGGAGTAAAAGTCTCTATAGTTTTATTTAGAGGTAAATCTTACTGAGTTTATTTTCCCCAGATAAATGTAACTCGGATTAGTAACATTAAGAAGTCCAGAGCCTTAGAAGAAATAAAGAGAAAAAATCTGGACAAAAATACCCTAAAAGGTATAGTCAAATAACAACTATAAAGAGGTGGTTCCCATAATCTGACAAACAGAAAATATAACTTGAATTTTAAAAATATTTCTTAGCAGAGTATTGTGAAATAACCATATCCAACTGGAGCGCCGTGACATAAGTTGAAGAATTTGTTGATTATACCCATGTTGTCATTTGCTCTGGCCTTTCACAAATGTGAAAATATTTTTTTTACATGTTTTACACTTTCCATAAGAGGAAATCAGAGTAACTAAGAATTCAGCTGTGCCCTTCTGTTTCTTCATCTTGTGAATTTCACTTCTGAAACAAATGCAGCCAATCTACTATTTTCCATTATTCTGCTCTTCTGAGACTGAGCTCTGCAATGTGCTATTTCCTGTCTGCCTATGTATGTATGTATGTATGTGTGTGCGCACAAACACACATAATGTTATATGAACTCCCAGAAGTAATGTGAAAAAATTTAGGGTTCGAGCTATCTTTGGATACTGAAGAGCTAAAGACACCTTTGAAAGCAAATTTTGAATATTTCTCTTTGGTATTTCTAGAAATACTGATTACAGTAGAATCTCAGTTAACTGGCACCCACGGGGATTGGTCAATGCCGGTTGCTTGAGGGTTACTATTAAAAATAGGTGCACCAAGTTTGGACTTGCCTTTCTGCTAGAGAGGGATCAGCTGATCCCTTTCTGGCAGAGGGGTGGGTTTGGGCTTGGCGCACCGTGCCGATCCAGTCCCTTTCTAGCGGAGGGGTGGGTTTGGGCTTAGCTTTAAAAAGGTGGGTTTGGACTTGCCTTTCTGCTGGGGGGGTCAGGGCAGCGTCATGCACCCGACTTGGGCTTGCCTTTCTTCTGGAGGGGGATCGGATCGGTGCAGCAGGGCGCAGAGTGGCAACTTGGCTTGCCTTTCTGCTGGAGGGGGTTGGCGCAGCATGGCACAGTGTGGCAAGCCAGGTTTAGGCTTGTCTTTCTGCTGGAGGGGCATCAGATTGGCGTGGCAGGCCAAGTTAAAACTTATCTTTCCGCTAAAAATTTATTTTAATTTAAATTTTTATTTAACATATTATTTCTTCATTTTTTTGCTGGTTGCTTGAGAGTGCCAGTTGCTTGAGTTGCAGTTAACCAAGGTTCTACTGTACCTGAATATCATCTTCCAGGCACTTCTGATTTTATGGCTCAAGTTAGGGAGAACCTCCTTTTTAAATTTCTTTAAGTAGTGCATCCAGGTTCCTCCTGACTAAGATCAAGTTCCAAAAGATTGTGGTATTAATGCCTTCTAATCTGTAGCAAAATTTCTTTGCATAGTTCATGAAATATATACATTTTAAAAAAACCCATAAAAATTGACGCAGTTACAAAGCATCCATGTATGCACAATAAGCAAGAACTTGGGAAGGGGGGTGTCAGAGTTAGGGTAGGCATATTCAGACATAATTTTTAAAATGTTTCATTGAATGTCTCTTTCAAGAATGGAAACTTCCAGGTCATAGGTCGTATTCAGCTCTCCATCCTGTGTGCTCAAGCTTGTACCAAGCTAGCTGTGTTGGGAGCTGTCTTGAAATGAAGTGGTCCTCAAGCTTTCCCTGGTCTTTCCTTTGTTCCTCAAGACAGGCCAAGTGTCAGGTGTGGTGCCTTTAAGATTCCTTAGTGTCTCTCATGTGTTTGCAATTGCTTCTTGCAGAACATTAAGCTTATTACCAATGGAGGTGTTTCTGCTTCCTTGTAGAGCAGCTCTGGTCTGCTCCTGTTCTCTCCCTGCCACCCCTCCAGCTAAATGGAGATGTCTGTGCTTGTGGAGTAGTGAGTCCTGGGTGCAAAGGATACTACAGCAAGTGCTGAGAGTAGATGGTTCACTAAGGAAGAGGTGGCGTCTCGAGATGCTGGGGGCATTTTGAAAGGGCAGCTTCATTCCTCCTTCCTCTTTCCCATTATTGAACAAATGACATTGGGCAGGAATAGTACCATTTTTGCATCACGTAGTGCCATCTGCAAAGTTAAGTAAGGACAGACCATTGTGCCATAATTTGGCACTGAGTTTAATATGCCTTCATAACAATATATTACAAAAAGTTCTTTACTCTCCCTCATTTGTCTTTCCCATTATCTACCCTCTCTGTGTCTCCACCCAGCACCTGTTAAGAGACTGGTTATGATTTCCAGGGGACAGAGAGGCATTTGCCATTCTGAGAAGCCTAGAACAATAATGTTATTGCTGTGGAGTCCTTGGTGCTCTCTGATCTTACTTGTTTTCTTGCAGGCGTTTTATTGCCCGACTAGGCAACATCTTCATGCTAGCAGTGAAGAAGTTGCCTAGTCTGGCAATGAAACATCTGCAAGAAAACCACAAGGCTCAGAGAGCGCCAAGGACTCCACAGTTTAACCCTGAGCTACAGATATTCTCTTCGATTGGTACTGTTATTGCAGTTTTGAAGGCTAAGGTTATTCAAATAAAGAGGGTTTTTTTCCTGCTTCTTCCCTTTTATCATTTTTTCACCTCACAAACTTGCAACTCTGCAAAAAGTGCAAAAAAAAAAAGTGCCTATGTATTTTCTAATGAGGAAAAGTCTTCCCAGGGCTCCCCATATTTCTAATTCATTGCTTGTTGCCAAAGCCTCAAATGTCAACTTCAGCTATTTGCATTATGCAGAGTAGCCATAAGATGAGTTTGGCTTCATGAAGATTTCATGCCATTTGAATACATGGCAGACAGCCCATCCTCAATAAGTTTCTGTTCAAAGCAGCACCTGTATTTCACTCCGGCCACTTCCTTTCCCCAAAGTGTCCAGTGCAACCCTAAGGACGAACAGGCTATAAATTATAAATGTCCATGTGCAGACTGCCTCCAGCTTATTAAATGTTCAACTGTGTTGTCTCACACCTTTTTTAGTAGCTGTCATTCTTGGTGCCATCTTCTTCAAGAGCATTTAACCTCATTCTGGTCAGGATATCTCAAATGTCTTCAGCAAGCCAAACCCAATCGCAATAGCAACAGGAACATTTGGTTTGCTCCTGGCTTTTCAGCCATTGTGCATGTTAATTATGCTATGCACCTGGACAGTCAATGTTATGAGTTGTTTTCCCCCCCATTAGTTCAGCCTGCAACATCTATTCTGACTCACTGATATGAAAGAGTCTCTGTAGATCATCTGCAACTTTGTTTTTAACCTGGTCTACATCAGTTGACCTCTAGAGAGAATACACTCAGTAAAGCAAATCATTAGCCTAGTAAACAACAGCAGCTCATGAGCCATCATAATTAATGAGTATGGGGAATTATCATCATCATACAAATCAAAATCAGAATGGATGAAGCCCAAAGATTTGAGGGAAGAGCCAGGTCTCAAGTTCAGAATTTTGCACCCTCCATATGATTATATTAAAAATGGCAGCATCCATCTTTTATCTGCTAATAGTTGTTATAAGGGAAGGAAACACACTTCTCATGGCTCCATATATACATGAAAATCACAGAGGATTATTGTACTTTATTGAATATAAGATATACATGTAAGGCTGGAGACAGTTCTCAGTCGATTGAAGTAGAATATGTTGACTTTCTCTTACTTCATTCATTCTTTAGCTTTTGAACCAGAACTGGAACACAATAAGTTGAACCTATTATTTATTCAGTATTTAATATGCAATTTAATAGTTAACTGTTTTGTAAGTTACCTTTCCACACAGTTGTGATTAAGGCATAAAAACATGTATAATGAACATCAATAAAATAAAATACAGTGCAATACCTATCACTCACCTAAAGAAACAGCAACAGTAGTCAGATATAAAAGGTTATATTCACCAATGTCAGGCAGTTGAATAGAGACAGCTGGTGGAATAGATTTCTCCTTCCTTTCAATATGCAGCATGGCACCCGTACCTGGGGTATCTGAAGCAATTTGTGGGGAGTGCAAGGAGAAGGCAGGGAGAGAAAGTCCTTCTCAGATGCATATGTATTAAAAGATTTGCTGCTTATAGCTGCCACACTTATTCTGTTATCTTTTCTATTATTTTGTTTTTCATATTTATGACTGTTCAGAAACCTGTGAACTCTCTTTGATTTCAGCTTTAAAAACTGACAAAAGAGATGACTGAGGCACTAAGGGAAACTAGAGCAGTATCAATCACACTATCTTGACTTGTCTCTGCTGCCCAAGATAAATTGCCTGAACATCTTATTCAGAGTGCACTTACTCTTTTTTTTTAAACAGTGATTTAGGTTTGTTCATATTCAATTCATTCTACTCTGACCTTTGTTGAGAGTCATTCTGACATTTTTTGTAGTATTTAGAAGAATCTATTAAATGTGGGTGACTCCCCTCTCCAGGCAATGAGATTGTGCCTCAGACACACTATCTATTCAGATAATTCATCAATCATTCATAATAATAAGAAATACACAGAGATCCAGAGAAAGACTTTGTCATCAGGGAAGGGGAAAACAAATTATATAGATATTAACAGTGTAATCTCTTAAGTGCATTTGATGGTACTATAAAATATTGATGGGCATATAGATTTAGTTTGTGTACATTTGAAAATGCTTACAGGAACAGACCAATTTAAAAGCCACACATACTTTTGTTCTGACTAAACTAGGTTATTGGAAAGTGAAAGGTCTGGCTTTTAAAAAGTATTGGCAAGTATGCAGTTCAGAAGATACTGGCCTTTGAGCTCATGTGCTTTAGTCTAAATACTGCCTGTATTCCATATGCCATACCCTTTAAGCAGTTCTCTGGGTAAATTGTCTTTCTATAAAGCCATGCCTGGAATGGATAGAAGCTGTGAATTGTGCTGAATGCATTTATACTTTCACATCTCTAACAATATAATGGATTTTCTTTTTGTTTTTACAAAACTAAATAAAACAAGTATTGGATCGAACAACTTTTTATTGCATTGCACTCCTGGTAGAGAAATCTTGCTAGGAATAGCGTCTGTGTTTGTGGAAAAGGAGGGGACAGTCCTATATTCTTAGTTCTTTGACGAATTGTTAGCAGTTGGAAAAAAAGGAATGTTTGCATGGTGGTCATTCTTTAATCTCAATACAGATGTTTTTCGCCAAGCTTCAAAGCTAGATAGCTTGTGTTGCTGGCCACCCTCCCTCAGAAGACTAATATTCATTTGTTTATTTATTTAATGTCTATATTTATATCTGCATTTATATCTGCATACACAAAGCAGTATGCATACAGGGTCTCTCCTCTCACACTGTGCAATAGGTTGGCTTGAGAGAGGGTGACTGGTCCATAGCTACAGAGTGAGCTCCATGGTTGAGCTGAGACTGGAACCTGGGTCTCCCAATTCCAGTCCAAACTTTAGACTGACACACCACCCTGGAACTCACATTCTTTATCTATATTCTCATTCATGTGTCTCTTTGTAGAAAATAGTCTGAACCTACTGTAGGTGTAGCCTTTCTCTCAGTGCTAGCACTCACCATCTTAACTATCATTCTGATCCTTTCTTTCCTCAGAGTTCTAGTTTTGTAGAAGGATAACTTTTTTCTACTTCTCTTGAGAAGAACAAGATGGGGAGATCTTGAGAAAACTTTTGTTGCTAAGAGAAATAAAGCTCTCCCTGAGTTCAGTGTGGGTTGGAAAAAGTTCTGTAAACTGAGCATCTCATACTATGTTGCTTTTGGTGTCATAAACAGAAAGGATGGGACTTGCCCATTAAAGACATTGGTGAGGACCAATTGGGGTAAAAAATAATGGGAAACCAGAATTCTGTCCTTCCTTCCTTCCTTCCTTCCTTCCTTCCTTCCTTCCTTCCTTCCTTCCTTCCTTCCTTCCTTCCTTCCTTCCTTCCTTCCTTCCTTCCTTCCTTCCTTCCTTCCTTCCTTCCTTCCTTCCTTCCTTCCTTCCTTCCTTCCTTCCTTCCTTCCTTCCTTCCTTCCTTCCTTCCTTCCTTCCTTCCTTCCTGGTGCAGCAAAAGTGCCTTGGCCTAGCTAGATTCTTAAAAGAGAAGAAGGCAGAATAATTCAGATCTCTATACCAGTCATGCCACATGCCCAGTTAGACTTAGATTTCTTTCACTATAAGCGAGGTGTAAGTTCAGAATTTGAGGAAATGATTTTGTATATAGAAAACAATGTTTTATCACATCTAGCCAAGAGGAACAAAAATGAAAATGTATTCAATACAGTGGAAGACCAGTCATATTTGAGGCGGCATTTCAAACTTTGGTCTCCTGATAGAAACCTAAATGAGAATCTATGTGAAAAGAAGATATGCAAAACAATCTCAAATACCAGATTGTGGCATGAAAATATCTGTTGGGAGTCATTATTATATTCAGGTGGCAAGGTGGCTTTTTTCCCACATTGTTTTGATAGGTCATCTTTATTTTTTACATAGAAGCCAGTGGGAGGGAAAATAGGTTGGTCTAAAAATAGGGGTAAAGGGACGTGGTGGCACTGTGGGTTAAACCGCTGAGCTGCTGAGCTTGCCGATCGGAAGGTCAGCGGTTCGAATCCACATGACGGGGTGAGCTCCCGTTGCTAGTCCCAGCTCCTGCCAACCTACCAGTTCAAAAACATGCAAATGTGAGTAGATTAATAGGTACCGCTTCGGCGGGCAGGTAACAGCATTCCGTTTAGTCATGCCGGCCACATGACCACAGAAGTGTCTATGGATAAACGCCGGCTCTTTGGCTTTGAAATGGAGATGAGCACCACCCCCTAGAGTCAGACACGACTGGACTTAATGTCAAGGGAAACCTTTACCTTTAAAAATAGGGGTATAGCAAGGCATTGAGGGGACTTTACTTCCTTGAATTAATAGCTTCTGACCCACAATAGAATGCCTTATTTTCAGAGCTATGCCTGCAGAGTTTTCCACAAACATACTTATGTCTATCATCCAGCTGGTAGAGACCCAGCACACTCACCTCATTCTAAACCCTCTCAGGTGTTTCTTCCAGCTGTTAGATCACACACTGCATACTCAAAAGATCTAATCTATCAGAAAGTGGGGCTAAAATAGATGCCCCACAGTCCATAGGGTCGAGAGGGGATCCTGCGGGCATTTAGTTTGCTGAGGGGACTGGAAATTTTGAAACCTTTCCTTTGAATGGGTTCAAAAATCTGAAATCAATTTTTAAATGGGAAATAGCCTAGGGCTCAACTGACTTTAATACATTATTTTTTAACTGCAACTTTAGATTGTATATTTAATATGAAAATCTGAATAATGCAGATCCCAAGTCAGATTTAACTTACATCCAAAGGATAATGAGCATTTCTAATTTATTCTTTAATTTCTAGTTATCCAGTTCATAACAAGCCTATTTTGTTGCATTCAGTGGAGAAACAGCCTTTGACAGCCACAAGGAATGAGTGGTTGAGGACAATGTTGATCTATTTCTTAATTCTTCCTTAAAAATAAATAAATGACTCCCTTTTTATATATATATTTCCCCAACATTTTTTCCTCACAAGCCTGTATAAAGCTTTCCTAGTAATTTTTACCCACTCTAGGAAACGAAGAGGTTGAAATGTTATCTCTGCCGAATAAAAGACTCAGCAGTGATCTTCCAAGGGAAAAAAAAATCTTAGTATTACACATCTTTCGATAACATTGACCTGGAGTTCTATGCATTAAATTCAGGAAAACTGCAGGCTGTCTGGATAAGGTCCAATGCCTGATGTAGCAGAAAGTAAGGCAATTGCTTTTTCTCTTCTCAGAAAGCAGCTATATTCCTTAAAGAGGTGCCTTGATAAAAAATCAAATTTTTTTAGAAGTTGTCATAGTCAGAAAAGGCTGTGATTACCAAATGAAGGAAGCTAAACACAACAAAATAACAGAGGAGAATAGTGGATGACCCATACAGCACATGTCTTGCACACAGAAAGTTCCAAGGTCATTTTCTGGCATCTTCAGGTAGAGATGGAAAGCCACCTCCCTGAAACCTCAGATGCTTCCAGTTAGTATCAACAAAATGGGGCTAGATTAACGATGGCAAAGCTTTGGGGCTTGGTGTGTCAAAAATTCGGAAAATGCCTAACTTGACTCTGATTGATGATTGATGGTTATTGCCACTGATGGTGCATGATTATACTGATGTGAAAGTTTTCAAACTCAGCAGTATTGGGGATTTGTACACATTACAAAATTGAAATAGGTACAAGATGCTTTCATTTTTGTCTCTGAAAGCTAAACAGAATGTATGTGTGTGTATGACACACAAAGGTGTCCAACCTCTAATGATAATGATTGCTATTTACACAAAGTCTGCCAGATAGTTAAAAGTATCAAATCCAGTCAGACTATCAGATCCTTCCCACGGATTTAAGATAATTAAAGATATTGTCAAAATATATGGGCTATTCCAAATAATGCAGTTTTTTGTAACTGATGAGTTTAGATTCTGCCCATTCTTATCGTGTCCAAGTGCTGGATGATGATGATGATGATGATGATGATGATGATGATGATGATGATGATAAGGATGATTGCTTATAATGATTATAGTTTGTAGGATTTGTAACACTTGGTAATCCCATGCGAAGGTGTAAATTGTTTCCTACTTATTTTATCTAGAACAAAATGCTATTAAATTGGAAATGGAAAAACAAGCATACTTTAAAGTTTATTGATGGAGATTTATCTATTAGTTATGATAATAGATTTTGCTTCCAGCATCAGAAGCCTTGGACCTCAGATAGCAAGTTCAAGAGTGTTCTATCACTAGTGGGCTAATTAGAGGTATCTCGTTAGAGGCACTGGAAAACAGAATGCAGTTTGTTAGTCTTTTATTCTGTCCTTACATTTATACAACACACAATTTGGCCATTCCTAATCCCAAACCTGAGTATTCTCTGCTAATATAAAGCCATTACTGCCTATAAATCTTTGATGAGGGGGAAAAAAACTCTAAGTAGCACTTGGGAGCCAGTTTGGATTAGTAGTTAAAGGCACCAGTTTAGAAACTGAGAGACCATGAATTCTGGCTTGAGCAAAAAAATCAATTGGGTGACTTTGGACCTATCAAAAAATCAGGAGCAGTCTGGTTTCACCTCTTCCTACTAACACATTTTATTCAATTTTATTCAATTATTATTTTTTTAAAACTTTGCAGCTTTTGTGAGTCATCAGATGCACAGAGTAGCTAGATTGATGTAGGATTTAAATTGGGGTGAAGTGGGGAAAAGGGGGAAGATAGGTTGTTTATGTAAATACAGGTTAAATGTAAGACAGATTACCAATTGTAATATGTTAAAAACCCATTGTGTTTGTTGAGACTTTCTGAGATTGCCTGAAACCTTTTGATGTATGTGAGTTTAGCAATTTTTCACTTGGTGGTGTTGTTAAAGTCATTTTTTTCCAAAAAAATCACTTCGATCACATAGAGTATCCTGGGCAGCTGAAATACTCAGACATGTCCTTGTTTTGAGCCCCAGTGTCAAACTTGAGTCCATTAATTCTTTTGTGTAAAGTTTGTCCTGTTTGTCCTATGTAGAATTCAGAGGGGCATTGCTGGCAGATGGTGGCATATATCCCATTGAAGGAAGAGCATGCAAAGGCACCTCTAACCTTGTGTGTGTACTTGTTGGAACCTGTGATGTTGCTGTTGGTGCAAATGTAGAAGCAAGGTAGACATCTGGGTTTGTTGCAGGGTCTGGTTCCCATGTTGGCATCATTTTACAGCTGTTTCTTGTTGCTTGTGAGAATCTGTTTCAGGTTAGTAGATATCTGCATGTGAATATGGGCCTGATACCCAGTACCTGAGAAAGTGCAGTGCTGTTGACCTGTACGGGCTGGAGCTTATTAATAATGTGTTTGAATGGTTAGAGCTGTGAGCTGTAGGTGATAACCAGTGGTGTTCTCTTGTTCTGTTTCTGTGGTCAGTCTTTTAATAGACCCTCTCTGGTAATTGATCTGGCTCTATTGATTTGTCTGTTGATCTCATTGGGTGGGTAGTTCAGTCTCCTAAATGCCTGGTTTAATTCCATCAGTTGAACAGTTCTGTCATGTGGGTCAGAACAAATGTTGATGTAGCATAGACAGCCAGTTTGGTCTAGTGGTTAAGGTGCTGGGCTAGAAACCAGGAGATGGTGAGTTCTAGTCCCGCCTTAGGCATGAAAGCCAGCTGGGTGACCTTGGGCTAGTCACTCTCTCTCAGCCCAACTTACCTCACAGGGTTGCTGTTGTGGGGAAAATAGGAGGAGGAAAGAGTATTTGGCTGCCTTGAGTTATTTATAAAAATAATAAAGGTGGGCTATAAAATAAATTAAATAGAGCCTGGTTATAGATGATGTATTTGGTGGTGTGTTCTGGGTGGAAGCTGGGAGCCTGTAGGTATGAATGGTGACCTTGGTTTCCTCTATAATGTGGCATTTATTTGTCCATTGTGTGGTTTTATGGTGGCATCAAGGAAGTGGACTTCTTCTGTGGATAGGTCTAGGTTGAGGTTAATGGTGGGCTGGCAGTTACTGAAGTCATGATGGAGTCTGATAAGAGATTCATTTCCATGAGTCGAAATGATGAAAATGTCATTAATGAATCTCAAGTAAAGGAGGGACTTTCGGGAGTAAGAATTAAGAAAGTGCTGTTCTGTGTCTTTGGACCAGTCATCCTCTCTTAGCCCTAGGAAGAAGGCAATGGCAAACTATATCTGAAAATGTGGCCAAAAAATCTGTATGGACTTCTCCAGGCAGTTGCCAGGAGTTGACCTGAAGGAAGCAAATAAAAAAACAAAAACAAAAACAAAAAAAACAAAGGTAGAACTTAAGCCTTTTTTAAAAAAAAAACTTCCCAAATCTTGGATACACCATGAACTCTTTTTGAAATTCTGAAAAGATTCTCCATCTGACATATTCTGCTCTGATTCAACTCTCCAAGAACACTTGTAATTTAGACATTTCTCAGCAAGTAGCATCACCTAGCTCACCTTAGCTGATTTCAAAAAAGCTAAGCAAGGTAAACCAGGTTAATACTTGGATGGGAGACCAAAAAGAAATCCCATGGCTATGGACTAGACTTGGAAGTGGGGAAAAAAAACACGCTAGAAGAAGGCAATGGCAGCCCCCTTCTGTACTATTGTCAGGTAAATTACATGTGTAACATCCCAAATGAAGTATTCTCATGCATTAGATATGGATCTGCCTTTGAAGATGCTGCAGTCACTTCAGCTTGTAGAAAACCCAGCTTCCAGAAATGTAATTGGTGCAGTCAGGCAAAATTATCTTTCACTGCTTCTGAACAACCTGCATTTACTGCCTATTTCTTTCTAAGTCCAAAGCAAAGCTTGTGGGATCAAACAATGAATATAAAATTAAAAGCTAATTCACCATCAATTACATTATTTGTGGTCCAAAAGGCAGTTCTAAAGGTCATGTTATGATTTTAAAATATGTGACCTTGAAAGTTCTATTGAATTGTGAATTAGGGATATATTTCAAAGCCTGGGACATCCTTTCCCTCATTAATATCTTTAAATTAATACCATTTTTCTCAGTATCTGTGTTTCATTAGTTTCCTAAACAAAAAGAGTATTCAGAGGCATGACAGTATGATTAAATAAATCTGAAGAAAGTCTTTGTGCGATCAGTTTTACAGGTATGAATTATGTGCCACGTGTTCCCTGCGGGTGCTATACAAAAAATAACCCTTCCAGCTAGTGCAAGTCCACGGTATATTTGCAGCAACACTCCAGATAAAATGGACTTGCCTCTAATAAACGTTAATATCCATCAAAGCAGTTCTTTAGTTTATCAAGATGATTATGAATCACTGACTGTAAGCATACTATTGTTACGATGAATTACAAACAGGAGTTCCTTCCCTGACAAAAATATGGTAATATGGGTTGAATTTAGCAAGTACCAAATCCAGAGCAGAAGCAAAGTAATGCAGTCAGATCATTTAAAGCCCTGTGGCAAAGCCAGGTTAACCATTCAGCTTCAGTGTGTAGCTTGGCCACCAAAAATGTTGCTCTTAGAGAAACTGTTTCTAAGAAGGGTGATGGAGAAGGGCAGGAAGAACCAACGCAGGGAACAGTGGTTGAATTTCAGTTTCTGGCAGGTGCCCCTTCAACTCAGAGTCTGCCAAGAGCAATCAGCCAGCACAGACAACTCAATCCCATCATTCCAAGGATGAAATGGAATTCCTTTTGTTAGGATTTGTCTCTTTTCACCAGTAGGCAATTCTCACCCTAACAACTTCCTTTTGTTTGAGACTGGCTGTTTTGGTTTGCTGAATTCATCATTTTTTCCCCTTAGAACTGCACTTATGCTGTGCTTAAGCCATTAAGGTATTGGATATGATTTATGCCATTTCCTGTATAATTCTAACCTCCCTTTCCTCCCTTTGTATATTACATAACAAAATGTGTTTCTAATTATGCCCATGAAATAATTTCAGCATTCTGATTCTTACACGCAAGCGCCATTGACCAGTTCCACGATATGAATCATTTGTCAGGTATAGCCCTTCCCTTTGCACAAAACTCCTTTCAATCTATCTGTCTGGAATCCAGCTCAGCAGTTTCCCACCAAAGGTGCTGCTCTCTCTGCAAATTTCATCAAATTCTGCCTCCAAATTGCTTTTCCCCCAAGGAGTGTAGCTCAAAAAGTCCTGCATCAATTTTGATGAAACTGATGAGACTTGATATTTGGCATACTTGAAATGGGAAGGGGGAAAAAAAAAGCTCCGTTATAAAAAACCTTACTCTGGATTTGGTTTACAACAGACAGACTGGTCCTGGGCATTCTCCATTGGGCCTCCAAGCCTTCTCTTGTTGACTGCAAACACTTCTGTTCTATTATCTTACATAATCAGAGTCCTTTTCAAATGTAGGTCAATGCGTGACACAGTTGGGGATGCCTGGAATCTGATATTAGATAGTCCTGTGTGGACCACCCATACCCTCTCAGTCATCACTACTTCCATTTTTAGAAGATGCTTGAGGGATCTATACAGGTAATCCTCACTTACTGACCACTTGTTCAGTGACCATTCAAAGTTATGACAGCACTGAAAAAGGAGGTTTATGATCGGTCCTCAAAGTTGCAGCTGTCACAGAGTCCCTACAGTCACACGATCATGATTCAGGCACATGGCAACCAGCATACTATACATTTACAATGGTTGCAGCATCCTGTGGTCATATGATCACCATTTGCAACCTTCACAGCCAGCTTTTCACAAGCAAACTCAGTGGGGAAGCCAGCAGGAAGTTGCAAGTTGGGGTCATGTGATATCGCACTGCAGTGATTTGCTTAACTACTGCAGCCAGAACTCACATTGTAAGTCAGCACAGTCACATGATATTTCACTTCACAACTGCATCGCTTAGCAATGGAGTAGCTGGTCCCAATTGTGGTCGGTAAGTGAGGACTACCTGTATATCTAACTGCTTTCTCCTGGGAATTGAACTAGGTAATATTTTCTAGAATGTTTTCCCTTCGTTGGCAGTCCCTGATCAAACCAACACTCATCTGAACAGATTTAACTTTTACTGCAACGTTTCTCTTCTTCCCTGGCTTTGAGAATGACACCTTCAGTTTGGAAGTGACTGCAGTGTCAAAGTGTTGCTTTTTTCTGCTGATTCAGACAGGCTTCATGTGACTGTTCCATCCAGTTTGTGCAGTGCCAAATATTTCTGGCATCTTTGATTTTTTTTTCTTTCAACAAAAGGGGAAAAGGGGGCATTTTTAAAAAAAACTACTGTCCCCATTGACAATGAAAGTATGTTATATTTTTAGTAAGGCTCAGCCCTTTCCACTGAAGGAGCTTCAAGGACCTTGTAAAGAGTTAATTTTACTAGTGCTCCACTCTGACTGAATAGCCAAATCAGTGCCCAAATCCCTACTTAAAATTTAACTGTAGCCCTGATAGGTCTTTATTCCATCCCCTTCCAGTTTGTAGCATGGATGTGTGCTTGGAAAAACTAATACATAATCAGCTAGTTTCTGTCAGCCCAGTTTATTTCATTTCTATTTGTTATCGTCCTGCACATTTGGCTCCTCTTTCATTAATTCCTGTTTTTTCATTGTTTCCATATTGATTGCAATAGATTTGTAGCCTGTCTTCTGATGACTGTAATGCTTCTAAGGCATCAGATCTGCCCGATTGGATAGAAAATCCTTGTTTTAAAAGCAAGCAACAGACACCCTGTACAATTTTTATGACTTTATTCTTCTTATTGTACTGTGTTTGTGTCATTTACTTTCAAAGCATTACAAAACCTTTTCCCTCTCTACAGAAAGTTCCCTGGACAGATTATCTCCTATTATCTCGCTAAGCAACACAATGTAATAATTCTTGCCACTTTTCAGAAATTCAGGGTGCAGCTGTTAGTTTCCCAAGCTTAAAACCAGAGAGGTCAGATTTTCGTAGCAAAGGGCCATGCTTAAATTTTGTCTGGCCTGATATTGCAGCATTGGAAAGATAAATGCGCGGCCCCATTTATTCAATGGATTGAGGACCTGTTTGCACTTGCCACTTACGAACGGATGTAGATGTAGACTTTGTATGGACAAGTATAATGAAATATGGGACTCATTTATCCAAATTACAGTGTGTTAAAAAAAATGATAGTTATACAAATGTATTAGAAATATATACATTCTTGAATAATATTTCTGTTGGATAAGTATATATAGAATAGTAACTGGTTACTGCTATAATGTCATATTATACTGGGTTTTTTTTTCTTTTTTGCTGCACTTTTTCCACTTTTTTGTAAAGCACACTCTGTTTTTTTCCTCTTTATGACAATGTATGTTTCTCCATCTGCATTATCATTGTGCTTTTTTTTCTTTTTTGTTATTAAAGAGCAAAATAAATAGATAAACAAACAAACAAACAAATAAATAGTTTGGGAAAGTTGAGGGCCACATTGTGAGTGGAGTCATATTACACATACAACCTGGTGGGGGTGGGCTTTTTTTTCTTTGCTTCTTTGACTAAATGGGCCAAATTGCAGTACAGTCTTCATCTGTTTTCCATCCCAGCAGTGTATGTGGTATAGTGGTTAAGATGTTGGACTGGCACCAGGAAGGCCCAGGTTCTAGTCTACCCTCAACAAGGTGACTCTGGGCCAGTCATTCTCTCTCAGCTCAATCTACATCACAGGGTTGTTGTTATGGGGGAAAATGGGAAAAAACGGAACATTGCATATGCCTTCTTGAGCTCCAAACAACAGGCAAAGTGTCGATCTAACAAACAAATCAATAAAATAACAGGAAGCTATATCAGTTTTCATCAGTCAGAATATGATCATGTTCCAAGGACTGTGAAGAAGGGACTTTAGGGCCTCCTATGGGCCTGGGATCACACATTGTTCTTTCCTACCCCACTGGAGATGAAAATATCTTAAAGAAACTCCTCATTTACCCCTATCTTCCAGGCACCTGCTATTTTGAGAAAAGCTTCTGCAGCTTGTGGATTGCCTCTTGGTGGTGACATGAAGACTAAACTTTTGTTATGGCAGGAGTTTTTATGCACTTGGAATACACTTTTTTTTGCTGTTCTTGGCCCTCCCTACTGCTAACTTCTATACATCTTGACCGTTTGAATGCATTGCTTTTCTTTCATATCATTCTTTGAGATTTATGTAACTGAGAAATGACATATAATTTTTAATAATAATAAATACATCTTTCCTCAAAGAAATGAGTTGGCGAAATGAAATGAATGGGCACTCAATCATCACTATACTTTAATTTAATGCTCATATAAGCAGAGTAGAAATGAATGGGCATTTCCTTCTTTTTCATGTCAGGGAATGGTTTGCAGACTTACCAAATAGCAGTTATGAACCCTTAGTCTACTGGTCGACACCTCCCTCTGAGTTTTCTTTCTAAGATATTTGAGAGCAAGGTAATCACCTGGGCATCTGTCTTGCTTTACAGGCAATAGCTCTGAGTTTGAAGGGCTGCTGTCATGTTCCCCATTTCAATGTTCTGTTAACATCGTAACGTTTCACATATCAAACCGTTTTCCATGTATACCCGCCTTGCTCATGGCTGGGTTTTTCCATTCCTGCGCTCTGCTTTGTTTTGGAACTTTGGAATGTATGTTTGGGTTTGCACTCCTGTTCAAGGTTACTTTCCCAGGCGCGTGTAACGGTTCCTAGCACCTGGGAGGGGGTGCGTGCTGACGGGTGCTTGGGGCGGGACGGGATTGAAGGCAAGGCTTTTAAGTTTGTATTTGGTGCGCTTTTGCTCATTCTCAGCTTTCTCTGTATTTGCATACTATTCCTTTAATAAATCAGTTATCTTTAAGCCCGAGCTTGTGAGACTGAGTATTTGGGATTAGGCAACCATTACATAAAGCTGAGAATCTTTTATATCATTTCCGCTAGCCCCATCCAACGTTTGGGTAAAGAGGAGCGCTAGCGATGATTGAACCTCCGCTTCGTGAGAGTGAAGGGAGCGAAGAAGACCGGACTCGACGAAGACTCTGATAGCTCCAACTTCAAGAGCGCAAAGGGCAGCACGTCGGGAGAGGCGGGATGTCCAACTGGATGATCTATTGTTGGCAGTGCAGGGCGCCACAGGGGGTGTACCCCAACCCCAACCCGAGGTGGAAGCAGCACCGAGGAGGGGATCTCCACAGCCATCCTGGGAACCCGAAATCCCCTTATCACCGAGGGTGGTGGTAACCAATAGACCCTTAGAAGAGACTGTCACCCCTGCCCGCATGAAAGCAATAGAGGACAAAATGGATATGATAGTGACCCTCATAAAAGATGCCACCAGAGGCTCGGGGTCCCTGCAGGAAGACTGGGAAGAGGACCCCTCTCAGCTGGTTCCCCCCAGACGGAGTTTCCTGTCATTCAGGGGAAGAAGTAAGACTCGAGCTCCCCGGCAATTGGGGGGAAGGGAGTCAAGGGCATCCAGAGATCGGCCACCACTGGCGGCTCGACGCACGTTGTTGTTTGCAGAGCCACCACAGCCGGTGGAGCCGGTAAGGACCTTCCCATCCTTTGGGGTGAAGTTTGATGGGGACCCTACCACGCTTTCCTTCTTCATTACAAATGCTAGACATTATATGGAGGATTGGGGTCGAAATTTTTGCTCTGAACAAGGCAAGATTAATTTCATTGCCAACAAGCTGAAGGGGAGGGCAGCTGATTGGTACGTACAGCTGTGCCAAGCTGAGGCCATGGAGTTAGAGGACTTTGATGAGTTTCTGTGGGCGCTGAAACAGCACTTTGAAGACCCATTGGCCCAAGAGAGAGCGAAGAACGCCCTAAGAAAACTTTACCAAGGAACCCACTCTGTTGCAGACTACGCTTTAGAATTTAAAGCCCTGGCAGGGAAGGTGGACGACTGGTCCCAGTCGACTTTGGTGGAGATGTTCAAGCAAGGGCTGGAGACGGAAATCTTCCATTGGGCTTTGTGTAGGGACGATCCTAAAACGTTATACGGCTGGATTCAGTTGGCAGGCAGTGCGGAAAGCGCTCTACAAATGTATGCCCAGAGCAAGGAACTGAGACAAACCCGAGCCGCTAAGGGGGCTCGTGCTGCTGGATATTCGAGTTGCCCTAAACCAAAACCCTGGGAGGAAGAAAGGGAACGACGATTTGCGAAAGGGCAGTGCTTAAGATGCGGGAAAGATGGGCATCGTGCTACTTCGTGCCCAAGACGCCGACCAGAGGAACGGCCCGGGAAAGCGCCGGGAAAATCGCCATCCCTGCCGCGCAAGATGAAGGCTGCCTGTGCTGAACTCGACCCTCCAGACCTCCCATACGGGGATGAGGAAGAGGAATTACAATTTGACCAGCTGGTGGGAAACGCCTTCCACCTGCCCTGAAGGGCGCCGTTGGACAGGTGGAAGAAACCGGGCGCGACCACGATTCGGTGAGTGGGAACTTCCCTACAATGACTGTCAAAGTAAAATTGGGCTCTAGAACCAAGACTGTCGAAGTCTGGGCCATGCTGGACTCGGGTTGTTCTTGTTCGCTGATGCATCCTGATGTCATAGCTGCCCTAGAACTGCCCACGTTCCCTCTGCCACGGCCCATGATCTTCACGCAATTGGATGGGACCATGGCGGGAGGGAAAGCAGTCACTCGCTCTACAGGACTGGTGGCTTTACAGATGGGCACCCATTGGGAGAAATTGCCTTTTGTCATAGCTCCAGTGGGGGGCCCTTTGGTGATTTTGGGAATGCCTTGGTTTGTGCAACAAAACCCTTTTATCAATTGGCTGCATAGAACTGTAACGTTTGCTGATGGATTTTATAAAGTACCTGAAAAGGACTTGTTAGAGGACATGGAGGGAGGACGGGTGGCTAACACTACAGTACAAACCCTTCCACCACTAGAAGGGCTGCCTAGCCAATATCAAGATCTGGCTGATGTGTTTGGGGAGAAGGAAGCAGATCGCTTGCCACCTCACCGGAAAACAGACTGTGCCATTGAGTTTTTACCTAATGTAAAGTTACCTCACCCAAAAATTTATCCCATGTCCCCCAAAGAGCTCACTACGCTGAGGGAATTCATTGACAAAAACCTGGCTAGGGGTTTCATTGAGCCGGCAAACTCCCCGGTGGGGGCCCCTGTTCTCTTTAGACCAAAAAAGGATGGCTCATTGAGGCTGTGTACCAATTTCCGCGGGCTCAATGCAGTCTCAATATTAAATAAATATCCTTTGCCCCTTATCAAAGATATGTTGTCACATCTGGCCAGAGGCAAAATCTTCTCAAAATTGGATCTGAGAGAAGCCTATTTTCGCATTCGCATAAGGGAAGGGGATGAGTGGAAAACAGCGTTTAACTGTCCTCTTGGGGCTTTCCAATACAAAGTCTTGCCCTTTGGTTTATCGGGGGCACCTGGGGTTTTTATGCAACCTATCAATGAGGTCTTGCATGACCACCTATTTAAGGGAGTACTGGTGTATTTGGATGATGTATTGATTTATACTGAAACCATGTCAGAACATGTTCACTTGGTGCGTCAAGTGCTTACTAAATTGAGAAAAGCTGAGTTGTATGCTAAACTGTCCAAGTGTGCCTTCCATCAATCACAAATCGATTATCTAGGATATAGAATTTCCGCTAAGGGCATTGAAATGGACCCTGCCAAGGTTGAAGCGATTGTGGCATGGGAGCCTCCACGTACCAGGAGACAATTACAAAGTTTCCTTGGATTCGCCAATTTCTATAGGGCATTTGCCCAAAATTTTGCAGAAATCGCCCTCCCCCTTACTGAAGTGTTGAAAACTAAAGCGCAGGGGGATACGCGATGCTCTAAAAACCCAGGAGCGCTCCTTAAATGGACTCCAACCTGCCAACAGGCATTCGAGGCGCTCAAACAAATCTTCACTACTGAACCCATTTTGCAGCATCCAGACCCCACCAAGCCTTTCGCAGTACAGGTGGATGCCTCCGATTTCTCCGTTGGGGCGCTACTGCTCCAGTCAGACCAGTCTGGCACCTTAAAACCCTGTGCTTACCTCTCTCGCAAGTTCACCGAAATAGAGAGATGGTGGCATGTTTGGGAAAAGGAGGCTTTTGCTGTAAAAACCGCTTTGGAAACTTGGCGCCACTTTATTAGAAGGGGCTTCAAACCCTTTTGAAGTCTGGACTGACCATAAGAACCTGGAAGCATTAAGCACCAGTCGAAAACTCAGCCCCAAACAACTTCGCTGGGCTGAGTTTTTCAGCCGTTTTGATTTCACCCTCAAATTCATACCAGGCAAGAAAAACTTTTTAGCTGATGCGCTGTCGCGCAGACCCCAAGATGCTGGCCCAGGGCCAACTGTTCAGGGTACTGTCTGGACGGAAAAACAACTGAGTCTGGCAGCAGTGACACGCAGCCAAGCGCGAGCGCAACAAACTCAGCGTCAAGCCGCTCCGCCTCCCTCCCGGTCACCACGCTTGCCAATTCCATCAGACTTGCAACAACAGTTGCTACTCCACCTTAAAAATGATACTTGGTTGCAAGCCAACCTACACACTGTAACTTTCACTGACGATTTTGCCTGGCGCAACGATCGTCTCTATGTGCCTGACGCTTTGCGGAAAACGATCCTCCAGCGTTGCCACGACGACAAGTTAGCTGGACATTTTGGATATCTAAAAACACTTCACCTAGTTCGGCGTCAATTCTGGTGGCCAACTTTGCTAAAGGACCTTAAAGCATATGTCACTACATGCCCTGTCTGTGCAGCTACCAAGCGCAAGACAGGCAAGCCTCAAGGTCTCCTCCAACCGGTTGCCACCCCGTCCTTCCCATGGCAGGACATATCCATGGACTTTATTGTCGACCTACCCCCCAGTCAACGAAAAACTGTCATTTGGGTGGTAAAAGATTTTTTTTCTAAACAAGCGCATTTCATCCCATGCGCCTCTATCCCCACTGCGCAACAGCTGGCACGCCTCTTCCTCGTTCACGTGTACTGCCTTCATGGTATCCCCGCCCGTTTGGTGAGTGACAGAGGCACACAATTTACGTCACAATTTTGGCGGGCATTTTTAAAACTACTTGGCACCAAACAAGCCCTATCCACCGCTTGGCATCTGGAAACGGATGGATCTACTGAAGCAGTTAATTCTACTCTTGAGCAATACCTTCGGGCTTTCGTCAATTACCAACAGGACAACTGGGTGGACTTACTCCCATTTGCTGAAGTCGCTTATAACAATGCCGTGCATCAAAGCACTGGTCAAGTTCCCTTTAAGGCTGTCTTCGGGCGGGAGTTCGTCCCGATCCCTGAACTCCTGCACCCGCAGCCCCTACCAGCCTCTCTCACTGACTGGGCTGACACTCTCAAAGACTCGTGGCTAAACATTCAACAAGCTCTGCACCATGCCCAAACCACCTACAAACGTCATGCCGATGCTAAACGCTCCCGCGAACCTACTTTTGCTGTGGGGGATAAAGTCTACTTATCCACAAAATTCATCAAGTCACCACAACCCTCAAAGAAACTTGGCCCTAAATTTGTGGGTCCTTTTCCCATTGTTGCACAAATTAACCCGGTTACTTTTAAACTGGATTTACCCCATAACCTCAAGCGTTTACATCCTGTTTTCCATTGCAGCTTGCTCAAGCCCTATCTACACTCGGACCGCTGGCATCCGCATCTGGCTCCACCACCTCCGATCATGATTGACGACCAACAGCACTTCGAGGTCACTGAAATCCTTGACTCCCACCGCCTGCGTTCCACTTTGCAGTACCTCGTTCGCTGGAAACACTTCCCCCATCCTGAATGGGTTTCTGCTCATGATGTTCACTCACCCCACCTGGTTGCTCGTTTTCACTCTACCTACCCCAACAAACCGGCTCCTTAGCACTGTTCTCGGGGGGGGGGGGGCGATATGTCATGTTCCCCATTTCAATGTTCTGTTAACATCGTAACGTTTCACATGTCAAACCATTTTCCGTGTATGCCCGTCTTGCTCATGGCTGGGTTTTTCCATTCCTCCGCTCTGCTTTGTTTTGGAACTTTGGAATGTATGTTTGGGTTTGCACTCCTGTTCAAGGTTACTTTCCCAGGCGCGTGTAACGGTTCCTAGCACCTGGGAGGGGGTGCGTGCTGACGGGTGCTTGGGGCGGGACGGGATTGAAGGCAAGGCTTTTAAGTTTGTATTTGGTGCACTTTTGCTCATTCTCAGCTTTCTCTGTATTTGCATACTATTCCTTTAATAAATCAGTTATCTTTAAGCCCGAGCTTGTGAGACTGAATATTTGGGATTAGGCAACCATTACAGCTGCTAGATATTAGTCCTCCATTTCAGGGCTGAACCAAGAGAAGAACAGGCCTTGAAGGTGCCTGTCAGCCCATGGAAGCTGTATTGCAGACTGGACAGACTCCTAGGCCACTTAATTATAGTCTTTCTCTGCATTATGAGATGTACTATAATTGTTAGTGCTATACATGCCTTCAAAAGTGATTTGGAAAAGTACTTCAAACCTTGTGCACACATAGCACCTCTCTGTTAGTCATTAAAACAGGCCAACATTTTTCAGGTTTCCACACAAGCCTGGGGGGAAAAAAACTTCTGCGAAATCTCTGTCACCCTTAAAGCTATGGCACCTTTTATTCAGGCTCACATGGATCCCTGTAAAATGTTGAGCTGTTCATATGAAGAGTAGAGCTCTTCAGAACTGGGTTCTTGAGCACTGAAGACAATGGTTGTAGATTTTTTTTAAAATTTCATGTCCTGATTGGAAAAGGAGGAGATACTAGAATAGGGCTAGAAAAGATTCAGAACAAGTGCTTCATATTATCCATTATCCCTCTTTTCCCCATTTGCTTTTTCTGTGTGCAGTTGTATGTGTGCATGGCAGAAAGCTCCAGAAGTACAAGAACACTTCTGTTCCTCATGCATTCTTTTCTACCCCTGTTCTGGTATCTCTTCCCTTTCCAATCAGGACATGAAATTTAAAAAAAAAAAGAAAGATCTACTTTTACCATAGTCTTCAGTGTTTGAGATATCTTTTCTAAAGATTTCTGTTCTCATTCATATGATTGAGAATAGAACTCCCCTTCAGATTTACTAATCAACAGAACAATATATGTCCTATTATTAATGAGATGCATACTTCACAATAAGGCTTTTTCCCAAATTGTATCATTTGGGAAGGAAGCCATTTCTATATTAAGTAATTGTTAGAAATGGCTGAAATTACAATGATGGCTTCCTCTGCCACATTTTATCCTCAAAACAAGCCTGTGAGGTAGATTAAAGAAAATTTCTCAGGTGCTTCTTAACTTTTAGGAAGCATTACTCATGTACTTTCAAATCTTACTTTCCACCATGAGAATCAGAGGCATTTTTTAGGACCTCAATGCTTTACTCTCTTATTTTAGAGCAACTTCTGTTTAATTTGGTGGGGATTCAGTTTTCAGATAATTAATGATTTGCATTGTAATTTAAGAGGCTCAAGACTCTTCACCATACAATGCTATGTGGCATATCCATAGTTATGCAAATATGTAAATTGTCTTTGCTAATTGGCCTACATTAAGATCCTAAGTTTCTGTTGGTCTTCAGCCAATGAAATCTGGTTCTTTTTCAGACTCTACAACAAAATATATATTTTAAATGGCTCCTTTTAAAATGTTTAGGAATAGCCAGGATTGCTGGGAAAACTCTTTCCACCCCATATTTTTGATTTACTGAGACATACACTGACCCTTCTTTTTCACTTTTAGATTCAAAGCCTTTTCAGTGTCATTTTCACTCTTAAAAATAATACAAAAATCTTTAATATTCACTTTGTGCAATTGACCTTTTTAAAAAATAACAGGTGATTTCCTTGGTATAATTATTTTCTCCTTTTTCTTTTTTTTAAGCAGGCAATGGACAGAACCATATGCACCAGACAAGTCAAGCCAAATTGAATCTAGATTGCTTTTATCTGCTTTTGTATCATAGGTATATTGATCCTTTCCACTAATGTGTTCATATAAATCCTTAGTTTCCAGACACTCATTCCTTTGAGCAAGGCTGCTTGAATTGCTATCTAACATAAATGCTAGGCCCTGTGGGATAACTTTAATAACATATTAGTCTAGTTCAGAACTGCTCATTATCACATTAAAAAGAAAACTAAGAACAACTAAACTATTTTCTGGGTTTTAGCATCCTTCCAGGGGCTATTACATCATTAGAATATTTCCAGATTTGCCGTCACTTTCAGTAATTGCTTCAGAATGTGTAGGAAGTTGAGGAACTGAACATTTTTGAAAACTGTATTTAGACAAGTCTAAAAGCCCACCCCACAATATCTCATGATATGTTTAGACAATCTTTATGGTGCTTGAGTTTTAAGCCATAATAGCAGTTCTACATTGGGTTGTCCACAACAACTCAAGTTCCTTTTGATTGCCCATTAGTTTTATTTCCATACCTTCATGAGAAAAGAATTCCACTACATCATTTCTTTCACGGAAGGAAATGTCTTAATGCTTATTTTCTTTCCCTTGCTACTTGGCAATTAGTGTTAAGTGCTAAATGTACCATCCAGCCAAATTTAAGGACTTTGAAATCTCATTTAGCTGCCATGAGAAAGACTTAAAGACATGGTTAACTCCACCATTTAATTCAATAGGTATATTAAGGCATTTCCTGTATGACTGGGCTTTTCTCTCCCAGAGTCTTTTTTTGGCTAAAAGTCTTTGAGGGCTTGGCCCTTAGGCTGTGGAATCAGCTTCCTAACACTACTTCTTTTGGCTTCCTGCTTCAGTATCAGAGATTGTTTGAAATATACACAGAGTTGTCCTAATTCCCCCAGAGATGATTAAAAGTAGTCTGGATTGATGAGGTTCATTCTTGGCCTCATTATCTATATATTGTCAGCCCTTCAAGGTAGGCAAGGTCAAGAAACCAAAGCAGCAGAGATTCCAGGAATGTTCTTCGTTATTGTAGGGTAGAATAACAGACTCTTGAAAGCTGTTAGAATTTCCCTGTACCCCATCTTGTACCAAACAAAATCAGGGCAGGGTTATTTTGATTTTGTTTCTCATGCCTTCCACTTTTTCAGAACTGAGTAGTATTTTCTCCCCCCTTAAAGGTCTATTGCTCCCTTCTCCCTTCCCAAGGCCAGATATACATTCTTTCACACATATATAGATCATGAAACCATATATCCTAGTGACAGGAGTACTGTAATTATTCCAATCTTTAAAAAGTGAAGAAAATACTTACCTGCTACTTATACCCAGTCTGTCTGTGAAATATCATTAATAAGATCCATACTACTCTTCAGAGAACCAACTATTCTGATAAGGCTATGCAAAGCTTTGAAACAGTAAATAAATTGGACAATGTTTCAATTAAATCACTGCATCAAAGCAGAATCAGGAATCAAAGCCAGGACCTGTTTAGAAACAGTGAGTTAAATCAGGATACTCCAAAGGACTTTGGAGATGCAGTGATTTTTCTGTTGCTTCTGAAAGTCCAACAGACTGTATAAAACGCTGCAACTTCAGTTCCATTTGTGGAGAATGCTGAAGGCGTGATGGGCTCTCTAACATACTGACAGGAACAGCTGGCCAATGAGGTTTATCACCTCACTAAATTCTTTATCTGGACTTTTTAGAGTGGTAAAGCAAACATTGCCTTGGACTTCATTCACTTTCTTAGCTTCTTGAATGTGATCAGTCAGAAGCCTTAACTTTGCCATATCTGGTGGTAACAGAATATTACAGTTCTGCATTAGCTTTGTCAATGCAACTGGGAGGTTATCTCAGCTCTCAGCATTATAAATATGGGTTGAAGACTAACTTTACTTTCACATTGTGTGTGATTGGAGCAGGTATAAGTCCCTTGGCAACGAGTGAATGGCTGCTAGGCAACACTTACAGGCATGGGCCCAAAATTTTTATTGCTCTAAAATTAGGGGTGGTGAAGCTGTTGCCACAGTCTTCACTCAACGCACAAGTGACCAGGCTGAAATTATCCTACTTTGGACATATTATGTGAAGATCTAGCTCTCTGGAGAAGGCTCTAATGCTGGGAAGATGGAAGGAAAGAGATGAATAGGATGACCAGCAGCAACGTGGATGGACTCAGTTACAGTGGAGATGAGTGCCCCATTGAAAGACCAGGTTAGCAGATCATCTATCCATGTGGTTGCTAAGAGTCAAAACGTGATGGCACATAATCATAATGAGACTGCAAATCCCATTTTCTCTATACCAGCCTCTTTCTCTGCCACTTGTTTATCTCTGTGGCATTGTATCTCACTATGCCAGCCTATTTCTGCTGCTTCCTCTGACAAAAGTATTGTGATAGAACCAATTCCTACCAGTGGTGAGGGGCAGGCTTTTAAGCTTGCAACCTGTTCTAACAACAGGGGTGTCCATAGGAGTAGTCAACAACGTCAAAATGGCAGTTCAGTCCTTTGAGGTAGGCCAGGTCAGTAAACAGACTCAACAATGGCTGGAACTCCACTTTACTGATAGTCTATAGTAATAGAATCTTAGTTTCTTCCTAATGTTTTCTTCTTCTAGACCTCAATTATTTATTTATTTATTTGCTTATTTGCTTATTTATTTATTAGATTTTTTTTATCCCACCTTTGTTATTTTTATAAATAAGGTGGGGAACATACCAAATACTCCTTGCTCCTCCTGTTTTCCCCACAAGAACAACCCTGTGAGGTGAGTTGGGCTGAGAGAGAGTGACTGGCCCAAAGGCACCCAGCCAGCTTTCATGCCTAAGGTAGAACTAGAACTCACGGTCTCCTGGATTCTAGCCATCACTGTGGTTCTCCACACAGGTGCAAGTGGGTAATCTAAGTCCCACCTCTTTTATGTACTGTGATACTTGTGACACATGTTAAAAAGGGGCATGGCTTTGATTGCCCAGTCACACCTGCCATTTTTACATCATTAATCACTTCTGTGAACACCTGTGCTACCAACTCTTCTGCTTCCACAGAAAACGCAGTGATCAGCAACAACACACACACACACACAGCCTCAGTTTTTATTCTCTTGAGTCCTCAAAAAGGTCAAACCCTGGCACACCACTGAGGCCAGTGATGGGGACTTCTTTCCCAGAAGGGGCCAAGCTTGCCAACCCATTGTGCCAACTCTCCTGACACCCCACAAAGCTCAGTGATCCAAGCTAGCAAAGCACATGCTTGTCACTGCCTTTTCATTTATTTCAAATAATACCATCTGCTTTCTGTTACTCTAGCATACATTGATTCAACATGCAGAAAACTCTAAAAAGCAGACATGGAGTTCTGGAATGGTTAAGGACAACAAAAATGCAAAGAGGGGAACAGAGAGGCTCCTGGTCTCAGGAGGTCCCAGAAAGATTTTAATTTGGTTAAGACAGTGAAATATTTGTTTTATTTTCTCTGTATCAAGCATTATTATTAATTTCCCCAATAATATAATTCCCAGATGTATTCAAAGGATACCCTTTCAGAAACACTCTGGGCAAGAGGCAAGGGAATCTCTTGGCCATAGATCAAGAATGCAGAAACATTTATGCTGTTTTGCTAGGGGGCTGTCTTTTTCAGAACTCAGTTGGGAAGCTCACCTGTTATGGAGACCACTTGCTAAGAAGGTACCTCCAAGCCAGCATCCAAGAGGTAGAGCCAAAAGTGTCCTCCAAAAAGGACAAAACTGATGCTATGGAAGAATTAGTCATTTCTACTGCTTCAAGCATTTGTGGGGCCAGGCAGCTCATCTGTGTCTGAGCCTAGCAAACATCTAGCATTTCTACTAAAAGCAGAATTAGGAATGGCACTAGGAAGGGGCAATGCATTAAAGCAGATTGACTGAGCCTGGGGAGAGCTGCTGCTACAAAGATGACTGGAAGGGGTTGCATAGGCTTCAGTGTTCCATAATGGGGGCCAAAATAGCCCACAGATCAGAAATATTTTCTATGATTTTCTCCATTTCCTTTTCTCCACCAGAATACAGTATATGGTATCACCATATGTGTAATTGCTCAATTGTTCGGAAGAAGCTGCTAGTTTAGTGGCCAGTGCAATTCAGAATGCTTATTTAATACCAGTATGAGCCATATTATCTATCCTTTACTGTCAGTTATTTTTGCTTTAAGTACTTTGAGAGCATTGAAGATTACCTTTAATGGACTGAATTGTTTTAGCAGCTCTGTGAAACATGTAAATAACTATATTATTCCTAGGTTTACCATGCTATGATGCCTCTAAATCTGGTGTACAGTTTTAGCCATTTGATGATGCTACAGCAGCTGTCCACTATTGGAACCAACAGACCTAGTTCTTATCCATCAGGATCCATCCCAAGAGCTTTGGTACAGAGGTTTGGGGACTATCAAAAGCAAACTTTTAGATTACACCAAGGTCTACCATGCATAGAAAGAAAGTGTAAACTTGTTTTTAGGTAGGGCTTTCAGGGTGGCTGTAGAATAATTACTAAACATTTAAACAAGGTTAATAATAGCAGCATAACGCAGAAGGGTTTGAAGAGAAAATATAAAACCACTGAATAAACAAACTCAGCTGATATTTGAGAGGGACAAGAACAGGTTAATACTTACAGGGTGCCATAAGAGGTCACCTAAGTGAGCATCTTGCAGGGTGTCACCTGGCTAATTTCAGAAGGTAGAGACAACTGGAGTTTGGGATGAATGGGAAATCAGTTCCAACCAAATTTGTATGAGCAGTGACCCAGTTTGTAACACGCAACTATATTGTGAAAGTGTAGACAGCATATGAAAATCTCTTACTGTCTGAAACGTGTTGCATTTTACAACTCAGAATTACAAACCAAGGGTACATACAGTATGATGAAAAGAAGCAGAGAAAAATGTTTATGTTAGGACAAGTTGTGTCCCTAACTAACTATCTTAGAGAAATAAATTTGAAAAATACATTTTAAAGAAGAAAAAAAAATCTATATATTGAAGAATACCTGTATGCATTGCCCTACACATTACAGTCCCAAAAAGTCATACTGCTCAATATTGGTGCTCTATCACTGAATTTGATAGTATGCTGCAGCTGCCCCAAAAGCTGCAAAAATGTGGCTAGGAGCAGCCATGCCAATTACAGGCTGCATTTTGTCCTCTCCTGTCACAGGAAGTCACTGGACCAATTCTGGTTTTTGTTACCTTTAAAAAATGAACTTGAGAAATTTCACAAGAAGAGCTCCTCCTGACTTGCTAATTTCCAGAAAAGTCAGTGTGACAAAGAGCACCTTGAATGTTTGCTGTGTATCTTCAACTGAGGGCTGAGACTTCAGGAGTTAAGAGATGGGGATTTCAAAATAGGTGTAAATAATTCCCATAATATATATTATAAAGTTTGGCAAGACTAGTGATAAAGGAAGGTGTTGCTCAAGCTTCATTTTCTAAATCAATAGATTGACCTTTCCACTTTAAATATCACTGGATTTTTATGTGTCTGGCTGGATTATTTAGCAACAAGCAGCAGAGACAAAATATTAAAACCTCCCTGATGCTTTCAGAGGCAAAGAAATGTAGCATTTTCAGATCAGTCAGCCAACTTTGAGTCAGTGTTGGGTTTCTTTTCCAATTAAAACTGTTGTGCAGCCCAAAATGGCTGTTTGAACAAATGATCACATTGACTCTGATCATTCACATTTTCCTCATTTCCTAGTTATTTTTTAATCCATTTATGAACCTTAATCACTATAGCAACTGTAGATGACCTACTGTGCGTAATAATACATTTTAAAAACCCAAGCTGAAAATTATCTGTAAGATATAATCAAGGAAACCACAAGTAGGAATGCGAAATATCAGTCTCCAAAGCAGGGTTGCAACTCACCTCCAGGACCAGGTCTTCAAGATTTTCCTAAAAATCAGTAAAGCCAGGGCCATGTGGACTTAAGTGACAATGCTCTTCGAAAGAGCAGAGAAGGCCTGTCTCAGTGGTCCCATAAGATGCCACTGGGATTGGAGTCCAATTTGGCCAGTTCTTATTGGATAGGCAGAGATGTCTGGAGAAAGATGGTCCCTCTATACTACTAATATAATCAACTAATTCTTTTTTTAGTTACTGCAGTAAGTACAACTAACAAACAGTGATGGTGCTAGCTTTTAAGAAGGTTCAGATGGTAACATGAATAATGTCCATGCAACAAATTAGAACCTCCATACTGAGTGGAAGTTTCTTTTAAAGCCAGTTAATAGGCACAAACTGTAGAGGAGAGCAGTTGCATAAATATTTGATGATGAGCTTCCCAAAAGCAGTCAGGTGACAGCTTTAGCAACAAGGTGCTGGACTGAAATGTATTGTTTGAATTGATCCAGCAGGACACTTTTAGTATGAGATTCAGCATTAACTCTGAAACAAATCTTGGGGCTTTGTTACATGTAAAACAATTATTTCCTTCCAATACAGTCTGTTCCATCATTCTAATTTTTATATATCTGAACTGAATATAGGATTATAACATTAAATATTATGTAAATGTGGAATAGTACATTTTCAGCTGCTACTATACTATACCCAAATATAGAACAGAACTTATACAGTAGAATTTTATTTTATTTATTATTTTATTTTCTATCCCGCCTTTATTATGTTTATAAATAACTCAAGGTGGCGAACATACCTAATACTCCTTCCTTCTCCTATTTTCTCCACAACAATCCTGTGAGGTGAGTTGGGCTGAGAGAGAGGGACTGGCCCAAGGTCACCCAGCCGGCTTTTGTGCCTAGGTGGGACTAGAATTCTCAGTCTCCTGGTTTCTAGCCCAGTTCCTTAACCACTAGACCAAATATCATGGTTTTACTCTCAAATTAACTAGGACGTATATATCCTTTACAGTATAATCCTAGATATGTCTATTTAAAAGTAATTCTGAAAAACTTTAGGTCTGGGCTGCAGAAATCCAAGCAGAAATGAATTTTCTGTGTTTCTTTGTTGCCTTCTATTCATTTTCTGGATTTTTGTAGCCCACATTTGATAGTCTATCTATTTGCAGGTAGATTTGTAGAATAGTATGCTTCATCATACAGCGTCCAGATTTACACATTTTGCTAAGGCATAATTTGCTTAACTGTTGTTTGTTGAATAAACAACTGGCTATTTTACACCATATTTAAGCCATAAATCAGGGTTTATAGCCATAATGGCTGAATCACACTAGGAACTATTAATGGTTCAGCTTACTGGCTAGCTGAGGGCTCCTAAGGACTCTTAAGATGAGGACTACAGTAAGAGGCAAGGGTATAGGAAAATTTATTTATCTTTGAGCAGTGTTGGCTTGGAGTCCTCAGAGAAGCAAGGAACTTAAGAAATACATTTTGACTTCTACTTGCTAATAGCAATAAGTTCTTCCACCAGGTTAAGTGGCTAGAACATCTTTGGACTGCTTTATTGCTTAATTGGTAAGCAGAAAACTCCTTCTGTCTTCTGTTTAAATTATCACTCTGGCGTGATAAATTATGGGTCCAAAGTTGAGAAAACTGAGAAAGCAGAAATCATCTCTTTCCTCAAGGGAGCTATTTGAGAGTCTGCCTGTGTTCAGAGGCAAACAATTGGGTCGAAGATCTAGCCATTTGGAGTCAGATGGAAAGAGACCTCCTATCTATAAGGAAGGGGCAAGTAGCCCCTTCTCCTGCAGGAGCAGGAGAAAGAGGCATTTTAAACTTTGATTTCAGGATAAAGGGTTTCACATTTTCACTATGAATTCCAGCAATATATTCCCCTGTCTTATCCTGGTAGTGCTTGGGTCATTTATGTATAACCCTCACTGTTTTCTATTGCTTAATGCAGGATTTCTCAACCAGGGTTCTGTGGAACCCTAGGGTTCCACGAGAGGTCACTAGGGGTTCCCTGGAAGATCACAATCTATTTTAAAAAATATTTCAAATTCAGGCAACTTCACATTAGAAGACCTGTATAGGAAGGATAACAATATCGGGGATAGCTTTGACGGTGTGGTCAGTGAGCTAGAGCCAGACATCCTGAAGAGTGAGGTTGAGTGGGCCTTAAGAAGCATTGCTAATAACAAGGCAGCAGGAGAAGACGGCATCCCAGCTGAACTGTTCAAAATCTTGCAAGATGATGCTGTCAAGGTAATGCATGCTATATGCCAGCAAATTTGGAAAACACAAGAATGGCCATCAGATTGGAAAAAATCAACTTATATCCCCATACCAAAAAAGGGAAACACTAAAGAATGTTCAAACTATCGAACAGTGGCACTCATTTCACATGCCAGTAAGGTAATGCTCAAGATCCTGCAAGGTAGACTTCAGCAGTTCATGGAGCGAGAATTGCCAGATGTACAGGCTGGGTTTAGAAAAGGCAGAGGAACTAGAGACCAAATTGCCAATATCCGCTGGATAATGGAAAAAGCCAGGGAGTTTCAGAAAAACATCTATTTCTGTTTTATTGACTATTCTAAAGCCTTTGACTGTGTGGACCATAACAAATTGTGGCAAGTTCTTAGTGGTATGGGGATACCAAGTCATCTTGTATGCCTCCTGAAGAATCTGTATAACGACCAAGTAGCAACAGTAAGAACAGACCACGGAACAACGGACTGGTTTAAGATTGGGAAAGGAGTACGGCAGGGCTGTATACTCTCACCCTACCTATTCAACTTGTATGCAGAACACATCATGCGACAAGCTGGTCTTGAGGAATCCAAGGCTGGAGTTAAAATCTCTGGAAGAAACATTAACGATCTCAGATATGCAGATGATACCACTTTGATGGCTGAAAGTGAAGAGGAACTGAGGAGCCTTATGATGAAGGTGAAAGAAGAAAGTGCAAAAGCTGGCTTGCAGCTAAACCTCAAAAAAACCAAGATTATGGCAACCAGCTTGATTGATAACTGGCAAATAGAGGGAGAAAATGTAGAAGCAGTGAAAGACTTTGTATTCCTAGGTGCAAAGATTACTGCAGATGCTGACTGCAGTCAGGAAATCAGAAGACGCTTAATCCTTGGGAGAAGAGCAATGACAAATCTCGATAAAATAGTTAAGAGCAGAGACATCACACTGACAACAAAGGCCCGCATAGTTAAAGCAATGGTGTTCCCTGTAGTAACATATGGCTGCGAGAGCTGGACCATAAGGAAGGCTGAGCGAAGGAAGATCGATGCTTTTGAACTGTGGTGTTGGAGGAAAATTCTGAGAGTGCCTTGGACTGCAAGAAGATCAAACCAGTCCATCCTCCAGGAAATAAAGCCAGACTGCTCACTTGAGGGAATGATATTAAAGGCAAAACTGAAATACTTTGGCCACATAATGAGAAGACAGGACACCCTGGAGAAGATGCTGATGCTGGGGAGAGTGGAAGGCAAAAGGAAGAGGGGCCGACCAAGGGCAAGATGGATGGATGATATTCTAGAGGTGACGGACTCGTCCCTGGGGGAGCTGGGGATGTTGACGACCGACAGGAAGCTCTGGCGTGGGCTGGTCCATGAAGTCACGAAGAGTCGGAAGCGACTAAACGAATAAACAACAACAAACACATGAAACAAATATAATAATTTTGTAACTTCTGGCCTATATTTGAACCTGAATGTTCAGGAGTTCCCCAAGATCTGAAAAATATTTAAAGGGTTCCTCCAAGGTCAAAAAGTTGAGAAAGGCTGGCTTAATGTATTGCTCATGTGTTTTATTTGTATTTTTAACTTTAATGGATTAACTGTAAATATGTTGCTTTTATTCTTACTGTCCCCTATTTTTTTCCTTTGAAATGCACTGTGACTACAATCCAAAGCAATATATGGATACCATATTTGTTTGTTTTCCAAATATATATGCAAGACAACCTATGCTAAAATTACATAAAGTTTTTATGACTGATAAATTGGAATTTCATTCCCTTTATGCACTTGATACAGAATATTCATGGAATTACATAAAGTAAAATATTGGAAACAAGGAGAAAGACCAGGGAAATTATTGGCCTCTCAATTGAAACAGCTGCAGCAAATAATATTATTTCTACAATTAAGGATGCTCACGGTAAAGTATATAATAAATATGATTTAATAACCTCTGTTTTTTATTGTTTAATTGGTAAGCAATTTGAGGTATAGGTATGTCAGACTGATGTTATTACTGTTTTGTTATACTGTAGTTTATGCTTTTTAATCCTTGCTCTGTATTGGTTGCTGTAAACTGCCCTGACTGTCTGGATTGGAGTAGTATATAAACCAGGACAAATAAATAAAAGTAATTTTTAAAAAAATTATACTCAATTTTATAATACTAAGTCAAAGGATACTGTGGAAGAAATCAATCATTTTTAAATAATATTCTTCCAAAGATTACACATGGCCAAGTTATTTATCTAACTGCACCTTTATCCCTTCAGGAAATAATGGATGCTATTAAATTTATGAAGACAGGAAAAGCTCCCATTCCTGACTGGTATCCTATTGAATGCCATAAGACATATACTGATACTTTACACTCTATATTATTAGAAGTTTATAATGATGGTTTGGGTTTTTGTTTTGTTTTAGTCAAGGTTTCCAACATCTTTTAATGAGGCTTATATAGCTGATTTTGAAAACTGGTAACGATTCTGCTGATGCTTCAAGTTTTTGCCCAATTTCCTTGTTAAATGTTGATGCCCAGTTTTGACAGCAACCCTGCCACACAGGCAACCAATGATATTATCTTCAATTATCCATCCTGCACAATCTAGTTTTATAAAAATGTGACAAGCTTGGATAATACTACGTAATAAAAAGATAATCTAAAAATATGAAAAGCTGGAATCAGCAGTGGTGGTAGTATTGCATGAATAAAATACCTTTTTTCATGATACATGTTACTTGTCTTACATTTAATTTGATATTGGAACTATTCACCTGTATTGTCAGGGAACTGGACACTATTCTGAGCATACCAGCCACTAAAGCTGAACATAAATTATTATATGCTGGTGACATATTATACCTTATGATGATTATGAATGTTTTGCTGTGGTACAGAAGTTTCTTTAATTGTCAGGTTACTCAATATATTGGGGTAAGCCTTATAGACTTCTTATAGGCTGTAATGTTACCCATAAAAATCTGAAAAAAATGTCTTTATTAGGTCTTTGGAGATACACACACACACACACACACACACACATACACATACACATATACATATACTTATACATACACAGACAGAGAGAGACAGAGACAGAGACAGAGACAGAGACAGAGACAGAGAAACACACACAGGGTGTACCAAAAGTCAGGCTCCATAGATGAAGCCAGGCCCATTGATTGCTATTTTCTTCTAAAACTTCCTTACCCATTTGGCACATGACCTTTGAATATTCCTAAGTACACTAAGATTTTCTCAGAAAAAAGAAAATATTGTGATTGGCCTATGGGCCCTGACTTTTGGTACACCGTGTGTGTGTGTGTGTGTTTGTGTGTGTACACATACACACCTTAGAATAATTATTCTTTATTTATATATTATTTCAATATTTTAATGTCAGATTAATGCTGAAATAAATAGATGGATAAAAATCCCTTTCAGTTTATGGGGAAAGGTAAATGTGATAAAAATGAACATTACTTCAGGACTGATATATGTACTTAGAGTGATTCCTATGTTAATTCCTTTAATATATTTCAAACAGATTGTTAAGGAAGTTTTATGGGAAGAACACACTCCTAGATTTTCTTTCTCTAACTGATGGTTATCATATGACATTGATTTGCTTCAGCTCTTTATCCTGTAGGTCTTCTAAGATACTGTTTTTCACATCTGTCATTTCTTCTTTAACATGTTTTGGACATAGTCTACAGACATCATTGCTGACGTTGTAGCTGCTAGTTTCTGTCCCCATTCTTCAAATAGCAGAGCCAGTTTGGTGTAGTGGTTAAGGTGCTGGGCTGGAAACCAGGAGACTGAGAGTTCTAGTCCCATCTTGGACATGAAAGCCGGCTGGGTGACCTTGGGCCAGTCACTCTCTCTCAGCCCAACTCACCTCACAGGGTTGCTGTTGTGGGGAAAATAGGAGGAGGAAGGAGTATTATATATGTTTGCCACCTTGAGTTATTTATAAAAAAAATAATAAAGGGATAAAAAATAAAAATAAATAAAAAAATTTAAAAATCACCTGGAGTACTTCAAATGTCATACCATTTTCTGTCATTTTGTCCCAGTGCTAACCAAAGACAAAAGGCAAACCTCTCTCTTTTTTTTTCCTTTTTTCCTTTTATGCCTGGAATAATTAGTCCCCTCTAATGTCCAATTTCTGAAATCATAAAGTCTCACATTTCTGTTATAACATAAGGTAGACTATACAATTTAGTTCCCACAAAGGTGCTATTTATTTATATGATTATTTCCAAAATCTTATAGAGTCATAATTTCCAAATTTGCCTGGTCCCTTAGTTCATGTATAACTTTCTTGAATTAGAGTCTTATTTAGTTTTTTGCCATTTATTTCAAGTTCTTTAAATTCTTAAGCTTATAATTAATTTACTTTTTTATTCTGGAATGAAGGTAAACTCACCAGGTAGCTTTGCAAACTTGTCATTTTGAAGATCTCTATTAGCCTTAAGATAGCTAAATAGATAATTTCGGAAAGTGGTTAGAAAGTGAGCTTAGCAAACCCAATGTCCTTAAAAAGATTCCACTGCAGTTGAGAGCATGGTGGCTTTCCTTCATCTCCTGGTGATCAAACCCACAGGAAACTGCTGTTCTGTAGTCTCCTCATGAGAAGCAGCCATCCGGAGCACAAGTGTGTAATCTCCCATCCTCTCCTTATCCAGAGAGGTTCTGCAGGACCAGTCTATTCACCTGTCCTTCAGTCGTGGTCATGAAATTGTCTCCACTCATCCAGAGACGTGCTACCTTGCCATTCCTCACCCGGAATTCCTTGAAATTCTTTAGAATTGTCTCTTGGAAACATACTAAATTTCCTTCAAATGTCACTTTAGACAAAATCTTGGTGGCAGTCCTGATGTTCCTGAATCATAACCAATACCTTATTGATAGTTATTTATCATAAGAAAACATCACCTGTATACAAGGTTTCTTTGTATTCATTTAGCACACTGATTTTCTTTATAGTCACTTTGAAGAGTATTTGAGACTAAAGATAAATTAACTGTGGCACCTACATACAGTAGCTTTATAGGCAGTTAATCAAGTAAGAAAGAACAGGTTAGTAGGCTCAATAGAGAGAGTGGAAAAAGTAAAATGAAATGTATGTATTATAAGTAAAATTATTACAGGAAACCAAAATAAGCAATCTGATGGATGGAAATATGTTGAATGCCACATTTTCAGAGTATGGATCGTGATTCACAAATTAGTTGGAAACGTTAAAATCAGTATACTTGCTGGCATACTTATGCTAGCATTTAAGTATTTAAATATGTCAAAGGAGAAATATGGTATCTTGGAAGCAGAAGGTAGAAAAGCTGGGGCAACCAACTGAGGGTATTACTATTGGGAAAAATAGCAAGAGGACATTTTAATTGCCAGAATGATTAAGTTAAAGATGCTTATTCAAGTCTATGATCTTCAACCTTTTGTTCAAATAGAAAAAGCTTTTTAGATAACTGAAGTGAACTTTTCCTCTCAGTAGTCTAAGCCAGTTCTATTACAATGACCAAGCAAGAGTCACTCATTCAATTACCTGCTTCTAAGAGGTCAGGAAGAAAAGACAGTCTATGGGTTACTTCTTTGGCATGGAAAAGAGACAGAAAGTAAGAAGCTTTTGAAATAATAAGAATGACTTGAAGAAAGAAAAACACAGAAAGAATACCAGATCCTTTGAATTTTTTGGTACAATTATTGTATATCAATCCCAAATAAAATGGGATACTGAGCAATACAAGAATTTAGTGTAAATATGGACAGTTCAGAAAGGAAAGTTTTGAACGAAGAAACCACCCTATTATAGGAACCCAAGTGACAGTTTGGTCTTTAGCAGTACATTTTAGATAATAACATACTCCTCATGCTTCCTTTATATCAGCTGGACTATAGCTGTCAGATTGTGTAAAACATGAATGCTGTAATAACAAAAGAGTCATACCACTTGCGTTGCAAATAGAAGGTTGCTGGTTCAACACCAGCAGAAGCATGAGAGCCAATGTGGTGCAATAGTGAAGATGTTGGAGTAAGGAGACACAGGTTCTAGTCCACCCTCACAGGGTGACTTTGGGCATGCTCTTTCAGTCCAACCTATCTCCCTGGGTGGTTGTTGTGGGGAAGAAAATATAAGGATGGAATGCTGTAGATGCCACCTTGAGCTGCTGAATGAAAGGATATAAATCTAATGCAATGAATTCAAAAAATAAAATGGTAAGGGATGATTCAAGATATGGATTGGTATGTATGCTGCATACTTTGGATTGGTATGTAGGCTGCATACATTGACTTGTATGATTATGTCTTCTCTGCATGTATGTCCATGCACAGCCACTTCACTTTGCTAGCAATCCCAGTAGAAGTATACAGATGACCTGGAAAAAGCTTTGAAGCAGCTGGAGCCAGCCTTCTGGAAGGCACAGCTGCCTCAGTATTCTGATTCACACTAGTGCATGTTGCAAAGTCTCAGTATGGATTGAATACTAGAACGGTCACCAGAGATGAGAGTGAATATTCTTCATAAAATGTAAATATTATTAATCTACCTCTCATGGAGCCATTCAGTCTCCCATTTCCAAAAGTTGTATCAAATTGTAAAGTGCCAAATTTATTATTTTGCATTTTTTTTGTTTTTTGGTTAGCAAGAGTGAAAGACATTTGTCAGACTGAGTTTGCTGATATACCAAGAATAACCTGATTCAGTGATCTGGGCTCCAATGCTCATTCAGTCGCTGTTTCTCAGCCAGATCTACATCAGAGGTTATGCAAAGCCCTTTGTATCCTAGCTATACTGCTATGGCATTTGGATGGAAGTAAGACCATTCAATAGATATGCTGCATAGACCTGACAAAATTATAGGGCTCCTAAGTTGCACCTTACCTGAGCACTGCAGGTGAAAGTTGTCATGCACATTTCCAATAATTTTGTGGTTCCATCATCTCATAGGTTAGTATAGTTGTGTGGAGGCCTAGAAAGAATACTATCTGGGGCAAAGTTTATACTGAATCTTCTATAAGTTACAAAAGTTGACAGTCTTACTCAATGCTTTTACAATGCTTAAAAAAAGCAATTTAAAACATTTCAAAGGTATTGATTAGATTTAATGCTTATTAATCCTTTTGTAAAAGCAACCTTACAATTAAGGTGGTCCTCCCCCTTACCATTTTTTATGGCAATCCTTCTCTCTGTGTAGACTAGTACAACCTTAATTTATTTATGAAACCCATTGTGCAAGTCAAACTCACATTGTTCTGGGATAAATGGACATCTCTTGTAATAGGTTTCCTGTTAGTAGCATTGCTTCCACATCTGGTCTGACCTCAATTCAATGTGCAGTTTTTATAATTGGATATGATAGGCATGGATCTTTTAGTACAATGTAACATTTGTTTGGAAGAACTTTTGACTGAGAGTAGAAAAGTTTCAGTGGACTAAGTTTTCAGTAAATCAATGTTTTGATGTAAATTAGGGCAGTCAAGTAGAATTCTGGAACACAGATCCAGAATTCAGTCTTTTCTAATGCTGGTGGCAGGTGGTGAAGGCTGACTAAGTTTAGACACAGCAAGTTGCAGGTCAGGCCTGGTTAGTACTTGAACAGGAGATCACCAAGGAATACTGGAACTCTAGGACAGAAGGGAAAATAAAAACCTGCTGAATACCCTGGCAGAAGGCAGTAGCAAACTACGTATGTAACATCACCAAGAAATCTGCACAGTTTGTATCTATATATTCAACAGGACTGACTTTGCCTTACCTTTTGTTGTATCAACAGCTGTACATAATTTTGTTGAAAAAAATGTATTTATGAAAATACAGATTTACTCAGGAAAAGCAGGTTCCTTCTCATTAGCAAATATAGGATTTTACTGAAGAGATAACCTGCAGTTTTGAAGTGAATGTAAGGGAGAGGAAATGACAAAAACAGGAGAGTATAAAAAAGTGGGCTGCCTACTGTTTAAAAGGCTCAAGCAAATCTATTCTCAAGAAGGAGATTTTAAACCAGACCAATCCTGATTAACCGCTGGCTGCATTTCTGCTGGTTGATTTTCATGGATGCTAGGCACAAATCCAGAAAAGATCTTGAAAGACCTGTCTGTGCTGTTGCATTCATACCACAGCTAGCCAATTATTACATTTACAGTACAGCTACAAGCAGAATTCAGTTTTCAGGACATTGGCAAACAACTGAATCATGTACAGCGAACAAGCTGGCATGTTTGGGATATTTTCACAGCAGGGATCTGCAACTTAACAATTGAACAACTGGATTAAATGCTATGATTAGAGATATTTCAATTTTCTAAACTTCTCCCCACTAGATTGTTCCCTTCACCCTGCAGCTTGGTGAATAGCTCTTTCTACTGGTAGAATATAAAAAGAATTCTGCACTAATTTCTATCGGAGAGGACTTGTGAGATTTGCCAAATCTGGCTCGGCTATAGCATACATGGGAATAATGAGTAGAATCTTGTCAAATCCATTTTTGTCTAGTCAAAAATCCACTCAGAAATATGTAAAGTAGGTAGCCATGTAAAACAAAGCTTATTTGCGGGAAATGTATTTTTAAAAGCCTGCATCAGGGGGAAAAAATGTAAACGAGACCAGAGATGTTCGTGCTTTCAATTTTTTATTGCTTTAATATACAAGAGAGGGAAGTAAAGGGGAAAAAAATTAAAGAATGCAAAAATGAATAGAGAATAAGGAAAAACAAAAATATATAATAGTGGATATAGAAAAAAACCCATTCAGTCTAATTTTTATAACCCTGTCAATAATATTTATCAGTCTTTTCAGGACATCAATACAAACCAGACAGCAAACACATATTGTCAATTCAAAATCATAAATCAAGGGTTTCACTGGCCTTCCAACATTGAACAGTAATGATATTTGTTGCACTCCATGTTCAATAAATACATGATATTTCAAATACTGATGAATACCAAAATTTGGTATAGTCAAAAGACTATTCAGTCTATAAACTATATTGTTCTTTGAAACACTCTATTAAAAAAGTGATGGATATTAAACCAAAATGGGCAATAGTGAGACAAGCCTTCATGATTTAAGTAAGCATTCTGTCACAATGTTATACTTCTAGCTTAATGAGGTTGAAAGCCAGCCTTTTAAAACATCTGGGATGCCCAATAAATATGAAAGAAAAGCTTGGTTGGATTATCTCATTTTAGATCATAAGAAACATACTTAACTTTAAGACTTTTAGCTATAATTTCTTAATATGGAATACTCCAACAGTTTATTCCAGAATTTTTGTAAATAACGAATCTACCTTAGTGACACAATAGGAATACTTCTAAGTAAGTGTATCAGCCATGAAGTAACATTTAGTTTTAAAACATTTCTGTCATGTTCACCGTTTCAATGTGCTTGGTACATCGTAACGTTTCGCATGTCATTAGCCTGATGCGTGTTTCATCTTTGAAGGGAGGACGGTTCCTGCTGGGAGTATGTTTATCTCTTGGCTGTGGGCTCGGAATGTATTTGGGTTATCTCATGTGTTCAAGGTTGCTTTCCCAGGCTAGAAGGAATGACGGTTACCAGCACCTGGGATGGGTGGTAATGACTCTGTTGGTAGGGAGGTGGGGTTACGTTTGCAGCGAGGGTTTTTAGTTTGTATTTGGTGCGCTTTCTGTCATTCTCAGCTTTCTCTGTATTTGTCTCAAGTTTCCTAATAAATCAGATTTCATTTAGTAACCTCTTGTGAGTCTGAGTATTTGGACTAGGCAATCATTACAATTTCTCTTTTCCCAGACACAGTGGAACTTTTAACCAACTATTTATGTTGATGTTTATGTATAATAAGAAACTTGATATATTAACCACCACAAATGAAGTACATTCCCTTGGAATAATTATTCCCAACTATTTAAAAGAAAACATCACTTTAGGCAGCCAATACTAGTGGGGATATTAATGTTCAGAAAGAAAAAAATAAGATTTTTCTAGGCATTGACATTAAAAATGAGTACAGGAGGAGGAATGGCATACCAAAGCTTCATATGTTGATTTGTTTATTTATTTGTACTAATTTAACCACCACAGTTATCTCTCAGTTAAGGAATAAAAACAGATGCAGGGTTTTTTTTAATGAAGCTTAAAAAAATACCATACACACACATGTCTGTGTGCATCATTCATGTTGTGATAAAGCAAGTTATTCATATTTATGTATATAAAGGATCTCACTGTCCATTTCTTCTTCTCATTCTTCTTGCAGTGAACTGCCGATAACCTAAAAACTCAGCTGTAATTATGGTGGCCTTAAGGCCAGTGATTTGTTGTTGGGTAATAACTCAGTACTCCTGAATACTTTTCAGGCAAGGAAAAATTCTTTGGAATATCCAAAATGAAGCTTTTAAAAAGTTTTTCTATTTTTATGGGAAAAAGCCATCCACTATAATATGAACCAAAGCAATGGAGATCCAAAACAAAGTTTCTTTATTGAAGTCCCCCAAAACAGTGGTCCCTAGGCTCCCAGCCAGTCAGACCAAGAGCCCTGAATACAGATTTGCAAAGGATTATATGGAAAAAGATACATAATTAATTACATTTGCATAGTCAGGCAAATACCCTAATTCTATGTTGAAAGTAAGTTAATCACCCAAATCCAAACCTTGATTTTGGCACCACAGTCTTGCTTTCACCCAGATCTACATTCCTTTACTATTTTAACTATTATAAAATAACCCCTTTTATACTACCCTTTGCATTACTTTTTTTTTTTTTTGGCCTTATTAACTGGCTTCTGTTCCATTCCCCAGGATCACACCAAAGCAAATTTCAATACCAAAGGTTACCTGAGGTCCTTGTAGCTTTGTTTTTTTTAAAGTTATGTTTCTACTGCTAGCACAAGGATATGGTTTTAAACAGAAAAACCAAGAATGAAGAAAACTAAAAATCTGCTTTTACAGTTTCTTTTCCAGCTTTCAAACACGACAAAACAATGTCTATAGGCAGAATATCTTTGGTGAAAAACTACTTGATCTTGGGCAACCTTCCTCCACTCTCTTCCAGACTGTACAGTAGGTCCTTTGACCTGTTTCCTGATGTTGCTAAATTATGCTTTCCCACATGCCTACCAATAAGGAAGGCAAAGGAAACTTTCAATATGATCTACATATAGCATCATGGGTAAACGTGCATCTTTGAGAAAGAAGCAGAGGAGAATTTGAAATAGGCTATTTTTGTCTACAGCATTGTCTCAGCTCATGTAATACTGAGTTCCTTCCTATCTAGCAATAAAATGGGAAAATAAAATAAAATCACTGGGTAAATTGTTAAGGATCTCTTTAGAAGGAGGCATTATCTACCAATGCTTAGAGAGCCAGAGCTATTGAATTAAGGGAACAATGTGGCCACACAATCATAATGAGTTTACATGTTCTAAAGCAGGATGCACTTTGGTAAGCCTAACCACTAATGGGTGAGAACAACATTCAGTCTCTGGGAGAAAAAAAAAGATCATAGCCCCATCAACAGTATAAATTTAGCCTTCAAGAGAGAACAATAAATGAAAATAAGTTACTCAACCATTAGGAGAAGCACATTAACAATACTGAGCTGTCCTTGAAGTTCTCTGTTTTTCGTCTATTACTGTAACTGTAAAAATTCCCCAAATGGTGGATATGCAGTGGCAAAATGAGACATTTACATCTGTCTTTAAAAAAAAAATCCTTGGGGTAGTATTTGTATTTTTGCTTCCTACTGACATTTCTATCCTCAGACTCATGTTACAGATCAGTAAAGCAATGGCATAGCTGTGGCACAGATGAAACTTTAGACTACAAAGATGTACTGCCTCCAATGGAAGAAATCCTTCCAAGCTTCTGTCCTCTGTTTGGTATGCTTGCCTAGAATGTCAGGCTCACAGCAAGAGCTAGAGTGGATCAGGAAGTTAGATTAGAGCTCCTCTCTGCACAGCAGAGTGTATATGAAAGTACAGGTGCTAGACAGGGAAAAAATAGCTTGTAGAGATCAACTATTTGAATGGATATTCTGAACTTCAGAAAAGAAGGGCAAACAAATCAACAAACACCTTTGAAGTGCAAGCAATGGAGGAGTCACCTCCAATATACAACCCTGTATGAAAACTCAGTGATTTTCTTTTGGCATTTTTACTTGGTGACATGCCATCATTTATTTTATCATCTCAGTGCCCATTACAAACAGCTCTAAAGTACAAATTATGATGCTCAGATTAAGGCCATTTAACAGATTTCTTTTTTTTCAAGACTTAACAGACAAGGAAAACAAGCTTGCAAATGTTGAAAGAAATAGATTCCTTCCCTCCACCATCTGAGTGCAGTCTGTTTGCAGGTTGTATTCAGCAATGAGATGACTGAGGAGCTATGATTTTCCAAGTAGCACAGCAAAGCTTTCCATAAATAGTTAAGGAAATAGCATGTCAATCTCATCGCTAGAGACTCAGTTTTGGCATTAGAGGTTATTAATCTTCAAGGTACCACAAAACACTTAGATAGCTTTTACCATGTTTCAGGTGAGGCGACCCACAATCTTGCCCATATTTAGCAAATCTCAGTGAGCATAATCAAATGTCCTTCTTTATAAAGTTGCATGGCCTTGTATTGACAGCTATAGGGATATATCCAGTGCACTGATCTTTTGCTATATTTATGAAAGTATGTAACTCTTATGGATATGGTCATAAATGAATCCATACATGGAGGAATTGCAATGGAAATGAATTGAACTTATATACAGATTCTTTGTAGCTTTCTGATCTCAAACAGGTTGACTGGTTGTTTTGACAAGTGACAGCTAAAATGTATTTAAATATTGTGGCTGATTTAACTGATCAGGTCAGACTGACTTTATGAGTAAAGAGGCTAGTAATACTTTATGTTTCAAAAGAAGAAATAATGACTTCTGTTAAAGATTCCATTGATCCAGGAGATTTCCTTTTATTAAATAAATCTTCCAATGACCCAGAAAGCCAGTGCAATATGGGACTTAAGGTATTGGATTTGAACTGGGAAGATCATGCTGAACTGGCAAAATTAAACTATGCACTGGTTATACATGGTATCTTCCCAGAGCCCATAGGATTTTGGTCTATGTCATAGAAACAATTAACTTCCTTGGGTCAAATCCATACTTGTCCATTTAGTGAAATGCCAAGGATTAACTAAAAAAATAATAGCATGGAACAAAGGCCAAAATGAAATGTTATTTAAATTTAACCAAATTAATGTATTTAATAACTGTTTATTCCTGTTATAACAAACCTTATTTTTCAGTGGCAGCTTTGGAAGTGGCCCCAAGGCCAACATCTAAGTTATGAGTGGCTACTTGCAACCCAGTGTCATGTTCATCATTCCAATGTACTGAATACATCGTAACGTTTTGCATGTCACTTTCCTGATCCGTGTTTCACGTTTACTGAGTGGAGGTTTCCAGCCGTGCCAGGCTGCAATCTCCTTACTGTAACTGTGGAATGTATGTTTGGGTTATTGCCTGTGTTCAAGGTTACGTTCTCAGGCCGATGTGGGTGATGGTTGCCAACACCTGGGAGGGGGTGGTTGCTAAGTGGGAGCGAGGGCAGGATCGGGTTTGAAGCGAAGGGTTTTTAGTTTGTACTTGGTGCGCTTTTGCTCATTCTCAGCTTTCCTTGTATTTGCACACTATTCTTTCAATAAACCAGTTTTCCTTAAGCACCTGCTTGTGAGACTGAGTCTGTCAGAATAGGCAACCTTTACATAAAGCTGAGAATCTCAAAAACTTATTCCGCTAGCCCTATCCAGATTTGTCTGTGAAGGGGAGCGCTAGGGATGACCAAACCGAGCTTGCAAGAGATGGAGAGCGAGGCATCGAGCGAAGGGGAACCGGGCTCCACGGTGGTGAGAGTGGAGAAGGTACCCTGCAGCGACGCTCCGGAGGGTCGGGCAGAACCCAACCCCAACCCGAAGGAGAAGGAGGGTCGTCAAAAAGCCCCAGAAACGACCAGTACGTCGGCCGGTGACTACCTCACTTGGGACGAGGACTCGGCCACTGGGGCGACTCAAGCCTCCTGGAAGCAGTGGTACCCGCTGTCACCTAAGGTGGTCAGAAAAGAGATGCCCGAGGGGTCACCCACCCCTGACCGTATAAAGGTGTTGGAGGCAAAATTAGACTTGGTCGAATTCATGCCGAAAAAATTGTCAATGGGCTCGGGTTCACCTGAAAGAGGAAGGGAAAGGTCCCACCGCAGGCATTCCACCCCACCATCACCCCTACCATCCCCCCAAGGGAGAAGCAGGGCCCGGCATCGAGGAGAGGATAGGGGCCTGATGGGGACAATTTTGAGGCCCCCTCTGGTGGAGAGGCACTCGCTAGGGGCCGTGCAAAGGGCTGAGCGACCAGAAGCGGCGAGACCCCCACCCTTTACAGTAAAATTTGATGGGGACCCTACCAAATTGTCCTTCTTCAGAACTAATGCTAACAGTTATATGGAGGACTGGGAACAGGGGTTCTGGTCAGAGCGGGGCAAAATAAACGCCATTGCCACCAAGCTCAAGGGGAGGGCGGCTGATTGGTATGTACATCTGTGCCAATTGGATGCTCTGGAGTTTGAAGACTTTGAGGAATTCCTGTGGGCATTGCGGCAACATTTTGAAGACCCGTTAGCTCAGGAAAGAGCGAAGCGGGCATTAAAGGGGCTGTACCAAGGGTCACGATCTGTGGCGGATTATGCGATGGAATTTAAAGCACTGGCTGGGAAAGTGGAGGATTGGTCCCAATCCACGTTGGTGGAGATGTTCAAGGATGGACTGGAAACTGAGGTTCTGAAGTGGTCCCTGGGGCGAGAGGACCCAAAAACCCTGTATGACTGGATTCAGCTGGCGGGCAGTGCTGAGCATGCCCTAGAGACATCTGCCCACCAAAGGTCGACGAGGTATGGGAGATTCTGTAAAGGGTCCCGCACCCCGGCTCCTCCAGGGAGATCCAGCCAACGGACCTGGGAGGAAGAGAAGGAGCAACGCTATGCGCGAGGCCAGTGTCTGCGGTGTGGAAAGGAGGGGCACCGAGCAGCGGCGTGCCCGAAAGGAAAGACCGAGGGCTGGCCGGGAAAGCCATCTGGAAAATCTCCTTCTCTACCAAGAAAGATGAAGGCGGCGCTGGCGGAGGCCGAACCTGAGGAAGTCCCTTTCTTTGGGGATGAGGAAGAGGCTGTTCCTAATCAACCAGCGGGAAACGCCAGCCACCTGCTTTAAAGGGCGCCACTGGGCAGGTGGAAGAGGAAGGGCGCGATCACGCTGCGGTGAGTGGAAACTTCCCTACACTGACCGTGAAGGTGAAATTGGGTTCCCGCACTCGAACAGTGGAATTGTGGGCAATGATTGATTCGGGGTGTTCCAGGTGTTTAATGCACCCTGACGTGGTGGCTGCGTTAGAGTTACCCACGTTCCCTTTGAAACGTCCTATGATCTTCACACAATTGGATGGATCTACAGCGGGAGGGTCGCCTGCGACTCTTTCCACAGGGTTGGTGGCATTGCAGATGGGCAGCCACTGAGAGAAACTGCCTTTTGTGGTGGCTCCTGTGGGGGGTCCGTTTGTCATTTTGGGAATGCCTTGGTTTGTTCAACAAACCCCCCATATAAATTGGGTGCACAGAACTGTGACAATTGCAGATGGGTTCTACAAAGCCCTGAGGGAGATGATACAGACGACGGCACAGTGGGGAGGGCAGCAGCAGCAACTCCGCATTTCCTTAACGGTCCACTAGACGGGCTACCAGTACAATACCAGGATTTTGCAGATGTGTTTAGCGAAAAGGAGGCTGATCGGCTGCCGCCGCACCAAAAGACTGACTGTGCCATAGAGTTTATTCCTGATGTGAAACTGCCGAAGCCAAAAATCTATGCTATGACCCAAAAGGAACTGGCAATGCTACGAGAGTTTGTTGACAAAAATCTAGCTAGAGGTTTCATTGAACCAGCCAGCTCCCCAGTAGGGGCTCCTATGCTCTTTAGACCAAAGAAGGATGGGACTTTGAGACTCTGTACAGATTTCCATGGACTGAACGCAGTATCAATATTAAATAAATATCCGGTACCATTAATCAAAGACATGTTAGCACATCTGGCGAGGGGGAAAATATTCTCCAAGTTAGACCTGAGGGAGGCATATTTCCGCATTCGCATTCGGGAGGGGGATGAATGGAAAACTGCATTCAATTGCCCTCTGGGGTCTTTCCAGTATAAAGTATTACCTTTTGGGTTGGCGGGAGCACCTGGGGTCTTTATGCAATTAATCAATGAGGTCTTACATGTCCATTTATTCAAGGGGGTCTTGGTATATTTGGATGATGTGTTAATCTATACTGAAACCATGGAGGAACATGTAGAACTGGTCAGACAAGTACTCAGCAAGCTGAGGAAGGCTGAACTGTATGCTAAATTGTCCAAATGTGCTTTTCATAAATCTCAAATTGACTATTTAGGCTATAGAATTTCAGACAAGGATATTGAAATGGATCCAGCTAAGATTGAAGCCATCCTGGCATGGGAGCCGCCACGCACGCATAGGCAGCTCCAAAGTTTCCTCGGTTTCGCAAACTACTATTGGCAGTTCATCCAAGGGTTCGCAGAGATAGCGTTACCCCTCACTGAATTACTTAAAACAAAAGGGCAGGGGGACACACGGAGGTCAAAGAATCTGGGGGTGTTGCTCAAATGGACGCCTGCATGCCAGGTGGCCTTTGAGAAGCTCAAACAGCTATTCACGGCTGAACCTATTCTACAGCATCCCGATCCCAACAAACCCTTTGTGGTGCAAGTGGATGCCTCTGATTTCTCCATCGGAGCGCTCCTGCTACAAGCAGATGAGTTGGGATGCTTGAAGCCTTGTGCTTACCTATCCCGCAAATTCTCTGAAATGGAAAGGCGGTGGCATGTTTGGGAGAAAGAGGCTTTTGCTGTTAAAGCTGCTTTGGACACTTGGCGCCACTTGTTGGAGGGGGCTACCTACCCTTTCGAGGTTTGGACTGATCACAAGAACCTCGAAGCGCTCAGTGCACCTCGTAAGCTTAACCCAAAGCAAATCAGATGGGCTCAATTCTTCACCCGTTTTGATTTCAAGTTAAAATTTATTCCGGGAAAGACAAACTTTCTGGCTGATGCACTTTCCCGCAGACCCCAAGATTCCAGCACTGTGCCTGATGTAGTAGGCACACTGTGGATGGAGCCGCAATTGAGTCTGGCAGCAGTGACTCATAGCCAGACTCGCGCACAACAAACTGATGCTTCACTTTCACCCCGTCCGGGACGCTTGCCAATTCCCTCTGACTTGCAACAACAGTTTCTTTCCCAATTGAAATCTGACACTTGGTTGCAAGCAAATTTACACAATGTTACTTTTGACCGCGATTTCGCTTGGAAGCACGATCGTCTCTATGTGCCTGATGCTTTGCGCAAAGACATTTTGCTCCGTTCCCATGATGACAAACTAGCTGGACATTTTGGGTTTGTGAAAACACTCCATTTGGTGCGACGCCAGTTCTGGTGGCCAACACTAAGGCGTGATGTTAAAGACTATGTTGCATCCTGCCCTGTGTGCACTGGCTCCAAACGAAAGGCTGGGAAGCCCCAAGGGTTGCTCCAACCAGTGGCCAGTCCCTCTCACCCCTGGGAGGAGATCTCTATGGATTTTATCGTGGATTTACCTCCAAGCCAGAGAAAGACTGTAATTTGGGTTGTCAAAGACTTTTTCTCAAAACAAGCCCATTTCATTCCATGCGCTTCCATTCCCTCCGCACAGCAGCTAGCCCGCCTCTTCTTTGTACACGTGTACAGGCTCCACAGGAGCCCCTCCCATTTGGTGACTGACAGAGGCACACAATTTACTTCCCAATTTTGGCGGGCTTTTATGAAATTGGTGGGCACTAAGCAAGCACTGTCCACTGCTTCGCATCCTGAGACTGACGGATCTACAGAGGTGCTTAATTCCACACTGGAGCAATATTTGCGCGCTTTTGTTAACTATCAGCAAGATAATTGGGTCGATCTACTGCCCTTTGCTGAAGTTGCCTACAACAATGCAGTGCATCAAAGCACTGGGCAGGTGCCGTTTCGTACTGTCTTTGGACGGGATTTTGTACCCATTCCTGAACTGCCTCAACCAACCTCTCCTCCTTCGTCCCCTGCTGATTGGGCAGCACATCTGGGTGATTCCTGGCCTAAAATCCAACAAGCTCTTACCGATGCCCAGGCTGCTTACAAACGCCATGCTGACACCAAACGTGCACCTCAACCACCTTTCAAAGTTGGAGATAAAGTGTATCTCTCCACAAAGTTTATTAAATCTCCACAACCCTCTAAGAAATTGGCACCCAAGTTCGTGGGCCCCTTCCCTATTGTGGCCCAAATTAATCCTGTTACTTTTGAGTTAGATTTGCCTCATAATCTTAAACGTTTGCATCCCGTTTTTCATTGCAGCTTGCTCAAACCTTTCCACCAATCCGATCGCTGGCACCCACAGCCATCTCCGCCTGCTCCCATTATGATTGATGGCCAGCAACACTTCAAAGTCCAGGAGATTCTTGATTCTCGACGCCTTCGTTCTACCCTGCAATACCTTGTCCGGTGGAAACATTTCCCTCACCCTGAGTGGGTTGCTGCCCGCAATGTTCACTCCCCTCTTTTGGTCGCCCGTTTTCATGCTGCCTACCCTACCAAGCCTGCTCCTTAGTTTAATTTTTTTAAGGGGGCGGTATGTCATGTTCATCGTTCCAATGTACTGAATACGTCGTAACGTTTTGCATGTCACTTTCCTGATCCGTGTTTCATGTTTACTGAGTGGAGGTTTCCAGCTGTGCCAGGCTGCAATCTCCTTACTGTAACTGTGGAATGTATGTTTGGGTTATTGCCTGTGTTCAAGGTTACGTTCTCAGGCCGATGTGGGTGATGGTTGCCAACACCTGGGAGGGGGTGGTTGCTAAGTGGGAGCGAGGGCGGGATCGGGTTTGAAGCGAAGAGTTTTTAGTTTGTATTTGGCGCGCTTTTGCTCATTCTCAGCTTTCCTTGTATTTGCACACTATTCTTTCAATAAACCAGTTTTCCTTAAGCACCTGCTTGTGAGACTGAGTCTGTCAGAATAGGCAACCCTTACACCCAGGGGCCATAGAGTCTTTCATTCAGTGCTTGGACTTATGTCCCTCATCAAAGTGGCTCATCTAATATTCTCCCACAACAGAAACTTTGTAAGTAGGTTGATCTGAAAGACAGTGACTGGCCCAACATCACTCAGTAAGTTCCCATGGCTAAAGATACAGTAGCTTTGAACTTGGATCTTCCCAGTCTTAGACCTACATCTAACCACCACCCCACACTGAACTTTTGAATCATATGCTCTTATAAAGCCATGCAAATAAACTAAACTTGTGTTGCTGAATTTTACCAGTAGCTAAAATTACGTACTTTACACATACAATTGCATGCCTCATTATTCAAAGTTAGTACAATTGTCAGATACAACAACTAACTTTTTCCTTGTCCTTGGCAGGGAAAGAAAGGCAGTTGCCTTCACTAACCTAACATTGCAATCCACAAAATATTTGTGTAAGAGTATACCTATCAAAAATCAGCAGATTTTTTTTTGACAGGCATGCTATAGTTTGAACTGTACGCTTAATATGCCAAGTAGTTGACTTCCAATTCACAGGAGTGAAGCCAGAAAATAGATAGAATTGGCACTTTATTCTAACATTGAACAAAAAATAGAAACATTACAACAGCTGCATTCCTGATTGCAGGACTGGTGTGTGCACTGCACTTTTTTTTAAAGGACATACGGTAGAGCCAGGCCAGTTCAGTTGTATAGGCTGTGCTCACTAATCCTGGCTGTATTTTAAAAAGTGTTACCACAGTGCAACATGTAAGTTTTAGATATACTGTAATGAGATATTGTAAGTTCTGGGGTGGCACAAGAATCAGGTAGCATACAGATCGGTCCCTGGTGGAATTCCCCTCCCCCCTGTTTTTTGATGAACAACTATTTACAAGATACAGCAATAAAGTTCTTTACTATCCAAATTCTCTAAGAGTGGTCTATTAACTTCTGCCTGACTCTTTAGCTGTAATCCACTACTTGCTCAAGAACTGTCTTCCCTAAGGCAGTTTTCTGAACTTCTCTTTTAGATACAACTTCTTTGTTATTTTAACAACTAGTCTAATGGCTGAGCTCTTATTTCTGAATTGAGGTAGTCCTTTTTCCACTAGCTCCTAAAGAACACTCAAACATCCGCTAATTTGTAGCAATGTCACCCTGACCTTGGTTATTTTGTAAGATTTTCAGCATGAGAAACCAGATATTGTGGAGTCCTTGGTGCTCTCTGAGCCTTGTTGTTTTCTTGCAGACATTTCATTGCCAGACTAGGCAACATCTTCAGCGCAAAGAGGGAGTGGGCCTTGCTCTCAGTTTATATACTGTGGCTTGCCCTGCTTGTGTTGGTGGGGATGTTGTTCTCTCCTTGGGAGTTCTTTGATTGGGCTGTTTGCTGCTTGGTTGATTGCCTGAGTTAATAGTTCCTTGATTAGGGTGTATTGTGCTGTTTGATGGTTTATCTGGTGTTAGTCCTAGTGTTGATTTTTGCATATCTGGGTGTTGATTGCTGGCAAGGGAGTGTACTGGTCTTTTGGCTTTTCTATTGTCTCTTTTGAATGGTATGTAACTGTTGTTTATCTCTATGTGTGTGTTGATGGCTGCTTGGTCTGAGTGCCAGGCTTCCAGGAATTCTCTGGCATTTTTGGATTTGGCTTGGTTTAGGATGCTCACAGTTTCCCAGTTGAAACTATGGTTGAGTCTGTCCATGTGTTGTGAGATTAAGGAGTTCTCATCGTGTCTTCTGACTGCTAGTTGGTGTTCGTGGATGCGCTCTGCTAGTCTTCTGCCTGTCTGTCCTACATAGTGGCTCTTACAGTCTTTGCACTGTATGTTGTAAATAACTCCCGTTTTTTCTTCTTGGGCTATTGGGTCTTTTGGGTTGCTTAATATGTTTTGAAGAGTTTTAGTTGGTTTATGTGCTTCAGTGATGCCATGTGGTTGTAACAGTCTGTTGGTGGTTTCTGATGTATGGCAGTGTTATCCTTTTCATAGTTTCCATTGGTTGGGTTGTAGTGGGTTGGGTGGTGAGGCACTTTTTGATAAAGTTGAGCGGGTATCCATTTTGTTGGAAGATGCTGTACAGATTATCTGTTTCCTTTTTCTGGTGTTCTGGGTTGCTGCAGTGTGTAAGTGCTCATCTGAATAATGTTCTTATACAGTTTCTCTTGTGGGAGGTTGGATTGTTACTTTGATAATGGAGCACTTGGTTGGTGTGGGTAGCTTTCCTGTAGACTTGTGTTTCTAACTTACCATCATTTCCTCTACTGATGAGGATGGCCAGGAATAGTAGTGAGTTGTTGTTTTCTTCCTCCCTTGTGAATTTTATTCCATTAAAGAACAACTGGTACAAAACTTTGGCGTGGTTTTTGTGTGAGGGCCAAATTTTGGGGTTCACAGTTAATGAAACTAGAGAAAGTTGAGTGCCTAAGAAGGATTGCATTAGTTCTCTCCAGCAACAGTGCATTGCAGGAAGGATGTTTGGTCCTCCATATTGGTTTTGTCAAGGTCCTTAATGGGCTTAGTTCTCCAGTGCCACTGGCCTAGTGGAAGAGGAAAGAGAAATTATAACAAACAATTATTATTCCTGCCCAAACTAATCTAAGGGAAATAAACAATCAAATTAGATACCTACAAAAATAACCACATGAGATGTAGGCTGAACAAGACAACCTGTTTTTAATATCTGCAGTGTACAGAGGAAAGTCATGGGCTTTATCTCCCACTCTCTTTCTTCACATCTTGCTAGGTCACTTGCCCTTTAATGTGCTGAAGAAATGGGGGGGAGGGATGTAATGTTATTCACATCCGAAGAAAGGAGAGGAAGTTAAGCAATGGCATTCACCAAGGAACAATCAAGACTGTAATGTGTTGCTGTGTTATGAAATTTGGTTGTCTGATTACATTATTTTTAGAGAAATAGTAGTATTTCTTCTCTAATAAAGCAACAGTGTTTTTTAAATTATTGATAAGCAGATGCAGGATTCCCAACCTAGAGTGGGTTTACATATCATGCTAATTATAATTATAATCAGGTTGTTTATGGCTCTGGGTGACATGCAAACATAGCCAGCAAGGTGCAGTGAAGGAATAAAATGCAAGTTCTGCCTGCTAAATGGCTCACAAAATCATACAGTCCAGAGGGTAGGAAAGATTGCCAGGGAGAGAGAAATATTCACCACAAGGCACAGCTTGTACAGGAATATTTCTGTGCCATATCAAATTGGATAAAAGGGTAGGAACTCACATGAACCAAAATATGGCCTATTAAACGGTTATATTTCTCCAAATCCTCAACTACTCTTTACTTTCACTACTTAATTATATGCAAGTGCAGATCTGGGATAAAAAATACATCTGGAGTAGATATGCAAAAAGAATTCTCCTTAGAACCTGGTGGGAGCAGATTTGGGGTTTTTATCCAAGCAGATCCATGTCAGGGCAAATACTCATAGGAAGCAAGGAACGGGAAACTGTTGCAAATGTAGAAACGTGTCTGGGACTGTTAGATTTACTTTAACAGCAAAAATGCCTCTTCCCCCACCCCCGCCCACCCTGAGCATCTCAGCCTGTGGAATTTTCTGTGGTCTGGAAAAGCTACTTAGCAATCAAAGAGACTATTTGTAGCTCAGCGTTGAAATGTGGAGTTGTCTGTGCTCTCTGAGCCTTGTTGTTTTCTTGAAGACATTTCATTGCCAGACTAGGCAACATCTTCAGTGTGAAAAGGAGTGGGCCTTGCTCTCTGTTTGCAGGACAAACCACAGTATATAAACAGAGAGCAACTCCAACTCCCTTTTCTCACTGAAGATGTTGCCTAGTCTGGCAATGAAATGTCTGCAAGAAAACAAGGCTCAGAGAGCACCAAGGACTCCAAAGGTACTTAGGTCTACTTAGGACATCCTACTACACCTTCCCACAGAACTATTTTCCCTTCTCCTTTTTGCTCTTACAGATAGCCATTTTTCCCCCCTTAGGGCAGAACCAAAACATTTATTGAGGTGTGATTGCCTATAGAGGTGGGGATAATTTACTAGTTCCTGTACTGACTAGCTGGGATTTTAGGAAGAGAGCTGTGTTAGTTTGTGGCAGCAAAAATCAGAAGGAGTCCGCTCACAGAAGTTTATGTCTTTTAATAAACCTTGTTAGTGGGAAATGGTGCTACCAGGCACCTTCTGATGCTTGGATGGGAGTATCTCAGGATTAGAATCCATACAGTCAAATCTTATGTTCTTGAATGGCCTCTGTTCCCCTGTTCCCAAGCAGCTCATTCCAATGCTGCTACCAACTAGAAAAGTTGAAGAAATCCCATAACTGCAGAGTGTAACACCCAAGCCTTGTATACAACTGAACCAAAGTTCAAAACCTAAGTCTCTATCTCTGACCATGCAGTGTAACAGGCTAACATATCTCACTTTGGCACAGGAGGAGTGGCTGATCCTTGTGCATTGTGATTGCAATAGACCATCCTGTTCTCTGGCTCTTTGCCTTTGCTCTGGCCCAATCCAGCTTTCAAGCCTACCCTCCTGTGCTCATGTATAGCTGAGAACCCTCACCAGTTGGCTTCTATACAATGTTCTATAGAAGCCAACAGACCAGGTGGCTTCTATATGGGGAACAGGATGGCCTGGAAGGAAGGGTGACTCTGGTGAAGAAAAACACTTGTAGCTTCTTTAAACTTCTTCAGATCATTACTTCTTTTAATGCAGCATTAATGTTTAATCAGGCTCTTGAAATTCATTTCCTATTTAGCTGCAGCAAACTCAGGAGAAGGCACTTTTACCTGATGAGAAACAATGCCCCCTCCTTTTAGTTTCCCTCTTGAGAATCTCTATACATCCATGACACTTCTTACCAGGAATTAAATATGTACTGACTTCTGCAATGTTCTTTTGTTTGGTGTCTGGTTGCCAAGTATGTGTTTTCTTTGCTTTCACCTGCCTGGCTCCAGGACATATAGCAAGTAAACTATTTTCCATATCTTATGACTATGCCTAGTAAAGGTAAAGGTTTCCCTTGACGTAAAGTCCAGTCGAATCCGACTCTAGGGGGCGGTGCTCATCTCCGTTTCTAAGCCTTGGAGCCGGTGTTGTCATAGACACTTCCGGGTCATGTGGCCAGCATGACGACTCGGAACGCCGTTACCTTCCCGCTGAAGCGGTACCTATTGATCTACTCACATTTGCATGTTTTCAAACTGCTAGGTGAGCAGGAGCTGGGATTAACAACGGGAGCTCACCCCGCCGCGCGGTTTCGAACCGCCGACCTTCCGATCGACAGCTCAGCGGTTTAACCCGCAGCGCCACCGCGTCCCTGACTATGACTATGCCTAACAATGAAATAAATATCTGTTTGATTTTTGCCTGTCACTCTTCTGTTGAACTGGTCCAGAAAACAAAAGAGCTTACAGCTATCATTTATCTGTGTTGCAAAAACTCCAGACAACCACATATTCTCAGCACAGATGTAGAGACAATTCTAACTCTTTGCTGCCATCTAGTAGTCTTCTGAGTTTTTGCAAATCAGATATGGTGGTAATTGCAAAAGCCTTCAAATCCTTCATACTTGTATGTTTCCTAAGAAGAGAAATTAGGTCATTTTTTGATCCAAGGTAGCACTTACAGCACATACTGAAAGCTCTGTGCTCCCAACAGTTCATTGTAAACTTAGAGATGTGTGCCTGTTGATGGCATTCACTGATTAATGAGCTGAATAGATTAAAAAGTCATTGCCAAATGAAATTATCATTATTTTCAGATTCAGTTATTGTTATTATATTAATCCCTGAGCAGTACAGGACAGCTGTATCCAGTACAGAAGAGCTATATTCAGCTTTGACCAGGCACTCATAATACACCTCCTTAACTTGAAAAGATGGGACAGCCTTGGATGGGAAGATTTTTGCTGATGTGGGATCCTGGCACAGAATTAAACTTACCCTAGAACTTTTGAACATGGGCATAATCCTGTGCATATTTCTTTGGGAATGTGTCCAAGCCAAAAACAGCAAATGTATGCAGGTATATTCATACTGTATGAATGACTGCACAAAGAGCCAGAAGAAAATAATTACTACAATTTTCTTTTTCTACTTAGGCTTCTGCCAGAAAATCCAGATTCCTGTCCCTTACAGCAGTTTGTAGTTCTCTCTGCAGCAGAACATGTTTATAGATACCCCAGAATCCCCACCCCAGAATCCATCAAATATGTCCACAAGACCACCCATTCTTCTTTAATCCTTTTTTTTGGGAGGTTGTATGATTACCAAACACCAACATTTTCCCAATTTTCTTGTTTGGTAATTAGTCTCCCTTTGACCCTGCCTCCCGACACCCCCCAACTGAACCACTTAATTAATCTGCTGTACCAGTTTCTTCTTTGCTGCAATCAAAATTGTGGGCTTCTGTCTCCAGCACTCCTCTGTCCTAGTTGTCCATATTGATCAGAAGATGCATAAGATCAGTTTCAAAGGAAGCTGAGAAGTACTGATCAATTGTACATCATAATTTTCATTTTTCAGTGTTTTTTTATGCTTTATACATTTTTATGCATTATACGTTTTCAGGATGCTTGATTAATATCTGCATTTTATCTAAACATATACCACTGCAGAATATCTCAGTATTTCTCTATGCAGAAATGAAAGCTGGCTTAAAGAAAATCAATAATGTTCTTTTAAATGGTTGTCAAATTATTACACACAGTGAAGTGTACAATGTTACATTGATGAATAAGCTTGTCATCTCTTTTTGGCACTAGGTAAAAATGGTCTAAGATGAGTTTAACGTATTCTTAAAATTATAATATTTTGAAGAAACAATAACTCACAAAGTCAAAAATTCTGCTTAGTGACAAACGAATGCCAATAGGCTTTATCCACCCCAAGCACATACCTTTCTACAAAGATGTTTTATGGACATGAAAGAAGCAACAACATCTCAGAGTCTGTTCATGACTCTTAGAGGCTTTCTGTCAAGTAACATTTTTATGTCTTTTGGGGCGGTGGTTACTGAGACCTTTGGTAACATCTAGTCTGGCAAGTTGACTGAGCAAACTGAATGAAACATCATCTGCTGTTCCTGCACTCAGGATCTCTCTAGATAGTCTTCTTGAAATTTTCTGGCTACCTAATTGCCTAGTAGTTTTATTAGATATTTAAGCCATTCTGTTTTGTTTTTCTTAGTCATATGCATTTTCAGTTCATTCATTCATTCAGGACAGAATGGCTCCCAGCAGTGCCTCCTAATATGTATACCTTACAGTGGTGATGTAAAGGTCATATGTTATAACTTACATTATAGCCTTACTTTAATTTAGGGGCAAGAAATCTTTCTGTAGTTAGGGGTTGCATGCAGTACAGATGACATAATGCTGTCATGGGATCACTGGAGAAGCATGTGTGTTTAGAAACAGAGATTTTGAATGACTCAGGAGGGCTTCAAAAATGGGCTTGAAGGGCTTGAAGTAGCCATGGCTTGCCTATGCTGCCTTACATTTCCTGCTATCTAAGCCTCTTATAAAGTTTATCAGACAGGAAGAAAACAAATGAATCAGGATTTTACAAACTCTCTACAGATCTTTCTGCTCAAGATCAAGGGTTGTGTCATGAGTACAGATGGTGAGCAGGAGGAGGCCCCTATCCAGGGGGGAAAACGCATGCGTTTTAGTTTAGAGACTTTGAGCTGTCATTCAAAGAAACCCAGAACAGACCCTCCTTGACTTTTGGGGTTTATCTGTCTGGGTTTTCCCACGCTCCTTCAGTTTGGTAGGATTTTCTGTCTACTATAGCAGTTAAATAAAACACTAGAGACTTTCTCCTTGTCTCGGCGTGGTCTTTGCTTAAGCCAGGACAGGTTGGATGGTCTATACAGGATACAAATGGCACCCACACACAACTTCATGTCTCTGTATGCTACTTGGACATAAATAGCACTACAGCTACTCTAAATTACTTGGCAATCAGGATTAGGGAGACACCAAATTAGCAAGGGACAATAACTCATTTCACATCATATAAAAGCAAAAAATCATACCACTGCTGTGAAATTAAAAGCCTAATTTTAAATGAATTATATTTAACTATGTGAAAGTTGAACTACATCAGTAAGATTGATTTTGTCTGAAGCCTTGCAGACAACTTGCAAAGGTATTAGGAGAAGTACAGAGAGAAATCACTTATTATTGCAATTTCATCATATCAGCCTGCAGAACTTTTCAGTTCCCAGCAGTGTCTCTTAATATTCTGCAAGTTTAAGCAGACAGAAATATAAAATTACAGGCAAGGTAAGTTCTCCTCATTTATTTGTTAATGACTTTTCCTTGTAATAATTGTCAGTTGCCTGTTGACAGCTGAGACTGGCATGTCTAATAAAGAAAAAGCTGGCAATTCAAATCCGCATTATTTGGGAACAACTTCCTTAGAAAATCAGTAACATTTCATGGGAAATGGCAGTAAATTGTCTATTCATAAATGCACTGAGTCTGGATGAAATTGCAATCTTAAAAGTGCAGGTAGTCTGAATCTCCTCCTCGGGCAATTCTTGAGAAACCTGTCCTTTTGCAACTGACATTGGTTTGTACCTTCTATTGTTTTCTGTCTTGTATTGCACCCTTTCAGTCATATTTGTCCTTATCTTTCCACCACATAACTGTCTTATCAATCTTGTGATGACAGCTTTAAATCCTACCAAACACTTTCTCAAACTGATTTCATTGTGCAAGTCTTCACTTTTGACCTATTGGGACTTCTTATAAAATTCAATTTTGTATCTGCAAGACTTTATTTTTCACAGAATGGATTACTGTGTATTACTTGAGTGTAACTGTGCTCCTTTCTAGAAGCTAAAGTTGATTTAGAACCTGGCATATATAGCCTTGGCTGTCTACACTTTTTGCCTTCCCTCTTGCACCCGTCCAGTGAGGTCACAACTCCTAGAATTCTAGCCAGTTGCTTGAAAATTCTAGAAGTTGGGGTCCCAACACATAAATAGGAAACCAAGTTGAGCAAGGCTCATCTTTACAAATGAAGAACTCCCTGTGCAAATTAATAGAATTGCTTTTGCTCAGGCACCATCCACTAAACCAGTGTTTCTCAACCTTGGCAACCTTAAGATGTGTGGACTTCAATTCCCAAAATTCCATGCTGTCTGAGAATTCTGGGAGTTGAACTCCATATATCTCACAGTTGCTAAGGCTGAGAAACAGTGCACCAAACAGTGACTCCATGGATACCATAAACATAAAATAAAGCTAAGGATACATAATCCAGAACAAGTGGATAGCAGATAATGTAAACTCCTTCAAGGTCAAATTACCTTGATTTTAACAAACATTATGCAGCTATATCTGTCCTTTTTCATTGCTCAGAACTGGGAATGAGAGGGCTTAAACACACACACACATACACACACTGATCTTGGTCAGAATTATAAATCAAGATTTTTTAAAAATTTGAATCATGAGGGAAGGATCCTGAAACTTTATTACTAGTTCAGCACAGAGCAGTGCACTGTTGCAAAAAAAAAAAAAAAAAATTAAAAAGGAGGAATTGGCAATCCAGTGTCAGTAATACTCTAGTTGGTGCCAACTGACTTCTAAAAGTAGATGAACAATTTTGTTAAGTCCAGCTTGGCACCTGGACAATATGTAATTTTCTTAGCAACAATATAGAAGTGGCTTGTGATTGCCTTCAACTTTATAACTTTTTAGTCTTGGAACTTCCTGGTGCTCTCCCATCACCTACTTACCAGATACAACCCTGCTTAGTTTTGTTTAAGATTTGGCCTAAGTCATCATGTGCTGCCACCTACCTGTTATTTTAAAAGTGGTTTGAGAGAGAGACCAAACTGAGACTTCCGTTTTAATGTTTAACTATTATTCACAATGTCCTATGGAAGCACACAATAGTGCCCACACTTAAAAAGCTGGCCTGTAATTGCAAATATAGGATGTTCTTTCATGCTGTCAACAATATCATCTGGCCACAGTATGCTTTCTGTATAAACAAGACCAGATATCAAATGGATAAAAGATTTATATAGAAGCCACAAAATTCTGAGTCCCTCTTGATGGAGTGATCTCAGCAGATGTATTGAAGTCTCCACATTGTCCCAGCTAGCTCAGGCAGGGAGAATGTTGGAGCTATGGAAGATGATGCACCAACAGACACCCACCTTTAGATACTTTAAAAACTGGAAAATTGTTGGATGGGGTACCTCATTAGAGGTGTACAATCAGGACAGACCAGTACAGTTGGACCTGTCTGACCACTAGGTCATATTGTGCAGAGAATACAGGTGGTAAAGGCATGGAGACATTTGTCACAAAACCCAGCTAATGTAGCCAGGTTTCTGCTATCTACCTATATCTATATATCTACAGTATATATCTATATCTATCACATTTATATGGCTACCCATCTCACAAAAAGTGACTCCACACACTTACAATGTATTTTGAAATCCAGACTCTCTTCCTCTGGCTACAGTTTCTCATTCATACTGTGTTCTCATTCATTGAATGGGTATGTGTCAGGCGGGCGGGGGGGGGGGACACTGATCTGTAAAACTGAGATAGTCTTCCAACTCACCATATACAGAGGTGAGGGAGAAAATAAAATATGAACCATTGATGAATAACACATCTGCCAAGTACACAACTGGGAGATAAGTACTCACAATTTACTCCTCTGACAGACATTCTCTTTCAAGTATGCCCCAGAGGTAAACATAAAGGTGTGCCATTGTTAAGGGAAACAGTTTGTTTTGAAACATTAAAGAATTCTTAAGGCAGCAAAAGCTGAAAGAGGTAACTGTGAAAGCAATATGGTCAGGATATAAAGGTTATTTTGTTGCAGGAAAAGCAGGCAAGCTATCATGCCTTACCCTTCATTACTGTATGGAATGAGCGAGATATTTGAACTGATTATGTATATTGTATACAACACCTGATCTCTGCAGTCTTTCCCCTAACTTTGAACACTTGATATCATCAGTGCTAAAAGATGCTGAGTTCCATTGAGGGAAGAGATCCTTTTTCATTCATTTTAGAAGCAGGACTCTCCAACTGAATGGTTTTGTAAATGAATGGTTTATAACAAGCTAGTGAATGGTTCACTTGTGGTCAATGTAAATCATTCTTTGCCTGTTTACTTTCACATCCTCTTGAGGATGGGCTCAGTTCCATGCCTGGCATCCTAAAACTCAATAATGACAGTACAGTTATGGTAAAAGTGGATTTCTGACATGGAGGTAATGAGAAATTCAACACTTAGTGCCACTTATCCACTAGCCTGAATGAAATGGGAAATAGATTTGCATGCAAGTTGGGAAAGATTTGCTTTATAAATTGCATGCTACAGCAAGTCCAGGAGCACAAGACTGACAACCCCTCAATTATTAAACAGTGAATTTTAGCCATTGCCGAGAAGAGAGAGTACTGTGTATGACAAAATTGCACACAACGAAACACACTGTCCATTTCCAGAGGATGTCCAAATCCAATGAGCTTGTATTTTCAAAGAATCAGGGTAAGTGTTGTCAGGAGCACTATTTTGAAATTACTTTCACTGTATATTTATTTGTTTATTTTTTATTGTTTTGCCATTTATTGATTCTTTTCCACCATAAAATCTGTTGATATATGGTGCCTTATAAATTTGATAAAAATGCACCGAGGCTAATATTTCTGCATATATAATATATCACTACAGTATGCATATAATGGAATGATACAATGCCTTTATCGTTAATAATTTTTCTCCATTTCCAGCATTTCTACCTTGTCTGAACTGAGCTTTGTTGGTTCACCTTCAAACATCCTAAAAGTGCCTCTCAACTCCTAATCAGAAATTGTACAGCTTCCCTGCTGTCAGTCAGAGAAAAGAAGATATAGAAATATGAGTCATCTGCTGGCTGATGACACTTTAGTCCAAATTTCCAGCATAACTTTCAAGTGCCAATCCATCTTGGTAGCCCAAAAGGATACCATAGGAGAGAATGTGCACGTAAATGTGTTGTCATGTTCCCCATTGCAAGGCATCCATGCATCACAACAGGGAACATGCCTTTCAGGAAGGAGGAAGGGATAGCCCTAATCCTTTAAGCACTCAACCACCAAAAGCAATCAAGAGACAAAGGAGGCACACCTTTGCCAGATCCTGAAGGGCCATCAAACAGATCGGCAGAACTTCTACACATTACCCCGGGGCACGCACCTGCAACAGATAAGGAAGAAGAAACAGAAGAAACCAGCGGTGATCACCCTAATCACCCATCAGCAGACCGGTATCGCTTCCAGATTGCCCATCAGGGATACGGATCCAACTCGTGGGACAATAGGGGGTGGAGGGAGACAAGGTCTGCCATGCAGGTATAAACGGGGTACCCCGCTGCCACGCCCGCATTCCCGGCTTTTTGGCGCGTATGCACTCTGTATTCAATAAACGGAAATCCTTAGCCCGTCTAAGTGAGTCTGTGCCTTATTGGGTAACGAGGCAACCGTTACATGTGTACTGTGAATGTGTATGTTGTATTGGGGCCCAATCATATCTATCTGTAGGAGCCAATACATCTTCCAACCTGAAAATGTTCCCTACCACTGTGAAATACCATATGATTATTAAATTAAGAGATAGCCCAGCATTTATGCCACAGTAATCTTTAGGAAGAGAATGCATAATGTGCATATTGCCTTTCTTTTCCTTGAATTTTAAAGAGATACAAGGGCATTACTTCTACTTCTCTTTGTGCAGGATGGGGTATTAAAGGCCTAGGGCAATCCTACAAATTTAGTGCCAGCTAAACATCTCTTGGTCGGGTTGTTCTATCTGTGGAGGAGAAATTCATTGAAGAAACCTAGTGGGAGCTCTGCATTTTCTATGATTTCTGCAGAGAGGAAAGCATGAAGGATGCCACATCAACCAACAAAATGCAACATATGGGACCCTGTGGCTTTCTTTGCAAAATACTTCTTGGATCTATAAATGCTTCCTATTTTGTTTTATCAAAGATGCAAAGAGTTCATCTCTGAGTAGGCTAAAACATACAAACTGGTAAACAGATATTGTGAATACCCATTTTTCCTTTGTTGAGTTTTGTGTGCACATATTGGGGGAAAAAAGCATTTCCCTTTGGGAAGCAGAATGTAATGATCCTTCTTTGAAAAGGAGCCACCAGAAACAAAGCATAAAATCTGTACGTCTTTCATTAGCCAGGATTAGGAAGATTCCCAAAATATTATTTTATAATCTTCATCACTGAATTCCTAAATACAATGTGGTAATTGGTGCATTTCTAAAAATGTGCACATGGGGAGATTTATGCTATAAAGCACAATTATTTATTTCATCATTTTTCAAAATCTAGCTTCAGTGACTCATAATGCTTAGAATGCCATGGTTATCTTTGCTTTCACTGTGAACTAACAAAGGTACATCAAGTGGCAATTGGCCACACCCTTTCATGATAAAATCAAGTAAAGCCTCCTTCAAGTCAAGCTCTATTTCCTGGTGACTTCATGGACACATCCATGTAGTTTTCTTGGAAACCATATAGAAATGATTGATTTCTTCTGGGATCTGTTCTTTAATTATATTTCCCAGTCTGGCCTACATACCTTTTATTCCTTGGAGATCTCATCCAAGCACGAAGCAGGTCAGCCCTTGCTTAGCTTTTGAGGGCATGCAAGTTAGCTAGATGATATCACCTGCCAAGATTCAACACAAGCACGCATTAAAAAACACTGAAAATATCTTTAAACAGCAGCAAATATGGTCACTATTTTCCTCAATTGTTCCTTTACTGAATCAGAGGTTGACTATACTGTAAGTGTGCCTTTCCCATGACTGGTACCTATCAAAAGGACTGCCTCTTTTCCCTAGGATCCTCTTTCCTTCCAAACAAATCAGACCTTGTTTGTAACTTCCAAGCTTGGCTGCTATAGTATGTTATGTCCTTTGGACTGCCCTGGGAAGGTTTAACTGGGGAATGTACAATAATTCTCAGAAATGTTAGAAGGCATGATCATGTTGTATGTTGGTTATCCATTTAATAACAGGGTGAAATCAGAGTGCTCTTTTTAAGCAGCTTGGCGTGCCTAGGACTCAAGGAAGACATCTCAACATGAGCCTGTTGATCTAATAAGTCCAGTTGGCAGGCAATATTGCCATATACTTTCTTTCCAGTAAATTGGGACTTCTAGTGGTTACTCCAAAGTAGAAATGGGTGAGTTTATTATCTGTGGATTTACCAATGTTCTTTTTTAAATTAAACACTGCTTAGTATCATTGCTTATAAACAATGTCCATGCATGTTCATGTTTGTTTCTCCTATTACCTCTGTTGTGCATGTCATTTTCTCTGTGTTTATACTTTGGGCCCTTGCTTTTTCTACTGGAAACTGCAGTGTTGTGCCGTTTATTTGAAAAAGGTGCATTGTCTCAAAATTAAGCTTTTAGGTGTACACATATCCTTCAGATGTTTCTTTTAGTAGGGAACATGCATGCATTCATATTAATGCATAGCAAAATTGAAAATATAAAATGCTGATGAGTCACTAAAGAAAACTAAGCAACAGCAGTCAAATGCTGGTTTAGAAAGAAGTCTCCATCTGCTGTGGAATACAGGAAGATGAGTGAACTGCTGAAAGGATGGGAACTGCAACTGGGAAAGCTCCATGTCACACTGCCGTTGCAATGCTTCAGAGAAAAGAAGATATAAAAGAAGGGTGCAGCAGAGGCTGTAGAGGCCTAAATGCTACCCCAAAAGGAAAAGCATTGCCTTGTTGTTAGTGATTTTGCTAGTTTTAAGGGTATAATGCAGTGTTTCTCAACCTTGGCAGCTTGAAGATATGTGGACTTCAACTCTCAGAATTCCCCAGCCAACTTGGAGTTGAAGTCCACACATCTTCAGGTTGCCAAGGTTGAGAAACACTGGTATAATGGGTCTCTTCCTATTTTGCCCCTTCATTTCTCCAAATCTCAAAAAATACAATCCCCTGCCTGCCTCCCACCACCCCTACTAAGTGTGGTCATTGAGATGCATCTTTTGCACTTGGCCATTAGTAATTTAAGGGTGGTACACAATGTCTTGATTTGAACTTAGAAGCAAACTGGGAATCAACACAGTCAGTACAAGAAAAGAGTCATATCAGTTTAACACTTTTATCTAGTTAAAATTCTAGCTGCAGTAATATTATGTGCTACAGTAGTCCAACTAGCTGTAACTAATGCATGTAAGATCTTGGCTGTCTCATCATACCAGGAATTGATGCAGTTCTTGCAAAAGGCTTGCTACTTATAGAGCAGATGCATCACGATGCTATTCCTGGGGGTATGCAAAACATTCTGAGCTTGAAACAGAGACAAAATGCCCTGTGCTCCAAGTTCAGGACAAAACATTTATTCTACACTGTTTGAAGTGATCCAGTATCCCACAGCTGACTTATTTTTAAAAATTACTTGAAGCCATGGAGACTGGAGTGTGCATCAGATAATAAAACAGCAGGCATTTCATTCCTGCAGCCATTGACAGGAGCTAGTTGAGAAGATGAGAGCAGAGTGATGAAGAGTCAATTAGGAGCATGTCCACAGATTGAAAACCATTTTGGACCTAAGAAAAAAGAGGGCTGCCCAGGTAGGGAAGGATACTGCTGTTTTAAAATTATGTGCTATGGTCATTAGTGTTCATGGATTCTAATGTTGTTATTTTGTATTTTCAGGCAGGATGCCAAATGCACACATATGTGCTGTGCTTTGCATCATTTTGTCTCAATTCCCCCCTTCCCAATTCTATTACCGCATTTGAGATAGATAGATACAGTAGGTAGGTAGGTAGGTAGATAGACAGACAGACAGACAGACAGACAGATGATAGAGGTAATCAATGGATGGATGCCTCATGAGCATCTGGCTGACCTTGTCTAACCATGAGGACAGCCTCCATCATAGCATATCCAGGATGTCACGGATATAGATACACAGCTTTTTGTTCTTTTGATCTTTTGAAGGCTTAGTATCACTTCACTCATTTTAATTAATGCGACTTTGCCCACATGGACAGTGATCTGGCACATGCTTGAGTGTTTCAAAGGGACTTTAATGTTTCCTCCTGTATCCACTCTTAACATGACTCCCAGCCCTTATTGAAATATTAAGCTTCCGATATCTGAGAAATTAATGATATGCTACAGTTATTGCCTCATCCAGTTCCGTCATATTTAACCAGACTTCTAGAGCTACAGTTGTCCCAAAGTCACTGGTAAAGGTGAGTTTATATTACACTGGGTGATTTCATGTGACAGTTTTATCCTCAACAGTTCACATTAAGAACTGAAAATCACATCAAGAGTAAGCTTATGAAACTTATCCAGTATGTATTCAGTTCCTCAGGGCTAGTAAACATTATAACAATTGCATGAAAATAACAAAGTGTTCATGTCAAAAACATGTCTAATATGTTAGATCTATTCACAAGATCATTTTCAATAGGAGCTGACTGCAAAATTTGTCTCCTGGTATGTGAAGAAGTATGCAGACATACTCTCTTAGGGCATATTTAAATAACCAGTTTATCATAGTTTGCTCCAGTCAGTGAGGTGGCACAAGGTATGCCAGACTAAATTTGCTTTAACTGCATCGCCTGTCTCTACTCAACCTTGGCAATGAGACCACCAAGTGGTGTTCTGATATGTACTGTCAGGCAAGTTAAGATGGAATGATTGGTAGATTTCCTAGCTAGGGTGACAAACATCCACCAGTCACTCCCTCTAGGAAATCCAGCACCACATGAGCTGGTGCTAGGGGGAAAGGCAAGTTCTGGTAGATGCTTAAAGCGGCAGGTTTAGCCATTTATCAGAAGTTCTCTACTTCATTTTAGAAAGGTCCTGTAGAAAGGTCCAGTAGGTTTGTCCAGCAGGACAAACTAAAATAGCCATGGAAGGAAGTTGGCAGGGCGAGATAGGGTAGGTATGCCTGCAGCAGCCAAAGGCAATCCAGCCTCTCTTATGGTCCCCACCAACTTGACGCAAATTGGGGATATAGCAAGGCGTATATTAGTAAAACAAGGAGACACTATTTCTACATTGGGTCACCAAAACCTGAAGTCAGCTGGCCTCAGCTATGGGCTGGGGTTGAGAGGAAGGCTGCATCATCCTCAGGGTAAAGTTAGTTGCATCCTTAAGCTCAAACATGCTGACTTATTTATTTTCTATAAAGACATTAAACATGACCCTTTCACTCTGGTTTAAGGGAGCTGCACAACATGATAAGGAACGAGTGAAAAAGCTTCATTCCCTACCTGCCAACCTCACATGCTACCTTTGTGGTTATGCTGCTATTGGGTTTATTTTGCCACTCATTGATTTGTTTATTTTTGGTGCCACCTGACTCCAGATGGACCCTGGGCATTTGGACTGATAAGAGAAAAATCTTTTTACCCCTATTCAGATGGATTTTACTAATATTAATTTTCATAAAATGTCATGAATTATGTTGGACCCTCAAGTATCTTTGCCAAATGGCTATGGATGGTGGGATTAGTAGAGAGTGATATGGCAGGAAAAGCAGTCTGTGATATTTACAGACAAAACCAATATGTCAAAGGGATAGTAAGGTTCAAGTACACTATTACAGAATATTATTACAGAATAAAGGTCAATAGAAGACTATGTGCCTAGTAAAGCAGCGTTCATAAAGCCATACAGTTTATTCAAAGGAAAGTTCTACACTGCCTGCTTTTCTGCAGCTAACCTAATCTCTATCATTCCTTCAGAACTACATGATTCTTTACTCAGGATGTAGGGAACACAGCAAACCTCCTCAACAAGGCACTTTGCCTTACAGAGACATGCCACACCACTCATTGCAGAAAGCACCTCAGAGAGGCATGATGATCCACTTTAAAGAAGAACTGAGGTAGAACTGATCCACCCAAAGTTGACAAAGCAAAGCAAAGCAACCCAGTGGCTCCACTGATTAGAAGCGGGAGAAGGTCTCTTTTCATGAAGATGCTTCACAGGGGCACCTCGCCATGAAATGCCCCTTCAAAGACCTGCTTAGAATCTCACTTGGAGGGGAGAATACCAAGAAATTCTAGACTTTCTAGACAGGGAAGTTGAAAAAAATACCCCAAGGAAGGCGAGGGTCACCAGGAGTTATCCTTGTTTTGAAGAAGACTTGACCATTTTATCTTAAACGATGCTGCTGTGTGTCAACTTGTCAAATAATTAGGTTATCTAAAAACGTAATTAAATATTGTGACCTCCTAGTCATAAATGCTTAAATTCCAAACGATGTCATTAGAAATGGCAGGAAGCAGAATGAATACAAATTACTTAAAACAAATTGTAAAATCTTTTTCACAAGGTAGAATATGAATATTCAGTTACTCAAAACCAACTTAATTGCTTCATTTAATTGGATCCTGGTGGAATTTTTATGGCCTATGAAGAAAACTATGAACATTTGTCAGTCACATTATACACTTCAATTAGGTTCAGATTGGATATTAAAAAGTCTTGCTTCGTTCTACTTTGAGGAAAAACCATTTCTGTAGTACCTTGATCTTTGATGCCATTTTTGGAGCTGTTTTGCAGGAAGGAGCTTTTCCATCCTGTTTTTATTCAAATATTCTTCAAAAATGCATGTTAATCCCTTGATACAGCATTAAACTTGAGTTTTGACTGATATGGGCCTGTGCCAAATGGATAGACCTGTTTCGCAAGCTTGTTTAGCAGCTCTGGAATGCACCTTCCTTCTGGTTATTTATTTTTAGGGGGAGGGAGGTGCTTAATCAAAATGGAAGTATAAGTGGTTGTGTCATGGGGAGCTACTTTAGACAGCAAGTGTCCAGTGAGCCAGTTGGCTGTGGGAAGCATTGTTTGCATCTCACTGTGTTGTAAATGAAGCAGCCTTTAAAACTGGCATTCAAGCTGCAACAGGGAGGAACGTTAACTGTTAAGAGAATACAAGCAGTAAGCTGAAGAGCCAGTTTGGTCTAGTGGTGAAGGTTGTGGGCTAGAAACCAGGAGACTGAGACTTCTAGTCCCGCCTTAGCATGACAGCCAGCTGGGTGACCTTGGGCCAGTCACTCTCTCTCAGCCCAACTCACCTCACAGGGTTGCTGTTGTGGGGAAAAAAGGAAGGGGAAGAAGTATTGGCTATGTTCACCACCTTGAGTTATTTATAAAAATAAAGGCAGGATTTAAAAAATTAAATAAATAAAATACTGTTATTTGATTTAATCAACTCCAAGCACACACACACCCAAAAAATCTGTGATTTGAATTTTCTGTAGACAAATGTTCAGCACAGTAGTTGGAGAAGCCTTAGGATGAGTTGGAAAGGTTGGTAGTGCCTTGCAGGGGTAGATTGTTGAACACGTTTCTCCACTCCAATCAGCTCCATACAAGAATTTCTCTTTTAATTGGCTGTCTTAAGCCAACCTCTAGCTTAGTCTAGTTTTTGACCATCAGGGATTGGTCCATTCTCAAAAACAGAGGTTTATTGTTATTAGATTCAACTAATAGGACAGGAAGCAGTCAATCCTGAACCCAAGCCATTTCCTGATGGTCACAGGCTGAGCTAGCAGGAACCTAATTTGAATCACCACATGTGAGATGACAAATCAGAGCTGAAATTTAATTAAATGATTCCATAAAGCTGGACTTCATGGAACACGGAGCTGAGAATTGTAAGAAAAAGTGTTGGTAATGCTTGACTTCTGTGCTAAAGTTGTTAACATGGATTGGTGTGAGGGCGAGACTGGGCAAAGGCAGAAGCAAAGTGCAGAAGCAATAACAATACACAGTAGTCAACCATTCTTTCCAGTCAAAAGCAAGAATACCAACTATGCTGCATGAGCAGGAGAAACAGATGTAAGATTTAAACTTCATTTCTGCTATAGATATATAGCTTGCATTTCACACTCTGCTGTGGCTGGATTTCTTCATTAATGACTTTTGAAATGTCTGCAGTAAAGCTAAGTTATCAAGAGCTGTGCCCTTCAGTTGCTGCCTGTGAGGCTTCCATACTGGTCACCTGATGCTTGATTTCCTGCTTTTTTATAATTCCTTAATCTGAGAGAATTAAGAATATGTATTCTTAAAAATAACCACTCTTCCAATGTGACAATCTTCAGAAAATTGAATTACAGCTTTCATCATCCCCAATCCATAGGGAATTGAAGTTGTATTCCAAACTAATGGAGGACACCACTTTTATGTAGATGAAATGGAGTAAAATAAAGTATTTTTCTCTGAAGCCAAAGCCATGAGTACCTCTTGCCAAGACTACTATTGCTGATAAGAGAATGTGTACTGTTCTTATATTCTGATGCATTTTTTGAATTTTAATGCCATTTTGACATTGTTAAATGAACACACCCTTTCTTTCTGATTATTATAATCCTGGGCCTACAGTCTTGGCACTATGCTCATGATTAAAGTTACTGAGAGGTTTTGGTGGACATGCTTTTATAAAGATCCATCATGCGATTCCCTTTTGGGTTAAGCAACATTATGCAAAGCACAGAAAAGCAGAGAGAAGGAGAGGTGGGGAGCAAACAAGACGTAGAAATGTAGCCAGCTTACACTTACACTAGATCTCTCCACATCTGTCTCTCTTTGTGAAGCATCTCAACTTCTTACCCACTTTTTATGAGAATCTCTTCAACTCCATTCAACCATAAGTTTCTCAGTCTTCATGTTCCTCTCAACCCGTTCATGCTTCGTTCGTGTATTTCTTTTGAAGTTCAGTCCTCATCATTCACTATGTAACCAAACCATCTAAACAGGCTTCTTCTTTTGTACTGGTCGCTTGTTTTCCTATCCAGCTCTCTTTCATTCATCACCCAGTCATTCTTGACCCTCCCTCTTCTGTTTAACCCCAGACAGTTCTGAAGTATGCATTAACTTATACTTTTCTCCTGACACATCCTTCTTCATTCATAACAAAATGAACAGAAGCACACTCTTAAACACAAACATTTTCACTTTTTTTCTCTAGTCATCCATTCCTTGCAACAGACCACATACTGCATATTACCTTTGGGCCAGAATTTGCACATATCTTGTAATGATTCATTCCATTTTCTTTGCCACACAAAACTACCTTGGTCTCCGATAGGTTAATTGTCAGATTCATATTCCTAATTTGCCTCAGATAATCTAACATTAGCTTCAAACCAATTAGATTCTCAGCTAACAAGATGGCATCATCTCTGTACAAAAGTGCATGCACATTCACGCCTATAACAAACACACCTCTAATATCATCCTAAGAATTCTTTATACATTTTTTTAGATATTTTTATTCTGCCTTTACTATTTTTATAAATAACTCAAGACGGGGAACATACCTAACACTCCTTCCTCCTTGTATTTTCCGCACAACAACAACCCTGTGAGGTGGGTTGGGCTGAGAGAGAGGGACTGGCCAAAAGTCACCCAGCCAGCTTTCGTGCCTAAGGCGGGACTAGAACTCCCAGTCTCCTGGTTTCAAGCCTGGAGCCTTAACCACTAGACCAAACTGGCTATAAACATAAATACATTAAATAACCAAAGGCACATCATATATCCTTGTCATTTTCCCTCCTCAATATTGAATTATTCTCTGATCTATGTATTTTCATTTATGCTTTGCTCCCATTGTATACTGCTCTTGTTGCATTCAGTAACTGTAATGGTTGCCTAATCCCAAATACTCAGTCTCACAAGCTCGGGCTTAAAGATAACTGATTTATTAAAGGAATAGTATGCAAATACAGAGAAAGCTGAGAATGAGCAAAAGCGCGCCAAATACAAACTTAAAAGCCTTGCCTTCAATCCAGTCCCGCCCCAAGTACCCATCAGCAAGCACCCCCTCCCAGGTGCTGGAAAGCGTTACACGCGCCTGGGAAAGTAACCTTGAACAGGAGTGCAAACCCAAACATACATTCCAAAGTTCCAAAACAAAGCAGAGCGCAGGAATGGAAAAACCCAGCCATGAGCAAGGCGGGTATACACGGATAACGGCTTGACATGTGAAACGTTACGATGTTAACAGAACATTGAAAGGGGAAACACGACATATCGCCCCCCCCCCCAGAACAATGCTAAGGAGCCGGTTTGTCCAGGTAGGTAGAGTGAAAACGAGCAACCAGGCGGGGTGAGCGTACATCGGAAGCAGAAACCCATTCAGGATGAGGGAAATGTTTCCAGCGAACGAGGTACTGCAAAGTGGAACGCTGGCGGCGGGAGTCAAGGATTTCGGTAACCTCGAAGTGTTGTTGGTTATCAATCATGATCGGAGGTGGTGGAGCCAGTTGGGGATGCCAGCGGTCCGACTGCAGGTAGGGCTTGAGCAAACTGCAATGGAAAACAGGATGTAAACGTTTGAGGTTATGGGGTAAATCCAGTTTAAAAGTAACAGGGTTAATTTGTGCAACAATGGGAAAAGGACCCACAAATTTAGGGCCAAGTTTTTTGGAGGGTTGTGGTGATTTGATGAATTTTGTGGATAAGTAGACTTTATCCCCCACAGCAAAAGTAGGTTCGCGGGAGCGTTTAGCATCGGCATGGCGTTTGTAGGTGGTTTGGGCATGGTGTAGAGCTTGTTGAATATTGTGCCACGAGTCTTTGAGAGTGTCAGCCCAGTCAGTGAGAGAGGCTGGTAGGGGCTGCGGGTGCGGGAGTTCAGGTATTGGGACGAACTCACGCCCGAAGACAGCTTTAAAGGGAACTTGACCAGTGCTTTGATGCACGGCGTTGTTATAAGCGACTTCAGCAAATGGGAGTAAGTCCACCCAGTTGTCCTTTTGGTAATTGACAAAAGCTCGGAGGTATTGCTCAAGTGTAGAATTAACTGCCTCAGTAGATCCATCCATTTCCAGATGCCATGCGGTGGATAGGGCTTGTTTGGTGCCAAGCAGTTTTAAAAATGCCCGCCAAAACTGTGATGTAAATTGTGTGCCTCTGTCACTCACCAGACGGGCGGGGATTCCATGAAGGCGGTACACGTGAACGAGGAAGAGGCGTGCCAGCTGTTGCATGGTGGGGATAGAGGCGCATGGAATGAAATGAGCTTGTTTAGAAAAAAAATCTTTGACCACCCAAATGACAGTTTTTCGTTGACTGGGTGGTAGGTCGACAATAAAGTCCATGGATATGTCCTGCCATGGGAAGGACGGGGTGGCCACCGGTTGGAGGAGACCTTGAGGCTTGCCAGGCTTGCGCTTTGTAGCCACGCAGACAGGGCACGCAGTGACATATGCCTTAAGGTCCTTTAGCAAAGTTGGCCACCAAAATTGATGCCTAACCAGGTGAAGTGTTTTAAGATATCCCAAATGTCCAGCCAACTTGTCGTCGTGGCAACGCTGGAGGATCGTTTTTCATAAAGCGTCAGGCACATAGAGACGATCGTTTCGCCAGGCAAAATTGTCAGTGAAAGTTACAGTGTGTAGGTTTGCTTGTAACCAAGTATCAGTTTTAAGGTGGAATAGCAACTGTTGTTGCAAGTCTGCTGTAATTGGCAAGCGCAGTGACCGGGAGGTAGGCGGAGCGGCTTGAGGCTGAGTTTGTTGCGCTCGCGCTTGGCTGCGTGTCACAGCTGCCAAACTCAGTTGCTTTTCCATCCACACAGTACCCTGCACCGTTGGCCCTGGGCCAGCATCTTGGGGTCTGCGTGACAGCGCATCAGCTAAAAAGTTTTTCTTGCCTGGTATGAATTTGAGGGTAAAATCAAAACGACTGAAAAATTCAGCCCAGCGAAGTTGTTTGGGGCTGAGTTTTTGACTGGTGCTTAATGCTTCCAAGTTCTTATGGTCAGTCCAGACTTCAAAAGGGTTTGAAGCCCCCTCTAATAAGTGGTGCCAAGTTTCCAAAGCGGTTTTTACAGCAAAAGCCTCTTTTTCCCAAACATGCCACCGTCTCTCTGTTTCCGTGAACTTGCGAGAGAGGTAAGCACAGGGTTTCAAGGTGTCAGACTGGTCTGACTGGAGCAGTAGTGCCCCGACGGAGAAATCAGAGGCATCCACCTGTACCACGAAAGGCTTGGTGGGGTCTGGATGCTGCAAAATGGGTTCGGTAGTGAAGATTTGTTTGAGTGCCTCGAATGCCTGTTGGCAAGTTGGAGTCCATTTAAGGAGCGCTCCTGGGTTTTTAGAGCATTGCGTATCCCCTTGAGCTTTAGTTTTTAACAGTTCAGTAAGGGGGAGGGCGATTTCTGCAAAATTTCGGGCAAATGCCCTGTAGAAATTGGCGAATCCAAGGAAACTTTGTAATTGCCTCCTGGTACGGGGAGGCTCCCATGCCACAATCGCTTCAACCTTGGCAGGGTCCATTTCAATACCCTTAGCGGAAATTCTATATCCTAGATAATTGATTTGGGATTGAGGGAAGGCACACTTGGACAGTTTAGCATACAACTCAGCTTTTCTCAATTTAGTAAGCACTTGACGCACTAAGTGAATATGTTCTGACATGGTTTCAGTATAAATCAATACATCATCCAAATACACCAGTACTCCCTTAAACAGGTGGTCGTGCAAGACCTCATTGATAAGTTGCATAAAAACCCCAGGTGCCCCCGATAAACCAAAGGGCAGGACTTTGTATTGGAAAGCTCCAAGAGGACAGTTAAACGCTGTTTTCCATTCATCCCTTCCCTTATGCGAATGCGAAAATAGGCTTCTCTCAGATCCAATTTTGAGAAGATTTTGCCTCTGGCCAGATGTGACAACATATCTTTGATAAGGGGCAAAGGATATTTATTTAATATTGAGACTGCATTGAGCCCGCGGAAATCGGTACACAGCCTCAATGAGCCATCCTTTTTTGGTCTAAAGAGAACAGGGGCCCCCACCGGGGAGTTTGCAGGCTCAATGAAACCCCTAGCCAGGTTTTTGTCAATGAATTCCCTCAGCATAGTTAGCTCTTTAGGAGACATGGGATAGATTTTTGGGTGAGGTAACTTTACATTAGGGAGAAATTCAATGGCACAGTCTGTTTTCTGGTGAGGTGGCAAGCGATCTGCTTCCTTCTCCCCAAACACATCAGCCAGATCCTGGTATTGGTTGGGCAGTCCTAGCGGCGGAAGTGTTTGTACTGTAGTGTTAGCCACCCGTCCTCCCTCCATGTCCTCTAACAAGTCCTTTTCAGGTACTTTATAAAATCCATCAGCAAACGTTAACAGTTCTATGCAGCCAATTGATGAAAGGGTTTTGTTGCACAAACCAAGGCATTCCCAAAATCACCAAAGGCCCCCCCACTGGAGCTATGACAAAAGGCAATTTCTCCCAATGGGTGCCCATCTGTAAAGCCACCAGTCCTGTAGAGTGAGTGACTGCTTTCCCCCCCGCCATGGTCCCATCCAATTGCATGAAGATCACGGGCCGTGGCAAAGGGAACGTGGGCAGTTCTAGGGCAGCTACAACATCAGGATGCATCAGCGAACGAGAACAACCCGAGTCCAGCATGGCCCAGACTTCGACAGTTTTGGTTCTAGAGCCCAATTTTACTTTGACAGTCATTGTAGGGAAGTTCCCACTCACCAAATCGTGGTCGCGCCCGGTTTCTTCCACCTGCCCAACGGCGCCCTTCAGGGCAGGTGGAAGGCTTTTCCCGCTGGCTGGTCGAATTGTAATTCTTCTTCCTCTTCCCCGAATGGAAGGTCTGGAGGGTTGAGTTCAGTGCAGGCAGCCTTCATCTTGCGCGGCAGGGATGGCAATTTTCCTGGCGCTTTCCCGGGCCGTTCCTCTGGTCGGCGTCTTGGGCATGAAGTGGCACGATGCCCATCTTTCCCGCATCTTAAGCACTGCCCTTTCGCAAATCGTCATTCCCTTTCTTCCTCCCAAGTTTTTGGTTTAGGGCGACTAGCATATCCAGAAGTACGAGCTCCCTTCGCGACTTGGGTTTGTCTCAGTTCCTTACTATGGGCATACATTTGTAGAGCGCTTTCCGCACTGCCTGCCAACTGAATCCAGCCGTGTAAAGTTTTAGGATTGTCCCTACACAAAGCCCAATGGAGGATTTCCGTCTCCAGCCCTTGCTTGAACATCTCCACCAAAGTCGACTGGGACCAGTCCTCCACCTTTCCCGCCAGGGCTTTAAATTCCAAAGCGTAGTCGGCAACAGAGAGGGTTCCTTGAAAAAGTTTTCTCAGGGAGTTTTTCGCTCTCTCGAGCCAATGGGTCTTCAAAGTGCTGTTTTAGCGACCACAGAAACTCATCAAAGTCCTCTAACTCTGTGGCTTCCGCTTGGCACAGCTGTACGTACCAATCAGCTGCCCTCCCCTTCAGCTCGTTGGCAATAAAATTAATCTTGCCCTGTTCAGAATGAAAACTTCGGTCCCAATCCTCCATAGAATGTCTAGCATTTGTAATGAAGAAGGAGAACGTGGTAGGGTCCCCATCAAACTTCACCCCAAAGGGTGGGAAGGTCCTTACCGGCTCCACCAGCTGTGGTGGCTCTGCAAACAACAACGTGCGTCGAGCCGCCAGTGGTGGCCGATCTCTGGATGCCTTCGACTCCCTTCCTCCCAATTGTCGGGGAGCCCGAGTCTTACTTCTTCCCCTGAGTGACAGGGACCTCTGTCTTGGGAAAACCAGCTGAGAGGGGTCCTCTTCCCAGTCTTCCTGTAGGGACCCCGGGCCCCTGGGGATATCCTTTAAGAGGGTTACTATCATATCCATTTTGTCCTCTATTGCTTTCATGCGGGCAGGGGTGACAGGTTCTTCTAAGGGTTTATTAGTCACCACCACCCTCGGCGATAAGGGGATTTCGGGTTCCCAGGAGGGCTGTGGAGATCCCCTCCCCGGTGCTGCTTCCACTTCGGGTTGGGGTTGGGGTACACCCCCTGTGGCGCCCTGCACGGCCAACAATAGATCATCCAGTTGGACATCCCGCCTCTCCCGACGTGCTGCCCTTTGCGCTCTCGAAGTTGGAGCTATCAGAGTCTTCGTCGAGTCCGGCTCTTCTTCGCTCCCTTCACTCTCGCGAAGCGGAGGTTCAATCATCGCTAGCGCTCCTCTTTACCCAAACGTTGGATGGGGCTAGCGGAAATGATATAAATGATTCTCAGCTTTATGTAATGGTTGCCTAATCCCAAATACTCAGTCTCACAAGCTCGGGCTTAAAGATAACTGATTTATTAAAGGAATAGTATGCAAATACAGAAAAAGCTGAGAATGAGCAAAAGCGCGCCAAATACAAACTTAAAAGCCTTGCCTTCAAGCCAGTCCTGCCCCAAGCACCCGTCAGCACGCACCCCCTCCCAGGTGCTAGGAAGCGTTACACGCGCCTGGGAAAGTAACCTTGAATAGGATTGCAAACCCAAACATACATTCCAAAGTTCCAAAACAAAGCAGAGCGCAGGAATGGAAAAACCCAGAAACGAGCAAGGCGGGTATACACGGATAACGGCTTGACATGTGAAACGTTACGATGTTAACAGAACATTGAAAGGGGAAACATGACAGTAACCATACTTCAGCACCATATTTATACAGAACATTCTCTAGATCAATAAAATGTGCAATGAATTCATACCTTTCTCTAATGTGCTATAGAGCAAAACTCCCCAATTTCGCATAAAGCCTCACTGCACTTTCCAAATTTTGCTCACTGTCATGGTTTGTATCCTTTCAGACAGCATTCTGTCAAACCCCTTCCTATGCACCCTTAAGAGACTGATCCCCCTGTGGGTTTTGCATTCATAATTGCTACCTTTCCTTTTGTATGGGAGAACAAAACAGCATTCTTCCAGCTGCCTGACAGAGGTGCACTTCACAAATAACATTCAACATTTTGTATACCTACCTGGTAAGCAAATCACATCCATATTTTACCATTTCTCCAGTTACACCATCTACACCTGCAGCATTGCCATTTTCAACATCCACACGGCATTTGTGACTTCCTTTGCATCAGCTTTTTCTTTGGCAAAATGCTAAAATTTATAGCATTCATTCCGGTTCCACTCTTTGATAAATTACTACATCCCCATACAAATCTCTGAAGTATACCTTCCAGCATTCTGTTGCTTCCATTTCATTCCACAACATTTCTCCTATTACAAAGCATTATGCAAAAGCCTTTGAATGGACTGTTTCTAATATTAGGGGTGGGGACGTACCAGGCTGCCAGTTACACACACATAGCCAGCTTCTGATAACAAAGTCAATATATTTATTGCTGGTGTAAATCTTTCACCAAAGCAACAGAAGGCATACTGCAAACTCAAAGCAGGCAAGCATAAGAGCTTACTTTAGCAAAAGAATCTGGAGAGGCAAATCTCAAGTTCAGGATGATGCAAAAATAGTCCATTTCTAGTCCAAGGTTACAGGTAACCTAACAACAATGCATAGTCAGAGGAAGACAGAATAGGAAGCTCAAATATTGTTTGCCACAAGGGGCCAGTCACAGAAGAGACATGAGGGAGGGAGGGCTGTGTGCATGTGTGTATGCTAGGATAAGAGTGGAGAACATGTGGCTGTCAAAATGTTGTAGAACTCTTATTCCAAATGTCTTCATCACTGGCTGTGTTAGCTGGAAAAGAGCATACATGATTATTCACCTGAGGCTCGAGGACCAACAGTGGCATTTTGAAGGCCATTCCAACTCTGTGATTCCATTTTCTTGGTAATTTTGCATCTTACTCATTTAGATACATAGAATAAGCTTGCTTAAACAAAAATGAATGCCTATTGTGCTTTTTTCCTTTTAAGTTCTTGATGCATTTTGGCTTGAAGTAGATGATCAACATTTTTTGGAGCTGATACAATTTCCACCAGAAGACAATGTTTTTGAAATGAATGATGCAGCAATGTGTTCCTATGGATTTTTAAAATGTCAAAATGAATATTTCATTGAAACTTTTCACTCTAAAATTAGGATAGAGATTGGCAACAAGAAAAATCTGAGAAAAAGATTAAAAAACACTATAGACATGAGAATCATACATTTTGGTGGAGATATTTAACATATCAATCTTTTTAAAAAAAGAGAGAGAGAGAAAGAGAGGAGGAAGATATTTTAACTACCTATTTTTTCTTTACATCTGGTTGATGAAGACATATGCATTTTACAAAATCTGCTCAGAAGTTCTTATATACTTAGGCAAAATCCTGAGACTGTGTACAAGATTATATTGTTCTTACCTGATCAAATCCATCACAGTTCATTCAAAGCCTTTACACGAAATAAATAGAATACTTTTCTATATACCAATTAATCAACATTATTTCTAGGGCTGGACAAATTAATTTCCCATCAACCATTTTCAGGTTGACCATTTAAATGTCACACAAACAAGTTTAAATAGAATGGAATCAAGATACTGAGAAAAACTGGAGCAATTGTTATTTTAAAATTGGATCATTTTTGTACAACATATGAAGATAGACATCGTAGCAATCTTGTTTGGGGAAAAGGTCAGCATAACAAAAGTGAATATATTATGATTATGCAGACTTGTGTGTATGTATGTACAACATACATACATTAAACTTTATCAAAACCACCCCTTCTCATTATTTTATGTATTTTCTTGTGTTTTCATTTTGTTTGATAAGGCAAACAGGCTGAGGATCTGCCACAGTGTACTAACACACAGTCAAGGAAGGGCAACTTCTATGGATTTGAAGCCACAACCCAACCTTGTGGAGGATCATCAAGATCTTCCAGAGACTTGGTGACACTACCAGAAAAGATAAAGTTGAATTTTATTTTATTTTATTTTATTTTATTTTTGTCACCTTTAGGGATTTGGGGGGTTGGGCAAAATTAAAATAGAAATGACAGTATTATGCTCACCTTTATTTTGTTCTTTTTAATTCCAAAATCACACTGCAGAATATCTTTATTTTGCCACTGAATTGTGGAGTGCACAGTCTTAGGGTGTTTTGGGGCAGCATATATATTCCTGGAGGACTCATGAATTGTAAGTTACCCAGCCCTGTTCTAAACAAATGAACTGATGTGTTGGCTAATTCTGACTGAGTAACATTTGAACTTACATTAGAAGAAACTTTGTCAAAACAGAATGAAACAGTGTGGCCAAAACACAGAAATCTGACCACTCATAGAAAAATCCACTGGAAATTATATTACTATAGCAGGTTCATCCTTCTGGGGGCTGAGTGATATTTATCTGTAAAATAAGTATATTAGAAGAGTTTGTATATTAGATTAGATTTTTCATTAATGGTTTTCTCAGAAATTTTCCTATCTGAACTTTTCAGAAGCCCTGGATTGACTGTTTCTGCCAGATGAAAAGATGACAACTCAGGATGAGGTCTTTGCAAGGGGGCATGCTGATAAATCCATCTGATGCCTTCTTTATTAGTCTGTTCATTCATCCATAGTTTTTAAATGAGTTGCACATTTTCATCCAGACCCTGGATGCAAAATAGTGTTATAATTATGTTTTAACTGAATAGGTGTTATTTTATTTCATTTTTTAAAAAAGCAAGAATTTGTAAGGCTTTCAGAGCAACCGTTTGGTGGTGATGATATAAATATAATTAGGAAGAAAGAAAATGGAAATAGCAATGAAAAATAAAACAAAAGGGATGCCTTTGGATATAAACCCTGCCTTCTTTTCAACCGTTAAAATCACTGACCGCTTAGGACCTGTGCCCTGCTGCCACAGGTTCACAGCACTTTTTCACAGTTATTGTTCAGTCTGAAGGCCATGACCATTGCATTCTGTACTGCAACCTTCTCCAGCATGATGCCCTTAGCTGGGACTACAGTTCCCAGAATTCTCAGTTGGCATCTAATGTAGCTATTTCTTACCCTCTTATCTGTCAAGCAAGGTTTCATACAGATATATAAAGAACAGACTATTTTCAACACACCCGTTCCGGAACCAACCATTGACAGTGAAATTCTGAACTGAAATTTTCCAGGCTGTTGATCTAGCTAATATTTTAAAAATCCTTTATATTGGTCATGCTATGTTTAGATTATATACCAATTATATTGCTGCCTCTTGATTTACAGGCAGCCTGGCCCTACAAATATTTCATAGCAGCCAGATGAATTATTCTTAGACCTGATGGGCCAGATGAACACTGCCAAGGAGCAGTTGATTTATACATATAAGTAGATTTGCTTGACACATTTAGTAGTATATTGTGATTGCTTGATGTTCCTTGAATATTTTGGTGAAGATTAAATGAGATTTTGTTCCTCTTCATTTTATTATGGTGTTCATTCTCATTCTTTCCTCTATTTTCCCTGCTTTTCCCCAGTTTATGGTGTCTGAAGGATCCTGCCCATGTCTAAAAGGAATTTCAATACCAGATGCTACCCCTGTTGGAAATCTGGAGGTGGGCAACTATTTGTCTTGTTTTGATTACATAAAGCTTCAACCATTGATTTTATTTTTAACAGATTTTTGGGAGGTGCACAGAGCAACAATGACAAGCCAGTACAACAATAAATACAGAAAAATACAATGATATCAAAATTATTACAATTGATGTAATATCGATATATAAATGTTAATACTATAATTACCAATTACACATCAACACCAATGATTCCCACCAATCAGGGCCTGATGATCCTGCACAACAGCTATGTTTTTCCAAGCTGCCAGAAGGCTGTAGGAGCCAGCTGTTCCATAGGAGGAAAGCTCCAGCAAAGAATGAATGCCCGATTTCAGCCCCCTTCTTGACATTAATCTCAGTAGGTGTGAACCTTCAGCAGGCATTCTTTAGTTGCTGAGACTGGCCAGGCAAAATCAAGCTGCATAGAACTTTCTGGGTAATTAGCCATACCTTGAACTGCATTTAGGAACTCGATATCCAGTTCAGTTCCTGCAGCAAACTGTTACGTAATAGTAACAAGACTATCCCCTAAGTATATGGGGAATTGCATTTTGCACCAGTGAAAGTTTCTGGGTGTTGTTCAAGCAGAAATTGATTCAGGAGCTAATAAGGGCCTACAGTAACTGGCCATCTTCAGGTATAGACACAATTAGTGCACTGTGCAAAGGCCCTCCAAGTCCCCAACCTCCATCTGCTTTTCCACCAGGAGCCATGAATCCAACATGACCCCAAATTGTGAGCTGTGTTTATCTCTTGGATGAGATAAGATTTATTACAGACAGATCTGGGATTCAACAGCATTGGTCTGGCCCAAGGCTCCCAGTCATCCAAGTACCTGGTTCATGAAGTGAGACTCAGAGGTCAGAAATAGGAAATAGCAATAAATGTCCCCATCTCCCATCTTCCCTGCTCCATTATCCTTCCCTCTATCTCTATCCCCTCTTAGCTACTAAAGTCAGTCCCTCTCACAGTCACCCTGATTTGCACCATGCAATCAAATCAGTCACTTACAATTGGCAGCTACATTCCAATACCCCTTAGCCTTCCAAAGGAGCAGATTACTCCTTTTCCTTCTGCCTTCCCCACCTCTGTCCATTCTTCTTTCCCAATTTACTTTCTTTCTTGCACCTTCAGGGTCAATCATTCTGGTTGTCTGCTCTGATCTCTGCTGCGTCTCTGCCGTTTGCCAGGCTGCTCCCATAGATTTCCACACTGGTTGACAGAATTCCAGTGAGAGCTTCTGTTGCTCCCACACTTGCTCTTGGACGTAATGCCAGTGCCAGCAGTCTCCAGATCACCCAGGTTTCATCCTTTAGGTTTATTCACGTCTCCAGGCTGCAGTAGCAGTCCTCCCCCAGCACCCCAGAATGCAGGCTCCATGGAAATTGGTCAGTCAGCTCATTGTGTTAACTTCAGAAGAGAAAGGTCATCTGCATAGGCACAGCCACCCTTTTTGTCCTAACAGAATTGGACTTTTGATTCAAATTGACCCACTTTATATCTTAAATTGAAGATTCAAATTAAATCACAATTTGAATCAGATTGATCTGATTTTTTAAAAATTAATTCCATTTGTTGGATCAAACTGGATCCAAGCCTATGAAATTCTCTCTTCAAGTATTACAGATCCCAAAGCCCTGTCTTCTTTGGAACTGGCCATCCTATGCCTGGTAGAGTGGTTAAGCTGTTGGGGCAACCCACTTTCCATTCTACCTTCAGCCATGGAAAACTCACTGGGTGACTTTGGGGCAGTCACCCTCTCCTTCAGTGCAATCTACTTCACAGGGCTACTGTTGTGGGCATCAAATGAAGGCAGCCTTGAATTCATGAAAGCAGCCCTGAATTATTCGAGGGAAGATGAGATATAAATCCAACCTATTACAGTTATAAGATTATTGTAAATTATGGCCTATGCACCACTTGAACTCTGTTGGTGCGGGAATTAGAAAAGAGAAAAAAATATAAATGAATGGATAAGAATACATATTTCAAAAGTCTTAAGATTGTAAAAGTCCTTTTATTTCCAATATTTATTTCTGAAGCTAAGTTGCTTACAGTGTGAAAAAGCAAATTAAAGCAATGGAGCATCAAATAGCAACTAAATTAATATAATAACAGCACAAATACATTCAATTGTACAGTACAAAGTAGCAGGCAAAGCAAAAGTTGAAGCAACAGGTACAAGGAAAGTTGTGGAAATAGACAGGTCTTCACACAGCATCAAGTAGACTTCTCTGGAGAACTCTTTCCACAGATATAGTGTTACTTCTATGAAGCTTCTGGTCTGGTAGCCGTTGCCTGAATTCTGAAAGTCAGGCTCAGAGAACAAAGGCAGATGAAGAATGAAAGCAAAGAGGGGAAAACATCTACCCAGGCTTACCTCTGCAACTGTCAAAGCACTCTGTCTTTACTATTGGAATGCTGTACCTGGGTGCCATCCTGTCCTCAAGAAACTCTAGGATTGTTTGGTTTCCCCTTTGAAGTCAGAGACATCTGAGCTTGGAAAAGGATATTCAAAGGATTCTCTTCCTTTCCACCTACAATCCAGGGAAAATTTAGATACTGGCTGACTGAAACAAATTCCTTCCTATTGCATTGTATTGCCACAAGCGTTGGGGTAGGATGAGGCTGAACCCAGTAAGATGTGGGAGAGCTTTATAGAGATTTATTTATTTATTTTATATAGCCACCCATCTCACATAAGTGACTGGGTGGCTTACAATAAAATAGAAAAAACAAATAAAATACATAATATAAAATAAAAACACATAGCAGCCAAGCATTATTATTATTAGAAAGCAGGAGGCTGTAAGTTCTAGCCCCATCTTAGGCATGAAAGCCGGCTGGGTGACCTTGGGCAAGTCACTGTCTCTCAGACCAACCCACCTCACAGGGTTGTTGTTGTGGGGAAAATAGGAGGAGGAAAGACTATTAGGTATATTTGCCACCTTGAGTGACTTATAAAAAATAATAAAGGGCGGCTAGAAAATAAATAAATAATAAAATAATAAAATAACCATCAATAAAACCAAGAGATGGGCTCAATCACACATCTGGGGGCCCAGGCCCAGGCATAAAACCAAGTCTTTAGGGCCTTGTGAAAGGCCAGCAAGGTCGGGGCTAACCTAATCTCAGGTGGAATGATCTTCCACAGGGCGGGCACCACAGCAGAAAAGACCCTCTTCCTGAGCCCTGCCAGCTGACAGTCCTTATTTATTTATTCATTTATTTATTTGATTTATATAGCCGCACATCTCAGACCAGAGACTCTGGGCAGCTAACAGCAATAAAACAATCAAACGATTAAAACAATACAGAAAACTAAATATAAATACAGCCAAGAGATCTTAAAACCATTGGTGTCAGCACAACCATGAAATGGGGCCCTTCGCTCATCCAGGGCCCCAGTCCCAGGTACAAAGCCAGGTCTTCAAGGCCTTCCAAAAAGCCAACAGGGTCGAGGCCAACCTAATCTCAGGTGGGAGGATGTTCCAGAGGGCAGGGGCCATGGCAGAAAAGGTACATCTCCTGGTCCCCACCAGCCGACATTCCTTGGCTGACAGTACCCAGAGCATGCCCCTCCTGCCGGACCGAGTGGGACAGGTAGAAACAACTGGGAAGAGATGGTCCCATAAGTAACCCAGTCCCAAACCATGAAGGGCTTTAAAGGCTTGAATTGCAACTGGAAGCACACTGGAAGCCAAGGCAGCTCACGGAGGACTGGTGTCACATGTGCCAATCAACCCCATTAACTCAGGTGGACTGTCACCCTAAACTGTCAGATGACCTCACCCAGCGGCTTCATATAGATGTTAAACAGAAGGGGAGAAAGTACTGAGCCCTATGTCCCCCTCACATTTAACTGATTTTTATTTTGATTGTTTTTGGGGGGGGTGTTGTTTTTACTGTTTTGTGCATCACCCACTTTTGTTGTTACAATACAGGTGGCTGCATAAGTCTTTCAAAACCAACAAATAAATAATGGGAGCAAAATGTATCATAAGAATAAATGCACAAATTCTGTACGCAATTGGGAAATAAATAGAGATTCTTCAACTCTATCACTCTGCTGCAACCAGCAGGGCCTTTGGAATTTTTGGACCAGCGTAATACAATGCAATTCAACATCAGGATTGCTGTTAGGCTGCCAACCCTATTTATACTTGCCTAGGGGTAAATCTCACTTACCTGGAAAGAAGGGTTGCATTGTGCAAGATTTAGTTTCTTGCATCTCGTCTGGATCTGGGAAATCTGAGAGATCAAAGAAATGAGAGAGGAAGTGAAATGAAAAAGAACATTTGAGAATTCTTCCTCTACACCAGGTTTAACTAGCAAAGGCACCAAGAAAGATAATCCTAGTGTGTTCATACTATCATGGCATTGTTACTCACTCAGAGCCTTTGGGAAGAAAAGTAAAGGAAATGAAATTACTACAGCCAAAAAAAAAAAAAAAAAAAGTGGTGAAATAGCTAGGTATTTGAAAAAAAATATCTCTAATTTATTTTCCTGAAGCGATTAGTAGAGTTTAATAGGGAGGGATGATTGGGTAATAAATATTTCCAACTCTTCTCTATGACACTCTAAGCACCAATCCTAGATGTATCTTTACTCTGTAAGATTGACTTTGACATTGTCATGTTCACTGTTTCAATGTGCACTGTACATCGTAACGTTTCACATGCCATGGCGCTGATGTGCGTTTCTGTTTGGGAGGGAGCTGCTGTGAAACCTCGTGCCAAGCTCTTATCTATGTTCATTACAATGGAATGTGTTTGGGTTATGTGCTTGGCTCAAGGACTTTTCCCGCAGACTATCAGAAACCGTTAGGAGCACCTGGGATTGTGAGCCTGGGAAGATTCTATGGGGGGAGGGATCTCATTTGCACCGAGGGTTTTTAGTTTGCATTTGGCACCCTTTTATCATTCTCAGCTTTCTTTGTGATCCTGCATACTATTCTTTAATAAATCAGATATCTTTGAATTCCTGCTCATGAGTCTGAGAGTGTTTTAGAATAGGCAATCATTACAGACATCCCAAGCAAACTGAACACCACTTTTTTTTCTGGATTATGAAATAAGATACCATCAGCTGGGAGGCAGCCCATGTCAAGCTGGATGTCAGGAGCACTGATGGTGAGCTGGAGGGGGCCGCCATCCAGGGGGGGAAACGCATGCGTAGTTTAGAGAGTTTGAGCTGTCATTCAAAGAGACACAGAACAGACCCGCCTTGACTTTTGGGATTTATCTGTCTGGGTTTTCCCATGCTTCTTCAGTTTGTTAGGATTTTCTGTCTACTGTAGTAGTAATAAAACACTAGAGACCTAGTCCTCGTCTCAGTGTGGTTCCTGCTTGTTAGGACACTGGCTTTTGCCTATTAGAGGGCTAAGAACAAGGAACAATGCATTACTAAAATACGAAAGATCTCTCCTTTTTTCCAGATGAAAGCCACCTATCCCCTTCTAGTCTGCACAGAATCTTGCAATTATTTGCAAATGGTGTAATTGGAAGTTGTTTGAACAATCCCTATAATTAAGTGCAGCACAACATTTTTCTAAAGTGCACAGGAGCTTCATTATGAATCATCTGTCTCCTGCTGAGTGATGTTATATTCAAAGGCACTTCCAAGAACACCAATTCTGCACTAAACATTTGGTTTGGATAAGAAGAGATTGTGGGGGAAGATCTTTTTATTCAGCAGCAAGAAAAGTCTTTTAGTTGAGAGTCTCAACTTTAGCTGTGATTTCAAATTTGTAATTTCTACTCTGATTATATAAGGAGAAGCATGCATCACGTGTCCAGCCAGTGGGAAATTCAGTGAAAAGCTCATACAAGTAAATTACTTAATGAGAATCATGTTAAACACAAAACATTTCACACCATAAAGCTGGAAATAATCTACAGTGTTCCAAGTTAATAGGGAAGAAAAGAAGGACAAATTAATCCAATTATTCATTTCTTTAAAAAGAGAAGGAGAAAGATTCCAGGAGAAAGAACATTTTTTTCACAATCAGCTTTCAGCACATTTGCCTAATTAATGCAATTTGATACAATAAAACAAATTCTTGATACCATTAACCAAGTGACTTGTGTATAATGACACTGGGTTTTGTCTAAAACATTAACTTCAGCAGTAAATCATTTCCTTTGGCCGGGAAAATATGTATTTATCCTCACTTATCCTGGAAGTGTTCATGATAAAAAGGCATCATGACTTGATAAATCAACATAAAGTAATATTTTAATTAGTGTTATCATTAAGAATAGGTTTAGAAGCTTCTGCTAACTTCACAACATGGGACAGATCAGTGTTATGACAGACTAAATGACAAGAGATTCTACCCAATGGGCAATGGTCAAATGTAAAATGAATATAACTGCAGCTGCTTTGTTAACCATTCTGTTAATATATGCAAAAATGGCTTCACTGAACCACCTATATTCCTGTTTCCTAAACAGGAATAGCAAATGCAGAATTGTATATAAAAGAAGGCTACAAAATGCAAGGAGGCTCTGAAGTCCATGTGCTCTTCTTCATCAGTGAAATCAATGAGACTAATTATGGGTAACTTCTGTTGGGCCCATGTTAGATTGACTCAAAATACAAGATAAAACACTCTCCCCATCAGCCTTCTTATCAAATGTCCCCCTTCTCAGCTCCACTGATCTTCCAAAACTGCTTCAATCTTCCCTTTGAAGCAAAGGCAACATACTGAAATTCTAAAGTTTGGTCTGGAGCAGAGTGGCTGAAATCACTTCAGTGCATTTATTTATAATATATGTGAACCGATGAAGTAAATGCGTAGTAATAGTGCATTTTTATACATACTTACACAGACATTTATTAACTATAGCTTGTAAGTAAATGTTATAAGCCAAAATAATGCCAAGACTGTTATGCTATTAAATAGTTTCCTTCCAATTATTACACTTTCTTCAGTTGAATTTTGATTCACATAGAATAATCATTTTACCAAGAAGAAGGAAGCAATAATTAAAATGAAGACTGGGACTCATATATTTAGCTTGAACAAATAATTTGTAATGGAAACACAAAACCTGATTAATCAACACGTTCTATTTATACTAGAAGAAGTGGGAGGCTGTCAGTAGCAATTGTGTGTCTTGTATGAGCTCAGTTCTTATCATCCTTAGACATAAATGCTTCTTCCTTGAAATGTCAGCACTTTTTTCAGAGAGTAAGTATAATCAATCAGCTCCAAAGCTTCATGAATCGGGAATCCTACCTTGGCTAAAATATCCAAAGTTCCTCTTGAGAATCTCCATTCCCTTCATAGTAAAATGCCTTCAGGATCCCAGTTCAATTATCTGAAAATTACTTCCACCTTAACTGAACAATAGTGAGTTTATAAAATGTTCCAAAAGTAGATTTTGTAGCACATAGTTATGGGTATCTATAGGACATTTAGTTAGGGTCCTATGCAGATATGGGGATGTTTCAAGTGTGAATGCTCAAGCAGAGAAAGAATTGTTTTTTGCCATATTCTCTTAAGTAGGGGTCTCCAAACTCTTCAGCTTCATCAGCTCCTTCATGAAGTTTCAGATTGTTCATCAACCCCCAAACATTTATTATTTTATTTATTCATTTATTTATTTATTTATTTATTTATCAAATTTGTATTACCATCCATCTTCCCTCCAAAGGAGAACAAGTTAATAAATACTACTTTAACTAACAGTACAAATAATAGTAACAACAACAACAACAACAACAACAACAATGGATAGTCCCATCGACCCTAGGGGGTCACTATTGACCACTTTGGAGAACTCTGCTCTTAAGCTACAGGTGAAAGTCAAATAAAGCAGAGCATAAAAAAGGAAAGGGATGGACAGAAGTAGGAAGAAGCACAGGGAGAAATACCAAATTTAGCTAAATGTCCTGTAGGAAATCTAAATCTGAACCATCTACAGATTCCCCTTCCAAAAATTCATTTAATGTTAATCTCTCTAACAGCATACTTATAGATATATTCATAGATGTATGCACATACAGACATGCATTTGAAAAAGAGAGATCTAGCAGTAGAGGATTGGTGGGAACTGGGTTCTTGAGTAGGCTTTTATGAATAAAATGAATATATCAGTGAGAAAGTTATCTTGAGGCTCAGTGGTAATGGTATTTATTGCTACAATATATTTAAGTCTAGCGTATAGCACAGCAGTAAACAACTATGACTATTTAAGAGGCAAATGTAGCTCCCCAGCTCTTCATATGTTATCCCCAGAGAATCACAACTCTGCTGTGAAATTTTGAAGCCAACTGAGAATTTTAGATGGGTGCAATTTTTCATGGGTTTTAGCCTAAATAATTCTGCATGTGTTAGAACATTTGCATGCAGCTTTGCCACTGAAAAACATTCAAATAAGAGGTGCAATTGCATGTTAAGGTTTGGTAAGGTTTAGCCCAAACTCCTGAAAAATGGGCAGAAAACTGGATTCCACCTATTCCCAATGATACCACTATGCTATTAGCCCTCAATCTTTTTGGCCATAGATAAAAAAAGGAGGGTTGTTTATTTGTCCTCCTGACCCAGAAAACATACCCACTACTGATGTAGACCATCTTATACAGACACCAAACTGGGTTACTTCTTTGTAAACTTTCAACTGTTATCACTATGAGCCCTCAAAACCTGCAAGGCATGGCGTACTAAGCATGTCTCCAAAAGAGCAGAGATGATGACCGCAAAGACCAAAGAACCCATGAGTAGATGGTTTTCTCAGAACCTCTGTGGACAAGGAGAGGATGGGAGATTGCCCACATGTGCTCCAGACAGCTGTTCCTTATGAGGACACCACAGGACAGTGGTCTCCCATGGGTTTGAGTGCCAGAAGACAAAGGGATCAGCCACCTTGCTCACAACCATGGTGGAGCCTTTTAAAGGACACTAACCTCACTTTCTAATCACTTTTGGAAATTGCCTATTTAACTACCTTAAAGCTATTAGAGACCTGTGGAATGACAAGTTTGAAAAGCCACCTGGTGAGTTTACCTTCATTCTTGAACAAAAGAAAAATTAACCATAAGTTTAAGAATTCAAAGAATTGGAAATAAATGGCAAAAAGCTAAATAGGATTTTGATCTAAGAAAGTTATAAACAAATTAAGGGTCCAGATAAATTTGGAATATTGAGACTTTTACTATGAGATTTTGGAATTAATGATATAAACAGCTTCTCATGGGAACCAAATTGTTTTGTGTATCTTAAGTCATAACAGAGATTTGAGACTGTATGATTTCAGAAATTGGACGTTAGAGAGGACTAAAGACTCCAGACAGAAAAGGAAAAGGAAAAAAAGTGTAAACTTGCCTTTAGTTTTGGTTAGTATGGAGATTTACAAAATGACACAAAATATTATAACATTTGAAATACTCCAGGAGATTCTTGAAGAATGAGGCCAGAAATTAGTGGCTGCAGTGTCAGCAATGTCAGTAGTTATGTCTGCTTCTATGGACAGACTATGTCCAAAAGATGTTAATGAAGGAATGACAGATGTGGAGTAAATTTTGCCTGATGCAGAAATATTAGAACCAGAAATACTGGAGAATAATAATAATAAAACAAGTGTGGATTATAAGACAGAGAAGACAGCTAAACTGGAAACACAAACAATAAGCTAAGAGAATGACCCAGATAAAGACTTCCTACTGGATATACAAAAGAAGTTGGTTAAAGCTTTGAAAACCAAAGTGGAAATACAAATGATAAACCAAGAGAATGAGCTGGATAATTATTTTTTTTACTGGATTTACAAAAGAGGTATGTTAAAGCCTTCAAGAAGTCTTTGGGAAGGAAAAAAGAAAAAATGAAGAGAGACCAAATCCTATAATAACATCTAAATGAATGAAAGATCAAGATTGTCAGAAGTAAAAGGAAGGAATAAAAAGTTGGTTTGCTTGACCGAGATTAAAATAAGACATGTTTTTATAAAGCTCTGGTAACCCTTTATGGACTTTTTGCTGACCCCAAGACTGAAAAGTTGATGACTTATGGATTTGCATATAGCTAAGGGATGAGTTATGGAAAGAAGAGATATTTATTTGTAACCTTATATGGGGTGAAGAGTTTGTTTATACTTATTATGATAAAGATCAGAAGTCACTTCTTTATATACTTCTTTTTCTTTTTCTTACTTTCTTCTTTCTTCTTTTTCTTTCTTTGCACTTTTTATTCTTTCTTTCTATTTCTCCTTCTTTCTCTGAGTTTAGTTTGTATTTGCTTTTCCTATTGTAATAAAATCTTCCATAAAAATTATTAAAAAGTACCTATAAGCCCTAAAAACCCTATAGAAGCTCAGTAGCCTACTTCAAAAGTTAATTTCTTAAAAGTTAAGTTGCAATAGTTCAACTGTAGTCAAATTTTATGTCTTCTATGATTTAACAGAAAGTAGATCAGCTTTCAGTTGCTTTTCTGTCATACCAGATTTCCCTGCATTCTAGCATAGCCAAATCCTACACAGTAACTGAACATTACTTTTTTGTGCACAGTTGTTATGTTTGTCCCTGACAACAAGGTGATTCTCTTTTCAAATCTCATTTGCTGAAAAGCACTCTAGTCAGACTCTTCTGGAAAACTTTGGATGCTAGGATCTGCGCCTAATTGAAAATTCACTACAAAAAAGTAAAAAAAAAAAAATCTTCCTGCTACTTTTCCCACCAATTCTGGCCCGTAGATTTCTCCTCTCCCCCATAGTATTCCTTCAAATTGCAAAGCTTGCTCCTCTCCCAGATTTGAGTCTGCTCCCTTCAACTATAAATCATCTGCACAGTATCCTGGCACTTTCTAAAGACTTATTCTGACTGTCACACTGATATTTTCCTACTATAAAGTCTTGACCAGAACTCTTGATTAATCATTTCCTTATAGAGCTTCAATCTATCAATTCAAGGTTGTTAAATTCTTGCCATTCCGTGCTAAGTATAATTTATAGTAACTATAACAAATGTGGGCTCACTAGCTCAAGCTCAATATAGAGTAGAAAAGCTAGGAATGTGGCCAGCAAGCACAACTCTGGCACAACCATGTCTTGCCACATATGAAGGAATATTCCCCAAGCAGAGCTAAGCTTCCCAAACAGCAGTGCCAATCCTCCTGGTGCCCTCTAAAACTCAGAGATCAGAGGCAGGAAAGCTATACCATCATACAAGGGCAAGTCAATGGTCTTTCTTTTAAGTCATGCATGGAGAGAAGAAGCTTTTTCAATGTGTTCTGGCCACCCTGGCACTCCACCAAAGGCAGTGATAAGAGGAGTCTGCCAACCCTCCGGGTGCCTCAGAAACTTCAGGAAGCAGAGGCAACAAAGCATGCCACGTGACCGGGGCAATCTCATAAATCACAAGATGCCCTCTTCAAATCTCCAATCTGAACTGAATTGGGGCTGGTTGTTGCTGTGGGGAAAATGGGAGGAGGAAGGAGTATTAGGTCTGTTCACCGCCTTGAGTTATTTATAAAAATTATAAAGGCGGGATAAAAATTAAACAAACAAACAAACAAACAATTGACAAAGGCCTAATTTCTTTGCTAAGACACAAATTGGCAGATTTGGTGCTGATAACATATTTATTTAAAAAGACCTTGCAAAAATAGGCAGTCTACACTCAAAGACAATTTGTTCTATTGGTACAGAATTAAACAGACATTGGAAGTATATATTGTAAAACCAACCTGTACTGATTTATGAAGTTCCCAGAAGAAAAGAAAAACTAAACGTTAAAAAGTTTAAAAAGACAAGGCACGTAGCTGGTGAGATCCTCTCACTGGAAAATTTGCACAAGTTCAGAGTTCATCTGCCTCTGAATGCCAGTTCTAAAGGACAAAGGTCGGCATCTTTATAAGCTTCAGCCTTCTATATTTCCTGTTTATGTGTGGATAAGAATGTATACCAGTCTACCCAAACTGGCATCTTCCTTTGGCCACTTTGGCTGAGAACTCTTAGAGGAAACCCTGACTGTTCTAGAGGGCACCAGTATGGGGAAAACTAGCTTCCATAATCTTGGGATATGAGGGCTAGGAGCATGCCCAGAAGGGGTGGAGCTTGTGGCACAATGCAAAATCAGCCTTTGGGACACCACTGCTGCGTTCTTTGAATTTAAAGCAGCTAGCTTCATGGAAGGAGCATAAAGTTCTTTCCAGATGTCAAAACTGATTTCTTAAAGAGAATGTTTTAAGGTAGATGAAGACGAAGGTGAGGACCACATGTATCCCTGGGGCTACAGGTTGCTCACCTGAATACCCACATGCAAATGATTATGAGATAGTGGGAAACAATAGAGGAGGGATTGACTGGCTCAGATCCCATTTGTGGGCTTCCATTCAGGGAACTGTGGAATCCACCTACTATCCTAGATGAATGTTTGAATGTTTGATCCAATCCAATCCTTGATCCAAGATGCTGTGTTCTTAAGCTCTAAATACATATTTACTGCAGAAGTATATGCAGCTTTGTGCTCCCTTTAAATGATGCTGCTTTACAGTTAAGCTATCTCTCCCCATCCCCACCCTTCAAGACCTTATCATGTGGTCTCTACATTTGCTTAGGCAGGACCACAGTTGGATATATTTCATAAACAGCATTTCTGGATAAACAATGTTTGACTGTGCAGATGGAGACCTTACCTGCATCAGACTAGTGAAATGTGAAGGAGGCAGGAAGGAAGAAATCTGCTATTTTTCTTTGAAATGCAGCCACTTGCTGAGTGTTACAGAGCAAGCTCTGGCAGAGCCTGAAAGAGGAAAACAGCCATGTTAGTCATCTAGTTATAATGTACTATTTTCAATTCTTACTTTCTTTCCTAGCCCTTTTACAATAGATCAAGAAAGTTATACAACCTTTATTCCCTGATCATTAGTTTCCATTCTTTGACTCAGCCACATGCAGTATGGCTGACCATTGTTGATTTTTTTTCTTTTTTCATTTAACTGCCTTGTGTAGATTTTCCATTAAGCCCACTTCACCTTAATCAGATATCCAATTCATTGAACAAGGTATGTATAATTAAAAGTGAGTTGCTGTTGATTGGAATTATTTATTTACAAGAAGAGGTCACTCAAGGACTACTGGCCATAATAGCTAAGTGTAAGTGCTGAATACATTGAACTTTTAGCCTAGTGTTTTATATGAACCAGGCCTATGCAATAAATGTGAACCCAGAGCCATAGACTAATGGAGTAAACTATGGTAATGTAGACCTCTGCAAGCCTACCATATGAACTTAGCCATAGAGTCAGTCTACATCTGAACACAAGGTGCAAAGGACAAGCTTTACAAGCTCAGCTGCTAAGCCTGGTCTTGGTCTTTAATATTCTGCTGCACTGCAGCTATACGGTTCTCTGGTTTTCCTCCCTCTCATTTTTTGACTAATTCCAGAATTGCCCTTAGTGTTAGCTTGTGACAATTCAGAATAAAACAGTATTTCTTTGAAATATGTTGTTAGCAGCTGTTGTTGTTTATTCGTTTAGTCGCTTCCGACTCTTCGTGACTTCACGGACCAGCCCACGCCAGAGCTTCCTGTCGGTCGTCAACACCCCCAGCTTCCCCAGGGACGAGTCCGTCACCTCTAGAATATCATCCATCCATCTTGCCCTTGGTCGGCCCCTCTTCCTTTTGCCTTCCACTCTCCCTAGCATCAGCATCTTCTACAGGGTGTCCTGTCTTCTCATTATGTGGCCAAAGTATTTCAGTTTTGCCTTTCATATCATTCCCTCAAGTGAGCAGTCTGGCTTTATTTCCTGGAGGATGGACTGGTTTGATCTTCTTGCAGTCCAAGGCACTCTCAGAATTTTCCTCCAACACCACAGTTCAAAAGCATTGATCTTCCTTCTCTCAGCCTTCCTTATGGTCCAGCTCTCGCAGCCATATGTTACTACGGGGAACACCATTGCTTTAACTATGCAGACCTTTGTTGTCAGTGTGATGTCTCTGCTCTTAACTATTTTATCGAGATTTGTCATTGCTCTTCTCCCAAGGATTAAGCGTCTTCTGATTTCCTGACTGCAGTCAGCATCTGCAGTAATCTTCGCACCTAGAAATACAAAGCCTTTCACTGCCTCTACGTTTTCTCCCTCTATTTGCCAGTTATCAATCAAGCTGGTTGCCATAATCTTGGTTTTTTTGAGGTTTAGCTGCAAGCCAGCTTTTGCACTTTCTTCTTTCACCTTCATCGTAAGGCTCCTCAGTTCCTCTTCGCTTTCAGCCATCAAAGTGGTATCATCTGCATATCTGAGATTGTTAATGTTTCTTCCAGCGATTTTAACTCCAGCCTTGGATTCCTCAAGCCCAGCATGTCGCATGATGTGTTCTGCATACAAGTTGAATAGGTAGGGTGAGAGTATAAAGCCCTGCCGTACTCCTTTCCCAATCTTAAACCAGTCCATTGTTCCATGGTCTGTTCTTACTGTTGCTCCTTGGTCGTTATACAGATTCTTCAGGAGGCATACAAGATGACTTGGTATCCCCATACCACTAAGAACTTGCCACAATTTGTTATGGTCCACACAGTCAAAGGCTTTAGAATAGTCAAGAAAACAGAAATAGATGTTTTTCTGAAACTCCCTGGCTTTTTCCATTATCCAGCGGATATTGGCAATTTGGTCCCTAGTTCCTCTGCCTTTTCTAAACCCAGCTTGTACATCTGGCAATTCTCGCTCCATGAATTGCTGAAGTCTACCTTGCAGGATCTTGAGCATTACCTTACTGGCATGTGAAATGAGTGCCACTGTTCCATAGTTTGAACATTCTTTAGTGTTCCCCTTTTTTGGTATGGGGATATAAGTAGTTTTTTTCCTGTCTGATAGCCATTCTTGTGTTTTCCAAATTTGCTGGCATATAGCATGCATTACCTTGACAGTATCATCTTGCAAGATTTTGAACAGTTCAGCTGGGATGCCATCGTCTCCTGCTGCCTTGTTATTAGCAATGCTTCTTAAGGCCCATTCAACCTCACTCTTCAGGATGTCTGGCTCTAGTTCACTGACCACACTGTCAAAGCTATCCCTGATATTGTTATCCTTCCTATACAGGTCTTCTGTATATTCTTGCCACCTTTTCTTGATCTCTTCTTCTTCTGTTAGGTCCTTGCCATCTTTGTTTTTGATCATACCCATTTTTGCCTGGAATGGTTCTAATTTTCTGGAAGAGGTCTCTTGTCCTTCCTATTCTATTGTCTTCTTCCACTTCCACGCATTGCTTGTTTAAAAATAATTCCTTATGTTAGCAGCTATATGGTTTTATTATTTTTAACAGATGTAAGCATGGAGGCTGTTCTAGGTTAGCACTTCAGTGTGATTTGTGGGACTTGAGCTTTATTTTTTCCACTAGGTTAGATCCTAGTCCAGATCAGCCTTCTCTTGTGTCTGCAACTTACTTTGTTTTGCTGATGCTTTTTTATCTTAAGCACACAGGGGCAATTGAATCAGGAAACTGCACTTGGAACAGGAGTTTTAAACTTTACCCTAGCAGTTTGCTTTCTGAAATTCAGCCATCACATAATGGCTTTTAAAAGTATCTATTGGAAGGAATTGAGTCTTCCCCTCCCCCCTGGTGAGCCTCTAGAGAACATGAATTTTCACAGAAAAGGCTGGGGAAATTTTAAAGTCTCCCCAAGAATGTTACATTACTTTAATGTAATGTAGTACATAACCTGATTCTAAATCTAGGTGTACAGCCCATGGCACAATCAATATCATCATCATCATCATCATGATGTTAGGATTTTCTGAATTTCATAACTCTAATCTAGTGGAATGTATCAGACTTTCATTACATTAAGAGGGAAAGAAAGGCATAGCTGCTGCTCGTTGTTCATTTCTTCCCCAGCGTGATGACTGGCAGATGTGAAGTCCTACAGCAGTCCTCAGCAAAAGCCAGCAGGGGCAATGGAAAAAAGTGAAATGGTGATTTCTGGAGTGTTGAATATGGGATAGAAGGAATTTCTGTAATGTGATCTTAAAGAGGGAGGAGCGATAAGTTTGTAACTGCTGCAAACAAGATCAGAAGTCTCTTCTGTAATTAACTTCTTTTTCTTTTCTTTTTCTAATTGATTTCTGTCCTTTTTCCTTTATCTTGTTTCTTTTTTCTAACTTTTCTTTATATATTTTACATTTATCTTTTATCTATGTAAAAATCTTCAATAAATCACACACACACAGAAACGTACCAGCAGAGGCAATGATCAAATTGACAGGCATTGTATTCCAAAGGGCACACCCTCGAGGGAGACTGTTTTAAAGTAAATGCTATTTGCCCACAGAAGTAGTGGTATGCCCAGCACTAAAAAAGTAATATCCAAAGGGAATGAACCTTTGTTTAGTTGAGCAAGTCACTTCTTAAGAACTTAACTAAAATGTATCAGAAACATCTTTTTTCTCACTTCTGGACTTAAAACAGGAGTACACAATCTATTGGCAGCATGTGGCCTCCTTGCACCCAATTTACAGGCCACCAGAATCCTGAGATCACAGTGCAAAAAAGGCCAAAATTCAGTGCAATTTTTGCCCCACCCTTCAAAATAAGTGTGGAAATGAGAGAGGAAGGTTCCTTGGTGGTCAATTACTTGAAATTTACAAAAATGGCTGTCACACAGGACATAATAAATAATTTAAAAATAAATAAATAAATAATCTACCACCCAGAGTCCATTGAAGTTGGGTGGCCAATAAATTTAAACAAATATAACAATAATAATAATAAGTTACAAAACACCAATTTATCAGAATGCTACCTGCTACCTCATCTGATAATCCTCCTGTGTAACAGTCCCAACTATGCCTGGTTTCCTTTGTTCCTTCTTCACTGCCTAAGTGCTAGCCTGGTTCTGCCTGTCATTTTAAGTTCCTGAGGAGGTTTATTGGACCCATTTGGGTCTTAGGGGCATTCTGCAGCTAAAGATGACACCAGAAGCTTATGGTTTAGTTTGCATATGCCAACTCTCCTCTTCCATTTAAAAATTTTAAAATGGGATGCTCTGTGAAAGAACACAAGTTGCATTTGCATAGCCCTCCTCTACCTGCAGGGAATCCAGGGCAACATACATGAGTCTGATTCCATTTTATCCTTGCAATAGTCTTGCAAAAGAGATTTGGCTTGGAGATTAGGAGAACACAAGATTACCTCATAAAGTTCATAACTAAATAGAATCTTAATTGGGGCTTCCGTTCAATGGATGAAGCACTAGGCAACACAGGCAGTTCGTATCCTATTCTCTTTTTAAAATGGTAGCTAGCACTTCCTTATATGCTTGGTTTCTAAACATGCCTTCTCTGCTGTAGCTCCCGCCCTTTGGAACATCCTTCCCACAGAGGTCCGACAGGCCCCTTCGTTCCTGGACTTCCGAAAATGACTAAAGACCTGGTTTTGTCAGCAGGCTTGGAATGGGAGGGGGAATAGTTATACCTGGGAATGGCTAGCGCCCTAAGTGATTTTGAGGGGCTTGCTACACTCACGGACTGATTAAAATCTCTTGCCACTTAGATTTTACTATATTCTTACTTTATTGTATTGTTATACTGAAATGGTTTTACGTTTTAATTGCATTTTATTGAAAACTGCCCAGAGTCCCCCATGAGGGGGAGATGGGCAGTGAATAAATTTATAAACAAACAAACAAACAAACAAATAAATTTAGGCTGCAATATTACCATTTATCTGGAAAGGGACTTAAAGTTGTAGGGCTTATTTCTAAGTAGGCAAATGTACGGCTGTGCTGTCAGTGGGTTGGATGTTTCATTGTTGGAGTCTGTTCTGCCAAGAGAATGCGTCCTAACCAACACCCCCCCACCCCCCGCAAACTCTGTGCATCTCATACATCTGCTTCATGAAGTTTGGGGACCCTTATAGAAGATTTAGGGTGTGCTCCAGATGGTGATGAGGGAATTCCTGTTGCATGATTGGAAGTCTATTCATGTAATAGAGAGGGCATGCTACAAACCCTGCTGGTAAGGGAATTCCACCTGGTGGGGTCCAGGAGGCGGGCCTTCTCTGCAGTGGCACCCGCCCTCTGGAACATTCTGCCCCCGGAGGTGAGGCAGGCCCCTTCGCTCCCGGCATTCCAGAAGAACTTGAAGACCTGGTTCTGCCACCTCGCTTGGGGTGGGAGGGGCACCAGTTCTTCTTGGGGGTGGCTAGTATCATAGATCTCCCCCCAACAAATAAGACCTTCACTGCTTGGATTTTATATCTATTTTATCTTTATTTATTGGTCTATTTATATTGTAATTTATATGTTTTAATTCTGATTTTATTGTAAACTGCTCAGAGTCCCCTTTTTGGGAGAGATGGGCGGTGATAGAAATTTGAAGAATAAATAAATAAATAAATAATATGCAGCCTAATTTTACACATACACACACCCCAATCTGTATCTGTATTGACAGGCTTCTTTCCCTTTACTTTCCTACATTAGTTAAGATAACTAACATGACCCCTTCCCATTGTCTTCAAGAAATATTAAACCTTTTTTTTTCCTTTATTCTACTTGAGTCACTAGCTTTGTACTGGAACATGATACTATGTTTCTTCAGATGGCCCTGTGTGATCTTATTTATTCTCCAAAGTCAGAAGACAAACTTATAAACAACCCTTATATTTTCCATGATCAAGAAAGAAAAGAATGATTCCCCTTCCCCTACTGACTGATTCATCTAGAGATTTTAGAGGCACCTCTCTCTCTCCCTCTGTGTGTGTGTGTGAGAGAGAGAGAGAGAGAAACTCCAAGGAAATTTATCATCTTGGACCATTTGTGTTGTTTCTCTCTCATATCCTCACACAAAACAGTCTCCACTTTCCAGGTTTCTTCCTGAGGCCACAACCAAATCTTACAACAGGTGCTTGGCTGCTGCCAAAAGCAGCAGCTTAAAATCCCCAACTCTTTCCCCTTCCTGTTGTCCTGTACCTTTCAGTTCTGCAAAGCATGTTTATGAATAAAAAGGCTAAGGGAGCATTTCACTGGCTGCCATGTTTGGAAAGAACCCTGCAGCAGAATCATCTCTATTATTGGACACTATGAAGTTGGGGAGGCCCAGAAGGAAATTTTCTAGAAGGAAGGAAGTCTTGTTGCAATCACTGTGCTTTACTTCTGTATTAGTATGTGCAGACAGAATTGCTATCTTCCATGAACATAATGAATCACACCCTCTCCTTGTTTAGTGACCACATTCCATTCTAATGACCTGGTCATTAAACAAAATGTTCACTAAGTGAACACATGAGAGAGAGAGAGGGAGAATGAGAATGGGAGGGGGAGAGAGACTGTGAAGATCACTGGTTGCTGCCATCTCATTCAGATAAAGTTCCCTCATACAGTGTCCTGTGCCTGACCTGTGTTTTTCCTTTTTTTGCCCCATCTCAGGGCAGAGAGATTGCTTAAACAAGCTATCTCTTCCTGAGCTGCTTTTCTCTGTAGCACAGCACTTCCCTAAAATGTGCTAACTTTTTCAAACCAAAATTCAGTTGAACAAATTTAATTTCTAGGGTTGAAAAAAATATATATTTGGCTTAGTTGTGTTCTCCTTTTATTCATTTCAGGCTCATCAACTGTTTTTTTTCCCTCTATTATGGCTCTATCTAGTTTTTTGAAGGGCACCCCGCCGCACAGGATTCCCTAATCCCAAATGTGTTCTTCCTGTTTTATAGCAACAAATCTTCTAAATTAGTTCTGTTTGCTGCATAGACAGAATTTTTCCTCATTATCCTAAACTAGCAGCAATTATTTTCATGTGATATCTCTAACCTCTAGTATTTTCAGAGAGAGGATAATCTCTGCTTACTCTGTGCACACCTCACATTCTTTTGGAAGGTCTCATAAAATATGGTGCTGAATGCTTTAGACCATGATTACTGAATGAGTTTTTCTTTGCTGTTTTTTGGTGGTGAGTGTCATCACAGCTTAGTCTAACAAATGTTGCTTTAGATTCAATGTTCTAAATGGATGAACTGATTAAAGAGGAGAAAGGGAGTTCTCCAATAAAGAATACACACAGAGAGATACATATATAAACACACACAACTTAGGTACATATTAAATCAATTAGTTTATAAATGAATAAACAATTTGGTTTTATAAACTATGATCCAGCTCATTTATCATCTTTCTTCTATGGTAAAATGCCCTAACCCTCTTCCCTTGTTCTGTATAGAAAGAAGACCCACTCTTCAATTGTCTATGATGCTGCTAGGGCTACAAATCTAAGGCCTCGTAGTCTGGAAGGCCCTAGGCAGGAGGAAGTGAGAGGCTGTGGGCAGATGGTGGCAGTGAGGATGTCAAGAACGAGGTGTTACTCATGGCCAGAGTAGCTATGGAAAGATGGGCAGGAAATAAGTGGGGGAAGGTGGGTCCATGGAAGTTGGGAGCTGAAGGCACATTGCACAAGACCTTCTCAATATTAATGGTGCCACTTACATTAGGCCTTTGTGAATCACCCTTGATTCAATTCAAATTCGAGATGGGCGATTCAAAGATGGCCTGACTTGCTTCAAGTTTGCATGCCCTTGTTCAAAAGCAAACTGATTCAATTCAAACCATTGGGAGATTTGATTTGAGAAAAGATTCATCCATAGGCTAGAATAGGGGAGCTTCCAAATATCTGCAGCTGCTTCGTTCATTTTATTTTATTTTATTTTATTTTATTATTTTATTTTATTTGTTTCTGAGTGAATGAAATGAAAATAGCAGCATGACAGACTGTTTAGAGGCATGCCAAGTTTCAGCCTGATGCCTTCAAAAGTTTCACCACATTAAAATGTTGAAATATTCCTCCTGCATCTCTTTTAAGTCAAAGCTAGCTGGGATAAGGAAAGGACAGTACAGCAGCCTTAAAACTGTTCAGCAAGCAACATGTAAAGTTGGACAGAACCAATGCAGAAAGTGTCTTACTCCAACTTAAAAATAAAGACTTTCAGGAAATGGGAAAAAAATACATTCTTTTCCACTTTCTTTTCAGGGATGCCAGACTTGCCATGATACTGTGGAGTAGGGTAGCTGTGCTACCTCTGATTATTGTGTTTTGTGAGGTGTCAGGAGGATTGACTGAGGTGGTTGTCAAACCTGGCCACCTCTGGGAAAGATCCCTTCATTACTGGCTTTAGGAAAGACCAAAGCTGGGCAGGGCATATTAGCATGGCTTGCTTGGCCCCTTCCAGCTAGGACTTTTCTAGCCTCTACTAGCTGGTTGGGTGAATACTGTGGATTGTGGGCTATGATAGTTAATTAAATAGTTAGCTGGTCAGAAGAGGGAGGTGAAGGAATCTAGTGCAGTGAGATTAAAATGGCTCAGAAATAGCCATTTAGCCTCAGAGAAAAAGCCCCAAGTAAGTGGAAGTTGTAGCTGTTCCCCCACCACCCCATTCTAAAAGTAAATGTTTAAGCCAGCACCCAGAAGGGTTCACCTGGTGTTCATTCAGTTCTTGTTGACAGCCTTAACTTCTGGAATCCTTCAGAATGTAAAAGTAAGTTTTGTCCCAAGGGCGTGTATTGGAATTGGCCAGCCTTGAGTCCTTATTCAGAGTGCTGAGAGCTTATCTGATCTTCCAGCTGTGTTAGCAGGACCAGCACAGAAGTAACATACCATCAGCAGTAGAAAGATCAAAGTTCAGGCTTGTGTCTGTCTACTTTAAATAAGCTGAGAGATGAGAAAGGGAATGATGCCCAAAGCAACATTACCTTGCTACCCCAAAAGAACTCTAATAGGCAGAGATTTTAATGACTGGACTCACAGACCAGCTATTCTTGTCAGTGTCAGAGAGCCCATCACACCAATCAATTCCCTCCCACTAGTGTTTTCCATATATGGATGAAAAATTGCAATATTTTACATCGCAACCCCAGAAGCAATGGAAAAACCATCAGACCTGCAAAGCACTTCAAAAGGATGTGAAGTACTTGGCAGCCACGGGTTTTGATTTGCTGTATTGAAGTAAGACTCTGCTTTGATTTGTGACTCTGCTTCAGTGGTTGATTCAGTTGAAGTTTTATCAAATAAACTCTCTCCTTTGAAGCTTTGCACAGCGCTCCAATAGCTACCTACTCAGAAGGAAATCTCACTGCACTTAATGGAGCTTACTTCCAGGAAAACTGATATGGGGTGTCAGTCTTATATGCTATCCATCCGTATGTATGGGACAGACTCATCAATAGCATATCCCAAGACATACAGCAGAAGTGAACTTTCTGAAAAAAAAATCCCACAAAAATAAATTTATTTATCATGGGAATTTGTTCACGGTCCAAAGCATTATGGATGATGACATTATTATTATAATAATAATTATTATTATTATTATGATGATGTTGACATTGGCCTGGATGTCAACCCAACCTTACGGAAATTTCAATGTGTCCACCCATAAAGGTGAACTCTATTCATGAAGAACTATAGGAAAAAGTCTCCTTCCTTTTGTGATTTTCTTGATTTCTCTCCCCTCCCCCCGACCGCCAGCTATAAAGTGGAAAAGTTCTGTAGGCTGTCAGGGTACATTGCATAGAACTCTAGCGCATTATCTTTTCACATTTGAAAAAAGTACCCTGAAGAATGCTAGGCATTTACATTTTGATCAAAGTAAACAAATCCTTGCTCATTGGTTCATAATCTACATACAAATACGAAGCAAATGGAAGGGAACTTGGAGGAAAAGGGATTATTTGGCACTCAGTAGGCAAAGCTAGAAGTAGCATCAAACAGAGAACAAAAGGGAAATCTATACAATTGCTAACTCAAAGCTAAAGAAAAAAACCCCAAAGGATCAAAACAGAACAACATCAAGAGGAAAATGCCAGAACAATAAAGAGAAAGACAGAAAAGTTGGTAGTGGGAAATGGGTTTTAAATAATTTCTTTAAAAGGACAAAGAAAGGGCCTAAGGAATGTCCAAGGGGAGAAAGTTTGATGCATAAGGATTTGCAGGAAAGGAAAAGAGGAGATGAGAAGCAACACAAGGGAGTATAGGTTTAGTCTGAAGATTAGTATTTGATGAATAGGAGGAGCAAAGGGAAGTCTAGGGGAAAGAGTAACAAATACAGATGAAACAGATATATCCGTATCTTAATATAAGACACTCTGGGTAATAAGCTGTTGCAATCCTATATGCTGTAGATAGACAGTGATGCTTATTTCTAAGTAGACTCACATAGGACTGTGCTTTAGAAACCTGTTATATGGGCTACAAAAAGTGAAATTCTTTCTGAATGAATGGAATGGAATGGAAAAAAGGCTTCTTACCAAGTTACTAAAGTCTAGGTGTTTCTGTCACAAAAACTGGATCACCTGGAAATTCAGTTTTTTGCTGAGAGCAAATCTGGACTCATTCTTCAGTCATGGCGAAATAGCCCTGTGGTGCCCCATCCTTGCTCGTGACAAATCTGATAAGAGTTACAGCTGCTCCTCGCTCCTCCTTCTATGCAGAGATTGAAAATCAAGTTCTTTCCAGAAGGCCCAGTGAAAAGGCATTTTTAAAAATCGACCCATTTTTAAAAAAATTGATCACAGGTAGCATAAAGACCATAGAATAAAATTCAAAAAGATGTCACAGTATGTGAAGTTCACAGCTAAAGTCTTCAAGCCCTTAAGCCTCTCTGGCTGAGGAAAGCGCAGTTTGCAAGTATGATAAGATCCAGTAATGAAATAAATAAAAACTGTGCTGACAGTGAAAGCAGGAATAATACTGGATGTGCACTGCTCAGATTGTTCTCTCTCTCTCTGTCTCTCATCACATAACATACACCACATATGGTACTTTATAGTAGCCACAGCAAGTTCCAGTTTTGATGGGCCTTTCACTATGCCTGGAGTCCCAACTCTAACACTTCGCTTCCCTCAAATGGCCATCCATATATCGGCAGCTCAGATCAGGCTGGGCTCATTTAATCCTTTCCTTTGGGCTGCTTTTCTCTTCTAAGTTAGGCATTACAGCTTCTAATGGTTCCATGGTTCAAAAAAGACAGGCCTTGTTGGAAGACCAGGCCTTTTCTCTTCTTTTTTTGTCCCTATGCATCAAACAACAGTTTGGGATATCAGATGAGGCGTGGATGTAAATTAGAAGAACTACCGATCTACCTACTCAGCAAGTCGCTGCTGTAGTTAATGCAAACCAAAGCAAACCCAGAAAACAATGGGAGAACTCATCAGAGTCTCCATTATCATCCTTAGGAACAAAAAAATCCAACTGAGCAAGGGCTCAGGTGAATTTCCTGCTCACTTCATATCAACCCTATTTCTCAATAATCCCCAAATTCTCCGAACTGGGGAAATCTGTCAGAACCATGATCTAGTGGCAAGAGCGCTAGCTACTCCTTGTCACTTTGTCACAAAGCTCATATTAAGAAAACTCAAGAATCCTCCAAAAACTAAATATTTTTAATAACCAAAATATATACATTGAATGTCCCTGAGGTAGGACAGAATATAAACTGAAATATAACACAGTTTTATTGTTTGGGAAAATGTGGTCCTCAAAGGCCTTAGTGGTGCTATAAGAAATATTTTTTTTTTTGTTAATTTTTCTGCCATTATCTCAAGAATACATACTGGACTATCATATGCCTTTATTTAATTGGGAGAGGGCATTCAACTGGATCACTTCCAGTATAACTTAGCTTGCAAAGCCAATCTGGTGTCACAATCGTATGTGTACAGTATTAAGTTATGGTGAGATGCAGGTGAACCCAAAGCTAATCTGGTAGATCGGTTCATGGATTCCACATGAATATCTTGACCTTGTTGTCACTCACTGTATGTTGTACAAACTGAGAAGATTCAATAACTGGCTAGGCTTTAGGCTCAAATCCAAGGTTCTTTTTTTTAAGTAGATGGGAAAGCATGCAAACTTTCAACAAGCTAGTAAAATTGCTTGAGTTGATAGTGGCTTGTCCGACTGAAATTCACCATTTGGATGAGAGCTTCTTCTTTCATATCCACTAAGCTCTGTCTTCTAAATTACTCAGCAGTCCTAAAATATTCACATTCATATTTGCAAAGGATTGTTACCTTGTCGTGGTGCTGGAGCTTGAGCACCTCAATGATGCCATGAGCTAAACCGTGAAGGGCCACCCAAGACGGGAAGGTCATGACAGAGAGGTCAGACTAAATGCGATCCCTGGGGAAGGTAATGGCAACCCACCCCAGTATTCTTGCCGTGAAAACTAAATGGATGAGTACAACCAGAGATATGTCGGTATACCATCGGAAGATGAGACCCCCAGGTCGGAAGATGGTCAAAATGCCAATGGGGAGGAACAGAGGATGAGCTCAACTAGCCCCAGACGTGATGACGCAGCTAGCTCAAAGCCGAAAGGACGGCTAGCGGCCGACGGTGCTGGTGGTGAACGGCGAATCCGATGTTCTAAGGATCAACACACCATTGGAACCTGGAATGTAAGATCTATGAGCCAGGGCAAATTGGATGTGGTTATTGGTGAGATGTCAAGATTAAAGATAGACATTGTGGGCGTCAGTGAACTGAAATGGACTGGAATGGGCCACTTCACATCAAATGACCACCAGATCTACTACTGTGGACAAGAGGACCACAGAAGAAATGGAGTAGCCTTCATAATTAATAGTCAAGTGGCTAAAGCAGTGCTTGGATACAACCCAAAAAACGACAGAATGATCTCAATTTGAATTCAGGGCAAGCCATCTAACATCACAGTGATCCAAATATACGCCCCAACCACAAATGCTGAAGAAGCTGAAGTAGAGCAGTTCTATGAGGATCTGCAGCACCTACTGGACGACACGCCTAAAAGAGATGTTATTTTCATCACGGGAGACTGGAATGCTAAGGTGGGCAGTCAAGTGACACCTGGAATTACAGGTAAGCATGGCCTGGGAGAACAAAACGAAGCAGGACATAGGCTGATAGAATTTTGCCAAGACAATTCACTCTGCATAACAAACACTCTCTTCCAACAACCTAAGAGACAGCTTTATACATGGACTTCACCAGATGGACAATACCGAAATCAGATTGACTACATCCTTTGCAGCCAAAGGTGGCGGACATCTGTACAGTCGGTAAAAACAAGGCCTGGAGCTGACTGTAGTTCCGATCACAAACGTCTTCTTGCACAATTTAGGATCAGACTAAAGAGATTAGGGAAGACCCACAGATCAGCTAGATATGAGCTCACTAATATTCCTAAGGAATATGCAGTGGAGGTGAAGAATCGATTTAAGGGACTGGACTTAGTAGATAGGGTCCTGGAAGAACTCTGGACAGAAGTTCTCAACATTGTTCAGGAGGCGGCAACAAAATACATCCCAAAGAAAGAGAAAACCAAGAAGGCAAAATGGCTGTCTGCTGAGACACTAGAAGTAGCCCAAGAAAGAAGGAAAGCAAAAGGCAAGAGCGATAGGGGGAGATATGCCCAATTAAATGCAAAATTCCAGAGGTTAGCCAGAAGAGATAAGGAATTATTTTTAAACAAGCAATGCGCGGAAGTGGAAGAAGACAATAGAATAGGAAGGACAAGAGACCTCTTCCAGAAAATTAGAAACATCGGAGGTAAATTCCAGGCAAAAGTGGGTATGATCAAAAACAAAGATGGCAAGGACCTAACAGAAGAAGAAGAGATCAAGAAAAGCTGGCAAGAATATACAGAAGACCTGTATAGGAAGGATAACAATATCGGGGATAGCTTTGATGGTGTGGTCAGTGAGCTAGAGCCAGACATCCTGAAGAGTGAGGTTGAGTGGGCCTTAAGAAGCATTGCTAATAACAAGGCAGCAGGAGACGACGGCATCCCAGCTGAACTGTTCAAAATCTTGCAAGATGATGCTGTCAAGGTAATGCATGCTATATGCCAGCAAATTTGGAAAACACAAGAATGGCCATCAGATTGGAAAAAATCAGCTTATATCCCCATACCAAAAAAGGGGAACACTAAAGAATGTTCAAATTATCGAACAGTGGCACTCATTTCACATGCCAGTAAGGTAATGCTCAAGATCCTGCAAGGTAGACTTCAGCAATTCATGGAGCGAGAATTGCCAGATGTACAAGCTGGGTTTAGAAAAGGCAGAGGAACTAGGGACCAAATTGCCAATATCCGCTGGATAATGGAAAAAGCCAGGGAGTTTCAGAAAAACATCTATTTCTGTTTTATTGACTATTCTAAAGCCTTTGACTGTGTGGACCATAACAAATTGTGGCAAGTTCTTAGTGGTATGGGGATACCAAGTCATCTTGTCTGCCTCCTGAAGAATCTGTATAACAACCAGGTAGCGACAGTAAGAACAGACCACGGAACAACAGACTGGTTTAAGATTGGGAAAGGAGTATGGCAGGGCTGTATACTCTCACCCTACCTATTCAACTTGTATGCAGAACACATCATGCAACATGCTGGGCTTGAGGAATCCAAGGCTGGAGTTAAAATCGCTGGAAGAAACATTAACAATCTCAGATATGCAGATGATACCATTTTGATGGCTGAAAGTGAAGAGGAACTGAGGAGCCTTATGATGAAGGTGAAAGAAGAAAGTGCAAAAGCTGGCTTGCAGCTAAACCTCAAAAAACCAAGATTATGGCAACCAGCTTGATTGATAACTGGCAAATAGAGGGAGAAAATGTAGAAGCAGTGAAAAACTTTGTATTCCTAGGTGCAAAGATTACTGCAGATGCTGACTGCAGTCAGGAAATCAGAAGACGCTTAATCCTTGGGAGAAGAGCAATGACAAATCTTGATAAAATAGTTAAGAGCAGAGACATCACACTGACAACAAAGGCCCGCATAGTTAAAGCAATGGTGTTCCCCGTAGTAACATATGGCTGCGAGAGCTGGACCATAAGGAAGGCTGAGCGAAGGAAGATCGATGCTTTTGAACTGTGGTGTTGGAGGAAAATTCTGAGAGTGCCTTGGACTGCAAGAAGATCAAACCAGTCCATCCTCCAGGAAATCAAGCCAGACTGCTCACTTGAGGGAACGATATTAAAGGCCAAACTGAAATACTTTGGCCACATAATGAGAAGACAGGACACCCTGTAGAAGATGTTGATGCTAGGGAGAGTGGAAGGCAAAAGGAAGAGGGGCCGACCAAGGGCAAGGTGGATGGATGATATTCTAGAGGTGACGGACTCGTCCCTGGGGGAGCTGGGGGTGTTGACGACCGACAGGAAGCTCTGGCGTGGGCTGGTCCATGAAGTCACGAAGAGTCAGAAGTGACTAAATGAATAAACAACAAATTTATCTATGTTCCTGGGAAAAAATCGAATTTGTTCAACAATCTTCAGGCATCTCAGGGGAATTGATGTGACTGCTGGGAATTGGGGTTCATCAACATCTGACAGTCATGGGTTGTCCACCCCACCCCATTCCAACCCCAATGCTAGAGCCTTTGGGCATGGAATGTCCTGTTATGGTGAATGGCATCAGGTCTGACAACCTTCAGATACTTTCAGAAAATTATTTGTAACACAGTACTGAAAGGAAAAGTAAAATCTCCATTGAGATGACCTCTATTCCTGGTGTTTTCATGACACATCCATGTGATTTTCTTGGCAACAATATGGGTTTGGTTTGTCATTGCCTTCTTCTGGAATCCTTTTTAAACTTACCAATTCAGTCTACAGCCTTGGGATTTCCTGCTAGCCCATCTACTAATCTAGTTCTTATTCTACTGAGCTTTTCAAAATCAGCCAAGCTGAGCTTGTGCTGCCACTTAATAGATACTTAAATAAATTAATTTAACAATATCCATGGAAGGAAGCCCAATACAGTGGCAGAAAGAAGGACAAGGTTCCAAACCAATTTTTTGCCAGTTATGTAGACCCTATTACATTCCCTAGATTCTGGAATACTTCTTTATATGTAAAAGGACTGCAACAGGAGGTGGAAAAATTGCCTTTCCCACAATTTTGTTGGTAGGAATATCCCATGAATAGGTACTTAGAGGATATACTTAGAGCATTACTTAGGAACTAAGCCATTATACAGTATAGTTTATACAGAATTAAAAAATTTGGAAACACTGTTGGTGATCCTGAAACAAAATGTTTGATTTCCATGGAAGAAGGAAGAGAAAGTTTGGATAGCATTCATAAGATTTAAAAATAACAGTTTATTGGCACTGTTTTCTCTAAGGCTCAAATTTTCTCTCAAGTAACCATTTTTTCCTTCTATCTATCTAACTATCTATCTAGCTAGCTAGCTTCTACTATCTGGGCCATAAATATTGTCAACAGATCTAGAAATTATTATTAGTAAATTACAACAATAGAATAAATACTTCAGATCAAAGCATAACGTAATGGATGAACTAATTATGTAGAGATGATAAATGATAGTCTCTAGTCATGCAATTAAATGTCCTGGTAATGCATTGTATCTCTTCCAGGGTGACTTAAATTATTTATTTGTAAGCAATTTTATAATCCTGGAGAGTGGGTAACTAGTAGCACACACCTTGTCATATGGTCAGTTGCTTGGAAAAAGTGACCAGAAAATGAATGGTTGATGGTTAAATATTTCTACACTAAATAAGTGAAAGTCTTCTTTTAATGTGTGACTCATTCAGCATTTTGAAGACTGAATAGGCAGTTGCTTAAATGTTGGGATTGCTGAATTAGCATGGATATATAAACCTATTTGACTGATTTTCATATTCTATGGAACATGATTCCTTTTCTTTGTGGAAAAGAAGACCAGATTTCTTTTAATGTGGAAACCCTGGACACACTCATCCAAAAGCAATGTCAATTAAACTTGGTGGGGTTTACATGATTTATGAGTGCATCCTAAGTGGCACTTCACACTTTTGATAACAATATGAAATATAGTAGGTAGAGTATTCATTTCCCATCATCTTTTTTTTCATTAGTACTAACCCATGAAGTAGTTTTAATATATTCCTAAACGAAGTATTTGTTCCATATTTGGAGCAAAAGCTTATTAAATTTTAAATTCAAGAACAGAATGTTCATTATTGATGAAATTAAGGCCATGTTAGTTTGCTTTTTTGGCTATTATCATGCCCTTTCATTGACACTCAGTAGATAAATGCTGATTTGAGTACCTAAAAGTGTGCTTGGCTGTATTCCTATAAATAGAGCATAAATAGAGCTTTCCTTGTCCTTTCATTGATTTTAAACCAGAAGACACAGAAGAACAAACTATAACAATCTTTCAGTGTTCCCAGTAAGAGGCAAGTTTCATCCAGGTCCTGAAAGTGCCATGGTACAAATCCCATTAAAACCTACTTGTTCATTGTAAATACCGTTAACCATTTTTTCAATGCTATTTTTGGTCTATTACTACATTGTGAATGCTTCAACGTGGCCTAAAATGCTTCTTCACAAAAACATAATGCATGGTTAATGAATGCTCATGTCTACTTCCTCTGACCCATCTGCTAAGCCCATCTTTCTCTTTAAACCATTGCTTATTCCTGCTATTCCAATCAGAGAGTTGCCATAAAAGTTTTGTGCCTCTGTCTCTTGATCTTGAAAATCTACATATTCACCTGAGATAGTGCCATAAAGCTATTGACCAATCAAGGAAAGAACAAGAATCTCAGGAATAGAAGGACTTGATTTATATACATATGCATAATCAAGTCACACCATGCAAATTCAACACCTCAGGCACAATTTTCATTTAATCAGCACTAGATGGCACTGGAGGGTATGGATGTATTTTAATTCTGGAAGGGAAAAGTAATAGTGTTGATAACAAAGGAAGAATATTGGTTGAGGAAAGTCAAAACTGGAAAAGGGAAGAAATTCCTGACTGGAACCACATGTTGCGGTGGTCAGGGAGAAAGATAGGCAACACAGCTCCTGCAGACCGAGCTGTGTTTCTGGTGGTTGCAGCCCCTGTGCCTCACAATCAGATTATATGCAGATGCTATCGTTCAGAGACCCATTAGAGATCAGTGCATGGGAAATTGGAGGCCAGCATGAGGAACAGGGGAAGCAGAGGCTGTCAGATAGAGCAGCTACCACTACTCTTCAGTTGAGAGCCCAGGGGAGTGATGGGAAGGAGCTGCATGAAGAACTGCAGCAAAGAGATGGATGAAGAAAGTCAGAAGGACCAGGAAATGAAGAACTATGGCCAGAGGTCTGCTGGCAAGGAAGAGCTGGCAGAAGTGGACCAACTCAGCCTGGCTATAATGAAAGGTCTGCATTTGAAGTGGCTGGAGTGGCAAGTGGAAGGTCAGAGGGATGGCAGATGGAGGACTTAATGAGAAGTTTCATTCTCTGGGTGGCAGGCAGGGAGCACAGGAGAAATGGAGGGGCCCTTGACACCTGGTTCTGTTGAGAACCAGGCAGATGGGGTGGCAGATGGTGAAGTAATCAAGGTGAGAGAAGTGGGTTGTAAGTCCAGGCAAGGTTGCTTAAAAGATGAGGTGTTGCTGGATAACTCTGGAGCACAAGATACTTGTTCCAACATGTAACCCCTGGGAAAATTCAGGAGGGGGATGGGTGGGGAAGCTGAGATGGGAATAGGAAGGAAGGGAAAGAAGTAATAATGGGTAAAGGAAGTTAGGGAGTGAGCCATTATGGGGTAAGAGAGGAAGAGAGATTGGAATTTACAGCCCATCTTTATTTGTGCCCCCAGATCTCAGCTCATGAGCCAAAGTAGCCAAATTGCTGAGCACCTGGGGGTCAAGCTGATGTTGTTAAATACCGGGGGTGTCTGTAATGAATCGATCCTTGTCCATGATTTAATACCAGATCTGCCTGGTGGTCATAAGCAAGACCTGGTTGGACAATGATGGGGATGGGGGAGCAGGTTACCCTAAATACAACCTCCCAAGACTCAGGTGCTGCATTAGCCTGATCAGCCTAGGTAAAGGGGAAGCAGCAGCAATAATTTATCAGGAGATCTTTAAGATCAACCTGAGTCATCAACACATCCTCATGGAATAAGGAATGATTAGGATGGCACCTAATGGAGTGTATGGGGACCTAATGGACCTCAAGGGCTTGAAAGGATGCTTGGGGAATTTCCCAGTGATTTGTGGGACAGTTCAGTTAGGGATCTAGTCATCCTCTAGAATATGGAGATAATGAAGTTCCTGAATAGGCTTGCTCCTGAGTGGCCTCTCCTGCATGCCAGTCCTAGAGGGCTCCTTGGTAAGCTGAAGAGCTCTGGAGATGAAGCAACAGAAGAAACACCTAGACAGATGCTGGCAAGAAACAGAAAGCAAAGATGACCAGACATGAGTACAAGCTCAGATTTAAGCCTATGCCATGGCAATAAGGGCAACAAAACCTCAGTACTTCTCCATCCTTATTCCAACAGTGGAAGGTCATCCAACAGCACTTTGTAGAGTGATGTGCACCTTATTAGGGAGGGTGGCATAAAAGAACTGATAGCTATTTGATTTTTATTATATGTTTTTATACAGATTGTGTTTTTGTTTAGTATGCTTTATTGTAAACTGCCCAGAGAGCTTAGCTATTGGGTGGCTTAACATTTTTAATTAATAAAAATATAAAAGTAAGCTTCTGTGACAAGTTAGCAAGGTTTTTTTGCAGATAAAAATCACTTATCTTCACTTGGACTTGGAGGCCAGCTGGAGAAGTCTAAGGATAGATAAGGATAATGTCTTGCAATGTTACCTGGAATAAATTTGATCTGTAGATCTTAAGAAAGTGGACAGAGTCCTCAGTGACTCCAAGCTCTACCACCTGGGTGCTTAATCATTGCACTACCTGGCTGGTTTGAGCTGTCAGGGAGGGACAAGAGGCTGAGTCCAGACAGTAAAAACTACCTCGCTGTATAAGGGATCCACGCCAGCAGCCTTAAAAGAAGTGCAGATACACCCCCTCCTTAAGAGGGCATCCTGGGATCCAATCATCCTTGATTTCTATTGCCCAGACTCCCCTTCTTGGGAAAGGTTGTCAGGAAGTGATGGATACCAATCTAACATACAAACAAATAAATCCTACTAAGGATTCTTAAGGATCCTAGAGATATGGTTACTGTGATGGTAACCTCAAAATTGGATTGTTCTCATGTGGCATATGGGTGTGACTCGATACCAATAGTGCAACTTTTAATTTCACAATGTCCTTAATATTGTGTTAAGATCCTTAGGGAATACTTCCTCCTATGAAAACTTTTCCTCTTTTCATCTAAATCCCTCTTTTCATCTAAATCCCAAGAGCAGGGTCAGAGTTGCCATTAGTCAGAATGAGACAGCTATTTTATTAAATTTCCTTCCATCTGGTTCTTCTGTTCCCTACAGTTCTGATGATGACTTTAGCTCCTGTTGCTCTGGGCTCCTGTGATTTGTCTTTTTCTTTATGTTATCATGCTGGTATTTGTGTATTTGCATTTTCATGATTTTTTAAAAAAGAAGTATTATTGATTTTTTTTATTGCACTATTGTCAAGTTCTAACTATATCTATTATTGTATTAATTATATTAATATAATATAATATAATATAATATAATATAATATAATATAATATAATATAATATATAATAATATCAATATCCTTAACATGCCACACTGTTTTTCGCAAGTTTTGTTTCTAAGCCTTATTCAAAAGTCTGGCTATGCCTTTATTTGTAGCACCAGCACTATCTGAAATAGTGCTCAAGGTTGTTGTGTACAAGATGGGTGGCAGAGAAAATTGATAAATAAATAAATAAACTATGACAGGCAATACTAAAGCAGGTCTTCTAAGAAGTGGCACCTTTCCAATGGAATTTTTTTCACTAGGTGGTCTCTCTAACCAATTCTATTATTATTATTGTTGTTGTTGTTGTTGTTGTTGTTGTTATAAAGTCTGTACAATTTCATTTATTTAGGAAGCCCTTCAAACTGCTGGGCTTTGACCTACTTTTTATTGACAGCCAAATGATTTATACTAGGGTGCTTTTAATGTTACAGCTACAACTGCTGATTTAAATCTACATTGGTTTTATATATATATATATATATATATATATACACACACACACACACACACACACACACATATAATTTTTGCACATCTGGTTTAGTCTGTTACTTAGTTGCTGAGAGAACTGTCAAGTTATTCAAACATTGATTCAGTGTTTGATTGAACCTGACAAAGAAATAAAATACACATGAAGGTTATCCCTATATATCTGTGAAAATGTATGTGTGAGAGACAAAGGGCAAAGCATGATGAAAAGTGTTAAAATGTGAGTTGTCTTCTTTGATTATCACCCTTGTTTTCATAAATGAATGCCAGCTGTGACTTAAAAATAATTAAGTCCCTGCTGTGGTGTCAAGATACAGAACAGATACATTCAACTGTACAATTTGGAGTTTGTTTGTTATTAGCAGGCAATTCATGCTAGCAATTATTTTGGTGTAATTCATTGACAGGCACACTGGAGTCACATTTGATTGGATCCCTGCTTTGGTCACCTTTAGAGTAGACCTATCAGAATTAATGTGGTTGAAATCAAGTAGTGACAAATTGACTTTAATATGATTACCACACTAACAGTGACTAAAATACTATTTTCATATTAAAAAATCCAGTAGAGAGCTGGGTATGCTGGAATATCAGATGAGTTTACATGCACCTCCACATTCCCCATGCATGTTAGCTGCACTCATTTGCAGGCACTGCACTGAGCTTAAATCTGAATCCTTATATTAGAAAATCAGACATGTACCAAGCTCTTTCTCCCTGAAATCCACAAAAGTGTAAGATTGCAGTTCCACAGGCCATACGGGGCTCAGAGTTCCATGGTAGGTACCCTGCTTTAAAGAATAGGTTGGGACAGATAAAAACAATGTTTGATTTGATTCATATGCATGTTTAAACATTAACTAAATATGATTGCTATCATCTTTCCCTACTAAATTAAGTGCACTTAATATCACCCTTCCCTATTATTGAATACCTTTCTTCTTTTGTCACATTAATAATGGCAGTTGGTGGCCACTTCAGGCAGGATCTGGGGCTGTATCAAAGGCTTTGGGGGACCAGAAATGTCCTTGAGTCTCAGATTGGGCCAGGTACCCAATGCCACAGGAGCTTTTTTCAGTGTAATAGTTACCAAGGGATTCAATAGGACTTGCTTCTCAGTATCCAGACATACAGCAAGGGATTTGGAATTAGAATGCTGAAGTTTGGCTGAACCACTCCCCATTTTCCTTCTCTTTGTACAGCAGCATCTCAGGCAACATGTTTAAATATATAAGCCCAGCATTAGCACAACCACCAATACTAAGGTGTGGTATTAACCTAGGACAGGAAGGAATCAAGTTCAAGTCCACTCTTAGCCATGGAAACTCGTGGGATAACTTTGGGCCACTTTCTTAGCCCAACCTACCTGACACGTGGTTGTTGTGAGGATAATGTGGAGAGAGATTACTCTCCAAGTTATACATTTAACCAAGCAATAAAGAAGGTACAATCTGTGCTATAGATAAAGCTTCCCTCTGTTATTTTCTCAGTGCCATTTCTCCCAGACCAATTCTGTCAGTATATGGGTTTCTTTACGAGCTTTACATGAGGCCACAGCTATAAAGCAAGAGATTGCACTCCCATTGGTGGTAATACTGTACTGTTTTATTTAATCTCATAAATTTTAGGGAAAAGTTAGGTGCCATTGAGTTAGTCTAGCTTTTGGAGACTGTGTGGACAAATGCCTGCCATCTCAAACTGTCCAAAAGGATAATCCATCCTTTTTCCAAATGCTTTCCTTGATCCCATCCATCTGCTTTATTCACTGTTTTCTCCTTCTTTGAATTCCTTCAACCTTGCCAAGCAGAGGATCTTCTAGCCCATCATCTGCTTTTATTACATTCCTGAAATATATGACTTTATGCTTCCTGATCATCACCTTAAGCGAACCGTCAGTCTTTATTTTGCCCAGAATGGATTGATTGTCTTGCAGTCCACAGTACTCCTAGTGACCATCTCCAAATCCATAATTCAAAGGCACCTATCTTCTTTCTCTCACTCTTTCTCAATGTCCATCATACCTTTGTCTTCTTAACATTAAACCTGAACACAGATTTTTGTTTTCTATTCAAAGTTTTATAACGAGCCACTCTAAGTCTTATTTACCTTCAGCTAATAGAACAGCATCACTTGCATAATCTTAAACTGTTTGATGTTTTGACTTCCAGTTTCGATTTCAGCTGTTATTTATTTTATTTATTTATTTATCAAATTTGCCACCATCCATCTCCCTCTTCCAATCCTGCCATTCTGATATTTTCACTGTAGAAAATATGCAACATTGTCTACTTTCTTCTCTATTCTGAACCAGTCCAGACTCAGTTCTTATGATAGCTTCCTGTTCACTGTAATGGTTCCTCAGAAGAATAATTAGAAGTTCTGACCTTAATCTACTTCACATTCTGGCATGATCTACACAATCAAAGGCCTTGCTGGAGCCAATAAAACAAAGGTAAACTTACTCCTCATATTCTCAGGTTCTCTCCATTATTCATCTTACATTAGCCATCTGAACTTACATCCCTTTGACTTTTTTGAAATCTGCCTGTCCATTTCATACTTCTTTCCATGCATCGAGGGGAAAGGGGAACTATTAAAAATACAGGAACTGTGTTGGGGTGATATATGTGCATTCCCTATAGCCTGGGTGAATTTATTTTAAATCCACTGTCTTATATCATCAAGGCCCTAATTGAACACTAGCTGCTTGAGCAGGTTAGCATGAAATCTAATTTGGCTAATCATCTCAAGGCAACAAGCCCATGAAATAAACAATTTGTATGAAGTTTCATATTTTATGGGAAGGATTTTCCTCATGTTTTTGAAGAAATTCTGCTGGTTGAAGCAATCTGTATTTTGGCAAGTGTCATGAAAAATATGCATCAGACTATGGTTATGTCAAAATTCTTTTCAGCAGTTCATTTTATTTACAACCCTATCTCAGGCTATTTACTCATGAATAGGAATAATTAGAAATCAAGATTCTTATGTAGAGAGGCACAGGAAATGTAACATTTTATCAATAAAAGTTATGATTAGTATTATTATTTCATTATTATTAGATGGCAACATAGATGGAAACTTACTATCTTACTAAGATATGTGATTTGGAACTGTGTTTCATTTTACATATTACCATCATGATAAAACAATACACTCAATTTCTTCTGACCAGTTGAGGAGATCCTATTTCAGATCTTGGTATACCAAAACACAGGATAAGGATGTGTTCAAAAAAGCATAAGAAAAAGTCATTTTAAAATACTGCCCCCCTTTTTTAAAGATGTATTTTATAAATAAATAAATAAATAAATTTAGTCACAGATGGAATTTGATATTAAGCAGTATTGTCAATTTTTTGAGTAAAGTTGATTGTCTTAATATATTTCTGGGAATCTATGATCACATATTTATTATTTTGTTTATAATATATACTTTTCTGAAAATCAGAATGCTTAGTTATGTTGAAGACATATTTGTATTATAGTACAAAAGTATATGGATATCCCGATGTGTGCCCCACTTAAGTCAATGGGCTTTCTTTCCTCCTGGATAGTATTTACTGGTTTGAAGCCAATAGCCATTTAAAAATCACTTTCATAAACTGATGATGCTTAACTAATGTGCTTGGGCATGTTTTTAAGGTATAAATTTCACTTCCTCAGTGTGCAAAGTACTTCAGAACTTACTGCGAAGTAAGTGAGAGAATGATTGCAGCCTTGGGTTTTTCCTAGTCTAGTTCCTTGCTCATTAAACTAATCTCTGGAGGCCTCTGGGGGCAGTCTGCCATAGGCTTAAATCTAAAACCACTTGCTCTGCTCTGGCTCACAATCCAAACTTCTTTCTCCTGGGAGACCAAATTTGTCCCCTCATTTAAAGCTTTCACCAGGAAATGACGGAAATCAGTTTTGTTTCTACATTTAATATATATCTATCTGAATTTCATATATCTACCTATCTGATGGTTTTGGCAGGTTGTACATTATCTTGAACTCTGGATTGTTCAACAAGTAACTGAGAAATGTTACAAATAAATAAAGCCTTTTAACTCCATTACAGCAGATTTTTAATAGTGTGTCCAAACAAGTCATCTGAATTCTATAGCTTTTCAATTAATTTTTATAGTGTAAGTCTCAGTGAGTGTTCATTTACTCTGTAATAATCAGCTGGGACCACTGAGAATTGCACTTTCTAGGTACTTAATGTTGTTCCATAAAGTCTTCAATTTATTGTGAAATAAATACATCAAGAACATCTAACAACATCCATCCATCCAATATGCACGTTACATTACTAAACTAGGCAAATTCACAAATTTTGAGACTGAGTGGGATGGGGAGTAACAGAGAGATTTAATTACTTCATTCATTACTATTGCTGGAATTCAATTAATATACATGCCTATTGGTATGGTTTACAAAGCTTCTAATCAAATTACCTTGTGGCTACAGAAAGGCAGCATAAAATGTTAAGAGCAATGTGTAAAAAAAAATCCTTCAAACTTCATTGGGTAGCTCTTGATTGTATGGTCTGAACTTTGAGTCTTGGTGCGTATGGATTTTTCAGTGATCCAGGGATCACAATTTTCCAATTTGTTAAATGAGGATGAGAAGTTGAACAAAGATGAAAAGGATGGCAGTAAAATTAGTTTGATAGGCGCAGCTCACCATACAGGATTAAGAGAAAAAAGAAGAATCTATTGAAATTTCAGAATGCATAGCAGAAACATTTAATTTACACTGTCTCTTGAGAGAACTCCCTTATGAGCTGGCAGTCAAGGAAGACACATATACAAAATGAGCCGTTCGAAATGAGCATGGCTGGCTGGGGAATTCTGGGAGTTGAAGTCCACACATCTTAAAGTGCCTGAGGTTGAGAAACTCTGTACTAAAGGCTGCCATATTGCCAGTCTTCTACTTCTAGAGGACACCAGTTCTTGAGAATCATTCCACAAGTAGTTGGGGGGTACTTTCCTGGGTTAGAGAGATGCAGATTTAGGGCCTAATTTATGAGCAAAACACAGTACCACTTCTTAACTCTGTCTTCCGGAAATACATTTTTGCCAATTCCAGCAGAGTAACAACAACAAAAATGGTAAAGAGTCTTTCAGCATTATAAAAACTAACAAATGACTGTTATGGATTTCAAATCATTTCATCTATGTATGAAATTTTATCCCAAGCATTATGGATAACCCATGGCTGGGGAGGGGATTATAAATACTGCTGTGAGAAATTAACGAAGTATAAATTGTGATAATTATTTTGTTAATAGGGGAATTGATTAATATCTTCAGACTGATTTTTAAAAATATTTTGTCCTTGTCTAAGCCACAAGAGATAGAGCTGAACTTCTCAATAAATTGTAAGCCAGCAGTTTCATGCTGAAATCTAACTGTGAAGTTCTTATATTCAATAATAAGTCTCTTCAACATATCCAGGAAGGTTGGTGTATTTTCCCTCACTTTTCTTTAATATTGTACATTTGAGTCCATTGTGTTATATGGATATTGGCTGTTTGTCCGACGTAGTACAAGTGGAGGATAAGTAGGTTATGCATCCCTGATGTGTGGATGATATTAATAACTTGAATTCTGCTACTTCCAGACTAAATATAGGACAGAGTTGGCTCCTGAAACTGCCAAAGAGGCTGCTTCCATGTCTAGATATCTGTTGCGTAGCCTTTTGTTCCTGGTGATAGATATCATCATCACAACAGTGTGGTTCAAGAAACATTGTTACTGCAGTGTTTTACATTGGGGCTGACAATCTGAAAACTCCAGCAGCTTTCAGGCCCCTTTTAAAGAAACTTTAACTTCAGAAATCTAAATGGCTTAGGATCTGTCTTTCTGAAGGAACATGCACATGCTTCCCAACACAAGACTTGACTTCAGCCGCCCATTATGTTTTGTCTTCCAGGATTGTTGATGGGACTTATATGGGTTCAGATGGCATTCTTGTGAATAAACACAATGCTTTGCAGAATTTCGCTTTGCAGCATACCAACTTTCCATTTTATTTAATTTTTATTAAAAAGTATTTCAAAGCTATTAATGCCAGGTAGGACAGGAAGCTGGGAGGCATGAATGTTATAGAGGGACAGGAAATATTTTTGATTTATTGGGGTCACCCAAAAACTATAGTACTAAATCTCTCAGGAGAGGCATGGTAGTCTTTCTGTCTTTTGGTAAACAAACTTAGAAATATGGATAATAACTTTACTGATAATTCCCTTTAAAAGCTGTACATCAAAGGTCTGCAGTGGTTCTCCTCTGAATCAATCAGTGATGCCACAAGGTACTTTGGCAATGAACGTAGCATCCAGGAAATTCTTCTTCAGTGACCAAGCAAATATTCATTGAATTTTTTCTACCATCTGTTCTGCTGGCTCAGTAAAGGTAAGAAGGGTAAACTTTTGGAGAAGCCAATTACAAACACGTATCTAGAAGGAAACATGACTTCTGAATGACAAAAGCCACATGTGTAAAACAGGCTTGATATAAATATTTGTACTTTTGGATGACAAATCATTCTTCAACAGTCTCCTGAGTCATCACTGTATATCCATTAAAAAAAAAGTGTGTGTGTGTCTGAAGGACACGTTAGAAGTAATTTAATTTAATGTATTCAACTTAATATGGCCACCCACTCCAGTAGACTCTGTTTTAATTTAGCAAAAATTAAATCTTTGTTCAATGGCAGGAGAGTTTGCATAAGAAGTGGTCTTTATTGTTTTTTTCATAAAGCGATTAAAATTATCTCTTGAGGTACCTACCTTCTAACAGTGATTATAAAAGGAGGCTAGCTGAGGTGACCAAAACTGATGGAAACAGTGATAGATTATCAGAATGGACCAGGCTTAGCCAAAATGTTAAATCTGGACTTCCATCCATGTTCAGTTTGCATGTGTGTATATAAATAAAACATTAGACAATACCATTACATTTCCTATGACTTCCTTCCAAAGGAAACTAAATTCCTTTGAGTGAGCATAGCAACTGTAAAATATGTCATTGCTCAGAGAACTGGGGTTTAAGTAATAGTATGAGTACTAGATAAATGGATGATTGGAATATATACGCACACACACACACACATACATACACACATACACACACACACATACACACACACTATGTATGTATGTATGTATGTATGTATATATGGTGTGGTGGCTCAGTGCTTAAGACGCCAGGCTTGTCGACCAGAAGGTTGCAAATTCGGCAGTTTGAGACCCGAGCGCCACATGACGGAGTGAGCTCCCGCACTCACCCCAGCTCTTGCCAACCTAGCAATTCGAAAGCATGCAAATGTGAGTAGATAAATAGGTACCGCTTTGGCAGGAAGGTAACAGCATTTCCGTGATTGTCATGCTGGCCACATGACGCGGAAGTGTCCTTAGACAATGCTGGCTCTTCAGCCATGGAAAAGGAGATGAGCACGGCCCCTTAGTGTGTAATTTGACATGACTAAATGGGAATCTTTTTACAAATATATATCCCTTTGTTTATTATACACACACACACACACACACATATACCTTTGCTTATTAAAAATGACTCATTTAACCCTTTCTAATTTCTTGCTAAATGAGTACGGTAGAAGAATCAGGGCACCTAAAAACTTCAAATAGAGCAGTGTCTCTGGAAGAACTAGAAATAGCATTATAACAAAAAACTAGCTTTTTTCAAGAAGGTCCAGGCAGTTAAATAGAGTGTGGAAAATGTAGTTCTTTAGATAATCACATCCCAAGAGACTCCTGTTCCATATATCGCAGCATATCTACTTACCGAGATGGCTGCTGAAACAATTATTAAGATAATACATGTGAAGCTCTTCAAATACTCTAAGACACCAGAATGGATTTTTTCCAGAGTTTCTCCTTCCTAAAATTACTGCCCTACCATTTGCTTATTCAAGAGGGTAAAGACATAGGAGGGAGAACTCATAAAGATGCAGCAAAACCATTTGGCGATTCTATAATACCTCAATCAGAAATTTATCTGAACACACAAGGTCTAAATGTATATAAGGATGGTGTATGGACATATATGGCTTACTGCCAATAGTTGTATACATGAAGATTCTCTGATCCATAGAGACTTCAACATATATTTATCTCAATGTTCTTAAAAACCTGGAAGTTCAGTGTAAGAAGTCAGTGGAGAAGCTTTCAGATAAGTATTTCAGGGGCAAAGCTTTTCTGTATACCACTAGACACTTTGTGCATTCAGGGTGATACCTAAATGTGAGTGTTAATTAATTCTAGAGCTGGGCACAAATAACTTTTAGAAATTCTCCATCAGTTCAGTGGGCAGAGAAAATGGACAAATGGTTCTTCCAAATTTCGCTTCAACGATTTCACTAGGGCAGGATTCCCACTCAAGAGTGACAGTTTTCCTCCCCCACCGCCAAAAAAAATCCCAATGGGAAGAATTCTGTCCTGAAGTCTTCCCTTAAGATTTAGTTGAACAGTGGAACCATCACTCCTCTGGCCACCTGAGAATTTTTCCGGATCTCTCTTTTCTGAAAAAGTTTCTAAAGTACATTCTTTTGCATCAAGTGCAATGAAAACTGGGAAGGAAAAACGCAGGAGAATTTCTGTCTGTCACTGATTAATTCCATACAGTTGTCAGAACTTCCATCATGTAATGTTTTCAAGGAACTACAATATAGAGAGTTCCAGAAAGGTGTAAACAAATATGATTAGAGGCAAAAAGGCAAGGTTTATCAGTAGACCTTTGCAGTATGGTAATTCAGTGAAAGTCAATTTAGAAATTCTGTTGACAAATTAACTTCCACCTCTGATCTTTATGTAAGTAAAGACTAGCTTGTATGAGACTTCACCCCTTTGTCAAAAGGATATTCTCTTTCTTTCAGGATAGCTTCCACAATAGTCTGATTAGCTGATGCCTCACACCTGTTGATGACTTCTTGGCTTAATGCAATTTCTCTTTATAATTCTCATTTTCCAGGACTGCAGATTGGTAATTACATAGTAGCCAATCCATGGACTCCTTTGTCAGTGAGAATTGAGATCGCATGCTTTTCACCTTAATCTTCTCAAAAATATTCTATTCTTCCTTTTAAGGCCTTTTCACTCCTTTAAGGCAGCATTTGCAGCTTGTATGATAGCCCTGTTCTTCCATACTGATAGACACTACAAAGTGTCTGTCTGTTGAGTCCATAAGAAGGTATGATAACAAACTAAAGCTGCCTTCTCCTATCAGGTGTCCTCCAGATGCTTTAAACTGCATCTCTTTAAACTACATCTACTGCCCAGAATCCCTCCTTTGAGGGGGAGATGGACGGTGATAAAATTTGATAGATAGATAGATAGATAGATAGATAGATAGATAGATAGATAGATAGATCTCCCCCAACTGCTTCTTTTTACCATGTTGGTTGGGCTTAATGGAAGTAAATGTCCAGAACACCTGGAGGATAGTATGTTGCCTGCCTCTGCATTATGGGAATGTTTCTCATCTGCATAAAACTCAGATTTGCAGTGTTTGGACACCTTCTGTATCAATATATACTTCCATGGCTAAATTATGGATGATGATTGTTGATCAATATATTTCCTAGATTTCATACACAGTTTTCTGCTTATAGTTTTTTTCAACACCATGGCATTCAATTAATGTATATGGTACAACTGATTTTTTTTTTCATACCAGAAAGTTATGTCCTTCAGTTGTAGTGTACAAAAGCCTCTGCTGACTTTAGTAACAAATAATATATTAATAGACTATTTTTTCTTACTGGGGGGAAAAAAGAGGCAAATTGCTTTCTGCAACACAGGGACCTTCGTAATAAGTATAGGGCATTTCCAGATGACTTGCCTTTCCATTGCCATGTTTTCTAATTTCACCTTCAAAATGAAGCACAGTTTTTGTGCTGATTATGCAATCTTTTGGGATGCCATGGGAACCTCTGGGCTGCAGATAAGTACCAGCTGTAGAGAAGAAATAACCAATCCGAATGTGCCCTCCTGACCAATAAGTGAGCAGAGATCTCTCAGCCTGTCAGTATTCTGCTGTCTTGCCCCAATCTCATATTTTATACCAAAAAAGAAATACCTCCCCCCACAAAAAAAAATGTAAGCAGAGAGTTGCATGGGCTGCCCAGTTAAAGACAATTTTGCTGCCACTACTGCAGTAACAAATGTTGCGCCCAGACAGAAATTCCCTATTTGCAGCAGTAGAAGCCAAGTCCAAGAAGAATGATGTGTGGTTAGGGACAGCATTGGATTGTCATTGGGAATAGTTATGCAAGCAGATCAGGAGCAACATCCAGAAGTGGCCATTCTTGACTATAGTCAGCTAGTCAGGATTAAAAAAAAAAGGATGCCCATTGATCTTATGGTCATTGCCCTTTACCACTAAAAATAAAAGTGATTAAATTAAAACATGACTATGACAGCATGATGAAAGTGTTGGATTGGGAACCCAGATTTGTGTCTACCCTCAGCCATGTAAGTTTGGTGTTGACCATGTGGACTTATTGAACGCATTCATAGATATATTTGTCTTTATTATGGTTGGGGACTCTGTCCTTTTCCCATATTGAAGATTAAGGCAATTTGATACAGTTAAGATACCCCCAACAGAACAACCATGTGCTTGTGAGAGCAATTTTCTTAAAGCCAATCCAGGCTTGTCTGGATCTGGGAGAAATCTATAGTTACACCTTGTTTGAAGAAAGAAGGGGAGGTGAGATGGATTATTATTTGTATAAAAGGAGAATATGTGGACATGAAGAACAAAATCTGCCCTACTGCTTTATCTTTTCAAGACCCTTATTTTGTTAGTGGTGGTGTCCAGGATATTTTAAAAAGAAAAATGGTTAGTTGAATGCAATGGAGGCTTAATGCTCCAATTGTCCTTTGTTTCCATTGACAAAAAGTCACAATGCCAAACTCTGGCTAAGGCTACAATAAAGAACCTACAAGCCATGACTTGCCCTCTCCTGCTTTAAATATATATTTTCCCAACCTAGTTCAGGTACTAGTAATGAACCAAAAATGAACACCATAACAAGAAATGAACCAATGACAGAACATGCTAGATAATGCTTCCTTATCATCCATTTCCCCATTACTCTTCATCTAAAAAATAGATGTGAACAAGCAGGACATCATGATCTGTATAGAAGAATTAGGCATTTTTCACTGAGTACCTAGAAGTTGCTTCTTGAAGGCCTTCTTCCTCCTTTTCTTCATAAGAATTGGTAACAGAGTTTATACAAAGACAACATTGAAGTCTTCTTGCACCAATGCTCCCACTCCAATTTTTGCCTTAACATACTCAGTCATAGAAATCCCCAAAGGGGAATGTAACAGGCAGGGACAGTGTTGGCAGATGCTGGGAAAGCCTTTAGCCCAGGAGAGGTCAAAAAAGTCACACACCAAGCATTTCTATAAAAATAATTTATTTACAGAAAGCAGACAGGAGTAACTGAAATTCCAACTATCAGAAATATTAGGGCATGTCCACAACATAGGACATGTCTATAATTTAAAAATGCACATACATCCCTCTGAACTGAAAGCATTTTCTTTGGCATTATTGCAGATTTTCCCAGAAAGAAAATTTCACCCTGAAGGATATTTCCTTCACAATTCAGTGAATGGTTATTACTATAAAATTATCATTTCTTAATACATACTTATTTCAATAGGCATGTGAAATAATAACTATAGAGCAGCATCCTTGTCCCTCAGATTAAATATGTTTTAATAATAAGAAGCAGAGACCAGGGACTACGCACTCATCGAGTGTTAGAAACTGCCTAATTATTTATTTACATACCAAATCATGAAGCAGACAAATACATTATTTCTAACAGTTCCCTAATGTCTGATTTTAATCTAACTTATTGGGCTACTTTATACTGTCTGCATGTGGAAGCAATGTTGATTTTTTTACTCATGAAACACTCCTGATTACTTATTGATAGGACTGCATTCAATAATATTTTTAAATGGCCACTCAACTTCTTTAGCAATAAGCTACACAAGGAGGAACAATTGCATTCTCTACATAACAATCCTGTTATACTAGAATTCAGACTTAAGATCAGGCCCCTCATTTTGGCTGATCACCCTTACCTACTATAGACTTCTGTATGATACACTATTATTTCAGATCAGAAGATAACTATATCCTCAAGAGCAGGTTTTTGGAGAGGAGGGGGAGAGAGAGAGAATTGGCAAAACCCAGCCCCTCCATCTAGTGCAAGCAAAATGTTTTCTATTCATAGCAGAACTGGGGGGGGGGGGTGTCTCTCCATCCAGCCTAAGGGTCTCCTTTCTTGTGTCCCTCACTGCAGCAATTAGGATTCTAAAAGCCTCCCTTAGTACCCATGGACGTTGTTTGAAAGAATAGTTGTTCTTCAGGGGGGTAGTACTAGAAGGTTGTTGCTGGGACAGGAAAAATTAATTTCTCCCTCCCATTTATTTTCTGGATCTCCTAAAAATCTCCCCCACCATGACATTAGGATAGTCATGGCCACCATTGGCTACAAGCCATCAATTCTTCCACATTAACAGTTGGCACTTTGGGAGAAGTGAATTTGTTTGTTTCTATGCAAAGTCCACAAAGAGGACAATTTTTTTGTTGGTGGTCCTCTTATTTTAATTATACATTTCAGAAATAGAAAATCATGATCAGAATAATGGCACAGAGGTTGGACTGTATGGCAGAAATCAAATAATGTGCTATTTAGAACATTAGCTTTTGCTACAGACATCATAATAAACTCAAGAATAAGAGATGGGAGGAAAATCTTCTGGTCATAAACATGAGAATCTTACGATTTGCCTAACTTTAAACAAATGGTACAAAATATATGAACAGTTTGTACTCAATATGTGTGGGATTGTGTAACGCTATTTGCTTTTTGATAATTATGTGAAATGTAACTGGGTTTTTGAATGACTATTCATATAAACAGAATCATTCTTTTACACATTCCCAGGGTAATTTGGAGGGCTCACCCGGTACTAGAATCTCGGCATGCAAAATGACCTTTAGTTACAGTTTGGAAATAATAATTTAGCAAGATAGTAAAGGTAGCTCTGTATTCCAGGAACACCTGCCGGTTGTTGAAAGAAACAGATGCTATAATCATATGTAAAACAGTAATTCAAAACCATGATAACAGAGGAACAGAATAATGTTGTGGGAGGAACAGGGGGAGGATCGTGAATGCCAACAGAATGCTGCATTAGTGAAGGTTAGTGCCATGCTCAGTTGTAACCGTACCTGATATAAAGGAAAAGAAATTTGCAGGAAGAATTGATTCCCAACAGTGCATGCTTTTAGGACTCCATCAAATTATTTAAAGAATAGGCATATCCCTGAGTGGATAGGTATAATCCTGTGGGCTTTGTTTTAATGTTTTCTTCCCTCTGCTTTCCCACCACCCTTCCCAGGGTTTATGTGTATGCAATGTATTCCTATTTATTTGCCATAATTAGCAATAAATGTTAAATGACTGATCTACAGATGGTATGGATTATTAGGTATAGACTCCACATTACTGCATATGAATTGTTAGACACTACTACAGTGCTACTTGGATCTCCACTTGCACTAATCCTGGGTAGAAGGATATGCTAATACTAGTTCAATTTACAGAACATTTTTATTTTCTAAAGCATTTCTCTCTCTCTCTCACACACACACACACACACAGACACACAGAGAGACACAAATATAATCATTTTCATCCTCCTAAATCATAGCAGTTTCCCAGGTGATGGACATCAGAAAAACATAACATCTCCTTCCTCCCATTCCTTGTAAACCAAAATATATTGTAGTCATTCTGTAACTGTGAAAACTACTCTGGAGCTAATGATACAAAAATAAAGTCTCCCAATCCAATTAATGTTAGTTGCAAGTGACTAAATTCTCAGTGAAATCAATGAAACAAGTTAGTTGCAATTAATTAAGGGTCCAGGCTGTTTGCTGTCAAAGTTATATTAGGCAAATGAAGCAATAACACCCAGATTTGATCAGGTCTTCTCTGTGGTCACCTCAAAACTGTTGAATGTCCTACTAACTGGTATGTTTTAAGGACCTCTTTCAACTTTTTTTTCTGTTTCCTATTCTGGAGGAGCTATGGCAAAGGAAGTACCTGGTGCATTAAATTCTCTTAGATTCTGTAATTCTTAGTCAGCAAGGGCTAATGGCCATACTGGTTAAGGATTATGAGAGTTGTAGTCCTAATAACTAAAGCACACCAACTTGAAGGATGCTGCTCTGGACAAAAATAGCAGTGATATTCTCTTGGCTTTCACATTCCTCCCACTTTGAAATTTGCTATTCATTTAGTTCCAGTTAAAGGTGTTAATTGACTAAATAATTCATTTTAGAGGTAGGATCATGAGTTTCCAAAATGGCCTGATTTATTCCATACTGAATCACTGATTTTCCAGTCTTATATGTACAGATCCAGAGTGAGATTTTTTCACTCCTCTGTCTAGCTTGGGAGAAATACAAGTCATTGTAATTGTTCTTTTTTTCTGCTGAATGTGATGAAATTTTCAGGAACAACACCAATTTATGGGAGGTAAAGCATACCAGATGCTATATAAATCAGTGAAGGGGGTTGATTTGACTTTTTAAAAAACTGACATTTAAAGAAAAGTCTCTAACTTTTGTTATTTTGAGACAGAATATGTACATTTAAGAGCGATTTATCATTGAAAAGACCTTATGACATCACAAGGGGCTAAGAGATCTGAAATGTGGTGAGAAACCTAGGGAAGAAGATGTCCTTTAAGATATTCAGCGCCTAAGCAGAGCCCTTTTAAAGGGAAGGAATCTAGGGGAAATTTCCCCAGCTCCACACAATACTAGAAATGATTAGAAAGAGTGATATTTTCATTCATGGCAGAAAAACTAATCTGTTAAAATACAATCCCAAGATTATTTCAGTACTCAGGTTTTTCCTACACATTACTATTTCCTGGACCATTGATTTCGATGGATAAAAAGCAATGGGGCAGGGGAGTGGGGTAATATATTGATATGGATGCAATGAGAGAAAAAAGAGTGTCAAATGAATTGTCAGTCTCTGGAAAGTTTCTGAAAGTCCCTGTGTTTAAGGTTCCAGTGGTTAGGCATAGCAACCTGGATGGAAACTAATGTCAGGCAGAAAAATTTCCCTAGGCAGTTACTGCACAGCAGAGCTAATAAAAGAGTTCTTTGGTGGGCCTCTGGGGGTTAAAGCCTTTTCCGATGGATCCATTGTCCATTCATCTATCCGTTTTTGCAGATTACAGTAAAATGCATCACAGGCTAAACTGAGCCAATAAGTCATTGGCGTAAAGAGGATTGTACCTGTTACCAATCATTGAGATGTATTCTTGCACCAGTTCTTCATAAAAGTTGTATTTGTATAAGGAAGTTTTAAAAAGGAAACGGAAAAAAAAATCAAGAAAGATTTGAGTGCAGTGTATTCTTTTTACTGATGTTTAATGTGTCAATAATGTTTATAAAGGCAATTAAGGTCAATAGCAGCTCTTAATGGCAAGAGCAAGTCAGTTAATAGCCTTGGACTGTCATCCTCTTTTTTTTTTAATCTGTGTAGTTAATGTCTTTTCAGGTTATAAAGATTAGCTTCTCTTTAGAGACCAATTAATTGTGAGATTTGAGTTTGTGTCTTAAACAACTGGCAACACTGTTGTTTTTCTGCTTATGCAAAGAAAGCCATGAGCTCCGGAGCCATGGGCACATGTCATCACCTCCTAACACCACCCGTGCTGTGTGGGTAAACTTCTAAGTCCTACATGAGCAACACAGATATAGAAACAGTCCAGCCGTTCTGTTTTCCAGCCAATAAGTTATTACTCAAGAGCAGTTTGCTTATATGACCAGAGAAGTGAATGTCGACAAGATCGTAGCTTCATTATACCCAATTGTCCCACTGGTCTCTGTGAAATGCATAGTACTTCCCAGTAGATGTGTGCACAATTGCATTATAAAGCTGCCGCCCTGTGTCTTTTAATGTGCGAGTCAGCTGTCTTTAATTCCGCGAGGCTTCCTTGTGTGGGTGCCTTTGTTCCAGATTGTCCTGCTCAGCTGTCAGATGTCCATCCAATCATCTTTTTATTAAACCTACCAGATCTGGGCTGCAAAAATCCAGATGTCAGCAGCAAAAAGAGTTTTCTGTATTGCTTTGTTGCCATTCAGCTTTCTGCAGCTTAGAATTTGTAGTCCTACTTTTTATGTTCATGGAAGAAGAGGCAAACATTTTCACAAATCCCTCACATGGGGTGTTAATTCTGCTTATAAGAGGTGGTATTAGGTACAGTTGGAAAACCATTCCTAGAACCACTTTTGAAAAAATCCATCACTCCCTTGGGGCCTTCTGTCTCTCTCTCTCTCTCTCTCTCTCTCATACCCATCCTATGCATTTCACCTTCTGTAGCTTGGGTTCATCAGCTGTCCATGAAATATGGCTTCTTGACATTCCCACAGTGCTGTCATAATTATACATTCAACAGCAGGGCTTCTATCCATGTAAACTTTCACACCTTGTATTAGGCCAATTCAAAAGTAATAAACCAATCAGCAAGCTTTGGGGTTGTCCACAGCTCTATCAAACAACCAAGTGTAAAATACAGCAGACTTTCCCTGGGCTAAAATTCTTCCCAGGGGCTGCAAATACTGCATACATGACCATCCTTACCCTTCATTTTTAACAATAAATGTCAGTAGAATAATGATAAAAATGTAATACATGTATTATACATCTGATATAAAAATGTAATACACCCTAATCACTTTGGACAGAATCCTTGTCAGCAGGTGCAAAAGGTATGTGCTCAAAGTAATTTTACCCAGCCATTTTTGCTTCAATTCTTCTTCCTCTGCGCTATTCTCAAACTATTTGGTAAACTCATGGAGAAAGCACTGGGGGTGCCCATCAGAGCAGACAATTCTGGGAAGTCTCAGAAATTGCTTGAAAATGGTCTGTTGCATGTCACCTCCTCACCCTGCTGGATTATGGCCAGAATGTTTCTTCCAATTATTCTGTGAAAAATGTTCTTAGTTGTAGAGGCCAAGGGCATTTGAAAACTTGAGACAAGAGGCAAACACAAGGGTGCAAACTATGAGGCTTCTCAGCACCCCTTTTCCGGTCAGCTCAGAGTGGGTTGGGCCAAAATTGTTAGATGGGGGGGGGCATTTTTAGACTTTTAAGAAGGGCAAAGGGTTAAACCTCCCACTGGTACTCAGACAGTAGTCCCATCCTGTTTGGAGTACAGCTGTCAGGTTGCTGTCCACAGTATGCTCAAGCTAACAAAAATGGCAGACTATAGTCTAGAGCAATCTTGGCAGCTTTAAGATGGGTGGACTTCAACTCCCAGAATTCCCCAGCCAGCATGCTGGCTGCAGAATTCTGGGAGTTGAAGTCCACCCATCTTAAAGTCCACCCATCTCAAGATTGAGAAACACTGCTCTAGAGTTTAGTTGTTGATAGCAAAAGAGATTTCATGTGGAATATTCAGTGAAGAAAGTGTTTATTTTCTTAGATGTTTGTTGTCTGTAGAAGTGTCACACACCTTCTGGCAGCATTATCTCAATGATTATTTATACTGGAATATATTTCGTATGCTTAGAAAAGACTTCTAAACATCCTCTTAAGAGTGCCAACTAAATACTTTTTCAGCTATAGGTAAGGTAAACAATCTTTGGTTATATAAGCAGAAGTTTATTTTCAGCAAGAGGGATTTTTTTGTACATCCCATGGCAATGTGCAAGCAGAAAGCATGGAAATCCTGACATCATATTACCATGTGATTGTGAGGCCTCAGCAGTAATCTGGATTCCCAGTCAGGGGAGAGAATGTAATTGCATTCAGCTGTGATAGTTTCTCTCCAGGAAATATGAGGACTTTAAGGGGAGGAGCTCTATGATGTCAGAGGGAGGTGTCATATTTTACAAGCTGTGCATTCACATGCACTGGGAGAGCACCGGGAAGAGAGGCTGTGTAGAAAGAAGGAAACTGAAACTAAAACAAGTCCAGGCAAGGTTCCTCCCCCAGGCAATGCAGCTTTTAACACCCAAATTGAGGACAATTAAGTTCGACCTCTTCACCCTGCCGATACTTAAGGAAGTACTCAATTACCATGGTAACATTAATTTCTGTAGCAGAAAACAATATACCAACAGGAGAGTCCAGTATATATCCCCCCTATCTCTCCTCCATGTTTTCAGCATAATAGAACATTGCCACTTCAAGAACTAAGTCATCTTTCACTACCTAATTACTTGAATAAGAGAGCGAGAGATGGATGCTATTGATGTGGACTAAGATTTCTGAGGAAGAAAAATCAGTTCCTCTTGATTCGGGAGTTATTTACTTAGTAATTATTTACTAGACTTTTGAAAGTGTTACTAGACATTGGCATCAGCTTTGTTTGGATTAATTGAATAGTTTTAATTAAAACTGCTGAACTCAATCCATCTAACTTTAAGTACAGCCCCAAAGGCAGTACTTGGTTTTAAAAAGTTCAAAGAAAATTAATATTTGAAGCTTGGAAAATGCTCAATAGGTTTGCCAGATGCATTGGAACAGAGGTTAATAATCATGCTTTTGCATACCCTGACATAAGTTTAATTCCCATTTTTGGATGAAACGACTAGTCATATTAATTGGCTTCGCTCCCCAAGTAGAAGAAAAAAAGTAACCTGATTATCTTAATAGTATTTCACAGTGATCTGCTAAACATTTTTTTAGATCTACTTTTTTACCTATTGTATTTCTAATTCATTAATGATTAAAACATGTAACACTGCCCAGAATCTTTCATTATAATACAAACTACACTTCACCTACTGCAAAAGTTTTAGTACCCAAACCACAACCAATTGATTAGGAGAGGTATATTCAAATTCTCACAATTTATGTCATTTTCCCCCTTAGCCCTTGAATTCTTATTAGTCTGGCTTACAAAACTATGAAGATAAATAGGTTCTTGTGATTTATGCTTTTAAAAGATTCCTTAGGAAGTTATATTTGACCTTACTCTTTGAATAAAGTTTGAAGTGAGTACTAACTTATTTGCAGTTTGGGAAATCTAGCAAGCTGTCCTAGTTCTCATATCACAACTGGTTTTAGAGTCTGTGAAAAGTGGAATTGGATAATGCTGTACTATCTATACCTATTTTACTCAACATCAACAACACATTGTCAATATTAATACAAAATAATGCAATTTTTTTGCTGTATAGCCCATAATAAAATCATAGTACCAATCCTAGATGTATCTCAGAACCTGAGTGGATGTGCTGTCCAGCTCTGTCCCTGTGGGTAGCCAGTGCACTAGCAATACAGGCTGGAATGAGTCAGCTATATCAGAAGCCCAATTCTCTAAAACGCCCAGACTGATTGCCCATGCCTGTGTTAGGTGAAAGAGACAGATGATGGTTCATTCATTCATTCATTCATTCATTCATTCATTCATTCATTCATTCATTTTAACCATTCAGTAATGTCTGGCTCTTGGCAACTTTATGGACAAGACCTCTCCACGCAGCCCTGTCAAGCGCGGCTTCTTTTAATTGTTGGATGTTCATCTTAGTATCTGTTTTGATGGTATCAAGCCAGCATATTCTTGGCCTCTCCTTCCTCTTGTTCCGCTAACAATTCCTAGCATCACCAACTTCTCTAGTGAGCTTGCACATATGGCATGGCCAAAGTAAGTCAGCTGTAGTCTTACAATTTTGGCTTCTAATGATGTATCTGGTTTTATACGGTCCAACTTAGACTCAACACAGAAAGCAGTGTTGAACTATCTTTAATAATAGCAAGGTATACAATAAGTCAGAAGGCAAGTGGCCTATAAGCATGCGGTTCAATCAGGTTGTGGGTTTTTCCTGCACAATGCCAGGCATGGCATGAAGAGACAGTTCCATGTGGTGGCAGGGCAGGCCCCGAGGTGAAGTCCAGTATGATGGCAAGGCAAGGCTTGAAATCAGGGTCTAGCGTGGCAACAAGGCAAGGCTTAAAGTCAAGGTCCAGCACAGCAGCAAGGTGAGGCTTGAAACCAAGGTCTGGTGTGGCAGCAAGACAAGGCTTAGAATCAGGGTCCAGTGTGGTGGCAAGGTAAGGCTTGGGTGCAAGGTCTGGAGCAGCAGCAAGGCAAACTTGGTTGCAAAGTCCAGCATGGCAGCAGGTCGAAGCTTGTGTGGGTGATCTGGTGTGGCAGCAAGGCAAGGCTCAGGTGCAACATCAAGCTCAGGAACAAGGCGAGGCTCTGGGGTGAGGACCAGCGCAGAGTTGTGATTCATGGAGGCAAGAGGCATCAGGGTCAGGTTGCATGAACAGTTGTCTTCAGCAACCTGTTCCTGCTTCTGGTGCCCTTTAAATACTTGATTTTCCTACTGTTTTTGAGTGGGAGCCAATCGCGCCTATCTCTGCTCGGCCTGCTTCTCCAATCTTCTTTCACACATGCTGATAAGTGGTGGTGAGCCTGTCCCCTGATTGTCTCCAATTGGCAGCTCATCCTCCAATTTGAATTTCATGCCCTCCACAGATTTTCCCGCATTTTCTAGCAATGGTTCACCCTCCTCCACCTCAGACTCGGCCTCCATCCTGACACTATCCCTCACTCCCCCGCAGGACCTGCTTCCCCTGGACTTTGAGATCTGGGCTTACATGGATACTGTCAGTGGAATTGTCAGACTCGTAGATTTCACTGACAGAAAATTAAGAAAGGATTTTGGCTGGTGGTATCTTTAATTTTTTCTGACCCATCTTGTCAAATTATCAGGAACAAATGCAAATGTTATGAGAAGAACTTGCTTTTGAAAACCTGTCAATATATTTTCAACCTTGCTATTTCTAAGTATGGATAGCATTTTATTTTCAACATTAGATGAATGGGTTATTATTATTTGATTATTAAACATATTTAAAGTAATTAAGACCTTAATACAGATAAAACTGATCCTATCCATGTTTTCTCAGTTGATAGCCATACAAATTTCAGTGGGCCTTCTTGTCAAATCTTCGAAGATGCTTAAATATAGAACCTACTGACTTCAGTGGCATATTGGCCATGAGACCCCCAGTTAGGTCAAACCCACGTCCATCTTATCTTTCATCATCTGGCCAACTGCATACATTTGCAAAACCTTCAAATAGGGCTGGAAGACAAGCCTCTTCCCTGTGTTATTCCTCCACCATTGATATTTGGTGATGTACAGTACATCCATGTTGCAACATAGAAGAGAGACAGGTGCCCAAGACAACCCCATGATTAACCGTGGGCATCCAACGGGCAGGCAATGGGATGGTAAGAGACAGCATGCACATGGTGCTGTCATGACACAAAACCCATGACTTATGTACTTGTATCAGATGTTGAGATGCAAGTATGTAAAGATTTGCTTCTTGACATTAACTTGTATGTGGCATTTCAACTTGTGTGTGGCATTTCAATTTCAGGTTGCTGAGATGCCCGCGTCATCATCAGTGGACAACAAGGTTACTGGCACCTTTCTATATGCTGAAGTTCCTTCCTTGCTATGTCACCACACTGGCTAATATTTTAATAGCTACTGTGGATTTGCTGCTATTCTTCCTCTCAGCTGTTCTTCACCTTTCCCATTCTAAATGACAGAAGGTGGCTGATTCTATAATTGCCTTAATGGAAGATACTGAGCATTTAATTTTGAAATTTACTGAAAATAACCTTTTCATTTCTCAGGGTTGTTTATTTTTCTCTCTTTTTTAAAAAAAAATATATGATTTATTCTTCACCATTTGAATAATATAGTGTAAAAACATGAGGTTGGTTTATACTTTACACTTTAGAAAAGAGTCTTTTTCTTTGGCAATGATTTTAGGCCTGGTATAAACAAACTGAAACCATTTAAAAGTGCAAATGTATGCACATTTTCTTGGGAATGAAGAGTTCTAGGTTCAGTAGGAATTACTTCTAAGCAAAGTTGTATTGATGGACATAATACACTTTTATAATCACACACAAAAAACAATTGAATGGATATGTACTCTCCAATAATTAGATAATGGTTCAAGGAACTTACCTTTCTTTCTATACTCAGCCAAGAATTTCACCACCAGGAGTCCTAGTTGGAGGACTGTTTAGACATTTAGACTGGATATACTAGTTTATATGTTTAATTCTCCATTTATTTCCTATTGTTAAATAAACTGACTGAAATGTTTCAAATTTAATTGGCAGATCTTTAGATAAGTATAATTTATGATTGGGCAAAACTGGAGATTAGACAGAGGATCCTTGGCATAGGTTATCAAACTGCTAGAGCCCAATCACTCTGTTTAAGTGCACAGATTTATAGCAACAGCCTAATTAGATATGTAAATCAACTTGCTGTGCTGAAATATCTCAGGATAATGTCTTTAGCTCATTTTGATCTGCTCCAATCGGCAGTTTCCCAAAGAAGATATATGAGGACACTATTCCGAGAGGGAATGCCCGTGTAACTCAGAAGCAGCTGAAATAAGTGTCAAGTTCTACTCTGTTGTAGCTGTTGTAAGGAGATTTGTTTAGAATATATGTATTTCCTTTAACAACTTTATTTACTTGTTTGGGCTTTTATGCCACTTCAGTCCTTGGACTTTAAGCAGCTCAAGGTCAGCCCAGTACATTTCATATCACTTACCTTCTTTCTGGTCAATATAATGAAATGGTTTTGAGAATCGCCAGGTTTCTCTTGGGCGCAGATCTCACATGTCAGGGTTTGGTCAGTAGGAGCGTTAATGGCACCCTTTTACACTTTAGAGTTACTGACATCTGTTTGTTATATAAAAACAACTTCTTGACTGAAATAAAACTTGTTTTGACTTGGCTGACTTAACTATATAGCAAGATGTGAATATATATGGAAAACAACTTTTGCTTGGTATAAGACAGAGATGTACCTTTGAGGAAGCCTTCCTTTCCTTCCTTCCTTCCTTCCTTCCTTCCTTCCTTCCTTCCTTCCTTCCTTCCTTCCTTCCTTCCTTCCTTCCTTTCTTCTTTCTCATATGTACCACAAATATTTTTTTAAGCAAGCAAAGTTTGTTTGTTTAAACATTACATGCCACCCACTCTTTCAAAGGCACTGGGTAGCTTAGAAAAACTCATTAAGAGCAGTAATAAAAATGTTGCTTTGTACTGCACTGCAGAAGGCGAGTGTAACCACACAGAGAGAAAATTCTGCATTTACAATTGGTGGTTCTTCCAGCAGCTTCACAGGGCCAGCAGCAGAGCAGGGGGAAGCATTGTGGATTGTTGTAAATGGCTCCCCTGGAGAATCAGTCTCTTTTAGGTCCCATTGTCTCATCGCAAGGAGCAAGGCATCTGCTTGTACACGGCTCCCAATCTTGCTCTGTCAATGGGAGGGAGAGCCTCCCACTGGTTGCCCACCACGTGCTCCAGTTTTTCCATGAGTTCCAGAAAGTGGTTTTCAGACTGCTCTGTGTGAAATTGTTCTGCTTTCCTTTAAGAATGCCTAAATGCCCAATGTATTGAGAAGGGGTAGGGTGCGGTGTGAAAGAATGGGCTCCTTCTCTTTGCTTTCTTGTTACATGTCATATCCAACAAGGATAGAAACAAAACTACTTGCCTAGAACATCAACTGTTGAAACTACAGTGAGTCCCAAAAAGAAGGGCGGGGGGGGGGAATCAGGATAAAGCTTGTGTTGATTTCCTTTTCAAAAGGATTTGATAAGCAGTCAGAATATTGCAGAGTTTCAGGAAGCCAGTAAAAATGCCATTGATCACTAAGCAAAATTGGAGAATTGACAAGCTTCCCCTCCAACTTGTTTTGCTGTAGAATAAGAGCTTTCAGTATAACAGTTAATTAAAGTGGGAGAATTTATATAGTGATGGGATATTTCTAATTATTTCCCGCAAGTTATTCTCCCTTCTGGCCAGGAAGGGTAACATGATAGCATTGGTCTATCATTCAGTTGGCCAAGTGTTTTCTGCCCATGCTTTTGTTCATGAACAAAAACTTCATTTGTTCATAAACCAAAATGGAGGAGGGGAGCAGAAGGAGGAGGAGGAAGGCAGGGTAAAAGGACTTGCCTTCTTCTTCACAGTATAATGTTCTTACATTTTGCATGTTCATTAGTTGGCTGATCTCCAGAAATTGTTGGTATTATTGGGCACTTGACAGGGCACATGCCTCAGCCACAGACCCATGTTCAACCGATAAAAGCCCCAGGCTCTGCTATTACTCCTCTGTGCTTCTGCTGCTAGTTCACATCTTTCCCTTCTGAGCAAGTGAGCAAAGAGAAAACAGAGCTTCCTCTGCTTCCTTTGCCTTAGAGATGTCCAAATGCTACAGAAGTAAGGACACCTGGCTCCAGAGCACAATCCCCAGACTAAGTTTACTGACATCCTAAAGAAATTGTATCCCCTTTACCAGAAGCAGAGTAAATTTTGTATTCGTGCAATACAGTGATGTTTTACTGCCTGTGCCTTCTCCAGCTGCTTAAGTGCTGATGGGCAATTTTTATTATTCTTTATCTTTAAACTGGGGTCAGATTTTTTTAAAAAGGTGCCTTCGATAGAAGACTGTCCTGCATAAAAAAGATCATTGTCTTCCCATCCCTCTTCCCTCTTCACTCTAAAGAGAACCTCAAGTCTCAAATCTTTTTATGAATGCAACAGGACCATGGACCTGTTCATTTGAGATCCCCTTCCTTCTTGTCATATCCTTTCTATGTATCAGTCTTCCTGAGCAGGTGCACTTTATCTTCCAGAATTCCTAGAAGGTATTGCTAAGAATTCTGGAAGTTCAGGACCACATATCTGGATGGTGCCTCAGTTGGAGAAGGCTGGTTTATAGAACCTTTTTTTTCCCCCTGAGGATAAAGTGGGGTGAGAATTTAGTGAAATATTTATTCAGGTCTCAGCCTAGTAATAAAGGCAGATTTTGAGTCCACAGATTTGTGCTCACATCATATCTAACATCATTCTTCCATTAACTGCCAAGTCATATACCTGTAACTAAATACTTAGAACTTGAAAAAAAATGGTGTAGGAAAAATAATGCATTCTCCCTGAATATTTTATGGGAAATCTCCTTGAAACAGCAGAATGGATTTCTTTTCTTTTCTTTTCTTTCTTGTCTGCTTGCCTGCCTGCCTGCCTTCTGTCTTTCTGTCTTTCTGTCTTGAGATTTAGAGGCCACCCAACTCCAGAATGACTCTGGTAGCTTACATCAAATACAAACAATAAGGACAACAATAAAAACAACAAGGCAATCCCTATAACAAAAAAACATAAATAACAAGGCTCCACAAACACCCTACCACAAGGCCTGGGACAATAGCCAAGTTCTTAAAACCCTTTGGAACATCATCAGGGTGGGATCTAAATGGATTTCTGGTGGAACCTCATTCCAGAGGGCAGGCGCCACGACTGAGAAGACACATTTCCTGAGTCCAGATAAATAGCACTGTTTAATTGAGGTGACCTGAAGTGCACTGACTTCTAGTTGTGCTAGAAACATGCTAAATTACAGAAGGATGAGTACAGAATCTTGTGCTAGGCAGCATTAAACTGGGAACAGAAGCCCCTGCAAGGTGACCAAGCCTGTTCATTCAAAGAAATGTAAAGTATAAGTTGCTCAGTAGGTTGAAGAGTAGAAAAGGAAGGTGCTTAAGAAAGATGCAGAATATTACAGTAGAGGAAGAACCCTAAGCCTATTTGAGCCTGAGGATTAACAAAGATAATTTCAGCTAAGACTACCCAAAACTATAGATGTGTTTGGTAAAGGATGAAGTTAAAATCACAAAACTGTTTGTGCCTGGGAGTGTGGAAAGAAAGTTTTGCTATTACTGAGAGCATTTTAAGGCTTCTTCTCCTTCTTAGAGATAAATATGGATATTGTGAAACCCAGAAACTGAAATACCGTGATGGAAGAAAATATATGTAGCTCAGCGGCAGAGTGTTGGGGTGTAGAAATTCTCTAAGCCTGGTTTTTCGTGTGCAGGCTTTTTGCTACCCTCAAGGCTGCAACTAGTGGGGGGGGGGGCAAGAGGGGCATGTGCCCCAGGTGCCACGCTGGGGAGGCGCCAAAATGAGCGTGGAATCCATGTTCACCCCAGATGACAGAGACCCTAGTTGCGGGCCTGGCTATCCATCTAGGTGATATATTAGATACAATGGTCCTGTTGGTTAATTGTGCAATAGATAGTTGCCTACCCTACCAGCCATGTGTGTGCTTGGGTGGGTTGTGGTTTTGGGGTGTTTTTTTTTAATGTTGCTCTCTTCCATGTTATCTAGTTCTCATTATGCTTGTGATGCTGATGCAGTGACTTCAATTGATTATATCAGTGTCAACAAAGAAAATATAGGAAGACGGAACAGAGTATTATATAATAAAAGAATAAAATATTTCCCTGCCCACCTTCCTCCTTTCCCTTGTGCTACTGAGTTGAAGATTCCAGCTTAGGCAATATGGAAGTTTGTTGCAGTAACTACAGAAACACCTACAATTTTTTTTAAAAAAAACTTGATGTTACGAGTAATAAACATTTTAAAAGTGCTGGAGACAAGGGTTGCATTTTATACACTTTGCAGAATCTGACTGGAACCCAAAAGCAGAATACATGTTAGGACAGTCTTTCCCAATTTGGTGCTATCCAGATGTATTTGTCATGTGCGCCGTTTCAATGTATTTGATGCATCGTAACGTTTCGCATGTCATTAATTGGATGCGTGTTTCATTTATCTAGGGAGGATGGGAACGATTATATTTTGGCTTTGCTTTGGAATGTAGTTGTGTTATCTACTGCGCTCAAGGTTACTTTCCCAGGCTAGCAACTCTGACGATTGCTAGCACCTGTGCCGGGCGGGGCTGTTACGAGGGAGGCGGGATACGTTTGAAGCAAGGGTTTAAGTTTGTATTTGGCGCGCTTTTGCTCATTCTCAGCTTTCTTTGTATTTGCCTTTAGTACTCTAATAAATCAGATTTCATTTAGCATCCTCTTGTGAGTCTGAGTATTTGGGGCTAGGGCAATCATTACATAAAGCTGAGAATCTCAGTTCCTAACTCCGCTGGCCCCTGTCCAGGAAAGACAAGCGTCTAACTTGTGAGGGAGAGAGCCCGCGATGACCGAACCCGACATCGTGATGATGGAGGAAGGGGAACCGGACTCGACCGTGAGGCCATCCGGCCGACCGTCCCAAGGTGGGGAGCTGTCCGCCATCAGAGAGGAGGCGAGCTCCGGGTCGGAGAGCGAAGCCGGGGGGCTGAAAACGGCCCCGGAGACCACCGTGAATTCTCCGGGCGAGCTGCTCACCTGGGATGAGACCCGAGGAGATGCCACAGCAGCGGGGGGCCCCTCCTGGAGGCAGAGATACCCCTTATCCCCCAACGTGGTACAGGTGCAGCCAACGGAGGGCTCACCCACTCCGGATCGGATCCGAGTGCTGGAGTCGAAAATGGATTCGTTGGAGGCTATCCTGAAACAACTGAGCTTGGATGTAACCTCGATGCGAGAGCTCCGGGAAGAATCCAGCCAGAGGCATTCAACCCCTTCCTCCCAGGGGCTGACCCCGGAACGGCGACGGGTGGTGCGGAGGCGCGAAGGGGACCAGTCGGTCCAGATGGAAATCGCAGCATCGCCCGGGCGATCGCCCCGGGGCCCCGTGCCGCCCCGAGTCAGGGAAGCACCAGCCGCAGCAGCACCGGTGGTGGGGCGCAGCCCGGCGGGAGGCGGCATGCGAGACTTCCCTGTCAAGTTTGATGGGGACCCGACCAAACTCTCGTTCTTCCTGACGAATGCGAAAGCCTATATGGAGGAATGGGGGGCGGTTTTCCAATCGGAGAAGGCAAGAATCATCACCATTGCCACCAAACTGAAGGGGAGGGCGGCAGACTGGTATGTCCAGATGTGCCAGTCGGAAGCGCCTGAACTGGAAAATCTCGAGGAGTTCCTCTGGGCGTTGAAGCAACACTTCGAGGACCCCTTAGCAAAGGAGAGAGCAAAGCGAGCCCTGAAGGAACTCAAGCAGGGGTCCCGATCAGTGGCCGATTATGCTTTGGAGTTTAAAGCGCTAGCTGGGAAGGTGGATGACTGGTCCCAAGCAACCATTATCGAGCTCTTCAAAGATGGCTTGAATACAGAGGTGCTGCGCTGGTCCCTGGGGAGGGACGACCCATACACGCTGTATGAGTGGATCCTGCTAGCAGGAAGGGCTGAACATGCCCAAGAGATCTTTGCCCAGCGGAAGACCGCCAAGTCGGGGCGGGAGGTGAAGCCCAGCCGCCCATCAACCACCGGGGGGAAACCGGGACAACGACCCTGGGACGAGGAGCGGGAGAAGCGGTACGCCAAAGGCTTGTGTCTGAGATGTGGTAAGGAGGGGCATCGAGTGGCAGCATGCCCGAAGGCAAAGGTGGAGGAACGGCCCGGAAAACCGCCGGCGAAGTCCCCTGCGTTGCCGAGGAAACAGAAAGCTGCGGTGGCTGAGACCGAGGGAGACGATGTGATGTTCTACGAAATTGAAGGGGAGACCGAAATCCCGCAGCCGGCGGGAAACGCCAGCCACCTGCTCTAAAGGGCGCCGCTGGGCAGGTGGTAGAGGACGGGCGCGAGCCTCCATCGGTGAGTGGCACTTACCACATACTCATGGTGAAATTGAAATTGGGTTCCCAAGTCAAGACGGTGGAAGTATGGGCCATGATTGATTCGGGGTGTTCCCGGTGTCTGATGCACCCCGACGTGGTGGCAGCTTTGGAGCTCCCCACTTTCCCTCTACAAAGACCCATCGCATTTACTCAATTGGATGGGTCCATGGCAGGGGGCAAACCGGTCACCCATTTTACAGGGCGGGTAGCCTTGCAACTGGGCAGTCACCAGGAAGGGTTGTCTTTTGTCGTGGCTCCCGTAGGGGGGCCATTGGTGGTGTTGGGGGTACCATGGTTGGTGCAGCAAAACCCCCAAATAAACTGGGTTTACCGGACCATCACATTTAGGGATGGATTTTATCAAGCGGCAGAGGGGAAGGGTGCCCCGGAGGAGATGGTGGGGGTTGCGGCAGCTGCGACTCCGCCTTACCCGGCCTCTCCTCTGGAAGGCTTGCCGGCCGAGTACAGGATGTTTGCTGATGTATTCGGTGAAAAGGAAGCTGACCAGTTGCCCCCCCATCGAAGGACGGACTGTGCCATAGAACTGCTGCCCAACACTCAATTGCCTAAACCAAAAATTTATTCCATGACGCAAAAGGAACTGGCTCTATTGAGGGAATTTGTGGACAAAAATTTGGCGCGCGGATTCATTGAGCCGGCGAATTCACCCGTGGGGGCGCCGGTTCTTTTTCGCCCAAAAAAGGATGGGACATTGAGACTTTGTACGGATTTCCGCGGATTAAATGCCGTCTCAATTTCCAACAAATATCCCTTGCCATTGATAAAGGACATGTTGTCACATCTGGCCAAAGGCAAGATCTTCTCTAAACTGGATTTAAGAGAAGCCTACTATCGTGTACGAATCAAGGAGGGAGATGAGTGGAAAACTGCATTCAATTGCCCGTTGGGAGCCTTTCAGTATAAGGTGTTGCCGTTTGGGTTGGCTGGGGCCCCTGGGGTATTTATGCAATTAATCAATGAAGTTTTGCATGAACATCTGTTTAAAGGTGTACTGGTGTATTTGGATGATGTGTTGATTTATACGGAAACCATGAAAGAGCATGTAGCTCTGGTAAAGAAAGTCTTGTGTAAACTCAGATCTGCTGAATTGTATGCAAAGCTATCCAAATGTGCCTTTCATCAGACCCAAATTGACTACTTGGGGTATAGGATTTCTGATAAAGGTATAGAAATGGACCCTGCCAAGGTGCAGGCTATCATGGACTGGGAGAGTCCCCGTACCCGCAGGCAACTTCAAAGTTTCTTGGGGTTCAGCAACTACTACAGATTATTCATAAGGGGGTTCGCTGAGATTGCCTTGCCCCTAACGGACCTGCTTCGAACAAAAGGGGTGGGGGATACTAGGAGAGTCAAGAATCCCGGAGCGCTGTTGAGGTGGACGCCTGCTTGTCAAACGGCGTTTGAGCGGCTGAAAGCAGCTTTCGTCAAAGAGCCCATTTTACAACACCCTGATCCCTCAAAGCCTTTTGTTGTACAGGCAGATGCCTCCGATTATTCTATTGGCGCATTGTTGATGCAAAAAGACGAGGCAGGATGCCTCAAGCCCTGTGCCTATCTATCCCGCAAGTTCTCTGAGACTGAGAGGCGTTGGCATGTTTGGGAAAAGGAGGCATTTGCAGTGAAAGCTGCATTAGAAGCTTGGCGGCATCTGTTGGAAGGGGCAAATCATCCCTTTGAGGTATGGACTGATCATAAAAACTTGGAGGCACTTAGTACCCCTCGAAAACTGAGCCCTAAACAGGTTCGTTGGGCTCAATTTTTCAATCGATTCAATTTTCAGTTCAAATTTATTCCAGGGAAAAAGAACTTCTTGGCTGATGCCTTGTCACGGCAACCTCAAGACTCTGGAGCGGCGCCAGATGTTGTAAGCACCCTATGGTCGGCGCCCCAATTGGGCATGCAGGCTGTGACGCGAAGCCAAACGCGCGCGCAGCAACCGCCCACCACAAGCGCTGCTCAGCCAAGCACTTTGTCAATTCCCTCCCAGTTGCAACAAAAGTTTTTAAAAGAACTAAAAACGGATACTTGGTTGCTTGCGAATAAAGACAATGTTACTTTTGACAGAGGCTTCGCTTGGAAATCCGACCGCCTCTACGTTCCTGAAAACCTCCGAAAAGATGTGTTAACACGTTCACACGATGACAAACTCGCAGGTCACTTCGGGTTTGTAAAAACCTTGCACCTCATTCGGAGACAATTCTGGTGGCCCACATTACGTAAAGATGTCAAAGACTACATTGCTTCCTGCACTGTCTGTGCAATGTCCAAACGCAAGGTGGGCAAGCCCCAAGGGCTGCTGCAGCCGGTAGCAGCCCCCTCTTCCCCTTGGGAAGAAATCTCCATGGATTTTATTGTAGAGCTACCACCCAGCCAACGCAAAACGGTCATTTGGGTGGTCAAAGATTATTTCTCCAAACAAGCACACTTTATCCCTTGCGTGTCCATTCCGTCAGCGCGTCAATTGGCCCGCCTATTCCTTGTACACGTGTACAGGCTACACGGATGTCCCTCCCGCTTGATTTCGGACAGAGGTACACAATTTACCTCGCAGTTTTGGCGGGCGTTTCTCAAGCTGTTAGGCACGAAGCAAGCCCTCTCCACGGCTTGGCATCCTCAGACGGACGGGGCCACTGAGGCGGTTAACTCTACTCTAGAGCAGTACCTTCGCGCTTTTGTGAATTATCAGCAGGACAATTGGGTAGACCTTCTACCATTTGCTGAAGTGGCTTACAACAACGCAGTGCATCAAAGCACTGGGCAAACCCCGTTTCGGGTGGCTCAGGGTAAAGACTTTGTACCTATCACTGATCTCCCACAACCTCCTGCGGGTGCAGTCACTACAGATGATTGGTCAACACAACTGGCTGACTCTTGGCCAATGATTCAAAAGGCATTGGCTGATGCACAGGCAGATTATAAACTGTATGCTGATCGGAAGCGAGCCCCACAACCTGCGTTCCAAGTTGGGGACTCGGTCTACCTTTCTACCAAGTTTATCAAGTCTGCACAACCTTCAAAGAAACTGGCGCCTAGATTTGTGGGTCCTTTCCAAATTGTCGCTCAAATTAACCCTGTGACTTTTAAACTTGACTTGCCTCATAACCTTAAACGCTTACACCCTGTTTTTCATTGCAGCTTACTCAAACCGACTATTCCTTCTGATCGCTGGCATCGGCAACCTCCACCTCCCACCCCCATCATGATTGATGGTCAGCAACACTTTGAAGTTAAAGAAATTTTGGACTCTAGACGCCTTCGCAATACTTTGCAATATTTAGTTCGTTGGAAGCATTTCCCTCATCCTGAGTGGGTCGCTGCACCAGATGTAGCTTCCCCGGTTCTGGTGGCCCGTTTCCACTCCGCTTATCCCTCGAAACCAGGTCCCTAAGGGTATTTTAGGAGGGCGGTATGTCATGTGCGCCGTTTCAATGTATTTGATGCATCGTAACGTTTCGCATGTCATTAATTGGATGCGTGTTTCATTTATCTAGGGAGGATGGGAACGATTATATTTTGGCTTTGCTTTGGAATGTAGTTGTGTTATCTACTGCGCTCAAGGTTACTTTCCCAGGCTAGCAACTCTGACGATTGCTAGCACCTGTGCCGGGTGGGGCTGTTACGAGGGAGGCGGGATACGTTTGAAGCAAGGGTTTAAGTTTGTATTTGGCGCGCTTTTGCTCATTCTCAGCTTTCTTTGTATTTGCCTTTAGTACTCTAATAAATCAGATTTCATTTAGCATCCTCTTGTGAGTCTGAGTATTTGGGGCTAGGGCAATCATTACAGTATTAGGTAACAACTCCCAAAATTCACAAAAGCATGGCTGACTGGGAAAACTCTGGAAATTATAATACATAAAACATCTGGATGGCAGAAGGTAGAAGAAAGTTGTCACTGACTGCTTTTATGATCTTTAACAATACTTGGATACTTTTTATCGATGTACATTTGTTAAGGCTCATTGTCTGAACAAATTAAAAACTTAATGAAGTTTAATCATTATTTCTTCAAGAAGAAAGCTTTAGCACTCACTGACGTTATCATTCCAAGATATATTAGCAAAAGATTTAGCATGATGTCGGAGAGAATGGTTCATTTATTTTTCAAAGTATCCATGTATGTTTATTATCTTCATACCAGAATAAAATGCAAAATAGTGTGGCTGCTTGTTTTTTTAAATTTTAATATTTATTTAAAATGTAAGCTTAAGTTTATAGGAAATCACATATTTTTTCCACCTGCAAAAGATAAGTGCCTCTGAAAAGCACCTGGCTTTTGATGTTGGTATATATAGCAGCCTTTCTCAATCGTTTGATCTTGAAGGAACCCTTGAAATAGTTTTCAGGCCTTGGGGAACCCCTGCACATTCAGGCTCAAATATAGGCCAGAAGTTGCAAAATTATTATACTCTTTTCATGTGTAGGCCCATATACAGCATATGCATTAACAGTGTTCTTAAGCTTAAAATAAATAATGAAACTTACCTCTTTAATGTGAGGTTGCCCGGATTTGAAATAATTTTTTAAATAAATCGTGATCTCTCAGGGAACCCCTAGTGACCTCTCGCAGAACCCTAGGGAGCCACGGAACCCTGGTTGAGAAACCTTGACATATAAACGCCCAAGTTTTTACGTGTTCAATACATTCTTTCAGAATCAGTCTATGATTCTGCATCAGACATTTGTTTAAAAATATGAATCAGTTTATCATTACATTTAACCAGTAATGAAGGAATGTTGTAGATATCCATCCATATTCAGGTGTTACTGCTTAACTACTGATATCTTTTGGGAATAATTAAGAGAAGATTCTCAACACAAAGGGCACTTCCTCTTGCATCCCATTACTGGGATGGCTGGGGCTTCCGTACTCTTTTCCTCCCTTACTTTTATCATGAATGAACTGGTAAAAGGAAATCATGGGGTGGGGGAGAAGAGCAGAGTAAAATTCTCTTCCCTGCCCCCACCCCCAGGCGTGCTATTTTGTGGCTTCCTGAAATCACTCTCTGGAAAAGATGGTTTTAGAATGGAATAATGGGAATGCTGAAATGTGTTTTCCTTTCGCTGAAGCCCATTTGCAAGTTCTTTCTTGGCTCTTTTGTTTAAATGGGCATTTAAGTTGCTAGTATTGCTAGTATTTATAGCAATACTGCTATAAAAGCTTGTATTAGCAGAGTTATTATGTTTTTTTATGTGATGAATGCTATTAGCTTTATGTACAGTCTTTTTTTTAAAAAAGGCTTCCAAGAAAAGCACTAAACGTGCAAGCATCCAAATATATAATCAGTTGTGTGTACACATAACTATCTAAAGCCGTTCCTTCTTTTAACCTGTTCATGTTCTTTTAGCCTGCCAGAAGAAATAGACACTTGGTAGCATTTGAGGAAATTAAATTAGTGGGGGTTGGATATGGCTCTAACCCTAATCGATAATAGCTTTTGTCTTGATTGATATTGGTATTGATATTTGGAGTTACACATTTCACACTTATTGTCTGATTAAGAATGAAGACAGCGAGATTGGTCAGCAAAATACCCATAATTTTATTAGAATGAGAGGTTAGTTGGGAGACAGGGTTCAAGAAGTAACACTGTAGTCCTGCACATCCTTAGTAAGTGAATTTAGATTCTAAAGAAATGATATGGATTGGGTCAGTCTTGCATATCCAACAAATACATGAATATTAAAACACTATATACAGTATCTGTTGAGCTAAACTGTAAACCTAAGCCCAGGTAGGTGTTCTAGTAGCCCAAAGTCAATGTGCTTGGGAAGAAACAGAATCATGGTCACAGAATACCCACCCCATATCATACATATGCTTCCAAACCTTATGTGCAGCCAAAATATAGCCTCAGTTATCTGCAAAATTGGAAATCCTATTTCTTGCAGGATTCATGTTCATGCATGTACAATTTATAGAGAACCAGTTTACACATATGTTGCTCAGCAAGGTCTGAATAATACTTGCCTGTTAATCCCTCCACTGTTTAAGGTCTGTCTTAAATGTTTAAACCAATTTATGAAAACATTTTGACATAAAAAAAAATACGGTTGCTACTGCCTTGATAAGGGTGGGAGAATCTGTCAATACCAGTTTCAGGTTCTCATTTTCTTCACAGCATTTCAATGGGTTTTCACTTCAGTTGTTGAATTTAGCCAACCACCTATTAATAAGAATTTATCCCTGCCTGTGTGTGTGTGTGTATCCTAATATACGTATTTTATATACATTTTTCTAAAACATGTATTTTTGCAAGTATTTTTCTCCTCAAATAATGTATTTTTGTGTGTGCTTTTTCTTAAAACATGCATTTTCATACATTTTATGCATTACAAACTATATTTCAAAATGCAGAAAAATGAGGATTTGAGCCCCCCAATGTATTCCATCCTCAATATAACTTCAGGAGGTATAAGAAATGTATTTTTTTGTTTAAAAAAAAACTATTAAAAATTGAACCTAACAATTTTCTCCTGTATACTAGGAGAGGTTCTTATGGAAAATCAATATTTGATTTTGTCTATAATTTATGATTTATATAATAATCTAAAAAAGTGAATTACTACAAGTGAAAATAGAAAACTGATGCCTGATTTTTAAAAACAAGCTTTTTATCACCGTATTAAGCCGAAGCATTCAAAGTGGTTTAAATACTACAGCTTCAGCTTAGAACTGAACAGTCACACTAAACAAGTAAGGAAGAAAGAAGGAAAATCCAACTGTTAAATAAGTTACATAATATTCCAGAGTGACCAAGTGGAAATGCCACTGATGGTTCTGGGTCAGGACCAATGGTATTGGCCCTAACTAGACTTAGGTCTCCCTGAGAAGAAGCACATAGATAAAAAAACTTGAGTGAAGACAGATCTGGGGAGGAAGTGCCAGAAGCCAAGTCAAGAGAGGCTGCTTCCTGCCTTACTTCTCAGATGCAACCAAATAGGACAGTTGCAGAGGGAGAGTGTCCTGGAGAGGTAGCAGCACAACAGGAGATGACTAAAAATGTATAATAAATATTAACGAAATACTCAAAATACCAGTTGTCAGTTTGAGAAAGCTTCCATTTGTTCATATATTAGCCTGCATATTTACGGCTGTCTTTTAATACAATGTTGTTGTTTATTTGTTTAGTCGCTTCCGACTCTTCGTGACTTCATGGACCAGCCCACGCCAGAGCTTCCTGTCGGTCAACACCCCCAGCTCCCCCAGGGACGAGTCCGTCACCTCTAGAATATCATTTAATACAATACCGTATCCTTATCCACAATTGCCTTAGTTGCACAGATCTCTCACTTGCTTCTCTGCTCTCTTCCATATCCAGGGAAAACACATTTGCTGGTGTTCTTGCCCTTGGATATTGGTAGGTAAAGGTAAAGGTTTCCCTTGACATCAAGTCCAGTCGTGTCCGACTCTAGGGGGCGGTGCTCATCTCCGTTTCAAAGCCGAAGAGCCGGCGTTTGTCCGCAGACACTTCCGTGGTCATGTGGCTGGCATGACTAAACACAATGCCGTTACCTGCCCGCCGAAGCGGTGCCTATTAATCTACTCACATTGGCATGTTTTCGAACTGCTAGGTTGGCAGGAGCTGGGACTAGCAACGGGAGCTCACCCCGTCACGTGGATTCGAACTGCCGACCTTCCGATCGGCAAGCTCAGCAGCTCGGCGTACGTTTCACCAAAAAGAATAGTAAAACAAAAGTACCTGACATATGTTTACACAGAATCAAGTGCCTTTTATTCCAATCACTCCCGATTTTGCATACAGATACAGCAACAGCTACTTGAGAGACATCCGATTGAATGTATTATTTATTGGGCTGAAAGTCTATTGCTTTAATCAACTTTCACTGGGTTTCCCACAGAGAAAGTAGTTGATTAGAAATCTCTTAGAAAAAGAAAAGGATACTCATTCTGTGTTGTCCTAAAGTAGGAGACAGCACCAAAAATAGTTCACTGTCACATCTTTGAAGTTAACATGGACAGAAAAAGGAGAGTTCAGCACAGAGTTGATCTATGTTGTTTATCACTTAGCATATTTTCACTACATTTTTTGTACATGTTTGCTCCTGATTTAAATTAATTAGCCTCACTTGTCATAAAAGGACTTTTCTATCTTCTACTTATAAATTGCCTTTCGTCTTTGCATTTCCTGCTGCACTTGATAATCACTGGCCAATGAGGCTCAGTCCCTTTTCAAGTGAATATTTTTTTGTGATTCACTTAAAAATACCCAAGTAAAAGCATATTGTATGACACTTAAAATTGTATTGTTTTGAAATGGCGCCATCTGGTGGAAATGTAGCAGCAAAGCTAATATTAGTGGGTCACCTGTGAGAATAAAGACGGTCCTGTTTTGCAGTTTGGGGTACAATAACTGATTATTATTACATGAGTAACATATATTAGCAGAACATAGATAGAGAGGGAGAGAGAGAGAGAGAGAGAGAGAGAGATTCATAGCATGCAGTATATCGACATAGAAGTTCACAGCCATTAAAAACAAGGCATGCTTTGTGAGAATGAGTGAAGATTGCAGGTACTTAGTATGTGGCTGTGTGCGCATGTGTGGCATGTGTGTTTGTGTGCATATGAAAGACAGTAAGTTTGAATGGAGATTCTGCTTCCTTTCAATTTTATTTATATTTATATATATATCAGAAAATGTATTATTTATTTATTTTCTATCCCTTTATTATTTTTATAAACAACTCAAGGTGGTGAACTTACCCAATACTCCTTCCTCCTCCTCTTTTCCCCACAACGACCACCCTGTGAGGTGGGTTGGGCTGAGAGAGAACGACTGGCCCAAGGTCACCCAGCGGCTTTCATGCCTAAGGCAGGACTAGAACTCTCAGCCTCCTGGTTTCTAGCCCGTTGCCTTAACCACTAGACCAAACTGGCTCTCTATGCCCTCTCTTATATGGTCATTCCCTGGGCAGCATCTCTTCCCCCCATCTCCCAAGGTCATTCCCACATACCGTTGCAGACTGAGAATAAGGCAGCTACTTACCCCAGGTTCATATGGGAGAGAAGGGAAATGACTGTACCATCTACTGCCTGCCTAGTCTGCCAACTTCCTTGCAGGATCACATGTTTGACCAAGACTCCTTGCAAAGACATTGTCAGGAATGCATCAACTTCTTGTATTTGGAAGAAGCTTGCTTTACTTTTTTCTTTCTTTCTGGCTAATTAATCTTGCAAGGTTGTTGCAACGATTAAGAAAAGGACATTGTGCTAAATCAGAACTTTGAAACTGGTTATGTTCCTCATGGCAACCATTTTGTCAATGGATGTCTCCTCCTGGAAGCTCTTTTGTGAACCCATCTACTGCAGGCTTACCAAATTCCCAGATGTGCCCACCAATCAAAGCAGCTTGGAGGAGTTTGAACCCAGCTCAGCATCTTCCACCTTGGTTCACTGCATATGTGTTGAATTGCAACTTCAATAACTTGTCCTCTGAAGTTTGATGGGTCTCCACTGTGTTTAACTTTATGAAAGTTTTTTTTTTAAACTCCAGGTTCTTGAGGCCTAAGAGGGGTTCTTTGGTCCACCTTTTTGTTGTTGTTGTTGTTTTTAATAGAGTAATTTGCTTTATTATATTTTTATAACTGCTTTTATAGTTACGTTTTTAACCAGAATTTGGGTATTTTGAATTTTCCGGGGATTCATTGAGATGTTTCAGTTGAATGCTTTATTGCTTTTGAGCTGCCTGGAGCCTCATGATGGGATAGTATATTGATATTTTGGATGGATGGATGGACTGACTCCAAGCATGCACAGTAAGCATGTCAACTGGTCATATTGCCTGGCAGTTGTCAAAGTTGTATTTAATAGGTCTGAATGGCAACAGGTTGAGGATAACTGTTCTAGATAGACCTGATAAGCAGCCATGAAACATTTTGATAGGCCTATTTCTTCATGCAGAAATTGTTTTAATAAAAGGCACACTCTCTTGTGTGTTTCCCTGAAACTTCTGATGCTATCCCTTTTTCATTGTTTAAGATGGAAAACAGCTCCTTCCCTCCCTCCCTTTCCTTCCTTTCTTCCTCTCTCTGCAACTGAATCTTCTATAATATTCTGTGATATTATGTTTAGGGCTAGCATATCTGGATTGAGAAACATCCAGATGGCCAACAAATGGCAACAAAATGCAAGAGTTTATTTTATCTCTTTCCTGCCATCCAACAGTTATCCAGATTTTTACAGCTCATATAGGTGGCCCTAGTTCATCATTCAGTGATTATAATAAAGAGTTGTTTATATGTATTGAAGAACTATCAAGTGGTAGATGTGGTCAAAGTTTACTGGTAAAAATGTCCAACTATTGCTGGGGAGAATTGAATTGGAGGGTAAAAAAACCCTTGTGCCGTGGTGATAGAAGCAGTGGTTAACTAGCTTGGCCCCATGCAAAAACACAGTTGCTGAACCCATGCTTATTGATGGCAGCAGCTTACATTCATCTCAGAGCCAATGCGTAAATTGTGTAAAAGCAATTTACAAGGATTTTCATATTTTCAGAAATATTTGTATTATTATTACTACACAAAATCAATAAACGATATGTATAGAGCAATGCTATAATATCTTATAAAAGTATAGTTTTTATTTCTATGCTAAAAAAAGGAAAATAAAAACAAAGACAAAAAACCCCAAAAGGTAACATATATATCTCATATCATTCTTTCCATGTTGTCAATAGAATGCCAGTTTAAAAATGGCAAATGGCATATCTATAATCCAAGGCTGTAAATCCATACTAACTGTCTTTCCAATGTTGAAAAACCTTATTTGCTGTTCCACCATGTGTGATATAGATACTTAACTATTTGTATAATAATAAATTCCAAAATGTTGGCATATAACTTGAAATCACATTCCCTGTTTTAAACAACAGTGATATTTGTAATTATTAATCATTTTGTGCATGTAACATTAACTGAGCAAGCCTATATCATATGAGTGTTTTCATATCCATATTATGCTGCAAGCATAACAGCATTAAATAATTTCCAAAGATGGATAAGTTTTAACTCTGGTATTATACTGAATGTCATCCTTCCAAACATATCTGCATGAACAATGTTTAATGATGAATAAAAGCTTAACTGTTTTTTTATATCACCCTTTTTTTACTGGGGTTAGACCAAACTAAGATATAACATACAAAATGTAGAAGTTGGGCATGAAAACAAATCAACGAATTATAAAAACAAAGCCTTTGTAGTTTACAAGGAAATTATATTAACTTATTAAATTATATTAACATGTTACTAATTCTCTTGTGTGCATATGAAAGACATAGTAAGTCTGAATGGAGATTCTGCTTCCTAAATATGATAAGTCTTGCAGCTTTATCATATTTAGGCAGCAAAAAATAAAAATGACCACAAGATACAAGCAAAGAATTAAGAGGGGTTTTTTTGTAATTCCCTGCTGCCAGCACTGGTCCTCCAGATTACTGCAGCCCAGATATAGTATGTCTAAAGCTATGCCAAGAGTCAGTTTGGTGTGGTGGTGAAGGCACCAGGCTAGAAGCCAAGAGACCATGAGTTCTAGTCCTGCCTTGGGCACAAAGCCAGCTAGGTGACTTTGGGCCAGTCACTGTCTCTCAGCCCTAGGAAGGAGGCAATGGCAAACCACTTCCAAAAAACCTTGCCAAGAAAACTGCAGGGACTTGTCTAGGCAGTCACCAGGAGTCAAGACTGACTTGAAGGCACCGCCCGCAAAAAAAAAGCCTGTGGCAGGTTGGTGAAACAGTGAAGATCAAACTAAATGTTCTTTTTCATATAGTGTAGTATTAATCATACATAATAGACCCCGAACAAAGACAAATGAAGGACCTCATATTTTTTAATTTTAACCTTCAAGTGAATTAACAGAGAAGCTTGATCCATACGCAGTGAAATTTTCCTGCTAAATTGATAACAGGAGCATATGGAGGTTGCCCTGATCATAGCAGCCATATGCCTGGCACTGGTTGAACTGAAACTGACAGATCATGATGGAAGGCACCCACAAGTATGAGAAAGATGCAATTTATATACGCAGCAGCCAGAAAGTTAAGCGCATAAGGGGTCCTTGCACACTTGATGTTCCTCACCAAGCAATCGAGTTCATCCCTTCAGCTCCAGAATGATTTCTAGGCATGACTGCAATTTCACTGAATACACTGAACCAACCAAAGAAAGAATATGCCTATTAAATTAGAAAACTGATCACCAATTTCTTGGGCTGGCAAAAAGGCTATGTAGGAGGTATCATCTCTGTAAGGTGCATCCAATGTGTCTTAAACACCACAAACTAATTTTTAACACATTGACTCTGGCTGCCTTTTGAAATTACAGTAAAAATAATATATAATTTGTGTTTGAAGTAGAGATCGGTGACACTATATTGTCAGCTCCCAAAGCCACACTTCAGAAAAAGAATTGTTTCAAGCAAAACAGTTAATTGTGTCATTATGGTATCAGTCACCTAACACCAATCTGGATCACCGTGGTTGCCAAAATACAGCTTTGTTTAAATTTCTAATAAGTCCTGTTCCAAAATCTCTTCATTTTTTTCTTATGGTAAGATGATGAATGTTGGAGGGAAAAGAAGTACAAGCAATTATTTCAAGGGGATTTCCCACCCACCCCCTTTTTTTTTTCAAAAATGAAAATTAACATTCTAGGCTTCTGAATTTTCTTTATGTATATATTTTCTTTATAGACATACATACATATATGTTTCTGAATAACAATACTTGGAACCTAGGCATAATATTTAAATCTGCCTTAAACTATATCAATATCCTTCATTGGCAAGTTTGTTTCATCGTGAAAAAACAACCAAATGTAGAAGCAGGTAGAATGACTGCTGAATTACATCATGCTTATCTGTATTGGGAACTGCTGTTCCTATCACTGGAGGGACTCAGACGGGGGAGGAATATATTAGAAAGGTTCTTTGTAAAGTCTGGACCAGGGTTTCCTAAACTTTTTGCCATCACACCACCCTTTAGTGTAATCTTAATGTATACACCTCCCCTAAGAATCCAAACACCAAAATGAACACAAATGAACAATGAAAACAGTACAATGAAACTTTGGGAAAGACAGATTTATAGTAACCATGTAACCAAAAGGTTCTTCACACCTCTGGACTCTGTCTGCACTTCCCCAAGGGAGGTACACCTCACCATTGGAAAACCCTGATCTAAACCCTGCGTTCATACAAAACCTTTATTAGAATGAAGTAATTTTGTTGTTGTTGTTGTTAAAAAGCCAGGGGACAGTTGTTCTAAAGAATTTACAAACATAAAATCAGAGTACAGCATAAGCAAAGAGAAGGCTAATCATTTAAAAAAAAAAGGCAACAAACCCAGATTCTTTCCTGGATCTCTGGAGCAATACTACCCATTTTCATAATTATTACCACCTGCTTATTTGTGTCCAGCTTAACCTCCCCAGTTTTAAACTTGCTCCAAATCACTTTTCTCTTCAAACTGCTAGACAGATGCTGAAATCTTTCAGTGGCAGGGCAGTGATCTGAAATATTAAAGAAAACATTTCCAGTTATTAAGAAATATTGGCCGTTTTTTACCAGACCCGATTATTCTCATCAATTGCCCAATGGCACAGTTAATTCCCAGTGACTAAAAAGATCCTCCTCTTAAATTCATAACAGTAATTAAAGATGTGAACCAAAATAATTCTCCACTGTATTTGTCTCAGCTTTCCTGTGTGTGTGTGTGTGTGTGTGTAATTTTTATTGAAGATTTTTATATGAATAAAAGATAAACACAAGAACATATATAAGGGAAGTCAGCTTTCATGTTTCTAGTGCCAAATCATTGTTTTGGAAAAATGCATGAGCATGACATTGACACTTTATATTTTACTCTTCTAAGCCCCCCCCCCTTTTTTTTTACTATTGCTAATCCTCCCCTCCACCCCCCCCCCAACTGTCAGACCTCTATCCCTGCAGAGGGCAATGGAAATGTAATTAAGGGTACAGTTTCTCCTTCTCTTCTGAAATGAGTGGGATCACATGAGGAGAAACTTGGGTGGCTTTACTCAAAACAATAAACTAAATTCCTTTGGTTTATGTGGATGGCCAAGTTATTGCGCCGATTAAAACTATCTAGCTTTTTGCTACTGCCCATGAGAATGAGGAGCCAGGGGACAAATAAAATTGTTAACTTAGAAATGATAAGCCTGTTTGGAGCAAACACGTCCTTAACAGATCAATAAAAGTGTGCCCAATATATTCCAAGACTAGTAAACAAGGCTCTCAACAGAAACAAGTTAAAAAAATGAAAAGAACAGCAGAGACCTACAATGAGGTAGAGAAAATAATGTAGAATTCATGCTGTTGCTATTGTCCTGCTGCTGATGTTACAATCTATAAAAAGGGGACACCAATGACTCTAAATTGGAATATCTGAGTCAGCCTAGCTGTGCTGATCCTAAATGCTAGCAAAAGTACAGATCAAGAAAGGATTGATTTGTGCTTTAGGGCAGACTGCTGACATCCACTCTACCCAATAACAGGGGAAGTCTAAAAGAGACTAAACCAGATGAAAAGTGGGATGGATATTTGGGATGCAAAGGCAAACTTTAAAACAGAGGTGGCCCCACTGACTGCTTCTCTAATCTATTCTCTCTGTAAGTGAAACAAGAAATCAGTCATGATTGCCACTAGAGTGGGAGAAAATGAATAGAAACCAGAGCATTTTTCAAAACCACACAACCCCTTTGGAACAGCATTTGTGGGGAATGGCTGTACTATGTAACAATGAACTTAGTTATTAAGAGATTAAAGGAAAATTAAGAAAAGAATGCACTTTTTAAAATAAATATTTATTATCTGCCCATGCCAGAGCAAAAACTCATATTCATATTTTAAAGCTACATTTGACCAGTGTTTCTCAACCTTGGCAACTTTAAGATGTGTGGACTTCAACTCCCAGAATTCTCTAGCCAGCAGGAGGGAATTCTGGGAGTTGAAGTCCACACATATTAAAGTGGCTAAGGTTGAGAAACCCTGCATTAGACCATAGTTTATCTGAGAGATTAATATTAATGCTAAAAACAGATTTTTGATTATTGGATGGATGAGTTTGCATTAGGAGAGGAAAGAATGGGCACTGAATTCACTTGGGCCAATCCAACCCCCACAGTTGCTGCATTTTTCCTGCCTTCAGGTACTTCTGTAAAAAGCTAAAGATATGAAGCAAAGAGGTCTCATGTCGTGGCTCCATCTCCAGTTTCTTTAACTACTTACTATAATTACCATAATATTGGAAAAAATTACAGGCTTTTGTGTTTGAATTGTATTTTAGCTCGGAGATAATGAACTAAAAGCAGATCTGGGAATACGAAAATGGAGGAAGGGCCCTTGAAATGATTAGCTTATGCTGGATATGTTTGAGGATTCTGTGTTTCCTTTCCTTTTGTTTTTTACCTTAGTGTACTTTGCTTTGCTCACTTTTACAAGGGAACTAATGAAATAACATTTTAGTTCAAGGTTCATTATTTTTCTTTTATGTATGGTTCTCAAGGAGGTTATAAGAATTAGAGTTTCCCCTCTTGTTATGTCTATAGTACTTCCAAGCCCTATCAGTCAAAATTTCCATCTGTTCTTCAGTTATTAAGCTGGTTCTGGAAATATCAGGCCCCACTCCATTATTTCTCTTGAACTGCACTGTAGGACATCCAGATGCCTTATGAACCTCAAAAGCCCCAGGGGCCAATCCTCTTGGAAGTGGGTTTACCCAAGGAGAGGGAATTCCAGCCTTTAGACTCTCAGTGGAAAAGCTAAGAGATAAACTCTGTTGGTCTTCTTATTTCCTGTTGAAGCCAATAGGCCTAAGATTTAGGCTCTGATTTTACAGAAATCTGGCTGAGCAATCTTTGTATTTCAATATGTTTCACATAAAAGAAGTCAAGAAGTTTATACAATGCTTACTACTAATCTCAGTTAATTTAGAGGGCTCTTTTGGTAATTAAACACCAAGCTCCCAAAAGGAACTTAAAGCCTTTATTAATCTATTAGACTTATAAGTTGAGCTGATCATTAAGGAAACAGAATCTATTAATTTTTTTCTGTCACAGCATAACCATTTTCAAAAGCTATTGTGCCATATTTCATGAGGCAGTGAGTATCAGCTATCTCTCTTGGTCTGAAGGTGAGGGCTGTGGCACACAGAAGCTTGGTAAATCTTGAAAATCCCTTCAGAGGGTTTCTGTCACATCTAAGAAGTCCAAATATATTAATATAGAGAAGACTGAGAACTACCCACCACCACCTCTTTGTTACCAGGACTTAATAAGAAAAGCTTCAGACCTTCTAGAACAATATATTACAAACCTGGAATGCCAGTTTTGATATCTCACTTAAATGTAGTGAGTGATTTCAATGCTAGAATTAGCCCTGACTTTAATATTCTTTCTTTTTCTGATTTATGATGCACCCATGAACTTGAAGCTCAAATTAATCATGTTAGGTTCTCTAAACATTTTAAAATTAATTTTCCTGGTATCTTCCTTGTTCATATGGTAGGTCACCTTGTTATTACTATCCTTAATGGAAATCCTCATTTTGATTCAAGTGGTGAATACACTTTTATTTCAGGTCATAGTTCCAATACAGTTTATTATATTCTAGTCTCTGCTAGTCTGTTTTCTTCTATTGACAGTTTTTCTGTCAACTTCTGAACTGTGATAATTTGCCTCTCATATTTAACCTGCCTGTTCCTTTTAATTCCTGATATTTTCCTAACCCTCAGTATTCTTCTATACTGATTTAAAGGTATAGGAAAAATGCAATTGTCTGAGAATATACAGTCCACAATCTGTACCCTTTTTTTCCCCCAGGCTTCAGTTCTTAAAGGCTCAGTGATGGGCAGGCCCACCACTGCTTATGCTGCTGCATTCTGGAATAGTTGCAGTTTTTGAGTGATCTTCAGGGCAGCCCCGTGTAGAACACATTGCAGCAGTCACGCCCTGAGAGGCAAGAGTGTGAATGACAGACTGGAGGGCCACCTAATCCAAGAAGAGGTACAACTAGTGCATCAGATGATGCTGTGTAAAGGCCCTCTTGGCCACAGCTACCACCTGCTCTTCAAACAGGAGCTGTGAGTCCAAGAGGACCCCCAGGTTACAACCACTCTTGAATGGGGAAGTGCAACCCTATCTAGGCATCAAGATGGAAGAACTCTAGACCTAGGCAGTCCCAATGACTCATTCTTAATTAGACTGAGTCAAAGTCAGTGGCTTCCTATCCAGGCCCACACAACACTGGGACAGGACTTCAAAAAGCTTGCTTGGCCAGCCTGGTGTTGATATATATAATCGGGCACCATCATATTGATGATACTGGACCTCAAGCTAGCAGACGACCTCCCCCAGCAGTTTCATGTAGATGTTGAACAAGAGGGGAGAAAGCATTGAACCTTGTAAGCAATCTCTCCCCTCTTCCCCACCACACTGACTGGAAGCAGCCTTGAAGGAAGGAGGGAAGAGAACCATTGAAATATGGTGACCCCAATTCCCAACCCGCGAGATGGTCCAGAAGGATTTTGTGGTTCATGGTATCAAAATAGCCACTGAGAGATCAAAGAGCACAAGGATGGATATACCAGCTCCATCACAGCTCTATCACAGGCCATCAACAAGCATGACCAAAGCTATCTCAATATTGAATCCCAGCCTGAAACTTAACTAAAACAGATCTATAAAATTTGCTTCCTCCAGGGTCCTTTGCAGCCCAACCACCCTTACAACAACAGGGAAAATTGGAGACCAGATGTTGTTGTTGTTGTTATTAGTTGCCGTCAAGTCGTTTACGACCCATGGCGACCCTATGTGTAACAGAACGAAATGCTGTTTGGTCATGCACCATATGCCTGACTGTTCCAATGTTTGCATCTATTGTTGCTGTAACTGTATCAGTCCATTGCATTGAAGGTCTTCCTCTTTTCCGCTGGCCCTCGACTTTACCAAACATGATGTCCTTTTCAAGCGATCGGTCTTTCCTGATGATGTGCCCAAAGTGTGAGAGTCTAAGCCTAATTATCTTCGCCTCTAGGGAACATTCTGGTTGTATTTCTTCTAAAACTGATTTGTTCGTTCTTCTGGAGTCCATGGTATTTTCAATAATCTTCGCCAACACCACAATATGAATGCATCAATTCTTCTTCTATCTTCCTTTTTTAATGTCCAACTTTTACAGGCATATGTGGCAATTGAGAAGACCATGGTGTGAGTCAGACTCACCTTTGTTTTTAAACTGACGTCTTTACTTCTGAAAACTTTAGATAGGTCTTTGATGGCAGATTTTCCCAGCATGATAAGTTGTTTGATTTCTTGATTACTACTTCCCTTGGCATTGATCGTTGATCTGAGTAGAATGAAATCGTTGATGACTTCAATTTCTTCTCCATTTATTGCGATATTGTTTATTGGTCCATTTGTGAGAATCTTCATCTTCTTCACATTCGGGTGTAGTCTGTATTGCTGACTACAATCTTTGATCTTCATCAGCAAGTACTTCAAGTCTTCTTCACTTGCAGCAAGCAAAGTTGTATCATCTGCATATTGCAGGTTGTTAATGAGACTTCCACCAATTCTGATACCCCGTTCTTCTTTGTACATTCCTGCTTCTCGAATTATTTGTTCAGCGTACATATTGAATAAGTAGGGTGAAAGTATACAACCTTGCCACATACCTTTTCCAATTTTGAACCACTCGGTATCACAGTTTTCTGTTCTAACAACTGCCTCTTGATCCTTGTACAGGTTCTGCATGAGTACAATTAAGTGCTTTGGAGTTCCCATTTTTCATAATATTAACCATAACTTGTTATGGTCCACACAGTCAAACACCTTTGCATAATCAGTGAAACAGAGGTAAACATCTTTCCAGTATTCTTTGCATTCAGCCAAGATCCATCTGATATCAGCAGTGATATCTCTCGTACCACGTCCTCTTCTAAATCCAACTTGGACTTCTGGTAGTTCTCTGTCGACGTAAGGCTGCAAACATTGTTGAATTATTTTCAGCAAAATTTTGCTAGCATGTGAAATTAATGAAATTGTTCGATCATTTCCACATTCTGCTTGATCTCCTTTCTTTGGAATGGGTATGAATACGGATCTCCTCCAGTCAGTTGGCCAGGTCGTTGTCTTCCAAACTTCTTGACATAGAAGAGTAAGTGCTTCCACGGCTGCATCTGATTGTTGAAATATCTCAGCTGGTAATCCATCAATTCCTGCAGCCTTGTTTTTCACCAATGCCTTCAGTGCAGCTTGAACTTCTTCCTTCAGTACCAATGGTTCTTGATCATATTATACCTCCTGAAATAGCTGAACATGGACTAACTGTTTTTTATACAATGATTCTGTATATTCCTTCCATCTTCTCTTAATACTACCCACGTCATTTAATGTATTGCCCATAGAATCTTTAACGACAGCAACTTGGGGCTTGAATTTTCTCTTCAGCTCTTTCAGCTTGAGAAATGCTGATTGTGTTCTTCCTCTTTGATTTTCTAGCTCTAGGTCTTTGCATATTTCATCATAATATTTTTCCTTATCTTTTTGAGCTGCCCTTTGAAATTTTCTATTTAACTCTCTTATTTCATTCTTTCTTCCATAAGCTTTAGCTACTTGGCATTTAAGAGCAAGTTCCAGACTCTCATCTGACATCCATTTGGATCTTTTCCTTCTTTCCTGCCTTTTTAATGAACTTTCACTTTCTTCACATATTATGTTCTTAATGTCTTCCCACAACTCTTCTGGTCTTCGGTCATCAGTGTTTAGCGCATTGAATCTATTTTTGAGGTGATCTCTAAATTCAGGTGGGATGTTTTTTAGATCATACTTTGGCACTCCTGGACTTGCTTTAATTTTCTTCAGCTTCAGCTTGAACTTGCACATGAGCAATTGATGATCTGTCCCGTAGTCAGCTCCTGGCTTTGTCTTAGCTGATAGTATTGAGCTTCTCCATTGTCTCCTTCCACAAACGTAATCAATTTGATTTCTGTGTAATCCATCTGGCAAGGTCCATGTACATAGTCATCGACTGTGTTGTTGGAAAAAAGTATTGCAAATAAATCAATAATTGGTCTTACAAAATTCTATCATGCAGTCTCCAGTGTTGTTTCTGTCACCAACGCCATATTTTCCAACTACTGATCTTCCTTCTTTGTTCCCAACTTTTGCATTCCAGTCGCCAATAATTAACAAAGCATCTTGATTGCATGTTTGATCAATTTCAGATTGCAGCATTTCATAAAAGTTTTCAATTTCTTTGTCTTCAGCATTCATGGTTGGTGCAAAAACTTGAATAATAGTAGGTCTTCCTTGTAGGCATATAGATATTAGTCTAGCACTGGCAGTTGTTTTTTGTTGTACTTTAGAATTGATCTTGAGATATTCTTCCTAATGATGAATGCCATGCTGTTCCTCTTCGATTTTTCATTCCCAGCATAGTATACCTTATGATTGTCAGATTCAAAGTGACCAATGCCAGTCCACATCAGCTCACTAATAGCTAAGATGTCGATCTTTAGACATTCCATTTCATTCTTGACAACTTCCAATTTTCCTTGATTATTACTTCGTACATTCCATGTCCCAGTTATTAATGGATGTTTGTAGCTGTTACTTCTCATTTTGAGTCATGCCACATCAGCAAATGAAGGTCCCGGAGTCTTTACTCCATCTGCATCACAAAACTCGGCTCTGCTTTGAGAAAGCAGCTCTTCCCCCAGTAGCCTTCCAACCTGAGGGACTCATCTTCCAGCACTATGTCGCAAAACGTTCTGCTGTAATCCATAGGGTTTTCATTGGCACGTGTTCGGGAGTAGATTGCCAGGCCTTGCTCCCTAGTCTGTTCTTTGTCTGGAAGCTCTACTGAAACCTGTCCACCATGGGTGACCCTTTTGGTAGTAGAACTACTGGTGGCATAGCTTCCAGCATCATAGCAACACGCAAGCCACCACCGTATGACAAACAGTATTTGCCTAAAATAGTTGGGTCCAAGGATGGCCTTTTGAGAAGGGGGCACACCACTGCCTCTTTCAAGGCAGAAAGCACCACCACATGGACCCAACTACAGGTCACTGTCCTGGCTGCCTTAACCATCCAGGAGGAGCCTGGGACTAACAGACATGTAGCCAAGCTAAGCATGCAGAGAACCCTGTCGACTTCTTCAAGAGTCACCATCTTAAACTCATACCAGATTTCACCACCAGGACTGAGTGCCTGGCATCCCAGCCAAACCTGTCCAGTTGGAGTCCAACCCAATGCAGACCTGAGGGACTTTATCTGCTGCCAAATGCTCACAGCGGCCCTGCAGATGGTCCCATGGCCCATTCTTACCTAACAGGGACTAGGTCACCAAAAAGAGGGCCACTTGGCAGCTGTTGGTGGATGCAATAAGAGTGGAGAAATGTTGATGTTTCACCACCCTATCACCATGAGGTAATCTTGAATATGGACTTTTACCATGTTCTATCAAATTTGCTCCTTGATGTGTATAGTGTTTTCAGGCTGTAGTAAGGTTGTAATAAAGACTAAGATGAGAGTAAAAGAAAAAAAAAACAGATTAATAAAACCGGCTACTTCCTCATTTCCTGAATGCAAGCTATCTGTTATTAACTCTGTCTATACTAAGGGTAAAGAAAATAACCTTGCCAATTAAATGCCCATTAGTTTGCTTTAGGTAACTTGCAGTGTATATGTCACTTATGTTAGTAGGGAATTAGAATCTCGGGCAGAGGATTACAAAGTGTTGGGTCCTCAGCAGACAGGTTTTAGAAAGGATAATTCATCATTAGATCACTGTACTGAGAGCCAGTTTGGTGTGGTGGTTTAGGCACCAGGTAGAGACCGTGAGTTCTAGTCCCACCTTAGCCACAAAACCTTGTGCCTGTCACTTTCTCTCTCAGCCCTGGGAAGAAGGCAATGGCAAACCACTTCTGAAATCCTACCAAGAAAACTGCAGGGACTAGTCCAGGCAGTTGCCAGGAGTCAAGGCTGACTTGAAGGCACCACAAAAAGAAAGATCACTGTATTAAGTCCCCTAGTCAAGAAATCTATGTCTGCATCTGATAATGTCATCTTTATGAAATCATCATATATAAAGATGTCATATATGTCATCTTTATGGATTTGAGTCTACCTTTGATTGTGTTCCCAGGAAAAGATTATGGGCAATGCTGAACAATTCTTCTATGAACAAGAAATATCCCTGAATTTAATCTCTTGCCTGTACTAAGATCTTACAATAGAAGTAAGATGTGATAGGGTGGGCGATTTGATCATCTCTAGATTGTTTCCAAAGGGGTCCAGCAGGAGTTGTACTTGCTCTGGTTCTATTTTATCTTTATATCAATGAATTCACTGTGGGCTTTCTATCTCCTACCTTCCTTTCATTGATGAATGAACATAAAATCTTTTTGTTGAATGCTGATAACATAGTTCTATCGAAGACAGAGCTGAAGCATCTTGTGAGGTCATTGATGGCTTATTCTCAACCAACTACCTTACCATCAACTTTGAAAAGTCTAAGCCTGTGCAGGTTTTGAAATCCTCCTTGTTGGGTAAATGACAGACAACTTTCTAAGCATGTTTAGCGGTTTAAATCCTTAGGCATCATCTTCCCCTTCTACCTTTCTTGGGCACCTCACAGAAGTTCTACAGTGGAGTTTTCATCTAACAGTACAAAGGTTCAGTTCTCTTTCATTACCCCTATTGGGTGGCTGTTTGATGGCATTTCCAGCAGTAATCATTTTTGCCTGTGGGTGGAGAATGCTGTTGAATTTTTCACCCATATATTTTTCTTGTGGAGGGTATTATTATAGGGACGTGAGATAGTAATACTTATTTATTAATCAAATGTCCTAGAAAAACATTGATTGATGTATTACATTTTTTACTTATACTTTTACTTAACAGCAAAAAAAGTATTATAGAATCTGTCAACAAACTTTCATATCAGGGTGTGTGTGTGTTTTTTAAATTTAGGTTATGTTTGCATCATTTATGTTTCATTTCTTTTATTGTTTTAATTCTGCATTGCTATATTTTATGAATGTAAACCACATTTCTCAGACATTAGTTGTGTGTTCTGTCTTGGAAAATTATTTGGGTCTATGACTGCAATAAAACTAATGTATCATCTTATAAATAGTCTAAAGTAACTGGATTATACCAGTTTAGATCCCAGATGAGATACTATGTGGTTTGAACACACAGGGCTAGGCAAACTTCAACAATATAAGGTTTGATTCCCATATGTGATATATTCTAAGTCATTTATTTTCAGGGAAGTGAATCTATGTCAAGACCTGAAGGCCATTCTCCCTTGCTTAAAATATTACATTTATTTTCACCAAAAGAGAGGCCAAAGAGCAAGCTCATAAAGAATGAATAGGGACAGGAGAGCATAATAAGTTTTAACCTCATCTCTACAAAACCAAATTATTTGGACAGCAGTATCTTGTACATAAGACAATAGAGAAAAAGGGTTTCTGAGAGAGAACACTGAAAATAAAACTACTTGAGAGGAAAAACCAATAGGACATTTGGAGTGCAAAGCAAGCTACTTACTCCACTTCTCACCTTCCTCACCTCACATTTTGCTGCAGTTACTTTTCTTTTAATATCTCAATTCTACGGTACTTTCACACATCTTTCCACAAAACATGTATGCGGATTTCTTCTTAGCTGTTAACTATGCTTCCCAGGTAGCTGCAATTTCCCTGTGTGACTGGGGCTAAAAACCATACAGCAGACCAGTGCTTTCCTAGACAAACTAAGAATAAAGGCTGAGGGAGAAAAAGTTGCCCATTGAAGTCCTATGCTTAACGGAATGCTGTGGCATAGAGAACTTTTATTAACCAGCATCCCTAAGGAAATCCAATAAAAGAAATTACCCAGAGTTGTATAGTTAGCCAACCATAGATGAGTTAATCCCACCCCTAGTAAAAGTGATTAAGTTATAGACTGATCTAGGAACTGGGAATCTTAGAACTATAAAGTCTTCATGCCATTAAAATAAATACAGAGTCCATTTATTGTAACAATGCATACAGTTTAGTTTCCTATATTTTAAGTTAGGGATTGACTACACATAAGGTTGTGATTTGTCAAAAAAATCATGTATCTGAGCTTTCCGTTGACTTATAATTGTTTTAACGATTTTAAATGGATTTTAAGATGTATACAAAATTCAAAGTCATAGATTGTTTAGGTTTTGGTCTGATTCAAACACTTGAATAGATCAATAAATTGATTTCCATTTGAGAAAAGTCACATTTGCCTGGATGATTTAGCCTGGATCTTTAGTCTGATTCAGAAAGTCAGTTCAGTTTTGAGGATTCAGTTGAACCACCTTTGAATCCAGTCTCTGAATTGAATGTTTGCACAGTGCTAATTGCTCACTGTATGAATATTAGCAGGAAAGTTTCGTAAACTTGCCAACTTTTGAAATTTTTAAAAAATGGATGACAGGCTGGGATGGAGCTAATTCTTTGGCCAAAGTTTAAGGACAACGCAAGTCTGATTGGTGAAAACAAAGAGCAGAACTCAGCAATTCAGTGGGTAGATCTCAATAAGTTGGGGACAAACTAGTGGAGGAAGCCAAATGCTAAAGTGATTTATTTGTTTATCTTTGAAAGGAAGTTGAGACAACTTCTGGCCCTCCAGATGGTTTATATTGTATAGTACTCAGCAACCCAAAGGCCAAAAGTAAGGGATTCTGGAACTTGTATTCTGCCCCACAGGTTGCCTGACCTTATATTCAAGTAGTCAGCTTAAAAAAAGAAAGAAAGAAAGAAAGAAAGAAAGAAAGAAAGAAAGAAAGAAAGAAAGAAAGAAATGCCTTTCTGATTTTCTGTTGGCTAGTAATGGACATCTTCAATTAACAAAAAGCATCAAATCCCTTCTAGCATTATCTATTTCATGTAACAGATCATTCAAGAGCCACATTCATGTCATGAAGAAATGCATCCTATTATCTCATCCTGTATAAATTTGGCTAAGCCTTTATGAAAGACCAGCTTTCAGATATCTGCCCTTTCTTTTCATGTCTGTATCACAACCAATGGAGTCTTTCAATTGTTGCCAATAGAATATAAATCAAAGTTTAATTCTGATTGTGATGTTAACATTCCTGTGCAGGCTTCAGCAAAATATAACTCAAACTTTTCACTGTAATTAGAAGGGATTTATGGTAACGTAGAGCAGATACTTCTGTCACACATAGCAATTGCTGTACCGTACAGATCTAGGTGATTTCTTAAATATAGAAGAGCAGTTAGTTTAGTTTAAAACAGATGGCTCTTTCTAGCTAGAGAAATCCTTCTTTGTTTGAGGCTCATTGAACAACAATCACTCATTACAGTCTAACATGGTAATTTAGAACCCACATGATAAACCTCATTACAAAATGTTGTGATGTGGTTATTATGTGTCTATGCAAAAACGGCCATTTGGATACTTGAAAGAGCATTTCCACTTTAAAGGTCTTATGATTCCCTTTCAAGAAGGGATTCTTGGCAATATGCATCCCCTGCAGGCATTCCCTGAATCAACCACGTGAACAGGAAGAAGGGCTGTGCCAGCTGGCATCTTCCTAGACACTGCAGTTCCAGGAATCCTCAGCCTTTGTGTTCCTGGCATGGGGATTTTCTCTGCAGTGATAAAGCCTGCTGAATGTGTGTAGGCACTCATGAACTGGAACTTGATTGTGAAGACGCCACATCTATTTGGCAGCAGTTGCTATTGTAGACATTCCCCAATGACAGTGGAAAGTGACACAGGATGCCAGATGCTAGATGTAGGCCCAGCATGTAATTCTACTGTCTTGCTCACATAGATATGAGAGAGGAACAAATGAAAATCTTAGCTGCCCCTTGCAAGATAATCATCACAGTTTTACCATTTTCCCTTTACTTACAAGCTTTCTGCATGATGGATGTTTTTGTGCAGTTAGATATTTGCTTTTAGTTGAATATACTAGAAATGACTCTGAGTACTATAATGCTCACAGAAATAATCAGCTTTCGCAGTTCCACCTAGCCAAGCTATGCTGCAATATAGTTGGAGAGAGAGAGAGAGAGAGAGAGAGATTTCTTCAATAAACATTTCTATTTAACTTCTTTACTGCAGATGACTTTTTAATTCTAATTTTTTCAATATATTAAGCCAGAGGAAGAAGTAAAGACAGACCTATGCATTTTTTTTTCTTTGAAAAATGGTTCAGTGAGGTTTGTGGAAAGTATTCTCAATTATGATGCACTAGGACTGGGCAAAGTTTTGGATCTGATTCCCAGAAAGTGCTCTGGAATGTGGAGTACAACTGTAGTCCCTGTCTGCAACTCTTTAAAGTAGCAGCACCCTCACATGGAATTGCATGGCAGCTGGAGGATGGAGAGGTCAGTTACATGATTCTGGAGAAAGATGCAGCTGCTTCAGAGAGTTGGAGACAGGCACAATATTCACTCTCCTACGTGCTTTGAAGCATCTTTTTGTAATTGAATCCAAAGCACTACATGGCTCTACCATGCACTAGACTGAAACAAGTTTACAGACACTTTCTTAGGAGTAAGTCCACTGAACAAATCACTTATAGCAGAGTGATAAGTGCCTTAGCTACATCTGGTGGTTTGAGTTTGCCACCAAAGAGTGCTTCAGGACTCATGCACTCTTTGCCACAACATGAAGACAACCCATCTTGTTGTTAGCTTGCTGGCAAGGGAGGCTGAAGCTGGATCAAGGTGTTCAAACAGGAGAGTGGTCTTCTTTATGGGAAAATGGAAGAAAAACTATGTAAACATTCCAATTTATATGGAGGTAAAGTCTCCAGAGCCTCGCAAACTGTTGTGTTCCAATTGGCAACCCCATCTGTGCTCTTCTGTTCTTTAGTTTGAGTGGCCATCTAATTAAGTCAGAGTCTTTATTCTGTTGAAATAGGTCCCTTAGTTTTTTCTTTAAATTGGCCACTGTATATTGATTATTCTAGTCTAACATAATCTGTGAACATTATTATTACGAGTGTTTTTATAGTAGTCTTTATTCTCATCTGTTCATGTTTGCTCCATCTGTTTTTATGCTATAATTTTAATCTTGGATGTGTTAATCTGTGAATGGTTTTAATGTTTGATTGTTATTATAAATCACTAGATTAGGTAGTATATAAGTGGGGGAATATGTAGGGATCCAGTTCCTGATAGTGTAGCTTGGTTGATTATGATTGTGATGGGGCTGGTTATCCTTTCCCCAATGTGATATGATTCTTTGGCTTGTCTTTTCTTTTTTTCCATGTTGTTATTTTTAAAACCTAAGACGTAAGCCCCCTAGAGTTACTTTGATTAATAAGGCACCGATTGATTGATTGATTGAAAGATTGACTGATAAAGATAGAGACTGATATTGAAAGAAATACCCAATGGCCTTTCCTTTCAGAATACATGCACTGCACAGCATACACACACAAACACCGATACATACCATACCAGAAACAGGAGACATCTGTGGGTGCTAAACACTGCAGAGTAACCTAAGGACAAAACAAAGAGAGTTAAATAAAAGCAAATTGAATAAAAGCAGGATGTAAATTAATTTAAGCATGTAAGAAAATAAGAAAGGGAACTGGAGGGAATCATTTTGCAAATTTAGTTTTGGAAGTTATATGATTACAATTAGGGCAAAAATTACCATTAGTTCATTTTATCTGACATAGGTCTTCCTGCTGTTTTAGCTTTCTTTAAAGAGACAATGATACCGCATGATGCTGTTTAGCATCATTAAATCCTGGAACTGACTACCTCCTTGTTCTTCCATTTCAAAGGGATGGATTCTTTATATCTGCCTTCCCCAATATGCAGCTGCCCAGATATGTTGACTTTTAACTCCCACAATCCCCAGCCGTTATGGTTAACAGACTGGCTCTGTATTATGAGAGTTTCAGTCCCACTAGGTCAAAGAAGACTATTTTATATCCATGGTGATATCCAAACCTCAACTGCTTAGGACAAATCTCAAGGAATTCTTTGAAGTCTTCCAGTTCACAACAGGCTATGGATATCTCATTAATACCAATTGAGGCCAGGAAGACTTCAAAGAAATAAGCTAATATAGCAGGAAAGAAGTGTGAAGTCAAGAAGTCAAGAAGATACAACAGTAGGCAACTAGAGGAAATATCATCATAAAAATCTGATGACACCAAGAAATACTTTGAAGCAAGAGAAGAGTTCAGTATTCTTAAAAGACATCCCAGAGCTAATTTAGACTGAAAGTCTTCATTTCTTGAACTAAGGTATAAGTGTTTTGAAGATGGGTATCCATGGCAAATCTAAAACAGCTTTATTAACATCAAAGCACACAAAGAACATTTTCTTCCACTTTGCAGGAAGCTATAATATTTGGCATTTGAGAAATGGCATTCATTCCCTTAACTCATAAGTGACTATAGATATGATTGACATGAGAGGTAGAGAAATATTTGAGATGAGGATGAGAATGAAGATGTTTTAACTCAGTTCATTTGTGTTATAAAAGCTTCACAATGTCACCAATTGCTTTACTGACAGGACATAAAGTATTTGAGATCTGAAAAAAAATGAAAGTGAAAGAAAGCAACACTGGTAGATTTAGCCATCCATTGTGGTAAATTATTACACAGAAGTAATAATGTTGGAATGTGGACAGCTTCTCTTAATTGTTCCAAGGAGTCTGCCATATCCTTCTCCAATTTCCAGATCCAGCTCCTCCACAGCTAGCACACACTTCCTTACCACTGAGCACACTTGTTTCTCCTTCATTTGTTTTTATACTCCCTACCCAGTATGGAGGAACACAACTTACTACACTTCCCAATTATACACCATGTCTTGTGAGGGATGGGGGAAATCTTTTAAAATGCGTATGATCCCATTTTCCAAGCCTTCATTCATCTTATAGTTTAAAGTGGCCAAATCTATAAAGCTGCTTTTTACCTGAGTTTTACTTAACTGCTTTTGCATATGGCATAACAGGTTTGATCATTTCGGCTTGAAACTCCATTTCTGGCTGCTGAGTTCAGTTCCTTTTATCAACATTTCACCTTACATAGTATCATTTACCAGAACATGGGAAAGTTCCTGTGGAACAGACATTTGGTTTGGGTTTGTTTTTTTTAAGTTGGCAATTAAATTTCATCATTATATAGTTGGTCTGCACCAGTTCCTTGGAGATTAAACATTTAATCTCCTGATGATTAAAGGAGTAATTGCTTCCAGTTTAACTGTGAGATATTTAATTCCATTTGTGGACAGGACCATTCATTAGTTGGGCAGGGTATAGATGGATGGACACATTATTGGGAAGCAATAGTGAGTGGGAAAACTGCTAATCCTCCTGCCCTACAAAATAAGGACCTCAGCTTGCAGACTTGGGTGCAAAGAAAGCAAAATCATAATTATTTTTCCATCGGTTCCTCTGATACAAGTTGGCACTCAGGTTATGGAACAGAGGTAAAGGATTTCCAGTATCCAGTGTCAAGCCCTGTTTTAATTGATTTTAGTCAAAACTTAGCTTATCAGTCCTTAATCAGAAATTAAAATCAAAGACTGAATTAAATTGCTGCTATTCATTTGGTTCTTATTCTTCTCCAATATTAGATTCGATTATGTTGTGTGATTCCAATAGAAAAGAATTATCTCTAGCTCAGGGTTGAACTGTGGAGTCCTTGGTGCTCTCTGAGCTTGGTTATTTGCTTGCAGATGTTTCATTACCCAATTAGGTAACATCAGCAGTGCTACTGAGTATGGGGTTTGCTCCCTGTTTATATGCAGTAGCTTGTCTTGCTATTTTAGGCTGCCCAGATGCATGCAATTGGCCAGTGTAGGCCACAGATGCTGGATTAACCAACCAGGTCATTCTTTTCCAACTGAGTCTATTTAAGAATTCCTTGATTAGCATTGATGAGAATTCTGGATGCTGGTCCAGACATGTGGTGCTGGAAAGGTTAAGCTAGACCATTGCCTTGATCAGTTGGGGTATGATAATCTTACTATCATTTCTTCCCTAAGCAACTTTTACTTTCTAGGGGCAGAATGTCAAATAATAATTGTTAAAATTTCATTTTTGGAAATTAATCTAATGATATGTATTCTTTTTTTTCTGATTACTCATTTTATGATATAAATAAAACATGTTTTTTAGGAATCTCTGTGAAAATTCTTCAAGGTCAAAATAAAATGCTTTTTAAGGAGGGATGGAGAAGGGAGAGGGAGAGGGAAGGGGGGGAGGGAGGGAGAAGCTTTGCTATAATTAAATTACAAGCCAAGGAGTAACTTTTTCTGAGGAAAATGCACACTATTACTTCACTCTGAGCTTAATGTATTATTTTCAAGCAGGCATGTATTTTCAAGATAATATGAATGCCAGTGTTATGAAAATTGGTCAAAATGTATGAATTGAATTTTTTTTAATTATTTATATACAATTTCAGTGACTGTAGTAGACTCCAGAAAGCCCAAATACTCTTTTTTTTTTTTTTTTTTGAGAAAGTATCCAAAGCTCTAAATTTGTCTGTCATGGGATGGGATGGGGAGAGACCTTAGTTTGAATAAGATGAGAGAAACAATGCATGACTTCCTGCTTTTCAATCTTGGTAAAATTATTCCATTGCTTGGAGGGCTATACAGAATAAATAAAGGAGGCTGTCTGAATAAATCCAGAAAGATCCAGACAATAAAATCTTGTAGATGTAAAATGTTGACACTGAGGTGGAATTTCTCTCTGCAACCCAGGATGGCTAGAGATACACAACTATGAGTAACTAAATCCCCACTTACAGATGGTGGGAGAACATCAAAGTGGGGGGGGCAGAAACAGTAGAGGTTTCACTGCCTCGTGTGATTTTCATTAAAATATGAATGCACCCTTTTCTCATACCAGTTTTGTTTCAAGCCTGTTTTGTTTTGTTTTTAGAATTCGTTTTGTATTATGCTGCTGCTCATAAGTGGAGCTGTTTTTGCAATTTTGTCCTAATTCTTAGACTCTGAACTCTTGCATATTTGATGTTCTTCACTGGAAATGCTGAGGAAGAACTTGCTGTGGGCCTTTTGAATCAATAAGGGAGACAAAGAATTCAGCTTCTTCTGACCCACCCTTTAAGGAACATGATGCATGTCTACTCAGACATAGCCTGTTTGGGAAAAAAAGTCCCAATTTAACCATGCTTAATTTTATACAATCATTTCTAAATGTGCTGTTCATTCATCACTTACCAGTCTACACTCTACAGTACACTCAATAACAGCCAGACTAAATATCAGTTGCCTGCCTGAGTATAGGTTTGAGACACTCAAATTGAGTGTCTACTTGGTTTTAGCTTTGGTGCTGATAAATTAATTGCTGCTGGCAAGTGAACAGCATCTAGGTACTTGTGGATAGCTTGGAGTAAAATCTACATTATGGATTATGCTTAATCCATAATATATCTTGAAATGGAAGGAGATATTTAAAAAGGGAGGTGAAGTGGTCTTTGGTTGAAATGGAAAATAGGAGAGAATGGATATATGAATAAACATGTTCTGGAAATAAACTGATCTTGGTTCTTTTTTTTCCTTCCATGGCAGAGACATTCCCCTACAGTAAAGACTGCATTTTGAAACTCAAGGATTTTGACCCATTGGAACCTGGTATTTTTTAAAAAGTCCCTCCTATCCTAGATGATTCATAAACGATATCTAGCTAAATGAACCACGGAAACTCATATTGTTTGGTTTCTATAATGGAGAGCAGTCTGATGTAAAAGGTACTGTCTGAGATTTAAATTACTGATATCATGAGAGATTTGTCCAGAGATTTAATTTTAGTTTTATAAATGGTGTTTAGTTTAAGAGAAAGCTTAAGCTTCGATAATTGGTTATACATAGCCAGAAAAGGGAGGGTATACCTTCAAATGTCCAGACTATGCTTAAGATTTTGTAGATGGTGAAAGCCAATAAATTTATATGGCCTTCAGGGAAACCAGATGAACCTATTAAGTTCCAAAATTAATGGGAACATTTTTGTGTCACTTTTTTTTTTTTTTCCTGACCCAACCTGATGATAACAAAGGAGTTATTGTCAAATCGTGAAAACAGGACCAGCACTTTACTCATTATAAGCACCTAGGATAGAAAAAGATAAAAGAAATTTTGAAAATGGAGCCACATTTCTTTTTTTTTAATCAGACAAGAATGAGAAGACCGAAAAGGATATGAAACTCCTCCAGACACTACACATAATTATATCCCAGCATAAAAGAACCGAAGTTCTGCTTAATGCTTTTTCATTGTTGGCATGTGATATTAGCTGTGTGTACCTGATTAGTTTTAGGAAATTTCATTTCTAGCAGGAATCAATCTCAATTCGCCATATTAACTAATAGTCATAGCAAAGTTACTTTCTCATAATAAAGCATGGACTCATTATATTAGAAATAAGCATAGGATGAGTCAGTTGGCCTTGTTAAAACAAAGATTAATGGCCATTTGTTACCTGGCACACACCACCTGATACTGTCTCTCCGCAGTATCCTAAGGATATAGTTTGTTAAACAATCTTCACAGAGACCAACTAGGCATAGGAAGTCAGTGCACACAAATGGCTTGTATGCATCATCATCATCATCGCAACTTTGTGGACCAACCATTGAGAAAGCAGATGGCTGTAGCCCAATTGTTGATGCACACTGGACTTCATTGGAAAGGACTGCATTTTATGATATATTTCAAGACCTTAACATTCCATTTATATTCAACCCAGGAGAGCAAATTCATTTGCACAAGTCGTCACTTAGTATTCAAGAATCAAGTCATCAAATCTATTGATGAACTACCTCCCTTACTAGGCCCAGCATAATCCAAAATTTTTGAATTCTGATTATCAACAATAGGATTCCCCCTTCCTGGCACATGCACTCTCTTACTTTCGTAGGAGTAAGCCTTACTGAAATCAGTGACAATTTCTCTTATATGTCTATGAAAGTAAAGTCAAGATCAACTCCTGGGGACTTCATGGGCATCTTCATATAGTGGACTTGGCAACGATGCCCAAGTGATTTGCCATTGCTTCCTTCCAGTTAAATTTAAATTTAAATCCCATTTAAATTGCTTTTTTTTTTAAAAAAAAAAACTTCCCCAGATAGCCTACAGCTACTGTAATATATCCCCTGGTGATTTCTAATCCAACCACCAAGCATGCCTCTCCTTATTTAGGTTCCATGTCCAGACAAAGTCAGCCAGATTCAACCACCTGCTGACAATTTCATTATTAGCAGCCTGGTGTTGCTAATGTATGTCTGGTGTTTGGAAGACAGAAAAAAAAAAGGGTGGGGTGGGGAAGAAGTATAAATGTGAAACAATATGTAGGATTCTGCTTATAAAAAACTTTAAACTTTAATACTGCGTGCAACAAATCTAGAAACAGGGTTTACATTGGAAGCATCAACACATTCCCTGCCCCAGTCTCTTGTTTATTGTGCCTTCTACTTAATTGCTATGAACTTTTAGAGTGGTGAACTAGTTATTTGCTGAAGGTCATTTGTAAGTGTGTTTATAGGCTCTCGGTAGTCATTTGGTAGAAATCTGAACAACCCTGGAGATATGCAGTAGTAGAACAGCTTGTCAAAATAAAACTGTAAGCATATGGCTCTAAATCACCGAGAACCCACTTTGTATGCTGAATGCTTGAGCAGGTACATGAATAACAGAAAGCTGTTCTCAGAAATGTGAGACAAGAAACAGATGTGCAAGGTGGATGCTGCCTGACCATCAGTACCTGGACTTGTACTACTGTTAAAAGTATTGCCTGGCCAGTTTCAGGAGAGAGGCAAAAACAGAAAGGGGATCCTATTGATCATGCATTAAAACATCACCATCCGATGAGCTTTTCTGATCACTTAATTATCTATAGAACAGTATGCCCTCTCCTTCCCAAATTTAGTAGGATCCCAAAGCCAAGCCAAAGTTGAACCATGCGATCACTGCACATGTTTTACATTGTGTCCCCAAAGGAAAGTTAGGGACGCGGTGGCGCTGCGGGTTAAACCGCTGAGCTGTCGATCGGAAGGTCAGCGGTTCGAAACCGCGCGACGGGGTGAGCTCCCGTTGCTCGTCCCAGCTCCTGCTCACCTAGCAGTTCGAAAACACGCAAATGTGAGTAGATCAATAGGTACCGCTTCGGCGGGAAGGTAACGGCGTTCCGAGTCGTCATGCTGGCCACATGACCCGGAAGTGTCTATGACAACGCCGGCTCCAAGGCTTAAAAACGGAGATGAGCACCGCCCCCTAGAGTCGGATTCGACTGGACTTTACGTCAAGGGAAACCTTTACCTTTACCTTTACCCCAAAGGAAAAAAGGTTTCATCAGAATGCCTTATTTCAAGTTTGACCAAGTTGTTTTTTCTAACCAACTAATGCATAGAGTCTAATCCATAATGCTATGAAGCCAAAATAATTGGAATGAATGTGATTGATCATAAAGTCACACAATCCAATCAGTATGCCAGAAATATGGATTGTAGTCAGGCACACTGTGGCAGGTAATGAAACATGGTATCTCTGCATAACTAATCCTGAGCCTTCAGTGGACAAGAAGGAAAACAAGTGGGAGATTGAACTGTGGTGAGGCCAGGATAAGATCAATTCATCCCTATGACTATTTTCTGCAAGGGTTATGTCCATCCACAACAGGATCACATGAATTTGTCCAGACAATTTGTAACCTTTTAAAAATCTTAGAGCCAGCTTGTGAATCAAGCTGGAAATCATGCAAATTATTATTCTTAATTACTACACTTAAAAATAAAACCCACAACATACTTGTAAAGAAAGAAAATGGTCAGAATTTAAAAAGACCTGAGAATAAGTTTAAACACACTATGTTGTAAGAAGAAGGCATGTCTCAGAAGGGACCTCCCCTAGTTTCCTGGGCTGTAAAGGTGACGGGAGAAATGTACTTCTGACTTGCAGGACTGATGTCGGCCTTGTGAGGTAGTCCAGACAGGAAGCATGCCCAGTTGAACTAATTCTACTTTACTATAAGGTTACATTAACAGAATCTTGCAAGTCCTAAAGCACATTTCTCCCCCATTGCCTTTACAGACCAAAAAACTAGGGGAGGGTCCCTTCTGAGATGTTTGCCCTGCCACATTCCTTTTGCGAGCTCAGCTGCCACTTATCCGACTGTTCCCCGGCTGTGGTGTTCCCCCCACCCCCGTCTCTCAAGGTCATTCCCACATACAAGCTATTGCATTCCAAGTACAAATGTCACAGAAGTATTAAGCTAGGGACTACATCACAATAACAAGGACATCTTTGGGATATTTGCCTGGCCAACCAAGACTACCAATAACTTGTTTCCTATTCTAGAAAGATTTTCTCTACAATAAAGAAGGGACTGCTCTGGCATGCAAGGATCTGGCATTATAGATATGGAGCCTAATAACTACAGAATGTTGGCTTTTATCTGCATGAGATAGCAGGCCTTGGGCTGCCCAGCTATACATAATAACATATTGCTGATAACAAGACTGTTTGAGGAAATGGTGCAGCTTTGAATTACACTTTCCGGATGACCTGCAGTCAGTGTGTTTGAACAATAAAAATATCTGAAGAGTGGATTCATGCCTATATTTACCATTAGGTACAATTGCCACAGGGCCTATGAAATTTGGGGGCCCTATGAACTTTGGGGGCCCTATGAAAATGATTTGCATAAAAAATGAAAATTTGAAAAGTAATAGGATAAAGGTAAAGGTTTCCCTTGACATTAAGTCCAGTCGTGTCCGACTCTAGGGGGTGGTGCTCATCTCCATTTCAAAGCCGAAGAGCCAGTGTTTGTCCATAGACACTTCCGTGGTCATGTGGCCGGCATGACTACACGGAACGCCGTTACCTGCCCACCGAAGCGGTACCTATTAATCTACTCACATTTGCATGTTTTCGAACTGCTAGGATGGCAGGAGCTGGGACTAGCAACAGGAGCTCACCCCGTCATGCGGATTCGAACCACCGACCTTCCGATCGGCAAGCTCAGCAGCTCAGTGGTTTAACCCGCAGCGCCACCACGTCCCATTTGAAAAGTAATAGGCAAATTAAATTAAATTAATTTGAAATTTGTATATCATATATGAAATACATGTAATATATTATTACTGCTTTGCTATGCATATGGTTTAGGGAATTACGCCCTGCAATTTATTGAAAAAGATAGGTCCAGAGAATATCTTTTTAATCTAAGCATCCAGATTATTGATGCAACAAGGTCCTACAAAATTTGAATAATAAAATAAAATAAATAATAAAACCAAAATCAAACCCACAATTCCCTATTTAAGACATAGAATCTATGTTTTGTCTGTTCAGTTTTCAGAGGTCTTGCCAGAATGGGCTCTGAGAGCTGCAAAAGGGGTTTGAGGGCTCCATGTGGCTCTGTGGACACAGTTGCCCATCCCGATTAAGATGAATAAGATTATGATCAATATGAATCTGTGTGGTCATGGTTTATTTGTTGTTTAAGACTTATGTATATAATTATTTTAATATGCATTATTATTACTACTACTAATTCAGTTTATTTTCTGATTTATTTATTTATTTATTTATTTTTGCTTTTTGTATTGTAATTTATTTTTTATAGATTAAAAAGCCATTAAAAATTAAACTGAAGAGCATGTTGGGAACTAGGATAGCATTAAAATTGGTAAATTCACAATCTCTCCAATTTCACCTTTTAGTTTTTGTCTCTTGCCAACATCGGCATTCCAATGCTGGTAAACAAACCCTGAACCTCATAGACTTTTGTCCATAGCAAAATTATACAATAAAAGCATCAGGTTCCTAACTAATTGGCATAAATCTGCAAATATTTGAAGATGAACAGTACAGTCCACTAATGTCAAACACTGGTCCCATTGAATTCAAGAGCTGTCAGGTGAATTAATGTTGGACTATAAACTTTAACATGAGAGAAATCCCGCTGAAATATGTCAGCCCTTAGACTAGGAATTCAATGTCATACAGGTCAGGACTACTTTTATTGTAAAGCTGCAGTAACAGAATCTTGCAAGTCTGAATGCACTTTCCCCTTCCCTCCCTTTATCTTCATATGAACTAGGGAGAGGCTTGTCTGAGACTTATTGTATTACATTCCTGCTTTGTACCCATTCCACTTTTATCTGACTGTTGTCTTGATAGCGGCTCTTCCTCCTGTCCCTCAAGGTCATTCCCTGAACCCTCTACAATTATTTCCAAAGATCAAAATATCTATTATTACATATTACATTATAATTGATCCATTCAAATTTTGTTTATCTACTTTACTGTAAGCATGCCATCCTGATCCATATCAGAAACACTATGTACAGATGGGAGGAGGCTTAATTTTTGCCCTTTATACCCATTTAATTTTGACATGTCCCCTCTACACAAGTCAAAATAAGGTGAACCGAAGTTGGTAAGAGGGGGAATTTTTAAGCGCCCACCCCTCAACCAATGTGTAGTGTTCTATTTCATGTTGGAACCTGCACATTTACTGTAAAGAAAAGAAAGGTGGAAGTGTTAGCTTGTCACAACTCACTAGCTGTGTGGGACTAGGCTGTTGTGAGCTGATTATATACAAACTGACTACCTGGCACTGGGTTGCACTGATCATGAATGAGAACAAGTTTAGTTAAGATGCTGGACTAGGTTGAAAAAGATTTCCTGTGTAGACATCCTTATCCAAAAAACAGGAAATGGAGGACTCAGACTGAAAATAATAAATGTGCGCCACAATTTCCAGACAGATAACCGAGGCAAAAAAGGCTGTAAAGAATGATTCAGTTGAACTTGTTGATATCTTCCCTAGATCCTAAGGCAAGAAAGTGTTTGAAAATGGAGACTATGGGACATAGTGATTAAGGAATGCAGATATTTTGCAGGATTCAGTCTCCAATGCAGAATGCCATAAGGGAAACACCTAAGTGTTATCATTTAAGAATTTGGTTTATAGCCCCTGCTTCTAGAAACAGCTGATATCCTCAGCTTTCCTATCCTTGCACAGCCCCTATCATATCATATGCTTCCTTGATTCTTTAGACTGACCTTTCAGATCATTCCTGGATATCACTTATATAACTTTAAGACTGGACTTGATTGCTTCCTTGGCTTGAACGTTTTATTTTGGATTCCTGTGCTGAGCAGGGAGTTAGATTCAACAGCCTAAACTGAATTTGCCTGGGGAATATTAGACTAACTATTGTTAGAAGCAGGAAGGTAGACTAAATGTTTATTTGTTGCAGAGCTGTTAGCTAGGATTGATAACCCACCTTTTCACTAACAGATGAGGTTCTTCTTATACTCTTCTCTTGGCTTCTACTGTGACTGCAGCAGAGCCATCTAACTATCCCTTCATGCACAGATTGACCCACAGCTCCATGGCAACTCTTCACGCAGAAGTAATTCCTGTGCATTTCAACACTGCTGTTATTTTTCTATGGAGAAACAAGTCACTGTTATTTCACATACAGCCATGTCAGGCAGTCAATGGCAACTTACAACCCATTGTGACTCACTTTGGGGAATCTAATGTGAAAAATTACAATCATGCTTTCTATTGTCATCATTCATAGGGATATACATATCTATGATTGGAACTCAAATCTCTACCTGGGTCAGCTAACATTTTGACAGTCAGAATCCACCAAGATATTTGTCAATCCAATCCAGTCCAATGATCTTAAACAAATAAAGCCCAACTGAAATGAGTAAGAAAAAATAGGGAAAGAAAGAAGATGTCGTATTGTCAAGTAGTTGTCATGCACTGCCTACCTCTGAATAATGCTCAGACACTGGTTCTGTGGAACAGGCTCTGATTTATTCACGGTGTAGGTACAGTATAGGAAAAAAGCTGAGAGTGACAGGAGCGCGCCGGTGCGGGGTTTAAATACCCCGCGCCGGTCAGCGCCCCCTCACTCGCGGTTACGTCACCCCCCTTTGTCCAACACGTTGTCCTGCCGGTAGGTGAGGGGTTGCGAGGCCCCGCTGGCATTCCGGGATCGCCCATCATCGGTTTCTCTATTCCTCCGGTGATTGCTGTCAGCTGGGCGATCTCCGTTGCGTTAGCGCTAACAGCTTGGGTGTGCCTCGCGATCCGTTTAGCCATTGTTTCTTGTCCTTCAGTCTTTGTGAGTTGATGGCTACTTATCTTGAGCCCCTTCCCCTGTTTCCTTGCTATTGTCATGTGTGCCATTGCGCTGATGTCTTCAGCTCAACGGCACTCATGACATACTGCCCCCTGTCCGAATAGTGCCCCCCCCCCGGTTTTCTGGTTTTTTTTTTTTTTTTCCAGGAGAGCTGTCAAAAGAAACTTTTTGAAATTCCCGCCGGAGTATTTTTCGCCCCTCCCTTTGTTCCGCCCTCTACCACGTGCCTCCCTAGGGTGTGTCCTTAGTGCGCATGCCCAGGTCACACCCTGGCGTGCGCATGCTCCGGCCACACCCTGTTAGCTTGGCTCAGTTCGGCGAGGAGAGAGGCGTGGCTGGTCGGGTGCTTATCGGCTCCAGGTAGGGCCCTTCTTTTTTATTCAAAGTGCGTTGCCTTTGTTATGTGTGCTCCTGGGCGTTGCCCCCAGGATGCCCTGTTGGCTTGCTTGCCACTCCCCCGTGGGCCCGGGGCGGGGGGAGGGTGCTGGCGAACGCTTGTTACTGCCTCGTGGGCCCGGGGCGGGGGGAGTGAGTCCCGGGGGGGGAGGTCCACCCAAGTCGCGGGCTTGGGGGGGCCCTTTCCCTTGGGGCACGGTAGGCGGGGGGGCCCGCGGGGGAGGGGTTTTGCAGGTGACGGCTTGCTAGCCTTGGTTTTGGCTTGTCGGGGTATGCCCGGTGAAAAGCCCGGGTCAGGTCAGGCGTGTTAACGTTGTGCGCCGCCACCCATTCTGGGTGGGGGAAGTGTTTCCACCTGACCAAATAGTGTAAAGTTCCCCGTTGCCTGCGAGAGTCGAGTATGTCCCTTACGTCAAAGTGATGTTGCCCGTCGATCATCACCGGTGAGGGCTGTGGCGTGCTTGGGTGCCATCGAGAGGTGGTTGCCGGTTTCAGGAGGCTGGTGTGGAACACCGGGTGGAGTCTCCGTAGGTTGTGTGGCAGGTCCAAGCGTATTGCCACCGGGTTCACTGTTTGCGTGACTCGGAACGGCCCGATGTACTTAGGCCCCAGTTTTTTCAAGGGTTGGGGTGACTTTAGAAATTTGGTGGATAGGTAGACCATATCCCCCGCCTGGAACGTTGATTGTTGGCGCCGGTGCTTGTCGGCCTGCTCTTTGTAGGCCGCCTGTGCATCCTTCAGCGCTGCCGTGATTATTGGCCACGATTCCGCAATCTTCCGTCCCCAGTCGCTAGCGTCCACCTGGGGTTCCGGGGGTTGTGGTAGCTCCGGTATGGGGATGAAGTCGCGCCCCGAGACTACCTCGAACGGAGTTTTCCCCGTGCTCGTGTGGACGGCGTTGTTGTATGCGACTTCGGCAAACGGGAGCAGTTCAGCCCAGTCGTCTTGATGATAGTTGGTGTATGAGCGTATGAATTGCTCTAGGGTGGCATTAAGGACCTCTGTGGCTCCGTCCGTCTGGGGGTGCCAGGCAGTGGATAGGGCCTGTTGGGTCCCCGTCAGCTTTAGGAAGGCCCGCCAGAATTTAGAGGTGAACTGTGTGCCCGTCGGTCACCACACATGCGGGACATCCGTGTAACCTGTACACGTGGATGAGGAAGAGTTTGGCTAGTTGTTGTGCGGACGGGACCGACGTGCAGGGGATGAAGTGGGCCTGTTTCGAGAAGTAATCCTTCACCACCCAAATGGCCGTTTTCTTCTGGCTGGGTGGGAGGTCCACTATAAAATCCATAGAGATTTCCTCCCATGGGCGGGAGGGTTCTGCCACCTGTTGTAATAGCCCCGCGGGTTTGCCTGGTGCCCGTTTGGCCCTAGCACACGTTGGGCAGGACGCTATGTATGCTTTCACGTCTCGCCTGAGCGCGGGCCACCAGAATTGACGCCTTGTTAGGTGTAGGGTCTTGAGGAACCCAAAGTGTCCCGCTTGCTTGGCGTCGTGTGACCTATGCAAGATCGCTTGGCGTTGCGAGTCCGGGACATAGATTCTGCCTTCCCCCCATGCCAGGTCCTGTGCCATCGTTACCTTGTCGGGGTTTGCCAGGAACCAGGGGTCGGTTTTGAGGGCGGCGGCGAGGTCCGTGCGTATTCCCCCTGGTAGTTGCGGTGGGCTTCGTCTGGTCGCAGGTTGTCCCGCCGTCGGCTGCGCCGTAGAGTCGAGCTGCCTCCGAGCGCCGCTTCGGGTGGTCACGGCCATCCCCAGTTGCGAGGCGGATAGGACCGTCCCAATGGTGTCTGGGGCGGGTTCTTCGTCCTGGGGCAGTCGGGAGAGGGCGTCGGCCATGAAGTTCTTTTTGCCCGGCATGAACTTCAGGTGGAATTTAAAGCGGCTGAAGAATTGGGCCCATCGGACCTGTTTTGGGCTAAGGCGTCTGGGCGTTCAGAGGGCCTCGAGGTTCCGGTGGTCGGTCCAGACCTCGAATGGTTGGGTGGCTCCCTCGAGTAGGTGTCGCCATGTTTCTAGCGCCAATTTTACCGCGAAGGCTTCTTTCTCCCAGACGTGCCATCGCCTTTCTGTCTTGGAAAATTTCCTCGACAGGTAGGCGCATGGTTTCAGGAGTCCCGTGGGGTCCTTTTGGAGTAGGATGGCCCCTAGGGAGAAGTCTGAGGCGTCGGCTTGGACCACGAACGGCCGTTCTGGGTCCGGGTGCGCGAGGATTGGCTCCGTGGTGAACAGCGCTTTCAGCTTGTTGAATGCGGTCTGGCACGCGGGAGTCCAATTCAATACTGTGCCCGGGTTCTTGGCGCATCGGGTGTCCCCCACCCCTTTGGTTTTGAGGAGGTCCGTTAGGGGGAGGGCTATCTCTGCGAACCCCCGGGCGAATGACCTGTAAAAATTCGCGAAGCCGAGGAAGCTCTGGAGTTGGCGTCTGTTGCGGGGGCGTTCCCAGTTCAGCACCGCCTCGACTTTTGCGGGGTCCATTTCTATGCCGTCTCCGGAGATTCGGTACCCCAGGTAGTCTAGGCGCGCTTTATGAAATTCGCACTTTGTAGGTTTGGCATAGAGCTGTGCCCTTCTGAGCTTGTCAAGGACTTGCCTGACTAGGGTCACATGTTCTTTGTGCGTTTTCGTGTAGATAAGGACGTCGTCTATGTAGACAAGGACCCCCTTGAACAGGTGTTCATGCAGTACCTCATTGATGAGCTGCATAAACACCCCGGGGGCCCCCGCGAGTCCAAACGGCAGCACTTTGTACTGGAAGGCGCCTAGGGGGCAGTTGAACGCAGTCTTCCATTCGTCCCCCTCCCTGATTCGGATGCGGTAGTACGCCTCGCGAAGGTCCAATTTGGAAAAGACTTTGCCCGTGGACAGGTGGGCGAGCATGTCTTTCACCAGGGGTAAGGGGTATTTGTTGGACAGGGAAGCCGCATTTAGGCCCCGGTAGTCGGTGCAGAGCCGTAGGGTGCCGTCTTTCTTCTCCCGGAATAAGACAGGGGCTCCGACCGGTGAGCATGCTGGCTCTATGAATCCCCTCTCTAGGTTTTTATTGATGAAATCCCGGAGGGTTGCCATCTCCTTCGGGGTCATCGAGTAGATCTTCGGTCTAGGTAAGGGGACGTCGGGCAGCAGGTCGATCCGGCAATCCGTCTTGCGGTGGGGGGGTAGTTGGTCAGCTTCCGCCTCTCCGAAGACCTCGGAGAAGTCGGCGTATTGTTCCGGTAGGTCTGCTGTGGTAGCGGCGTTGTCCTGTGTAGTCGCCTCTGCTTGTCCCACAGTGGGGTTGGTTCTGCCTGCTGGAACTGGTGCCCGATACTTGCCGTCGCCAAATGTGAAGGTGCGGGTCTCCCAGTTGATGCGCGGGTTGTTTGTCGCGAGCCATGGCATTCCCAGGACTGCAATGGGCCGTCCGATGTGGGTGACGACGAATGATGTGCGTTCAGTGTGAGTGCCCATTTGCAGGGTGACCGGCTCGGTTTGCATCGTAGCTGGTTTCCCTCCCGCTGTAGAGCCGTCTAGCTGGTGGAATGCCAGCGGCGTGGGGAGGGGGAAGCAGCGGAGGTCGAGTTTGGCGACTAAGTCGGGGTGGATGAGGTTTTTTGAGCACCCCGAGTCCACTAGTGCCGCGGCCGTGGTGGCTCCGTTGCCGGCAGAGAGTTTAATTGCCACCATTATCACGGAGCTTTCGCCATTCCGTCGAGGTGGTCCGCGCTGCTGTCCCACCGCCTGCCTCGCAACGCGTTTCAGGGCAGGCGGGGAGCTTTTCCCGCCGGCTGGTCTGGGTCTACGTTGTCCTCTTCCCCCCAGTAAGCGTCCCAGCCTTCCTCTGGTGTCGCTGTGGCTACGGTCATTCGGCGGTGAGGGGGCGGCACCAGGTTAGGTGGTTTGGGGCTAGCTTTCGGGGTGGGTTTAGGCGCACTGGTCGGCAGTCAGTTGGCGAAGCAATCCGCCGTCTTGTGCCCAAGTTTTCCACACCTCCCGCAGGGCTCCCGATTAAATTTCTTCTTTGGGTATGTGGGGCCGGCCGTCCCCACGTGTGGTGCGGGTACCTTTTTGCAGCTGTAGTTCGCGTCTTCCGTAGTTGTCATGAGGAAGGTGCGGTGCGCGTGTTCGGCTTTCCCCGCGAGGTGGATCCACCCGTGTAGAGTTTCTGGGTCGTCGCGGTAGAGGGCCCATTGCAGTATGTCGCGGTTGAGCCCCCTTTTGAACATTTCCAGCAGGGTGGTCTCGGACCAGTCGCTGACCTTCCCCGCGAGGGCTTTGAACTCGAGGGCGTAGTCTGGGACAGTGCGTGTGCCCTGTTTAAGTCTTTGGAGTGCGCTCTTCGCCCTCACTTTGGCTAGTGGGTCTTCGAAGTAGCTTCTCATCTCCTTGATGAAGGCAGGGAAGTTGGCGAGGGCGGGGGAGCTGGACTCGTACAGTTGGACGTACCAGTCTGCCGCCCGGTCTTGTAATTTGATCGCCACGGCAGCGATTTTGTCCGCTTCGGAGTCTTAGGAGTGTCCGTGCCTCCCCATGAACTCCCTGGCGTTCGTGATAAAGAACGACAGTTTCGCGGGGTTCCCATCAAAGAAGATGGGGAAGTCCTTTGGGGCCCGGGCGTTTTGTGCGGCCCTTCCTCTCGCTTCCCGGCCTGTGGTGTCGTCCGCCTGGGCCGTCTGTTGACCTTCATTTGGCCCGTGGGGGTTCGGCGCTTCGCTCGGGGTGCGGACCTGTGCGGGGACGTCGTTGGGCGGCGCGGGGGCATGAGCGACTGAAGCATGGTCCGGAGTTCCTCCAGTTGGGTCTGCATGGCTGCGAGACCAGCTTGTGCTTCCTCGTCCATGATCCGCGCCGCCGCTGGGGCCGGTTCTGTCAGTGTGTCGGCGGGGGTGGGTTGCCGGTGGGGTTCAGTCTCTCTCGGCCGTTGGTCCACTTCCTCCGCCGTCTGCTGGGTGTCTCCATCGTCCTCCTCCGTGCTTACCGCCGTTGGGCTGTCGCTCCCCGCCCGTTGCTGGGGTGCGATGTGGGGCGCGGGGTTCTCCACTGGTTTCGGAAGGTATGTTGCTCCTTCCCGTGGTCGGGTTGCCTCCGTCGCCATCTCCCCTTGGGGTTGGAGCTGAGGCTCGGGTTGGGTCGGGTGGGCGTCCATGGCTCCGGGAGTCCGCGGTGCCTCTGGCCTCGGTCGGTCCTCCTCTGCTTCTTGCCGTGCGGCTCGCCCTCCTTGGCCGCGTCGCGCCGGCCTCATCTTCCTGGTCTTCTCGCCGTCTACTCCTCCCGCGGCTCGTTGTCGTCCGGTGGGGCTTGGCGAGGCTGAGTTTCTGACTCTCAGCTTTATGTCATGCGCTGCCTACCTCTGAATAATGCTCAGACACTGGTTCTGTGGAACAGGCTCTGATTTATTCACGGTGTAGGTACAGTATAGGAAAAAAGCTGAGAGTGACAGGAGCGCGCCGGTGCGGGGTTTAAATACCCCGCGCCGGTCAGCGCCCCCTCACTCGCGGTTACGTCACCCCCCTTTGTCCAACACGTTGTCCTGCCGGTAGGTGAGGGGTTGCGAGGCCCCGCTGGCGTTCCGGGATCGCCCATCATCGGTTTCTCTATTCCTCCGGTGATTGCTGTCAGCTGGGCGATCTCCGTTGCGTTAGCGTTAAAGCTTGGGTGTGCCTCGCGATCCGTTTAGCCATTGTTTCTTGTCCTTCAGTCTTTGTGAGTTGATGGCTACTTATCTTGAGCCCCTTCCCCTGTTTCCTTGCTATTGTCATGTGTGCCATTGCGCTGATGTCTTCAGCTCAACGGCACTCATGACAGTAGTGTAGATATACGTTATTATACATGGTGCATAAGGAGTAAAGCAAGACAAACTGTGATTATGTTCATAAGATGGTTTCAAAATGGTTTCAAAATTAGATTATTATTTCATTTTTTTTTAAAAAAAAGCAAGATCTTGTGTGACATGCCTCCTTTGGCTATTGTTACAAATAAATTCAAGTGTGAAAATTTCACTTGAATTCACTTTGAAGCTGTTACATCTATTTAGGGAATATTGCCAGGCAAATAACTGCAATATTATCCTGGAGAATTGTACCCATTTAGGTACTAAACCAAGGGCACACTGTAAGCAAAACATTGGCTATTTTTTTTAATAAATTGTCAATTAATATGTGTACCCCATTTCTTCCAAGAAACAGAAATTGCAACAACCATATTGGTAAAGAAGCATATAAATACGTATTCAGCACTGCTTGTAAGCATGTCTTCTAATATTCCGGTAAAATGACATGGGATGAATTATAGGCAAATCTCAATAGTTATTTCACCCTTAACTTCTCTCCTGAAATGTCAAAAAAATCTATAGGTAAAGTTGTAGCTGCTTTTTAAAAGGTCAGAAACTGAGTTTAGAAACTGAGATCAATTATTTAATAGAAATTAGAGTTCCTATAGTAAGAATTGGTTGCTGCTACTGTTAGGATGGTCTCAAGTCATTTCATTATCCAACCTGGAGCAGCATATGTTGCCTCCCATTCATCCAAATTGGGCAAGTAATACCCCACTTTTCTCTCTGGTGGGAAATAAAGATTAATGGTAAGTCATTAATTGACTTCCAAGTCATCATCCTATTACAGCCTATTAAACCTTCTGCCTGAGAGATCATTTTACACAGCCTAATAGTAGGCATGATCCCATCTACTGCCAGCTTTTATATTTACATAAAACACCTGCAAGTTTAAGTTTAGAAATAAGGTTTTTTTCATTCAATTTTTAAATCAATTATTATAAACCCCCAGTGGTTTCCAACATTTTCCTTTAGGCAGATTACTATGTCTTCATCAAAGGCTTTTGGGGACCACCCCACAAGGTAAGTGTTGACAATTGGGGGAAATAAAGCATATGTATTGCTTCTAAAGGGTGTCTGTAGTATCCCAAATTTCAGTTTCTTCCAGGTTCATCAAATCTCACAAAATTTCAATGTTCCTGTCTGAAATCTTGCAGATTGGATGGAAATATCTGCCAAAATTCAAATTAGAACGATCAGAGTCTTAGAAGAGTTGGAAACTGTTATAAGTTTGCAACTTCATTTTAAACTTTTTTGGACAGGAAGTGGCCTGGCACCAGGGATAGTGAAACTAATAGATGAGTGGAATATGAAAACAAAACAGCATGCTTCCCTCTTGGGAATGGAAGAATTGGGTCTGCACAGGTACATGTGAAGATGATGCATGGAACTGGAAAGCAATTAATCAAGATCAGACCAGATAGAAATTGGAAGACTCAACCAGAGATAAGAAAGTTACCAGTGAACTGCCATGCAGTGAGTGATATTTGACCCAGCAACCTAACAGGTCAACCAAATGCTGAAGTGGCCTAGAAGGGAATGTGTGACAGACACAGCTGGCAAATAATAAAAGAACAGTCTCTAGTCTCTTGACTCTTTTCCTAGAAGCTGTATTCCAAATATCTGAATCTGTCTTGCTGTGTAATGTGTCATATATTTTTCTGCTTAAAATTGGTTAAACTTCTATTATGAATATATACTGTTAGTTTTGCCATTGTGGCATATTCATCCATTTTGGTCTCTGTTGTATCATTAGCAGACTTTTTTCTAGGTCCTGCATGAGTCCACATGTTTCCATTGCTCATGGTACATCCTCATCTGGAAACTGTTGATGAAAACTATAATAAAGGCTCTCTACGGCAGGAGTTCTAGTTTACTGGGAAAGAACCTCCCATCTATATCACTATAGAATTATGATAGGGATAATAGGAAAATGAATGTCATGTTTTTCTGCATGACTTCCACAATTAATTATATACCAAGCTCAGGAATGAAGATTTCACTCACTGGCCATTTGTCATGCACAGCTGGTCCAATTTTTTTACCTATGAAAGGAAGAAAGGAACCAAAGTGCTGAAAAGAAGATGATGCAGCTGTCTCAGAGTTATTTTATATGCCCATTACCTGAGATAGCAGTGTGTACGGAAATAATCCCTGGTTTGAAGCTTAATTCAAATGTATATGAAGGAGAAGGAGAAAGAGGCTGAGAGTAGCACTCGCAGAGCTGCAGATCCTAGAGATTAGAATAAACTGAAAAATTCTTACCCATTTTGCATAACATAAGGATTTCCTAGTAGAGCTTTTGTGGTATAATTTCCCTTCACAGAACTTTACCAGGCGATTCAGATATGATCTTCCAAGTATTTTTTTAATTGTATTTTTATTGGCTTTATATTTTGCCTTTCCTCCAGGAGATCAAATCAGTGTGCAAATTTCCTCAAGTGTTAGAATACAGAAGAGATCTGGTGAAAAGAACTCATCACCTAGTGAGCTGCATAGCTGGGATCTGAACCTGAGTCTTCTCAGTCACTCCCAAGCTATCCACTGTCACTAACCATGACATCACAGTAGCTCTCAATTAATAGCCTTCCATGTTTTGCCACTACCTTTTGCATCTCTTTTCTTAGCAAAAAAAAAAAAAAAAAAGCTGTAAAGGAGCAAGTTTTTAGTAAATGTAGTGACACTAATACAAACTAAGTTAGAAGGAAAAAGAAAAATTCAGAAAGTGCAGGGAAAAGGAACAGGAAAAAAGTAGAAGAAAAAAGAAAGAAAAACGAAACAAAGACAATAATAAAGAAGTGGTTTCCAGCTTTCATCACACTGAGCATAAGATAATAACTATTCACCCTCTTTTAAAATTACAAATAAAAAAACTCTTCTTCCCATAGACCAACTTTTACCTATGTGCAGTGTTATTATCTTTACAGTCCTGGTTAAGCAAAAATTCCATTAGGAGTTACCAGAAATATCAAACAAATAGTTTATTCCTGATCAACTATTCCAACTTTATATTTCTTCTTTTTGCTCTTCACAATCTTGACCTTTAAATCATTCCAATGGCATTGCAGAATTTGATCTTTCATCAATCTTTGGCATTCAAGAGGAATCTTCAAAGCTTTCACCAGCCTACTTTGTAAATCCCATAAAAAGAGGCATCATCCAGGATTTCTTGTTGCAGCTGTTCTATGTCCATATCCTTTTCTTGATTTGTCTTTTGTACTCCCATTCTGATCATCTTAATTTTGTTGTCTTCCATGCCTTCAAATTCTATAATGTCTGTATCAGGTAAGAGTTGTTTTTTTATTTTTTTTCTCGTCATCTTCTAAAAGTTTAACCATTGAAATCATTTCTGAGATATTAGATATCAATATCTCAGTCCATGTTTTGAAGGATTCTTTGAGACAACTACCAGTGGTTGACTGGCACACGTGATCAGATCATGAGAGACATGCGCCAGGATAAAGGGTGCGACCAAAGGTCTTGGAAAAGGCAAGTAGGGAGGGATGGTTCTGGACCGTTGAGATGAACTTCAAGGTGTAACCAGTGGCCTTGGAAAGTACAGTAGGGAGGATCAACATGATATGGATGTAAAAAGCTGGACAGTTAGTGCTTGTGGAAGGATAGGGGGTTTCACGTGAGGGGTGAAATCAAGGGACACCATTAGGAACGGGATAGTCATGGTTATTAAGAAGAGCTATAGTCCTTGCTGCATGGAATTACCACTAGATGTGGTACTGATTTTATGTACAAAGGCAGATTTAGGCTAAAATATTAAAAGGGAAATTCCTGCTTAATATCCATGGGGCAAATAATGCTGGCTTAGCCATTTTAACTCTTTTCTGCCTGGTCCTTTAGTTCCCTCTAGTTTGCAACCTTCATCAAGCCTTAGTTCCTGATATGGGTTTAGTTCCATTTAAAATGTTCTTAAATCAAAATCTTTGTGTGTTTGTGTGTGTTTGCTTTTTGCCAATTGTATATTATTTTCAACTCTTACGTCTCTACCAATCAAACAGAATATTTGTAGCTCAGGGTTGAACTGTGGAGTCCTTGGCGCTCTCTGAGCCTTGTTGTTTTCTTGCAGACATTTCATTGCCAGACTAGGCAACATCTTCAGTGCTTTGGCACTGAAAATGTTACCTAGTCTGGCAATGAAACATCTGCAAGAAAACAATAAGGCTCAGGGAGCACCAAGGACTCCACAGTCTTAAGTCTCTGTTTAAAATCCCTTTAAAACCAAAGAAGGTAAAACTCACCAATTGTCAAATTAAGCTCATTGTTTTGAAGGTCTCTAATACCCATAAAGTAGTTAAACTGAACATTTCTGAATGTGATTAGTGAATTTAGCTGGCTTAGTGTCCTTATTAAAGGCTCCACTGCTGTTAAGAGCAAAGATGCTGTCTCCCTTGACTCCTGGCACTCAAAACCCACAGGAGACCACTGTTTTACAATCCCCACACAAGGAACTGCCACTCAGAGCACTTGTGGGCAATCTCCCATTCTCTACTTTCTCTGGAGAGATTCCAAAGGACCAGTCTATTTGCCTGTCCTTCATTCTTCTCAGCAGTCAGCCATGACTTACCTGGAAGTCCAGCTCTGGGCTGTTTTAGACTTGTGCTAACATCCTGCTCTTCAAAAGAAATAGATTGAGAAATAGTGAATAACCATTTGTAAAAGTAAATTTATCATTTTATATTACTTTTTAGATATAAGAAAGCAGCCATTTAATGCAGGCACATTTGGAGCTGGTATTATGCACTTCACAAATGTGAAATTGTTTAAAATATAAATAATAAATGATAAGCCCATTAAATTTAGTGTGAACAGGCTAGAAGTGATGGAAAAGAAGAAAACTCTTGGAAAAAAATCATTCCCAGAACTCCTTATATATTGATCAATATATGTTCCAAAATCTGTCTCTTCAATGATACATCATCTAAAGTAGAGATGGGACTTTCTATAGGCTAAACAGTTCCATACATGCATAAGGCGATCCTTACCCTTTCCTTCCTCAAAATGTACTGTGTAACCGTGAAGTTGTCAGAAATCCATTAAATACCTTTTTGTGAGTATTTCTATCTTCTATGTTTATTCCTTCCAAATATTTTATAGAAAAAAACTTCCTTTGTTTCATTATAGAAATATTTAGCCCCAAAGTATAGAATTTCCTGTTCATCCTGGTTGACAAATAATTAGCTTACCCCAATTTAAATTGGTATCTGAAAAACAATGTCCAGCAAATAGGATAGAGATGGAGGTGGAGGTGGAGATGGAGATAGAGAGCATGACTATGGTCTGATTTTTATGCAACATAGTTTTAAATGAATTTATGGAATTCATCCCAATGCATTTTAACAAGTCTCTTGAGCTTTTAACATTGGCAAAAAGGATATACCTTGCAAAAGAACCAATTTGAATTCCATCACTATATACAATTTCAAGAAGGCATCTGATGAAGGAAATGCAGAAATAGCCAAGGAGCACCATGATAGAATGATGTTTTTAAAAAATTATTCTCTATCTCTGAGGGCTTATAGACTTTTTTTCCCCTCTCTGTCTTTCCCAGTTCCTTTAGGAAGCCCCAAAATAGAAAGAAGAACTAAGAGGGGGTAAGGCAAAAATTACATTATTTTTTTCCTAAGCCTATGAGGGAGGTCCATTCACTAGGAACCCTTCTGTGGCTGTGACAGACAAAGCATCATGTTGCCTAGGACTTACCTCTTTTTGTAGCTGAAAAGCTCAGTGCCAGAAAGCTCTCACCGAGTCAGTAGCACTGGTGACAATGCTCAGGAAGATGGATGCTGGTGCATTTTGTTTTAAAGGGCCTCCTGTTCCTTGATCCCTACTGATATTATCCTTTGTCTCTTACAGGCAGCACTTACTTTGGTTTCTGATCACATCTGTTTCCAAATTACCAGCAGCCCCAACAGCTGTTTTCCAAATAGACAATAATTAGCAAAACTGTGGTCTGATGATTATTGTCTGGATACACTGTCTCACCTGACCTCTGGGGGAGATCTGAGCTGGTCTTTCACCTTAAGACAAGACCAATTTTGTATTTTCTATTACTATCTCATTTGACATCTACCAACTTCTCCAAATCTCTGTTTGCTTTAGTCCATGCTATAGTTCTAAATTAGTCTTCCCCAATTCTGTACCCCCAGTTGTACTGGGACTGCAAATTCCAAAATTCTCAGCCAGTATGGGAATGCTGGGAATTGTAGTCCCAACACACCTGGAAGGCACTAAGTTGGGGAATGCTTAGTATATAGCAGTATGATAATATTCATTACTGCTTATGCAAATCCTCAGAGATTTAGCAGCAAATGATACTGCCTCACTTAGAATGATGCTTAAATGTTCTATGTCACTCCTAAGCAGAGAGCATGACTTGAAAAAATGAAGCACATAAACTTTTTCTGCTCTTTTTTCTTGTGCTGTACTAAGAAATGTGCCCAATACAATAGCACATAACCCAGTACAATGCTATAAACATTTGTTTCTGCTCAATCATTTTTATGAAGTGAATCTTGATAATCTGGATTTTGAATGCAAGTTGCTTTCAGACACCTCATATTACATCTGAGAAGTTTCCTCTCTGCTTTTTAAAGTGATGCTTAAAAGTATGCTTTGCTTACATTTCCAATTTGATATTTATAATGGTGTCACTCACCTTTGGCACTGTAAAACAGATGTGCAAATAATAGCTTATTTCACAGTTATTCACACAACGCTAACACTGACAGTGGAAATTACCAGCCAGACTCCAGGGAGTGTTATAAGGTCAAGCAGATTAATGTGGTTGAACACCATATTTTCCCACACAGATATTAATTTTCCTTGTGAACATTACGAGAAAGAACTTTACCCCCAAAATGCATGTCAAGGTTTTCATTCTCCCTTGAGTGCTATGTTGCTTTTCTTTTAACTAAAGTCAAAATTGGATCTTTCCTTGTTTGGTGTGTAAGGCAGCGTTTCTCAACCTTGGGAACTTTAAGATGGGTGGACTTCAACTCCCAGAATTCCCCAGCCAACATGTTGAAGTGCTCCCATCATAAAGTTCCCAAGGTTGAGAAACACTGGTGTAAGGTGAGACACAACTCTCCTCCAACTTTCAGCTGAAATCCTTGATTTTCCAAACCCATTTTACCTCTGTCACTCTCAGCTGGTAAAGACAAATGTCTCTACTCTTAGTGGAAGGCAAGCTATTCTGATCAAAACCCTGGAAGGAGGAAAGCCCCCTGTCTTTTGCTCTCCTTCCCTCTGTGGATTTCTAGTTTCTTGCTGACTTTAGCCATGGGATACCAACTACAGGTAGTCCTCGACTTACAACCACAGTTGGGACTAGAATTTCCATTGCTAAGCAAGGTGATTGTTAAGTGAGTCACACCCAATTTCATGTCCTTTTTTGCCACAGTTGTTAACCAAATCACCATGGCCATCAAGTGAATCACCATGGTCATTAAGTGAATCTGCTTCCTCCATTGACTTTGCTTGTCAGAAGCCAGTTGGGAAGGTTGAAAATGGTGATCACATGACCCTGGAATGCTGCTACCATCATAAGTGCGAGCTGGTTGCCAAGCACTTGAATTTTGATCATGTGACCGCAAGGATGCTGCAATGGTCATAAGGGCGAGGACTGGTTGTAAGTCACTATTTCAGCACCATCGTAACTTCAAACAGTTGCTAAATGAATGGCTGTAAGTCGAGGACTACCTGTATCAATTCCCCTGGTCAGCTGATCACACTTATGAACAGGCCAGTGGAGCAAAGTACACCAGTCCTTGCTCCATAAACTGCAAAACCCTGCTCAAAGGCAGCTGACCACTCATCAGGTACTTGGAAAGAGACCCCAACACTCCTGCTGTTATTAGAGCGCATCTCCTTTCAAGCAGCTGCAAAGCCAGAAGTGACTCGGCTCTTACAGCATAGCTGCCTGATTCCCACTAAATTTCCCTACCCAGTTACATACCTGAGTAAAAGTTTATATAAGGCAAAATAAGCAAGCACTGTTTTTATGTGAGAATAAACCTTTCATCCCTACAGAAATATACACAAATGGCTAATCCAATTTAGACACATTTCTTATTCTCTGAACATTTTAGCTCGGCTCATTTGATTTTGTGAAGGCGTAGAAATCTAAAAGAAGTGGAAGAATCACCAAAATTGATCCAAATTGTTAGGACTCCAAATTGTAAAGCAAATGTTGATTGTATTAGAACCTTCAGGGATAAAGCAGAGAACAAGAAATGTAGATGCATTTGAGAAATAAACATCCTAAAAGATTCAGGCAAGGATTAGGCCCACAAAATTCCTCACTTGCTGATCTTAATAGCTATATCTATAGAGGTATTTTGTTAAACATTTCCCTGCCTTCATTTTTTTTTCCTGCATAGCTGTTTTTGCCCACATTTGGTATACATTTGGTTGAACGAGCTTCATAACACTATTGTAAAAATGTTTCTTCACAAAGTTTCTAAAAAACTCTGCTATTGATGTTCAGTCTTTTCTGTCTGAAGTCTTTCTGGTATATCTAGCAAATAATATCACCTGTCTTGCAGAAGCCACCTTTTATGTTAGGTACCTTTCTCCTATATTCACCTTTGGGGGGCGGGGAGTTGATAATTTATTATAGACTTTCAGTTTTACTGATCTTTTGACATAATATTTGTTTTATTTATATATTCAAATTTGTTATAGCTGCCCAACTCCAATGGACTCAACAGATAATAGCTGCATTATTTTCTCTAGTATGTATTGTCCATTTTCCATTTTCTCATACAATTGTCTGTAATTCTTTATGTTTGTTGGTTTTTCCCTCAAAAACATAAGAGATTGCTATTCTCAAAGAACCATCAAGCAATTCAATATTTTATTTTTTTAATTAAAGGTGGAAGTTTATAAGTCAAGACAAGGTTGGACTTCAAAGCACAGATATTTGCCCTTGATGCCACTAAGAGATTTGTTGGGAATAAATAATGCATGGTGAGCTGAATTGGTTCACAGCAGTGCCTTGTTTGAATGATTCCTGGGACCAATATAAACTCTTTACAGATTTCAATAAATGCTTGATCTCTTTGAGATTAATAGCCAGGGTCACTTTGTATTCACACAGCTGATTGATGAATTTAGAACATCTGCTGTGTTGTGTTTCCAAATTCTGAGTTTGATCCCAATGGCCAGTGAGCTTCAGGACAATTTTTATTTTTTTCAAAAAGGAGTTTTATACTTGCCAGTACTTTTAAGATGAAAACTAACTGTCCCTGTCTTTGTTTGCTTGTTGTTTTTTCAGTCTACTTTTAATATTAATATGAAATAAGACATATAGGTAGTTCTGCAATTAAAAGAAAGTAGTTAGGCAATACTAAGCTGTGATATTCATTTTACTAATGAATATAATATGGAGGATTAAAAACCCTTCTGTTGGGAAAAGTCAGTGAAACTTTTCAATTAATCAACTCCATGTTGGTTAGAAAACCAAGAATAAAAGAACAAATCCAGAATTAATTGTGGAGGAAGCAGATGGGTTTTAAAATATAATGAGAGTGGAAAAGGGCTATAGTAGAAAAGTCAGTGACAATATCCATTTAGAGTCCGTTCTTACTTGTCTGTGCCCATGGACCTTTTGGCTGTTGAATACTGAGTGATAGAGAGGGCCACCCTGGCAGATCCTCTTTAATTTGGCATTTACTTCAAATATAGCACATTCAGCCCACTTGGGCAAGTTTGCCATGAACACAAACACTCTCTCAGATTCTTCAGTGTTCAGCTTCAGTGTTGACTCTTGATTCTTCTGAGCAACCTTTCCCTTCTTTCTCAAAGCTGATGCTGTTCTGATGATAGCATTGGTGGGTGATGAAGGAGTTTATTTATTTATTATTCAAATTTAAATACCGTTCTATTTCTCTTCTCTTCTTCCTTGCTTTTAGTGACTAGAAACCAACAGCAACCCCAGTAACCATCAGTGTATCTATATAAGTCCAGGTGCTGATGGTGGGTTTCTTTGCTACTCTCTTCTCATACCATCATTGATGCCCTCTGGTCATTTGGTTGCCCCTGATCTGCAATTCTTGGCTTTGTCCTTAGTACAGTCGTAACTGCACCATTGGCTAGGACCCAGGTTCAAGATGTTCACAGAAGTAGCTAAGATGAGGGAATCACTAGTCAGGACCAGTCAAATTTACTAATCTAAAGAAACCCCAAAGCAGCTCAGAATGAAGAAAAGGTTTGAACGAACACTGATTGTCCATTTTCAGGATCCCAAATCATCCTACATTACTAGCCCTGTGGATGTGGAGCATAATCTTTAATTCCATAGCCAGGCTGCTTCTTGGCACGCCGGGAGCGTTGCTGCAGGTTCTGCCTCTCTAGATGAAAGGGCAGTGCCTGTTTGCTTTCTGCTGGCCCACTCATGGGTAGTGACAGCCTTATTGTCAGCCATGCATTGTCTTCTGAGTCCATCTGTCCTATTAGCTTCAAGTACAAAGCAGCTGGCAGCTTTAATTTCAACTTTATAGTCCCTTTAGATATCTCATTATTCTTTTTACTAGGTCCCACTCACACATGGGTGCTGCAAGTGTTCTATATAGTATTCCAATAGCAGCTTTAATGTCCAGTCTGGGTTTTGTGGCATTGTATAACAACGTCCTAATTGCCCTCCAATACTGATCATTAGTATGCAGTGAGTTTTCGGTGCTCAGGGTCTTTAAATGATATCCTGCCATAGGTGATTTCATTACATTCATCTTTTCTGTTCAGTTTAATTTGGCTAGCTCATATCTGTGCATCAGAATACTACATGTGTATTCAAATTTACAGGAAGACATTGGGTTTAGCTTTGTACAATGTAGAGGTTATATCAGCTATTTTTTCCTGTTGAATTCATTGAAGCTTATCTGTCTCAAACTTTTGCATGCAGTGATAGACAGACAGACAGGGAGAGCAAAACCTGAACGCGTACAATCTCTAAAACTTTATGCCATAAATGGAGATTATTTTGGAGAGGAAGATGGTCAGCTACAAAGGTGGGCAGGGCTCCTACATCTGTAAACCCTCCTCTGAAAATTCATAACTGAAATACATTTGATCTTTCAGAAAATGGTTTATATTAGAGAAGGAACAACTTGAGATGATACTAGCTTCGAGGATATATGATTTACTCTTCAAATAACATGATGTGGGTTTCATGAGCCCTTTCTTGCCTTCTGTTATTATGACATATGCTGAGTATGACAATATATTATTATAGAGTCCAGAGTTATTATAAAGTTTAACTCAGTAACCTGACTTTCTGGTAGTTCTTAATACTATGTTCTGTTATTGTGAGCAGTTTGAAAGAGAGATTATAGCTTGTGGTATGAATATATATTCTACTTTTGCCTCTGGTATGCAGCCTTTGCAGAATTTTGAATTGCTATTTTTTCCTTCTTCTGGAGAACATGAGAGTAAGAACCAGTATATGTTTCTAACCTTACATAATAATAATAAAAATTTATTATTTCAGTGTCACTGACATCCATAGCCAACTTATTTTTCCTTGCTATTTTTCTAGCTTGCACAAAAAAACTAGTTACCTGTTAATGTTTTCTTTCTTCTAATACTAATATTTTTATAATCAGCTAAGGCAATTATACTTGTAGATTTTGTAATTAAAGCAAACAGAGCAATTATATGCTAAGTTATACATAATTCAGTCACTGTTTTTCAAGGAGTAAATACCTAAAAAGAAAACAAATATTGCACATATTTCCATATTTTCTTGTCCTTCCAAAAATAAGCAAAGCAAGAGGGAAACACTACCTTTCCCTTGAGATTTCAAATATTTTCAGCTTCATAGAAGACTGTTTGAAAGACAAAAGTTTGAAATGATGGCCCCTGCCCCAGGCAGCAAGATAATTTGGTACATTTATCCAGGTTGTTAGGAAGATTATTTTTCTTGCAAGAATCAATCCAGAGGAAGAGATTTCTTCAGGACACAGCTTCCAGACAAACTAGCTACATTTTCAATGTTTCACATGTCTATACAATTATGGAATCACAACAGGGGTAGAGCATAAGTTTTTGCTAATGCTGATAATATTTGTATAGAAAAACTAGGCATCTCTGTTCTTAATTTATTTCACTAATACATGCTTGTTATCCTCCTGGACCACAAACATATGTTAGTTTGTTTATCTATATACTACAATAATTAGACTCAGTGCTATTAGATCATAATAATTTAGAAAAAATTAAGGATTGGAACTTCAGGTCATGTTCTGACTCTTGTTTATCTTTGTATAAGAATTTCTACCAAGCTTTCTCAGATTGGTAAATTTAAACTTATCCCTGTATTATAGGAATGAAAGAAGATCTAAACGGATGTATTTGGGGTAAAATAAATGTGATTAAAATGAATTAAACTCCTAAATTGCTTTAACTTTGGAGGTGTAAATGATTTTTTAACTCCATCACATGATTTTAAACATTTTTACAGAATTTTGAAAGACTTACTTTGGGAAGAACATTTGATAAGCTTTTCATTGCACAAACTAGATAACTTTACAAGAATGATGAATTTAACTTTCATACTTTTAGGTTTATTACTGGGCATTTATTCTAGATATTGTTATTGTCTGGATTAAGGGACGCGGTGGCGCTGCGGGTTAAACCGCTGAGCTGTCGATTGGAAGGTCGGCGGTTCGAAACCACGCGGCGGGGTGAGCTCCCGTTGTTAATCCCAGCTCCTGCTCACCTAGCAGTTTGAAAACATGCAAATGTGAGTAGATCAATAGGTACCACTTCGGCGGGAAGGTAACGGCGTTCCGAGTCGTCATGCTGGCCACATGACCCGGAAGTGTCTATGACAACGCCGGCTCCAAGGCTTAGAAACGGAGATGAGCACCGCCCCCTAGAGTCGGATTCGACTGGACTTTACGTCAAGGGAAACCTTTACCTTTACCTTAAGGAACTTCAGAATTCAGTTCTTTCTTGGGCTTAGTTGAAGAATTATTACATGATCCCATTGAAATTGTGGTACACATTTGGGTTTCTTTTTGTGTGGGGATTAGTTTCAATATCTGTACTTGATGTATGATATACATAGAAAATCACAGATATAATGAAAAGGGTAAACAGATGTTAGCATCTTAAGGGTGTTATAACTCAGTCCAAGGAAGCAATTTTGCAGAATTAAAAAAAAATGAGTTTGATTTACCTCACAGTGCTTCTTGGTACCATCATAGATGATATTTGGGAGATACCCTCTTGAGATCTATTTCTCTGGACTTTCCTCCTATTCACTGGAATATTCAAAACTGAGTTCAGGTCACTGGCCTCTGTGAACGAAACCATGTACAGTCCCAACTGAGGGCCTGTACTCCTTTGGAATAGTCCAAAATGTAATGACTTGACATCACAAGTACAGAGTTTTTGCTATGTGTTCTGATACTTATTCATGCTTTGTGTCAATCATGTGGTTGTCAGCTTTTACAAGAAGCACTCTCTCATCCTCAAGACTCTTGTCTCCTCCAGGACACTTGTCTGAGGCAGACTATGCATCCAAGTTCCAGGCAAGCATAGTCTCTTCCCCAAAGATCGCCATCTCCCACTCAGCAAGTTAGGCTGCGTCTGCTAAAGTCACTTAGGTTCTGACCACTGCCATTGAGGGGGATCCACCTACTATTACTAGCAGAGTTTGTGCAGATCTCTCTGAACCTACAGTTATCCCCTTGATGCCTCTATGATCCATTCAACATTTCTTTCAACCTCACTGGGGATGAAGTGCCTCTGTTCAGAAGGTTGTTCCTACAGCAAAATAATTGGCAGGGTGACACAATAGCTTGGCCTTGAAGTTTGCAGACTTTTCAGACCACAGACAAGCCATGTACTGCTTCACCGGTCTTTATTCCAGTGCACCTAGTCTCTGCTGAAAACACAAAGAGACTTTGAGCCATGCCAACACCTTCTCGCAGCATGAGGAATTTTCACAGATTAAAGGATGATGGATAACCTTTTGTTATTCACTGAAAGATAGCATTAAGGTCTTCTTTTGAAGAGGATGGGTTATTATTTTGTTTCAGGATGATGTTGATTGCTTCTATCCTTCTTCCTTTGCAAGATGGAATGTGACTTGCACCTACAGATTTAAAAGATGCCTATTTTCTGTTGCTCCTACCTTCATTTGATAGGACATGGATCCATTTAACAATTGAATGCTTTACCATTTGGCCTTTTTATAGTTCAAAGAGTTTTTCTAAATGTATGACACCTGCCTTCATATTTCTCTGCCTCCATTTTGGTTCCTTAGCTGGATAATGGTTTCCTAGTTGCACATTCCCATGCCAAGCTAGCTAGCCAAATAGCTCAAGTCCTTCTGCTCCTGCAGCACCTCAGCTCAAGTCAGCTTCTGTCAGTCTTCCTGTCTTCCTTTGCAGGTTATCCAATGATAGAGGATGCTACTTATAACCATGTGACTTATAAACAAGAACGTCTCCCTACTTAAAGTTAGAGCTCACATTCTCTTTCTACCTCTCTCCCATATATGTGTCCTTACCACTGATGCATCCATTCCCAGATGGGGAGCAAATCTCCAAGCCCTGTGCATCTGAGGTTCTCAGTCCAGGCATGAAATATCGCCACACATTAACCCTTCAAGCTCCCCACAATTTGGAAAGCATTCCCTCTGGTGGGAGGAGATGGGCAGTAACAAATTTGACAAATAAATTCTGAGCCTTTCTAGGTGGTGTTCATGGCCAGATTGAGTTGGTTTATGAAACCAGTGTTCTGGTGCATAAATAAACAAGATTATTTTTTTAAGTCCTTACTTTTTTACATCTTTTATTACAAATTTGGCACTGGTGCGTTCATCACTCCGTTTTAATCCTGGCAGTCCGTTTGCCTAGAAGTAGCAACATAATGGAACTGGCAACTGAGGCTATCTGTAGTATTATCTGCTCCCCACTTCCTTCAACATAGGGTTGAGTCCTTGAGTCCTCCTTGAGTCTCTTTTCCAGATGCTTGTTTGGGGCTGTCTATTCCCATCTCTGCTGTAGCACACCCAATTCCTCCTCTTCAAAAGAATATGAAGAGATCCCTTTCCTTCATGCTCAATTATGGGAGATTTTTTTCTCCAACTTTGACTGGGTCTTGTCTGTAGGAAAAGCACTGAGGGCTTCTGCCAATTTCTTAGCATAGGCATGAGTGGGGAGTCTCTATTCCTGCTCCAGGATGAGAAAAAATATCATTGGAAGACAACCAGGATCCTACAAGCTGCCACCACTTTGTGACAGAGTGTATGTAAAGATTCAAGGGATCTGACGGAAAGATCCCGAGCTACAGAGCTTTCCATTTATTTATTTACTTACTTACTTACTTACTTACTTACTTAAACAAACAGAAATAAGCAGTTTTACTATCAGAATACTCAAGCAGTTTCCCTTTTTTAATTGTTTTGTATTCTTTATTGAACAGTTTCCCACTTTTTTTCACCAAGCATAGCTTGGCACAGCCTGAAGTATTAAAAAAAAAATTCCCTTGTAGTCTAGTTTCTAGCTCAAAGCCATTTCAAACATGAATCACTTAGCAAGTCATAAGATTCACTTATGGTATGTATGTACCTAGAACATATGCTCCTCTCTATTTGCTAAATACCAGAACTACTTCTATCTAAAGTTAAGAAAGGGCTTGGTATTACCTTGGCCAGCATCTCTCCATCAATCAGACTAGCAACTTTGTTTCTGCTGACTTGTCTCCGGCAGATAAATCTTTGAGCTTCTCATCTTGCATCAACTTCAGCAATGCCAAGAGCTTTTTGCATTGAGTAGAAAGCTCCCCCAGCACCACTTCCTCTTCAGCACACTTCTTTGACTTACTTGTCTATCCTCTGCAAGTTTATACCATACAAAATTAAGAACATGATCTTCCCCAGGGTAGATATTCTAAAGTATTCAGCTTAACACTTAAGTCAATATGGCTACAATGTACAGTAAGGTAAAGGTAAAGGTTTCCCTTGACATTAAGTCCAGTCGTGTCCAACTCTAGGGGGCAGTGCTCATCTCCATTACAAAGCCGAAGAGATGGTGTTTGTCCGTAGACACTTCCGTGGTCATGTGGCCGGCATGACTACACAGAACGCCGTTACCTGCCCACCAAAGTGGTACCTATTAATCTACTCACATTTGCATGTTTTCGAACTGCTAGGTTGGCAGGAGCTGGGACTAGCAATGGGAGCTCACCCCATCACGTGGATTTGAACCACCAACCTTCCGATCAGCAAGCTCAGCAGCTCAGTGGTTTAACCCGCAGCGCCACCATGTCCCCTCACAATGCACAGTAGCTACATGTAATTCATGTATACCTCTAGAGAAGTGGTAGGACAATAGTCTGGAAGCAACTTAAAGAGTCTGCATTAAGAAACAACCTTAATATTACTTCATCTGAAAATATATTGATTTTCATTTTCTGTATGGGGTGGGGGGAGGAAGAGAGAGAGGTTTAAAACACACTTCAACATTTCTTTAGCACTGAACATGGTAATTTCAGGGTGGCCTTCACCCAACCTGGTGGCCTCTGATCTGTTAGAACCATAACTTTGCCCTTCTTAACTGGCAACATTGAGAGTTCTGATCCCATCACATGTAAAGAACCTATATGGGACTGGCATTTTTTTATTAGATTTAGTGTAGAATTGATATTCTCCATCTCAGTGTAGAACTGGTATTCTCCTCAAAGGTGGGCTTTAAAAGCAGGAGATGTACAAACATTTGCTTGCTTCTTCTACCCAGCAAGTATTGGCAGAACCTCTAATATGCAGCCAAACACTATTCCTGATAAGGCTCTGAAGACTGTCCATCTAAAGACCTCTCACTTTAGCCAAATATATAAACTGGTTAAGCAGTGATGAGCTTTTCGGCTGACTGGCCATGATTTAGTTTTCCTTTGTTCTGATGCTTAGCCAGCCTGTCTTCAGAGACGGGGCGTGTATTTGTGGTGTATGTCTCAGCAGCTCACTCTGCCTCTGAAGATGCCAGTCACAGCTGCTCGCGAAATGTCAGAGGAAAGAGAAACTAGACCACGGCCATTCAGCCCAAAAGATCACCATTGCTTCATCAATGCCAGCCATCAAAGCCTACACCAGTGTATAAACTGGTTAGTTTATCCTATCTATAATGTTCAAAAATCATTCCCATTCCTGCTCCTTTTTTAAAAAAAAATCTGGCTTCTAACCAGATTGAAAACTTGAGGATGGATGGATGAATGGATAGATGGATGGTAGATAATTTCTGCAATTTATATGCTGCTTCATTCCAAAAAGGCTCTGAGTGGCACACAATGATACAAAAGTGAAATTAATTAGCCTTCTAAGTAGAAAACTGGGACATTTTTAGGTGAGTATTCCTTGGAGAACATTGTTCAGAAGTTGTTGTATCACTATTTAATATAAGTCAATGGCAGCACTGTCAAATTTTAAGTAACACTGCGGTATCAGGGAAGCAAAGACGTTCTGTTAAGCCACTAATCCCTTTGACAGTTATATTTCAGTCTTCTCATAATCCTCTGAGACAGTCTCTCTGAGCTACTTTCCTAGTCACCTGTGGCAAATAAACAAAAATAGTTTCCAGGTGAGCAGGCAGGGAAACCATTTGTAAAATGGAAGTACTTCTCTCTCTCTCTCTCATTCTCCTGCTCTCCCGCTTTCTCTCTTTGCTTTCTTTTTTTGGGCCGCTGATGTGCCATGAATGATGTTCAATCCTGTGGGATTGACAACTAATAAAACTTGTGGAACAGTAACAGAACTTGTGGACTTGATTGCAAGACTATTATCTACCCATACGTACACGCACACCTTACTAGCTTCACACTTCTGCAGTCACTTGTTTTAACCAGACTTTTATTAAGTCCCACTTTTAGTTTTAAATTTAAATTAACACTGTACAAGTTCCTTTATTCCTGAATGCATTATTTGAGCTTTTCCTTTTCTTATAAGATGTTCTGGGTACTTCTCTTGGATATGTGTTATTAGTGCAGTTATTCTTTAGAGGAGGAGGAATTTTTAATTCATTTGTTTCCCAAAGGTGTACATGACAACCATGACGACGATGATGATACTAAGCCTCTCACAATAGAATTAAACAGTAAAAAAATTAGAGAGTTACTCCATATTTAAAATATAGAAGTCAAGCCAACCTCAGTCTGTCTTCTGCAACTCTAAATAGGAAGGTCCAGGGAGTCTGTCACAAATGCAAGACAGACAGAGACAGAAAAACAAAGCATTTGAGAGAGAGAGAGAGCATGAAGGGTGATCCCATCTGAAGGTCTTTAAGGATTGCTTCCTGTTACAGTTCAGGTGGAGAGATTTTGCTCAGAGGCTACTCAAAAGCATAAGTACTTTATAGACAATAGGTAGCAGAAAGTCTATGTAGCTAAAATATTTACATATTTACTATTCTTAAGTGGCATATCTTAACTCTCTTCACTCTTTTAGATTAGCTCTAGTTTTCATAGATAAACTAACCTTACGCTGTATGCTACCTATGTTGGTTTTAGCGTTTTATAGAGTTTCATGATATTCATGTACAGTACTGGTCAATGTACAGTACAATGTACAATTCATGTACAGTACAATGCCAATTGTGGCAAGTTCTTAGTGGTATGGGGATACCAAGTCATCTTGTCTGCCTCCTGAAGAATCTGTATAATGACCAAGTAGCAACAGTAAGAACAGACCACGGAACAACGGACTGGTTTAAGATTGGGAAAGGAGTACGGCAGGGCTGTATCCTCTCACCCTACCTATTCAACTTGTACGCAGAACATGTCATGTGACAAGCTGGCCTTGAGGAATCCAAGGCTGGAGTTAAAATCGCTGGAAGAAACATTAACAATCTCAGATATGCAGATGATACCACTTTGATGGCTGAAAATGAAGAGGAACTGAGGAGCCTTATGATAAAGGTGAAAGAAGAAAGTGCAAAAGCTGGCTTGCAGCTAAACCTCAAAAAAACCAAGATTATGGCAACCAGCTTGATTGATAACTGGCAAATAGAGGGAGAAAATGTCGAAGCAGTGAAAGACTTTGTATTTCTAGGTGCAAAGATTACTGCGGATGCTGACTGCAGTCAGGAAATCAGAAGACGCTTAATCCTTGGAAGAAGAGCAATGAAAAATCTTTTGAACTGTGGTGCTGGAGGAAAATTCTGAGAGTGCCTTGGACTGCAAGAAGATCAAACCAGTCCATCCTCCAGGAAATAAAGCCAGACTGCTCACTTGAGGGAACGATATTAAAGGCAAAACTGAAATACTTTGGCCACATAATGAGAAGACAGGACACTCTGGAGAAGATGCTGATGCTAGGGAGAGTGGAGGGCAAGAGGAAGAGGGGCCGACCAAGGGCAAGGTGGATGGATGATATTCTAGAGGTGACGGACTCGTCCCTGGGGGAGCTGGGGCTGTTGACGACCGACAGGAAGCTCTGGCGTGGGCTGGTCCATGAAGTCACAAAGAGTCGGAAGCGACTAAACGAATAAACAACAACTGGTCAATGATGGAAATAAATATGACATTGAAACTTAAGTATGGAAGTACACAAGAGAATAAGGTACACAAGAAATGGGTTTCAATCAGGGACCTTGGCACCTGTCTCTGCACTGAAAACAAATGGTTGAACAGCACAAATAATTGAAAAGGGGGTTGACATCCTTCAATGTTCCAAATATGGTGTGTGTGTGTGTAAAGCCCTGTGTTTGTATTATGCTTTAACAAATAAAAAATATAGAGCATGCAAGGAAGAAGATCTAGGGCAACCAGATTCCAGTTCTACTGTCCCATCACCATGCTTATCTCACCCCAAGGGGTTGTCTGTATCCATCAGAGCAGGATTCTAACTCATCAGTGATTAGGTATAAATCATTTGGCAGAGTGGTAAATTCATCTTGGACAACAGATACTGGAAGGTGGCAGGGAGCTGTTGGAAGAAAGAGCTGCAAGCTATGTGGTCTGCCCTCTAGCCTTCTAAACGAGTTTACTGCCTTCAGGTACAACAAAGGAGCCCATTCCACTGTCAGGGTTGAAGAGCAAACTGCCAGTCCATTTAACTTTTATTCATAAAACAGGTAAGAACACCATCTTGTCTTTATCTCATCAGTAAAGAGTCTTCAGCTAGCCTTGTAAATATATAGATGCCTCAGACTTTCCACTTCAAAAGTTTGCCCTCAACATGTAGAGGCCAATAACTAATGGCAGAGCCACACCATGTTCACCTTTGCTCCCCACATTCATCTCAATAATTCCTAATGCACAATACCTGAATAGTGATGCAAAGTCTTCTGTTGTAAACTCTTCTTGATAATGTTACCCCAGAGAATTGAACAGAGTATATGATGACCTATTTTTAATGAACAATTATGTATTGACTTCCTTCCTCTGTCCCTCTCTTCTCTTATGGGAACTCTCTCTCTTGCATCTCTTCCCACACTGTGTGTCTTCTTTCTCTGCCACTGAGTTATTCTCCTTTCAAAATTGCTAACATTCTTTGTGAATTCTACCAACATCCATAGACATAATATCTAGGACAGCTTGCAACTTGCCAAAAGACAGCTTTTTGTATACCACCGCTGGCCCCTCTTGGTTCCTAAGGAATTCCTCATTATTCTGAAATTTTAATGTGGCCAGAAGTGATTTCCCAAGGCTAAAGGCAAAGAACAGAGGCCCATATTCTTAGTGTGATTGCTTTGCTTTTTGCCATGCCTCAGTGCATGGATAACCAGTAGCTGGAAGCCTGCATTGTGATTAATAAACAATGCTTCAATGAGAATCGGTTCCAAGGGTCAAGGGAAATGACAGCTGAGCTTGATGGGAAAACATATGTCATTTTTTTTTTGAAGCTGGGGATCATTAATCAAAGGGGGGGGGATGGCATGTTTGCATGAATGTAGTTAGCTAGTCAGTTATAGGCAGAGGAAAAATGATAAAACTGCTCTATATTTATCACATGCACTTCAGAATTTGCAATGGTAAACTCTGTACAGTGAGATCACCAAATATCTGTTTAAAACACAGAGACAAATGCCACTTGAACAGTCACTTTAAAGCCTGGGAAAGCATGGCCTAAGTCAAGACAGACCCACAGAATCAAGACAGACCCACAGAGCAAGGGACCATCTAGTACAACCCCTTGCTCAGCTCAGGATCCACTAGACCATCCCATTATTTGACAGATAATAACCATCCAGCCTCCTTTTACAAGGCCTCTAGCAATGGAGAATGCTCCATCATGTAGGAGTTCTACTGGGTGATAGCTCACAAAGACAGAAAGTTCTTCCTGATGTCTAGCCTGAACCTGTTTCCTTGTAACTTTTAACTCTTTGTTTCTGGTCCTATCCTCTGGAATAATGAAGAATAAATCCATTCCCTCTCTGTGTGACAACCCTTAGGATATTTTAAGATTGCTATCATATCTCCCTTCAGTCATGTTTTCTGTAGGCTAAACATACCCACGCTCTTCAACGGTTCCTCATAGGGCTTGGTTTCCAGACCCCTCTCCATCTGGACCCCTTCTGAACTCCTTCCAATTTGTTGGTATCCTATTTGAACTGTGGTGCCCAGAACTGAACACAGAACTCCAAATGAGGTCTTGACCAAGGCAGTGTAGAGAGGAACAATTACTTCCTATAATCTGGGTGTAATGCATCTGTTAATGCACCCAAAGATGGCATTTGCCTTTTTAGTAACTGTATCACACTTTAGCTCATGTTTAACTTGTGGTTAACAAGGACATCCAGATCTCTCTTACATGTACTACTGCCAAGCCAGGTCTCCCCCAACCTATGCTTGTGCCTTACCTTTTTCCTACCCAGGTTCAGAACTATACATTTCTCACTGTTAAGTCCTATGCCATTCTTTTCAACCTGCTGTTCAAGCCTCTGTAGAACTTTTTGAATCTTCTTTTTCATTTAAGATATGTGTACTCCTTTGTGCTATCTACAAACGTTCTAAGCATCCCTTCAACTCCCTCACCAAGTCATTGATAAAAATATTGAACAGCAGGGACCCAGGACAGAACCATGAAGCACTCCACTAGATATTCCCTTCAAGATGAAGTGGAGCCATTAATGAGCACTCTTTGGGTGTGGTCATCCATCTAACAGTAGTATCATTTAGCCCATATTTTACCATTTTATTAAGAAAAATAGCATGGCAGACTCTGTCAAAGATTTTGCTGAGGTCCAAGTACACATTCCCTTGATCTACTAAGCAGTAACCTTAACAAAGAAGGTGATAAGTTTAGTCTGGCATGATTTTTTTGCAGTAAATCCATGTTGGTTAAATCCAGTTCAAACACGTTGCTTGATCATTTGTTCAAAGATTTTGGTCAGCATAAACAGGACAAGCTGGCAGATCTATAGTTTTTCCTTCCTCTTTTTGAAGATGAGGATGACATTTCTTCTCCTCTAGTCTTCTGGGATCTCACCAGACCTCCAGGCATTCACAAAGATTACTAGGAGTGGTTCTGTAATCACCTCTGCTATTTCCTTCAGTACCTGGAAACCCAAATTTGTTTAAATTAGTTATCTCTTAACCTATCTTTGTCTATCTTAAGCTGCAGTCTTCTCTTAAGAAATTCTGTCCTATCTTCATTGTTTTTAGTATCTCTGAAACCTCAACTCATTCTGAACTTTATTTATTTATTTATCGTATTTTTCCACTGCCCATCTCGAAAACTCTGGGTGGTTTAGCCTTTCTGATATAGTTTCTTCAGATTCTGAAACCATTGTGTATTCTTCAGTTACAGTATGTTTCCCTCTTTCTATTTCCTGTGCATATCCATTTTTGTCTTCAGTATTTTAGAATGTTCTGCATGTGCCCATGCTGGCTTTTTAGATTTCTTCATTTTATCTCACTGTGAGGTTTGCCTTCAGTATCTCATTTTGTAGGATGTTTCATCCTTCCTGGACACTTTTTCCCTTAAGAATTTGATGCCATTAGATTTGACCTACCTTCCCTCAGAGTTCATGAGAATTCTCTGTTCTGAAACCAAGTATATAAGCTGACTCTTTTCAGTTGCTCCTCTTCTGAATCATAAATTCAGGGATAATATGATCACTTTTTCTCATGGTGCCAATCATCCTCACTTCCTCAACCAATTCTTCCCTGTTGGTGAGGATTAGATCCAGAAAAGCAGACTCCTTTGTTCTTTTCCCACCTACTGACAAATGAAGTTATCAGCAAGAGAGGACAAGAATTTATTGGACCTCTGACTCTTGGCAGAGTTAGATTAATAGCAGATGTCAGGATAATTGAAATCCTCCATTATTAGCATTTCATGCCTCTTTGAAAGACTGGCCATCTGATGCAGAAAGACCTCATCTCTATCTTCTACCTGCCCAGGATGACTGTAATAAACTCCCATTATAATATCATTTTGTTTCCCTCTCCTTTTATTTTTATCCAAATATTTTAAACAGTATTTCCATGCTCTGATGCCTGAATTTCCATGCAGGGTTTTTTTTTAATTTGCATATAGTGCAACATTCTTATCCTTTCTCTCTTTTTTTTAATAAGAATTTTATTAAGTTTCAGGCAAAGATAAAAGCTACAGATAAACAAAAAACTACAAAGAGAAAAAAGAAAAAACTAAAAAAGTGAAGAAACACAAGAGAATTTTTTTTTCAAAATTACAAAAAGAAATGACTTCCAACTGTTAACAGCAAGGATATATAAAAATTTTCCATAATCAATCCCTTACTCTATATTAAACCAAAATCACATTATTTCTATAAATCATTCCATTGGCACATTATAAAATCACTAAATACAGTTACTCCCTCCCCTTATATTAAAAGAATATATATATATATAAATCTCCTAATCAACTCCCCCCCACAAAGATAACATTTATTTAATTATTTCCTTTCTACTACTATTCTATACATTCTTGTCTACCATAATAAAGATCAAACTAAAAAACATATAAATTGTCTGCCCTTGTACTTGATAATACAACAATTTTAATAATCTTAATCATATTAAACCCAAAATCATTCATTATTTTTATTATACCTTAATAATCTTAATCCAAATCATTAAAGATAAATGAAATCAACCAAACCCTAAAAGCAATCCAGATAAATATTCTTAAACCCTTATCCCACTTCAAAATAAACCAGAGCATTTACATATCCCCACAATGCGCACAGAGCTTTTTTCTTAAAGACATCGAACAGCCCAACCAACCCCCTCAAAAACTCCAACTTCTCTTCAGGAGACCTCCCATACACAATAAACCCTTCTTTTCCATGGCATTGCACTAGAAGATCAATTTCACTTATGGCTTGCAACTTGATCTCTCCCTTTAATTTCTTCAACTCTACTATCCGATCTTCATCCAGCATTTCAACAGAAGTCAAAGAGACATTTCTGTTGCTGTTAAATTCCTCAGTTTCATCCATGACATTCCCAACCAGGTGACACATTTTAGACCTCATATTTTCCACAATGTCCTGAATGCCTTGCATAAAAACTAGGTAGAAATCAGAAAGAATCTGTTTAAAATCTCAATGGAAGTCAGAGAAAGTTTGTTTTAAATCCACCATATCTCAAGCAAGAGATTATGGCGCACCCTAGGAGCTTAACCAGTGAAAGTCAAAGATATGAGAGAATTCCAAAATGTGTTTACACAAGCAAAAGTGAGATATGCAGACAGTTCCCCCAGGAAAGTAGAAGCAGAAAACTGACAGTTCAAAACAGCCAATTCAACATGTAGGAAAATGCTAATATCTTCAAATTTAGTACAAAAATAATAACAGGGGGACAATTATCTACTCTCAATCCTCCTAATATCTGGAGGGAAAACAAGTCCAACACTTAAAATGATTTTTTTTAAAAAAATCAATCCCAAAAATAACAATAAGTACCAAGAGATCCCGATTCTCCTTGCTGTAGAAACCTTTCTTAGGGTACTCGTACTTAAAAGAAATATAAATTGGGTGATTTAGAAATGGGGTGGCCGGTCTTAGTGTCTCTTTAAGGCTACAGCATGGCTTGGAAGTGGTGATGTCCCAGCCTCCTGGCTAGCTCTTACCAGTCAAGTGCAAATGCTGTTTGCGATCTTCTGGCTGCAAGCAGCCATCCAGCAGTCAGATGGGGGATTGCAGGTGTTTTCCTTTTTCCAGAAAAACACTCCTGGGCTTCAGGAAAAACCTGCCTGAGCCCAAAATAACTGCTGCGTTGTCAGTTCTGCCTGCTGAGCCTGCAAGCCCAGCTGTTCAGTCTGACATGTCCCCACCAGAAGTCCTCATATCCTTTCTCTTGGTTCTGCTCCTTTTGAATGAACTGTAGCCTTCCAGTGCTTTTGCCAACCATGAGTATCACCACCCCACATTTTTGTGATTACTATCACATTATATTTGTCCTCCTGGATTATGTTCTCTAATTCTCTCTGTCCCCTTTCTCATAATTGGTTTATAGACATTCATAATTTTGAATGACACCACCTATTGGCTTCTCTGCTGTGGATTCTTGTGAAACTTTGAACCCCCACCTTGGCCTCCTGCTTCTGCTTTCTTGGCCCCAGCGCTTGGCTGTATATATACAATTCTGGGCCACAGATCTTCTTGCCTGTTTTCTCCTCAGTCTTCTGCCTTGCATGCTATGTTATAATGTGGAGAACAGGGAAAGAAGTTATTTTCCATAAGAATAACAAAAGACTGGCAAGTTGCCCAGCGGACTTGTCCCTCAAGGCACCGAAAGTCTCTCAAATAGTCCCTCCCTCCCTCCCTCTATTTCTTCCCCTAGAGCAGGAAATTAAATTTCAGGGGGAAAATTAGCAAAGGGAGGTGCCTGCAACTGCTTTGAAGAAGAAGGAAAAGAGAAATGTCAGGAGATCCAATCATGGACCTCCCACTCTTAAACTTGTTTGGCTTGCTGGCTTTTATCTCCATAGATTTTTCTTTGAGCATTTCTATGCTTATATCAATGCTCTGTGGGAGCAAATGCAAGTGCTCACAGTATCTATCACTTCAAGTCACATCAGGATTTTTTTTCTGAATTGATTTTGATTCACTGCTGATTCTTCACTATGCCTTGGCAGAGGGATAGGTTTAGGGTAAAGGTTAGTGGATTGGGAAAAGTGAGAAAATGCAATATATCATGTTCTAATTATCAATGAGAGCCAGTTTGGTATAGTGGTTAAGGCATCAGGCTAGAAACCAGGAGACTGTGAATTCTAGTCCCACCTGAGTCATGAAGTCAGCTGGGTGAGTTTGTGTAATGGTTGCTTACTCCAAAATACTCAGTCTCACAAGCCCGAGCTTAAAGATAACTGATTTATTTAAGGAATAGAATGCAAATACAGAGAAAGCTGAGAATGAGCAAAAGCGCGTGAAATACAAACCAAATACTCTCGCTTCAACCCCAATCCCGCCCATCATCCCAGCCTAGCAACCACCCCCTCCCAGGTGTTAGCAACCATCCCACATCGGCCTGGGAAAGTAACCTTGAATACATGTCATAACCCAAACACACATTCCTGCATAGCAGCATGGAGATTACAGCCCGGCACGGCTGAAAGTCCCCTCCCCGCCGATGACAGACACAGAACATGAAAGTGACAGGAGAAACGTTACGATGGATTCAAACCATTGAAACGAGGAACATGACGTATCGCCCCCCTAAAAGAAAATGCTAAGGAGCCGGTTTGGCCGGATAAGCAGCATGAAATTTAGTAACCAGGTCTGGAGAGCGGACATCATGAGCGGCGACCCACTCAGGATGTGGAAAATGCTTCCAACGAATGAGATACTGTAAGGTAGACCTCTGGCGTCGAGAATCGAGAATTTCTTTGACTTCAAAGTGTTGCTGGTTATCAATCATAATAGGTGGGGGAGGTGATTGTTGGGGATGCCATAGGTCCGACGAGAGAAACGGCTTGAGTAAGCTGCAATGAAAAACAGGATGCAAACATTTAAGATTGTGTGGCAAATCCAATTTAAAGGTTACAGGATTTATTTGTGCAACAATAGGAAAAGGACCAACAAATTTAGGACCTAGTTTCTTGGAGGGCTGTGGTGATTTGATGAACTTTGTGGAGAGATAGACTTTATCTCCTACTTTAAATGGAGGTTGGGGGGAGCGCTTAGCATCCGCATGTTTTTTATAAGAGGATTGGGCAGAGTGCAGTGCTTGTTGAATTTTTTGCCAAGAGTCTGTCAGATTCTGTGCCCAATCAGTTAGAGATGACGGCAGAGATTGTGGGTGTGGGAGTTCCGGTATGGGGATGAAATCACAGCCGAATACAGCTTTAAAAGGAACTTGGCCAGTGCTTTGATGAACAGCATTGTTATAAGCAACTTCAGCAAAGGGAAGCAGGTCTACCCAATTGTCTTGTTGATAGTTAACAAACGCACGTAGATATTGTTCCAGTGTGGAATTAACAGCCTCAGTAGATCCATCAGTCTCCGGATGCCACGCCGTAGAGAGGGCTTGCGTGGTTCCTACCAGTTTCATAAATGCCCGCCAAAATCGTGACGTAAATTGTGAACCTCTGTCGCTCACCAAATGGGAGGGGCTCCCGTGAAGGCGGTACACGTGTACGAGAAATAGGCGGGCCAGCTGTTGCGTGGTGGGGATGGATGCGCAGGGGATGAAATGCGCTTGTTTGGAGAAGAAGTCTTTGACCACCCAAATCACTGTTTTACGTTGACTGGGGGGCAGGTCAACTATAAAGTCCATGGAGATTTCCTGCCAAGGGTAGGCGGGGTTAGACACAGGTTGCAACAAGCCTTGGGGTTTTCCAACCTTGTGCTTAGTCGCCACGCAAACAGGACAAGCGGCTACATAAGATTTAATATCCCTGATGAGAGCTGGCCACCAAAACTGACGTCGGGTGAGATGGAGGGTCTTAAGGTACCCAAAATGTCCAGCCAGCTTATCATCATGACAGCGCAGCAAGATCGTCTTTCGCAAAGCCTCCGGTACGTAAAGTCGGTCATTTTTCCAGGCAAAAGCCCCATCAAAAGTAACAGTGTGTAAGTTTGCCTGCAACCAAGTATTAGATTTCAGGTGGAGCAGAAACTGTTGTTGCAAATCGGAGGGAATTGGCAAACGTCCCGGACTGGGAGGAGGTGTAATGGCTGGCCGTTGAGCTGGGTGGGCGCGCGTCTGACCGCAGCCAAGCCCAATTGTTTTTCAGTCCACACTGTACCTTGAACTAGTGCCGCAGGGCCGGAATCTTGGGGTCTGCGGGATAAAGTGTCTGCCAAAAAGTTTTTCCTCCCTGGAATGAACTTAAGAGAGAAATCAAAACGGCTGAAAAAATTCAGCCCATCTGAGTTGCTTGGGGCTGAGTTTCCAACTAGTGCTTAAGGCTTCGAGATTTTTATGGTCAGTCCAAACCTCAAAAGGGTGAGAAGCCCCCTCTAGTAAGTGGTGCCAAGTTTCTAAGGCTGCTTTTACCGCAAACGCCTCTTTTTCCCAAACATGCCATCTCCTCTCTGTCTCCGTAAACTTGCGAGACAAATATGCGCAGGGTTTCAAACTGCCCGAGTGGTCAGCTTGGAGCAAAAGGGCTCCGATAGAGAAATCGGAGGCATCGACCTGCACCACAAACGGCTTAGTCGGGTCGGGGTGCTTTAGGATGGGTTCAGTTGTAAATAGCTGCTTGAGCGCATCAAACGCCTGTTGGCAGGCTGGAGTCCACTTAAGTAGCGCGCCTGGATTTTTTGAATGCCGCGTATCCCCCTGAGCTTTAGTTTTTAGTAAGTCAGTGAGGGGGAGGGCAATTTCCGCGAAATTCTGGGCAAATGCCCGATAGAAATTGGCGAAGCCAAGGAAACTTTGTAATTGGCGTTGCGTGCAGGGGGGTTCCCAGGCGACAATGGCTTCAATTTTAGCAGGGTCCATTTCAATGCCCCCTTCTGAAATCCTGTAGCCCAGATAATCAATTTGCGACTGATGAAAAGCACATTTCGACAGTTTAGCATACAACTCAGCCTTCCGCAGTTTAGCAAGCACTTGACACACCAAGTGAATATGTTCTGCCATTGTTTCAGTATAAATCAATACATCATCCAAATACACCAACACCCCTTTGAACAGGTGGTCATGCAAGACCTCATTGATGAGCTGCATAAAAACCCCAGGTGCCCCCGACAAACCAAAAGGTAACACTTTATATTGAAAAGCCCCCAGAGGACAGTTAAACGCTGTTTTCCACTCATCCCCTTCCCTTATGCGGATGTGAAAATAGGCTTCCCTTAAATCCAGTTTTGAGAAAATTTTACCTTTGGCCAGATGTGATAACATATCTTTGATGAGGGGCAAAGGATATTTATTTAATATTGAAACTGCATTGAGCCCACGGAAATCTGTACATAGCCTCAAAGAACCATCCTTTTTCGGTCTAAAAAGGACAGGTGCCCCCACCGGAGAGTTAGCTGGCTCAATAAAACCCCTGGCCAAGTTCTTGTCAATGAACTCCCTTAATGTGGCCAACTCTTTCGGGGACATAGCATAGATTTTTGGGTTAGGCAATTTGACATTGGGCAGAAATTCAATGGCACAGTCCGTCTTTCGGTGGGGCGGCAAACGATCCGCCTCCTTCTCTCCAAACACCTCTGCGAAGTCTTGATATTGTGCAGGCAGCTCTTCTAGCGGCTCAAGCATTTGTACTGTGGTTGTGGCTGCCCGTCCACCCTCATTTTCTCCCAATAAATCCTTCTCTGGCACCTTATAAAATCCATCAGCAAATGTCACAGTCCTATGCAACCAGTTGATAACCGGGTTTTGCTTGACAAACCAGGGCATCCCCAAAATGACTAATGGCCCCCCCACCGGTGCTATGACGAAGGGTAATTTCTCCCAATGACTACCCATTTGCAGCACCACTAGTCCCGTGGAGTGGGTGACCGGTTTCCCCCCAGCCATAGTCCCATCCAATTGTGTAAAAATCATGGGCCGCTTCAACGGGAACTTGGGTAGGTCTAAGGCGGCTACGAGATCGGGGTGCATCAACGAGCGCGAGCAGCCTGAGTCAAGCATAGCCCACACCTCCACAGTTCAAGTACTGGATCCCAATTTCACCTTGACCGTCAGGGTAGGAAAATTCCCACTCACCGAATTGTGGTCGTGCCCATCTCCTTCCACCTGCCCTATGGCGCCCTTCAGAGCAGGTGGTTGCCTTTTCCCACTGGCTGTTCGAAATCCAGCTCCTCTTCCTCTCCCCCGAATGGGTTGTCAGTAGGATCGACCTCCGCACGGGCAGCCCTCACCTTCCTTGGTCCCGAAGGCAACTTGCCAGACGACTTCCCTGGCCGCTCCTCGGATCTTTTTCTTGGGCATGCCGCTGCGCGATGTCCCTCTTTCCCGCATCTTAGGCACTGCCCTTTTGCAAAACGCCATTCTTTTTCTTCCTCCCAACTTTTCGGTTTGGGCCGGCTTGGGAATCTTGGGGCACGGGCACTTTTACTTGACTTCCCTTGCTTCAGTTCCTTGTTATGTGCAAAAGCCTCTAGGGCGTTTTCAGCATTGCCTGCCAGCTGAATCCACCCATACAATGTTTTCGGATCGTCGTGTCCCAAAGCCCAGCGGAGGACCTCCGTCTCCAGTCCCTGTTTGAACATTTCCACTAGAGTGGACTGGGACCAATCCTCCACCTTCCCAGCCAGGGCTTTAAACTCCAGGGTGTAGTCCACCACAGAGAGAGATCCCTGGGCAAGTTTCCTCAGCACCCATTTCGCTCGTTCCTGGGCCAAGGGGTCTTCGAAGTGCTGTTTTAATGCCCACAAAAACTCCTCAAATTCTTCCAATTCCGTGGCTTCGGCTTGGCATAGCTGTACATACCAATCCGCTGCCCTCCCCTTTAGTTTGTTGGCGATGGCATTGATTTTGCCATGTTCTGAGCGAAAGCTTCGCCCCCAGTCCTCCATATAATTTCTGGCATTGGTAACGAAGAAGGACAACTTGGTGGGATCACCATCAAACTTTACCATGAAAGGCGGAGGGGTTCTTGTTGACTCTTTCGGCTCAACTGTTTCCGCGAAAGCCAACGAACGCCTGCCCGGCGCCTGTGCCCTTCCCTGGTTACTCCCGACTCTTTTCCTCTCGCTTGCTGGAAAGCTCGAGTCCTACTTCTGCCCCTGGGTGATGGGGACCTCGCCCCTGGATTGAGCTGTCGGGTTGACATCTCCTCCGGACCCTCTCGCAGGGATCCCGACCCTTGGGGGGTTTCCTTTAGTATGGCAAGTATGGATTCGATTTTTTCCTCCAGTGTTTTTATGCGTGCGGGGGTAACCAGTTCTTCCAATGGCCCCTTGGTCACCACTACCATAGGTGACAATGGGATCTCCTGTTCCCAGGACACCTGGGGCGATTCGACCTCAGAGTCTCCTTCCTCCCCGGTTCGATAGTCATCCCCTGTAGCGCCACTCACTTCAGACGGTAAACCCTGGTCTTCCCTCTGAGTGCCCTGCTTATCCCGGCGGGCTGCCCTCTGAGCTCGGGAGCTCGGGGCCACAAGCGCCTTTGTGGTGTCTGGCTCTTCCTCACCCCCTTTGCTCTCTTGCAGCTTGGGTTTGGACATTGCTAGCGTTCCCCTTCACCAATCACTTGGATGGGGCTAGCGGAAAATTTACTTATGGATTCTCAGCTTTATGTAATGGTTGCTTACTCCAAAATACTCAGTCTCACAAGCCCGAGCTTAAAGATAACTGATTTATTTAAGGAATAGAATGCAAATACAGAGAAAGCTGAGAATGAGCAAAAGCGCGCGAAATACAAACCAAATACTCTCGCTTCAACCCCAATCCCGCCCATCGTCCCAGCCTAGCAACCACCCCCTCCCAGGTGTTAGCAACCATCCCACATCGGCCTGGGAAAGTAACCTTGAATACATGTCATAACCCAAACACACATTCCTGCATAGCAGCATGGAGATTACAGCCCGGCACGGCTGAAAGTCCCCTCCCCGCCGATGACAGACACAGAACATGAAAGTGACATGAGAAACGTTACGATGGATTCAAACCATTGAAACAAGGAACATGACAGTTTGGGCCAGTCACTCTCTCTCAACCTTAGGAAGGAGATGGCAATGGCGAACCACTTCTGGAAAACTTTGCTAAGAAATCTGTCCAGGCAGTGTCTAAAAATTGGACACAATTGAACAGATTTTTAAAAAAAATTATCAAAGGTAAAAAGAAAACTGATTGAACATGTCCTTATAATAGATGTCTATGACATGAACATTTGAGAAAGCTAACTATCAAATACATGTATCATAGGGAAAAGTTCCAAAATATGTATTTTGGACCACAGTCATTTTTCTTTAATTATTTTAGATGCAATTCAACACATATTTTTCCCCTTCACCATAATTATTATTTGTACTGTGGGAATGTTTGAAGGTCCTAATCAGATTTATAATTGACTTGAGCTGGAAGGAGAGAGAAAGATGGGGGAGGAGAGAGAGAGAGAGAGAGAGAGTATAAGAATATGCAATCTCTGCTATTTATTTATTAAATTTATATGGCCACCCAGCTCATGAAAAGAGACTCTGGGTGGTGTACAACAATCTAATAAAACAATAAATATATAAACTCTATAAGGGATATACTGTCTAAATTGATAAAAATAAAATAGAATAACAATTTGTTTTAAAAGATAAAATTCATAGAAATATAAGTATGATAAAAAAAACTTTGCTGAGAATAAAATGTTTAGTTACCACATATTTGTTAGCAATAACATGAGTTGAACAATTAGTGACTGTAACACCTGCTTGTTATTCACATTCACCATACCACACAAGAAGTGTGCACATCATCCCCCTAGGAGAAGGGAACAGTCTGCATTTCCCTATGAATAGTCCTGTTTTGAAGGCACTTAGGTAATCCATGTGTCTTGACAATATTTTGCACACGCGTGCACAATAAATGGCTGCTGAACTTCATCTCCTGACATCTCTCACTATTGGCCATAGTGGAAGTTGAGGTTCAGCAATATCCAGAGGGTTGTATATTCTGCACCCAACTCCCACAGATCTTGGATAATGTGGATGTGTCAACAGGACTCTTATACCCTGTAGTTATTACAAATAATTTCCAGTAGGAAGTGCCAACTGCACATATTGATGGCATTTTGTTCATTCTGTGGACAAGATGCAGAGTCTTTAAGAATTTTGATTTCCTTCCCTATTTCAGAGGTGGGCAACCCATTGCCTGCACTCCAAAGACATGTCTAACTGGCAGGCAGATTATAAAATTCTGCCACTTAGCCATGCAACCTGGAAAAGAAATGTGGCTGCAGCTTCTTGTCATAGGATGGGTTCCTCCTAACATGTCTTCTGTACTTCTGCTGTCATGCAGAGGGCATAGGGAATAGTCTTCAAGGAGAGGAGGAAGAGCCACTACCAAGATAATGGTTAGATAAGTGGGACTTGAGGCCAGGCCAAGGAACTAATTTGAGAAAATGTCTCAGAGAAGCCCCTCTCTAGTTCACATGACGATAAAGTGAGGGAGGGGGAAGCACGTTTAGATTTACAAGATTCTCTTACTATAGCTGTTCTAATAAGAGTAGTTTTAGACCTATATGGCATTGGTTTGTTAGTCTGGTCTACCTTGTAGGGCCGATATGAATCTAAAGTAACCTTCACATGCGTAAAAACTGGAGAGAAGTTTTAAAGTAATACTGGAACATCTCTGCTACACTGTTGTGATTGACAAGAAAAAAAAGGAGCAGGTGAATTTTAGGTCACCTTTAAACACAAACAGATCTTCCACATGTTGGACTGTTTCCCCACTGACTGGTTGGCTGGCTGAATGATGGTGAGAGAGGAAGGAGGATGTGAACCTATTCTCACATCTATTTATATGCACCTCTTATTCATCCATTCGCACATTACATACAGACATACATATAGTGTGTGTGTGCCTGTGTGTGAAGGAATAGATGAAAAAGAGAAAGACAAAGATGGAAAGGGAAATAAATGTGCACTTACAATATACATTAGCTTCTGTTTAAGTACCTTGGTCAGGATGGTTCAAGGTGGTAAGGATGTACAGTATGCCTTGGCCGCAAATGAACCTCATCAAGATGTATGTAACAATTTTGAGAACTGAAGGAAGAAAGTCTGGAGTCCTTTCTAAGCCTTCACTTTGGCTCCAATGAATGTGAATGAATGGAAGCTTTGGCTCAACCTGTACACATTCATCAGAACATGTGGGAGGGCCCACTTGCCCAGTTATACAAAGTTTTATTGACCATCTGCAAGTTTTATTGAACTCAGTGTAGGCCAGATGAAGAATCTGCTGCCATTATGTTACCCTGGTTCCTCCCAAATGCTTTGGGATGCCTATGGAATGGCATGACATATTTCTGTCTGTGGATTTATAAAATACTATGTTTTTCTCTGAAGACATCTGAATGATTTGATTGAATAACCTAACTACATTGATGAGACCTGACTGAATCACGTTATGAAAAATGCATTGACACACACCATATTAAACCAAGACAAATATATTGTGTACCAGCGGGACTTGCCCCCACTTAGACTTATTTATTAATAAAATATCATTCTTTCTTAGCCTTGGCATTTTTCAAGCAAATGAATGACAAGCAGTATGGGGCGAGTAAGTGAATACAGTTTGAAAATAATGAGATTTGACTGAAAACCATCATAGCAGATCGGAGGATACACCACCACAGCAAAAAGCCTTGTGTAAGAAAAAAAAGTGAAGAGGAAGCCTTGAACCATAAATCTTCACCACTTAATGAGGGTTCAGTTTTCATTTTGAAAAAGATCTTTTAAAAGAGGGTGGAGTTAGCTGCTCAGGACCTATTTCAGATTTCATCAGGAGATTGTACATAACACATCCTCTTATCTTGCTGCCAAGATGGAATGTACCTATTAAGCTGTTCACAGTGTCAAAGCTTAAAAGTCTTCAAGGGCTAAATAAAGGCAAGTGTGTGTGTGTGTGTGTGTGTGAGCGAGAGAGAGACAGAGAGAGAGAGAATGCATGCTGGAAAATATACTTGTACTGAGGTACTTAAACAGGTACTTAAACATATTGTATATTGCAAATGTGCATTTCTCTCCCCTTCCATCTTTTTTCTTTTTCATCTATTCCTTCACACATAGGCACACACACTAAAGAAATGTGTGTGGAAGGTGGGGACTGAAAATTCCCCCCTTTTTTGCTCCAAAACAGCTAAAGATGCATTTAGCTGTTTTGGAGCAAAACAGCTGCCATAGTAAACATGCACAGGGTCTCAGGTTCCTCAGTTATTCAGAGCACAATTGGATGTTGGAATGTAGTTTGGGACAAACTGATGCCCTCCAGACTAGGGCTCTGCAAAGCTTCAGAGTGAAGCACCCCTCCAGAGCCCTATTGTGAAGGAGCACCCTCCTCCATCTAAACAGCAGAATGAAGCTGCCCTGCTGCTTTGACAGGCTCTTCCGGCACATCCACTACCCAGGAGAAGCTTCTTAGGGTTACTGGACGTATCTAAGGAAGCAGTCCAAGTAAGGCACTGTGCCTCCCAGATGTGAAACCCTGTTGTTGTGGCATGGAACTGTGATGAAAGGCTACATTACACTACCTGGATTCCACTAAAAGCAAATAAGCAAAACCCTTCCCTGTAAGGAAGGAGCCAGACACCTAAAAGAACTTGGACAGGGAAAAGTGGCATCAAGGGAAGTAAAAATAAGTCAAGGTGGTGGTCCTGACTGTTTGATCAAAGCCCCACCCCTTTAGTACATATGTTGATGTCACAATGGCTATCTTCACTTTTCGACACACACTCCTCCATGGATGCCCTGAAAGGGAGGGGTAAGAGAAGAGAGAGACAGTTGGCCAGGGAAAATGGAGGGAAAAGAAGATTTAAGACTGGGGAGAGAAAAGGACAGAGAAAGAAATGCTGTTAATTTTTGTGACAATTAACTCTGTATTTAAAGCATTCAAGGGTTTCCTTCTCTGTCACAGTGCCTGCCTTCTGGAATGAAGTTTCTCCAGAGATCTGGGTGTCTCCCACTCTGCTGGTCTTTTGGAGGGCCTTGAAGACCTTGTTGTTTGCCCAGGCCTTTGATGAGGGTGAGTGAAGCCCCTTCTAGGTAGTGTGGTCTGCTCCTTGTTCTTGCCTGTTCTTACCATCTCTTGTTCCTTCTTTTTACTGTTGTTTCTTTTTCCTGTGTTTTTTACTTGTGAAGCACCCAGGGTCACTGGAAATCAAGCAGTGTACAAATTTAATTAATAAGAATAAGAATAATAACAACAGTAACAATAATTTAATAATAATAATAATAATAAACCAGAACTTGCAGATCGAAGTTGAATGCTTATGGGAAAAGAAATCCTCTCTGATACCAATCGCGATTGGAGCCTTTGAAGCAATATCTAAAGGATTCCCTTGATATTTGGAAATTTTGAATTTATTGGATCTGAACACCCTCCTAATTTTACAAAAAATCACCCTGCTAGGAACTGCCTATATTCTCAGACATTACCTTAATAATTCTTAGGTCCTTGGTTAGGACTTGATTTATTAGGCTTCTACCAGTCTTAGACTGTGAATTTAATTGTAGATTACCAATCATCATCATCATCTTTAAACAGTAACAATTTATATCCTTTACTGTCTGTTCATACAATGCTGCTGTTAAATAAAGGAGAATTTTTTCATGATCAACTGTCCTTTGAGTAAATGAGAGACAAAATATGTTGTAATATCTCCAGCATCTGACACATCTAAAATCCTACACCACCAGGCAAAGAACTGATAAGAGAGAAGGCAACCTCGATGTAAGATGGTTATCGTTTCAGAGTGAAGTGCATCTATTTATTTATTCCCAAAATAAACTTAGTAGGAAAGTTGCCCCTTCTGACTAAACACATCCAACCTTACCATTGAAATGCCTTGTCAAAGCAAATTAAGGCCACTTGCACAAGGCTCCTCCAGGAAGGATAAGACTTCAACTTCTACAATTCTGTCAGAACAGGACATTCAATTCCTCTTCAAGCCCCATAGTACTGCAGTGTTTCAATGAATATAAAGCCTGCATGCCAACAGTGCTTTGGGTGGTTTGTGGTATATTAAGGTTATATAATAATGGAACAACATGATTGACTTAAATCTAATGGGGATACTAAATAAAAGGTTTGGTAATCCAAAACCTTTTATTTTTATTTATTTATTATTCAAATTTCTATTACCGTCCATCTCCCCCCCAAACCTTTTCATTTCTCCCAGAATGTAATAACCCAAAATCTGAATGATTCAGACCTTTTGCTATTGTTTTCCTTCCTTCCTTCCTTCCTTCCTTCCTTCCTTCCTTCCTTCCTTCCTTCCTTCCTTCCTTCCCTCCCTCCCTCCCTCCCTCCTGTATGTTAATATAACCAGCCAACTCCTATTATCTGCAAGAAGCATGGGTTGAGATTTTAATTACTCTTGGACAATTAATCAGATTTGATTCATTTAGTGTTTTACCATTCAAGCAGAACAATCAAGACAGTTGTGTAATTTTATTCTGGTCTTTTAAGTCTCTTATACTGTTCCTAGGTTTTATCTTTGTCACTGACCAATATACAATTTTGCATATAAACCTTTGTAGTCACATAAACATGTTTCTATATATTCACTCAACAGTTTAATATTTAATAGGTAGAACTTTAGTATTTCGAATTGTTTTATTAATTAATTAGCCATTTTGTTTTTATTACCCAGGTTCTGTTTTTAGTATCTAGTTACCTGTACTCATTGCATTGCAGTAAATTGATACATGCACCCTTATTGGCATTTTAGAAATGTTTTAGATTTTAGGCATTTTTACTGTTTTCTCTAGACAAAATTCATGTTTTCTCCTCCCATGCTATAGCTTCTCATGCTCTATCCTAAAAGCTTAAGAAGCAGACTGTTTAATTTGCTGGTCAATGACCATAATAAAGATTATCTATCCATTTATCTAATCAATACAGTTTCTAATCATGGTAGCCTTAAACTATGCAGGCTGAGATATTATGGGCATTCTAGTTTAACATGGCTAGAAAGACCATATTGATGCACGCTGAATTAAATCATCCTAATTCATATGACACAAACTCAAATGTTGAATTCAGAATCCTTCAGCTGTGTCCAGCAACCCAGTGAACTAGTGCTTGGTAACTCACAAGGGAGTCTATGATTTAGCCCAAGTATGAAATCTGGGGGATGACTGGTTGTAGAAAATCTCTGGTGCAGATCATCACTTGCTATAGCATGCCCTTGTAACATCACAACCATTCCAAAAGTAGCAGCAGAAAAAAATGTCCAAAGAGAAACTGAAACAAAAAATGAAACGTGTACTATTTTTCTTACCTTAGATAAACAAAATCTTGAGCAACTTGCATTTGCTTGATAATCATTCTGGATAACAATAAAATGGTATGAATTTATCACACAGCAAACAGAACTGATATGAATAATGGAGATTCATAAGCTATGTAAAGTGCTGACTTGGGAAGTGGCAATTATTGCTGAATTATAGTTGTTGCCTTTCATTTCTGGGCCAATTTAGATGCTCCTTTGAGCTCCCACCTAATGGGAAAATTAGACCACTTCCTTAATGTAATGTCTAGCCAGCAATTACAAAAGGCAAATCAGCAAGGAGCAACTATAATTATATCTGAATGTGTCCTTTGTGAAAATATTTGACTCCAACTTCAAAAACAGAGGCGAACAGGAATCAAAAGACTTAAAAGTGATTGGAGAAGGGCAGGGCTTGGGATGCTTGTACCCTGCTTTGCTCCAGCTGTGTGACCCCTCTGGTCCCAGGTTTTTGCAGCAATTTTTTCATCTGAAAAACCAATGAGCGCTAGTCTTTTTTGCTAATCTGCGCTTCTACACCATTAGTGCTCCATTTCAAACATGCTCCCCTGGAAATGTCCAACTGAGCTTACTTCAGAGTATTGTGGAATAGGTGTGCTGTCTTAGCCAAACGCTGTGTGCTAGCCAACATTTTATATTATTGAAGGGAGTGGTCAAACTGGCAATAACAAATGATAAAAAGAAAGGAATAATTTGCTGCTTCTAAATAATTCAGCAGCAGAAAGTAGTCCATGCTCAGCTAGCAAACTCTGCCAAATGAACAGGATAAATAAGGAACCTGGGAGGAAGGAAACAGAAGACCCTTAGAAAAGTTATCTGAAGAAAATGTATACAAACTAGTGATCTGGTCATTATAAATCATGGATCCAAGTACTATCTGTCCTGCCCTTTCCACCATCTTTTCTTTTGGGCCAGATTTAGAGAGAAGATTGAAGGAGGAAATCCAGTGCTAACACCAACCAAACCTGTAACTTATCAAGGCCCCTCAAGACTCAAGTTAGCCTCTCTATTAACTTCCTCTGTTTGCCTGCCTAGAATGAATGAATGAATGAATGAATGAATGAATGAATGATAACGGGGCAATTGGTGCCCTTTGAACCATGATCCTTTTCTGAGGCTGGTGAAGTAAAAGAGGTGACATTTGCTAGCAGAAAAAGAAAAAGGTGCTGCAGAGAGAACAGACAAAAAAACTTAAAGAGGGAAGAAGATGGTTTAAAACACCATGTTGAAACAGAAACCCGTTTGTGTTAAGGGAAAAAAAACACTTTCCCATCATTCTCTCGCTCCTTTCCCACTTCTGCTTCAGTCACCACTTCAAGTTAATATTCTCAGCAAGACACTCATTTCAAGCTACAACTCTCATGTCAGAAATGGTGGAAATGAAATTGTCGATAATGAAAAAGGCAGTTGTTTTCTGCGTATTGCAGCACATGGTACAATTGACTGAGGCCTGCTATTTAAGTTGTTTTATAGCCTTGATACAGACCCATTGTTTCACTCGAGTTTCAATTGCATATGAAATTCCACCGTTGTCCATATTTCAACTTTATAAGCAATGGCAAGCATCATCTGGGAGTATTATTTTAAAGAGCTTTTTTGTGGAATGACAGGTATATGTTGAAAGAGAGAGTACCTATAAAACTATGGGCCATTTGGCCACTCTGTTTTATCTTAGAAATGCACAAGATTGTTTTCTTTTCTTTTATAGCCCTTTGTGCTTTTTATTCACGTTTTATTTATTGCCTTACTCCACTTTATATACCACTGCAGTCCTGGAGATTCTGAGCATCTTCACTGATTTCATTTTTCATTTATTAGCAGTACTTTCATTTTGTGATAACCATTTTAATCCACTCTCATACTTTCCATTGGGACTTGTTTTCCATTTCAGTGGGAGCCTCTGCTTCTCTTCTATGGTTTGCAAGTAAAGTAAAATAGATTTTAAATCTTTTTAACCTGCAGAGGTTCTGTCATGAAAGGGCAAATAGTAGCAAGTAGTAGTAAGTAGTAGGACCAAACACGCAGCCCTCAAGGGACATTAATTTCAGAATACAGGAGACTGTTGTGTGGGTGCCCCATTCCCTGGCTATACCCTCAGTGGCTGAAAGATTTGCTTGAGCCTTAGTAGAACTGATTTACAACATTGCTATGGGTGTTCTGGTCAATCAGAACCTTACAATAAAGGTGGTGTTAGTACTCATGGGTTCGGTTTCTTGTGTAGACTACCTCAAAGGGTTGATAGAACCCCAGAAGCATGTTTCTGTGCTGCCTTTCTACTTCCAAAACTATACCCTTGTGATTGGAAAATTTTATCTGGAAGGACTGGGAGACACTTTGGACTAGCATCTGTTTCATGTCAGTTTTTCCTGCTCTCATTCACCAAACTCCCCCTTTAACCACTAACCTGCCTATTGATGTCCAGAGAAAGATAAACCTGGAATGAGTACAAATCTATACTTGCCCAGAAAATCCATTTGTTTTCTTCCAATATTCTACTGCTATTGCCTTTGTTTGCACCAAGACCTTACGATTGGAGTCTCCTAAAATGGTTGGTGCTGAGGAGTTTCCAACACTGCTGGGTACAAAGTTCACATTCACCAGAATTCCAGTCAGTGTGGAATTTGGGAAAGGAAATCTCACCTGGCATATGGTCTCACAGCAGCAGAAACTGTAGAGATTTGGTGAATGCCCTATAAACCCTTTCCTTATGTGGTTTAACCTCAGTCTGACTTTTTATTTCATTCTACTTTATTTCAGTACAATTATCAACTTTTCCTTTCCTGCCAAAGAATCCTGGGAAGTATATAGATTAGTGGGAGCTCCATGTTTCTACCGAAAGTGATATTTAAACATTTCTTCTCTTTCCCATCACTGAACATATTCCTGGTATACATAATAGAGAGGGAATGGATGTTACACTAGTTTAAATCTGTGATGTAGACATACTCTAAGTGACAGCAATATAATGAGAGAAAATTCTAAGCTGTGATCTGCGACCTGCTTACATGATTTTTGATGTGCCATTATTATATTGTTCTGTGCTGGTGACCAGATTAGATCAGTTCTTGGGAGACAACAAATGGATTTTCGGGGGCTTCACAGCAATACGTTCACTTGTATTAATCTCCCTGCCATGTGACAGTGTGGTTTGGTGTATAACCTGTGATAGTGTGTTCGAGCAGAAATGAACATAAAAAGTGCTATTTCTTGAGGAATGAGATGCTTACTCTTCCTTCCTTCCAAAGCAGTGATCTGTGGAATAAAGAGCACATGAGTAGGATTATTCAGATATTTATCAGCTGCATCATAAATGAGCAGGTACAATTTTTGCACTTTCAGATTCTCTCTCCAGTGGTTGGTAGATCTGTATGCTGGGGAAATAGAAGCTTGGTGCAGGCAAAATAACTATTTTTGTCAAGAGCAAAGAAACCTTCAAGGATGGATAAACAACCAAAACAAGATAGGAAACTAGGTGGTGCTCTTCTGATGACAAATAGCTAGTGTGGCATAGTGGGAAGAAGATGGACTAGGATTAGGAAGACCCAGTTTCAAAGCCCCACTTAGCCATGAAACTGTCTGGGTAACTTCCAGCCAATCTGTTTGTCAACATAGTGTACCTCACAGAGTGATTGTGAGGATAAAAAATGTCACCTTGAGCTCCTGGAAGAAAATTGGAATAGAAATACAAATAAATAAATAAATAAATAAGCCATCTTCTCCATTTTAATATAGCAGGCTCATATTAGACCTCTTATGGAAGAAGAAAAGTTAGTATAAATGTACAAGATCAAATCCAAAAAGCGTTCTCTTAAATATTTGAGAAAGGACACTGTATGCTCACATGCACATCAAATTTGTCACCGCAGTCCTGACTATCAACTTGCTCTAAGCATACAAAAGGAAAAGACTTCCATTACTATTCTAGGTCTTTTTAATTTTTCTTTCTGGATGGATCTTCTATCCAATTGGCTAAAGGCAAAGTGGCCAATACAACATGAATCACACTGGATAATACACTACCTGAACATCCCCAAAGCGATCAATTTGCTTGCTTTTCAACTGCTTTCGCTTAGTGTGAGGTTGAGAATTTGACCTGTAGCTTTTGCTGAAAAGCTATGTTAATAAAAGTATTTCTATGAAAACATCCACCACCAATTGTAAAGCCATTATCTGTTTCACAATTCCAATGACAATTTATCCACAGGGACTGTGCTCCTTTGTGAAGCATCACCCAGGTGTCATAGTCTTTATACACACATTCTTCATGAGATAATGGCCTGTGGGGCTGTGACAAGGTCCATCCAAGAATAAATAATCAATAGAGAGTTACCCTACTGAGTGAGAACATTACGCAGGAGCAGCACATTGCTGAAAGTGCATTGCTATTTCACTGAAGTGACAAAAGATTGCATGAGAGAGAGAGAAATTTGGGCAAATGGAAACTATTGCTCTGCTTTCCCACCTGTAGAACATTGTGTTTCTTACACAAACAGCAGAGAATATCTCTGTAGAGCAAAAAGGTCTAAATCATCCTTCCTTGGGCAGCTGACCAACTCCCATCCCTTCTCATATGGCCACTGCAGAGCACTGCGAGTTGTGTAAAGGTTTTGTAATTCACAAGAAACAAATGTCCACATAAAGTAAGTTAGCTCTGTTTGTACTGCAGATGCCTCCTTCCCTAGGGCTCCCCAATCCTCCTCCAGTCCTTCAACTACTAGTCCACATTGGTTTTGAGTAGTTGTTAAGTATTTATTTTTATTCACAGAGCAGTATCTGAATATTATCACCCTAGGCCTTTAAACCAAAGAATAAAAATTCCTGTCTGTTCTCTTATTTTCTGTATGTTTGGATTAATAGAAAGTACCCAGTGAGAAGTATGTGATGTTATGAACATGTTCAGTTCCACAATCCATGGGGTTGGAACAGGACGGCCATTTAGCCTGGGCCTCAAGCATAAAGCAGGGCTCAAACTGAGGTGCACACATACCCATGCCCGCACATTGTCATGTTTAACTTGCATTACAGCTATGTGCTTCCAAAGCTGGAAATGGCTTGGACCTCTATGAATTCTGAGAGGGTCTGCTCAACTCTTCCATGGAAGAATTGCTCGTGCTGACTTGTGCTTCTCCTGTAGATGAAATAATCAGCCTCAGGGGCCACCAGATCTGGCAAGAAGTCACTTGGAGGGAGGGTGGGATCTAGAGATCCATCCCTCCTGAATCCTCTGCCAAAAGAACCTCCAGCAAAACTAGCTGTAAATAGATCGGCAGTCTCACTCCTGAACTGCCAAGGAACAAGGATGACCCAATGAGATTGCCCAGTTTGGTCTAGTGGTTAAGGCACCAGGCTGGAAACCAGGAGACCGAGAGTTCTAGTCCTGCCTTAGCCATGAAAGCCAGCTAGGTGACCTTGAGCCAGTCCCTCTCTCTCAGCCCAACCCACCTCACAGGGTTGCTGTTGTGGGGAAAATAGGAGGAGGGAGGAGCATTAGGTATGTTCGCCGCCTTGAGTTTTATAAAAATAATAAAGGTGGGATAGAACATAATGAATGAATGAATGAATGAATGAATGAATGAATGAATGAATGAAGCAGGCAAATTTGTAGCTCTTATCAGATTCAGCCCAGGGAACGTCCTGCTTCCAGCCTTAACTATTCGATCAGATCTATGAGCGAGGGGGTAGGGAAGAAATGGTGCCAGGCAGTGTGTCATTTCTAAGGAAAACATGTAACTTGGGTGAACTGTCCTGATGATCTAATATGCAATATGTGTAGTCATCCAAAGTACTGGGAGAATGGGAAGTAGCAGAATGGGAAGTAGTCCCAAACAGAAGCATCTGTATTAAAGAGGCATCAATTTTACCTGTTCCTCACATTGGGCAAAAAGTTATTACTCCAAGGTCAGCTCAACTCATTGAATCCTGCCAGGATACAGAAATCAGAATTCTCCTTAAAGGCAAGGAAAACCATTACAAACTGTAGCTACATACAACGCTAAAATGCTGTAAGAATCAAAGGGGTGAATTATCATTTAATCCACCCAGTTATTTGCAATTAAGTAACTGGTGAATGTAATTTCTTGTAGCAGTGAGAGTTCTTCCTTAAACTTTTATTACTATGATTTATCACATTTTGAAATACATAACTGTCATCATCACTGGTAAATACTGAAGCAGGCAATCAACCAAAAAAACCTGCTAGCCCGTCAGAACAGTGACCACCTGCCAATGTCCAATATCATTTTCCTGACAAAGTGGCAATTTGAAAGTAATTCAATCAAGTATTCATAGAAGAAATTGCCATCCCAGTTTCACACAGAAAATTCAAGCCAGTGTTTTTCTTTTCTTTTTTACAAATCTGGCCAACCAACAAGGAGCTGCACAATTTCAGCTGTAGTCATGGTTTCAGGATAGATTGCTTTTGCAAGGATTGGTAGTGATTAGTAAGTCATTTCTTTGCTCAGTCTGGAGACTGATTATAGAGTTTGTTAACAGTATCAGTATGAGCAGTCTTCTGCAATAAACTGTTTACATTACAGCCATGGTCTGTTCGATTTAATGAGGGAAACATACTACTAGAGAGCTGAGCTCAAAAACTTGTTTTGCCCTTATTTTCTTTTCTTTCTCCACATCCTCATGTCTTAAGATACTGAGATAGAATCATGCTGATCAATATCACCTACTTGCTTGGTTAATGCTGATGTTATTCTTTCTTGTATCTGTTCTAAGCAGGATTGTAGACTTTCTCAAAAGGCAGTTTAAGAACAAACAGCTAAAGTAGCCAGCAAACTCTAATGGTACTCCGGTTGGTTTCCAATGAGGCCATAGTCAAACACTGCCTAATGGTCTTGGCCGTAAGTCCACAGTGAACTAGTGTGTGTACTTGCGTTCAGCACAAGTGACTTCTCCCTGCTGCATCCTTGAGTTGGCAGAAGCCATCGCAGCAGCATCATGCCTGCTTCTAATGCCAAGCCATGTCCTGGTTCTCTTGTCTCTGTCCCTAATCACTGTGGTTACTTGACTTTCCTCCAAAACCCAGGATGACAAAGCCTAATGAGATGGAGGAACTGCCTACTACCCTAGCAAGCAGTGTGTTTAACATGGTAAGCCATTTAATTTGTTCTAATGTTTCCCCTTTGTTCTAATTCTTGTCTCCTTTTTTTTTTCCTGGGCGTTTCTCTGTCATTTTTCTTTGTGTCATCTTTGCCCATTAAAAAAACCAAAGGGAGGAAGGAAACGTTCAGCTTAGACTAGTCAATATAGGGGGGCTGACCTACCAGTTAAAAAGGCTAGTACTTCCTGTAATGAAATCTATGGAAATAGCCAATATAAGTAGCTGATCGATACAGGCTCTGATTGTTGGGAATAAATGTAAATATTATAAAGAGTAGATACATAAACACAATATTTTATCTCCTTAAAAGATCTAGATTGTAATTTGCTGAAAGGAAATCTCCAGTGCTTTGAGCCGATTCCATGCTGTTTTCATGAAAGAGTGAAAGACTGTTGTCTCATCAGCCATTTACTCAAGAGTGTTGGCAGGGCAAGCAAAGCACAAAAAGTGCATGATGGCATTGTCATGCAACTGCCATGACTTACATACTTGCATCAGATGTCAGGATGCAATTATGTGATTGCAGCATTTGTGTAATGTCACTCCATGCATGTCATCATTTGGCATTATCACAATTTGCTACAGATGCTGCTCCATTCCACACTTCTGAGCAGGGATTTCAATTCCAACCTCTGAAGGAGGAAAAGGGGAGCTTTGTTTGGAAGTTTCCATTGACATGTTCTATAACAGGCTTCCTATAAAACCTTGTGCCCTTCAAATATCCCAGATTGTGCTTCCATAATTACCAGTATTTAAGAGCAATGGTATTTGCATTCCCAAAAGTTTAGGGCAGTGTGTTTCAAACTTGGCAGCTTTAAGATTCCCCAGCATGGCTGGGGAATTCTGGGATTTGAACTCCCCATATCTTACAGTTGCCAAGTTTGAGAAATACCAGTTTGGGGGTCCACTGTCAAATTCAAAAGGGTATTTCTCTTCATTTATACTGTATTTTTCAAATACAGAGAATTCCTAAGCAGACTGCATGCCATTGTGATGGTTGCCTATTCTAAAACACTCTCAGACTCACAAGCGGGAGCTTAATAATATCTGGTTTATTTAAGAATGGTATGCAAGTACAAAGAAAGCTGAGAATGATGAAAGCGTGCCAAAATCAAACTAAACCCCCCCTACAAGTGAAGTCCCACCCCCCATACAATCGTCTCAAATTCACAATCCCAGGTGCTCCTAACGAGTTCTGCTGATCAGCGGGAAAAGACCTTGAACAGAGAAGATAACCCAAACACATTCCATCTAAATGAACACAGATAGAGAGCTTGGCACAAGGTCCCACAGCAGCTCCCTCCCAACCAGAAATGCACATCAGCGCCTTGGCATGTGAAACGTTACGATGTACAATGCACATTGAAATGGTGAACATGACATACCACCCCCCTAAAAGAAAAAAAATCCGAAGCAGAAGGCTTCAAAGGGTAAGCTAAGTGGAAACGGTTAACTAAGTCAGGAGCATTAACGTGGCGAGCAGGCACCCACTCAGGGTGGGGAAAGTGTTTCCAGCGGATCAGGTACTGGAGGGTGCCTTGAAGCTTGCGAGAATCAACGACCTCCTTGACTTCAAAGTGTTGTTGCCCGTCAATCATGATCAGAGCAGGAGGAGGAGGTTGGGGATGCCAGTGGGAAGATTGGTGGACAGGCTTGAGCAGGCTGCAATGAAAAACAGGGTGCAAGCGTTTCAAATTGTGAGGCAGGTCCAATTTAACAGTAACTGGATTGATAAGACCAACAATAGGGAAAGGACCAATGAATTTGGGAGCAAGTTTCTTCGAGGGTTGTGGGGACTTTATAAACTTGGTAGAAAGGTAAACCTGATCCCCAATTTTGAAATTGTGCTGCACAGAACAGTGTTTATCAGCTTGGAACTTGTAAGCAGCCTGGGCATCAGCCAAAGCCTGCTTAATCACCAGCCATGAATCAGCCAGCTGAACAGCCCAGTCAGAAGCAGAACAAGATTGGGGAGGGGTTTGTAGTAGCTCAGGGATGGGAACAAAGTCATGCCCAGAAACCACATGAAAAGGTGTCTGCCCAGTGCTCTGATGGACAGCATTGTTGTAAGCCACTTCAGCAAAGGGCAACAAGTCAACCCAATTGTCCTGATGGTAATTTATGTATGCTCTAAGGAATTGTTCAAGGGTAGAGTTCAAAACCTCCGTAGATCCATCAGTCTCAGGATGCGACGATGTGGACAGCGCCTGTTTGGTGCCAATCAATTTTAAAAATGATTTCCAGAACTGGGAAGTGAACTGTGTTCCGCGGTCGGTCACCAAATGGGAGGGGCATCCATGGAGACGGTAGATGTGGATGAGAAAAAGGTGGGCCAATTGTGGAGCTGACGGGATGGAAGTACACGGAATGAAATGCGCTTGCTTGGAGAAAAAATCTTTTACAACCCAAATGACAGTTTTCTTCTGACTGGGAGGAAGATCCACAATAAAATCCATAGAAATCTCATCCCAGGGATGGGACAGGCTGGCCACAGGCTGCAGAAGCCCCTGTGGTTTCCCCCCCTTATGTTTTGACATCGCACAAACAGGACAGGAAGCCACATAGTCTTTTACATTGCGTCTCAAGGTAGGCCACCAGAATTGACAACGAACCAAATGCAATGTTTTAACAAAACCAAAATGACCAGCAAGTTTATCATCATGGGAACGCTGCAAAACATCAGCCCCCAAAGTTTCAGGCACATAAAGGCGATGTTCCACCCACGCCAGACCGTTTTCAAAAGAAACATTGTCTCTATTAGCTAGCAACCAAGTGTCAGATTTCAGTGCCTGGAGAAAGTCCTTTTGTAACTGACAAGGAACTTGCATTTTCCACTTCCCAGATGGGGCTGGGGGTGGGGTTGCCTGCGCACGGGTCTGGCTCCGGGTGACGGCAACCAAGCCCAGTTGTGGTTCAGTGAGAACAGTCCCAACTATATCTCTCACGTGGTCAGAGTCCTGAGGCAAACGTGACAAAGCATCAGCCAGAACATTTTTCTTTCCCAGAATAAATTTTAATTGGAAGTTAAAGCGACTGAAAAATTGAGCCCAGCGAATTTGTTTAGGACTGAGACGCCGGGGGCTGCGGAGGGCTTCCAAATTCCTGTGATCTGTCCAAACTTCGAAAGGGCATTTAGCGCCTTCCAGGAGGTGACGCCAGGCTTCCAAAGTGTCTTTTACAGCAAAAGCCTCCTTTCCCCAAACATGTCACCGGTGTTCAGTTTCAGAAAATTTTCTGGACAGATAAGCACAGGGCTTTAGGTGATTTTCGGAATCTCTTTGTAATAATATAGCCCCAATTGAGAAGTCAGAAGCATCAACTTGGACCACAAAGGGGTGTCCAGGATCAGGGTGCTGTAAAATAGGCTCAGCAGTGAATAGGGTTTTTAACCTCTCAAATGTTGTCTGGCATTCAGGTGTCCAATTCAGCACAGCCCCAGGATTTTTCACCTTGTGTGTCTCTCCCAAACCTTTGGTGCATAGCAAGTCAGTAAGGGGCAGAGCAATCTCAGCAAACCCCTGGATAAAGTGGCGATAATAATTACTGAACCCCAGAAAACTTTGTAATTGCCACCAAGTGCGAGGGCATTCCCAACTTAAAATTGCCTGAATTTTTTCAGGGTCCATCTCAATGCCCTTGTCAGATACTCTATAGCCAAGATAGTCAAGACGGGTTTTGTGAAATTCACATTTAGAAAGCTTTGCATAGAGTTTGGCATCTCTAAGCTTGCTTAACACCTGTTTGAGGAGGCGTTCATGTTCCTCCTCGGTTTCAGTGTAAATGAGAACATTGTCTAAGTAAACCAGGACCCCTTTAAACAAATGATCATGTAACACTTCATTAATCAATTGCATGAAGACTCCGGGCTCACCGGCTAACCCAAAAGGGAGGGCTTTGTACTGAAATGAACCCAATGGGCAATTAGCAGTTTTCCACTCCAGCTCATATGCGGATGCGAAAATAGGCTTCACGAAGGTCGAGTTTGGAGAAAATTTTACCCATTGACAAATGGGCTAACATGTCTTTCATTAGAGGTAGGGGATATTTGTTGCAGATCGAGATGGAATTTAACCCCCGATAGTCCATACAAAGTCTAAGCGTGCCATTCTTCTTTTCCCGGAAAAGGACAGGGTCCCCAACTGGGGAATTTGCAGGTTCAATAAACCCCCTTGACAGATTTTTGTCAATAAAGTCCCACAATGCCTCCAGCTCTTTCTGGGTCATTGGATAAATTTTCGGCTTGGGCAATTGAGCGTTGGGAACCAATTCTATTGCACAGTCAGTCTTTCGACGGGGGGGCAGCTGGTCCGTTTCCACTTCCCCAAAGATGTCTGCAAAGTCTCGGTATCACTCGGGCAAGCCTTCTAAGTGTGGCAAGCTGGGGCACGGCGTGGCGATCACAGCTCTTCCCACCCCCACACGTAAAGGTCTCTCCGCTGTAGGAGCTTGGTAGAACCCATCCTTAAAAGTAACAGTCCGGTGCTCCCAATTTATATATGGGCTGCGCAAAGTCAACCAGGGAATTCCCAGAATTACCATGGGATTGCCAACAGGCGCCACGATAAATTTTAAAGCCTCCCTGTGGCTGCCCATTTGCATCACTACATTTCCAGTGAAATCAGTTGCCGGACCCCCACCTGCCGTTGACCCGTCTAGCTGGGTGAAGATCAAAGGCTGCTGGAGGGGAAAGCTAGGCAAGTCCAATGCAGCAACCAGATCAGGGTGGATGAGACACCTGAACACCCAGAGTCAACAAGAGCCCAGACTTCCGTAGTCTTAGTGCAGGAGCCCAACTTTACTTTCACTGCTAGAGTGGGGCAATCAGCACTCACCATAGCGTCCTTGCACCCATCCTCCTCCACCTGCCCACAGGCGCTTTTCAGGGCAGGTGGCTGGCATTTCCCGCCGGCTCCTTAGAGGCAACATCAGCCTCTCCTGAGAAGTAAATCTCTTCTTCTGCATCAGTAGCCCCCTTGGCCTCTGTCATCCATCGCAATGGGGGGGGGGCAATTTGGCTGGTACTTTTGTCGTTCAATCTCCAGCCCTGGTTTTTGGGCAGTCTGTGGCTCAATGCCCGACCTTTCCACATTGGATACACTGGCCCCACGTGTAGCACTGATGCCTCTCCTCGTCCCACGTTCTGTAGCCTGATGGGGCAGCAGTTGCCCCGCTTCGGGGTCCCCGCATCGCGGTTGGTGGTCTCTCGGGCCATCTGGCTTGCATGTAGGTGCGCTGGGCATGCTCAGCCTTCCCGGCCAGACAGATCCAGTCATGCAACAACTCTGGGTCATCTCTGCATAGCGCCCATTTTAGGATGTCCCGACTGAGCCCGTCTTTAAACCTTTCTATGAAGGTTGACTGAGACCTTGCCTGCCAAAGCTTTAAATTCCAGGGCGTAGTCGGCTACCGACCTGGGGCCCTGGATGAGATCCTTTAGTGCCTCCTTAGCTCTTGTCTTGGCCAGAGGATCCTCAAAATGCAGCTTTAATGCTAATACAAAGTCCTCAAAGGACTCGAGCTCAGGGGCGTCAGCCTCCATTAATTAGACATACCAGTCTGCTGCTCTGCCTTTTAGCTTAGTGGCCACTGCCATTATCTTAGCCTCTTTGGAAGGGAAGCATGGCCCAAATTGCCTCATGTAGCTCTTCACATTAGTTAGAAAAAAGGATAGCTTGGTGGGATCCCCATCAAATTTGACAGAAAAGTCCTTCACCGCCCCTCCTGCTGGAGTGGAACTGGCGGCAGCTCGAGTGGTGGGGCCCCAGGTCGTGGTAGTGGTCTCTCTTCAGGGCGGAGATCCCTCCCAGAGCCGTCTGCAGCCCCGCTCCACCAGCGGTTCAGGGGGGAGGATGGGGGATGGTTGCGTGAATCTGGGACTTCCATCGTATCTCTCCTGGCCACCCACCACTAAAGACAGGTTTTTTAACAGATACTCCATCGATTCCATTTTCGCCTCCAGTACTCTCAGCCTCTCAGGGGTTTGAGATTCCTCCCCCTGTCGCATGCCAGGCTGTCTCCCCATTGCTACCATGGTAGATTCCACCTCTGGGGTCAGTGAGAACCGGTGCTTCCAGGATGCCTGGGACATCCCTGGCTGGGGCTCTCCCATCATATCCCAGGTGATCAGCTCCGCAGGCGGTCCGCTCGGTGCCGGTTGCTCTGGCTCTCCCCCATCGCTAGATCCTCCCAGCTCAGGGCTGGAACTCGAATCCTTCTGGTAATATGAAAGTTTGGGGGGGGGGGGGCTCGGCTCTCTACTCCGGATTGTCAACTCGGGTAACGGTTTAGTCGGCTCCTCAAGTTCCCCGGACGCTAGTTTCGACTCTGCCATCGCTAACTGCTTCCCTCACAAGAATTGATCTTGGTAGGAGCTAACAGTGTACTTTGGTGATTCTCAGCTTTATGTGATGGTTGCCTATTCTAAAACACTCTCAGACTCACAAGCAGGAGCTTAATAATATCTGGTTTATTTAAGAATAGTATGCAAGTACAAAGAAAGCTGAGAATGATGAAAGCGTGCCAAAATCAAACTAAAAACCCCCATACAAGTGAAGTCCCACCCCCCATACAATCGTCTCAAATTCACAATCCCAGGTGCTCCTAACAAGTTCTGCTGATCAGCGAGAAAAGGCCTTGAACAGAGAAGATAGCCCAAACACATTCCATCTAAATGAACACAGAGAGAGAGGTCACAGAGAGAGCACAAGGTCCCACAGCAGCTCCCTCCCAACCAGAAATGCGCATCAGCGCCTTGGCATGTGAAACGTTACGATGTACAATGCACATTGAAATGGTGAACACGACAGCCATCCCTTTTAAAAAACACATGTACTCACTCATTAAAATATAGCACTAAGAAATGAAGAGTTGCCTACACTGACATTTCCAAAGTTAAAAGAATAGAGATGCTAATCTCTGTGTTATCTTATATCCCCACTGCCACTTAGTTTATCTGTACATTTTGGAAGAGCAGATCTTATTTTGATATTCATTGCTTCAAAGGTGGTATTCTAAACACACATCCACAAGCATGCTGTTTTACATTCTTCCTTCTGCTTTTCTCTCTTTCCTCTCACTCCCCCATCAGATCATGCAACAGTTCTTGGTTCTTAAGGTGCAACTCATTGTGTGAGCCAAACTGTGAAATCATGACATAAGCTAGGGATAAGTAACCTACATTTTAGGAAGAGAGCATGGGAGCAGCAATCAAAATAGCATTTTGCCTATTTAAGTACCATACAAACTAGAATTCCAAGTCATGATTTCTAGGTTGTACAGAGTACCTAAGCCACAGTTTCCTGGTTCGGATGTGGTTGCAAACTTTTGATTTTAAGTTAAAAACAAGATAATCTTGTATTTAATGGGGTACACAGGGAAAAGGAAAAAGAGGGAAGGCAGTGTTTTGGTTAAGTACTCATTCTCCATGTGGGCAGGGAAGGAAGGGAGGGAGGGAGGGAGGGATATTCCAATGCCAGTTAAAAAATATTCATTATGTGAGACATTAGCCTGAGTGATGTGACTTGGCTGACTGACTGATTTAATAACTTGCCTTTTAGAATGACCTCAGACAAGGCAGTTTATAAACAGAAAAATCTTTTTGCCTGTTCCCCTGATTCCTGAAATGTTTATGTTCTTCTCTTACTTGTATTTTACTGTTTTAAAATACCTCGTGAAACCAGAAAGTAGGGAAAAGAGAGGAAGGGATTAAATTAGGAATACAGTTGAAAAATAGAGTTCAATGAATTCAGAATTTAGAGTTCAGAAAGAAAAGTAATAGTACTGAAATTATGCTTCTAAATTGATATTTTCTCATATGTTATCCTCAAATCCTGTACAGCTGTCAGCGGGCCACCTAGATGGAGAATAGGAATAATAATAAAAAGCACCAATTTATGCCTTTGTGAGTATGTATATGTATATGTGTATTCATTGTTCAGAATGGAGCAGGCAAAATAAAGCAGGTATACGGCCAAACACCTTAAAACACAGCTACTGTATAAGGGAAAAAATAAAGTTTCATGAGTCTCCCTCATCAGATGATTATAATGATTTGGCCGAGCTGTTTAGAAAAAAATCAGTATAATTTTTTGGGGAAAAAATAACAATGCCAATGTATGTAAAAACTCTGCAGATGCTTGCCAAGGTACCTGCTGAAGTGCTAGGTAAGCCCTTACAAGACACACATGTTGTCTAAGCTCAGCAGGGGGAGAAATCACACTTTGTCCTCTAGAGAACACTGGGAATTATAAATGTTCACATCTCTGGGTTTTTTGTCCTTAATACATATAGTTTTTCCAACCAGTTGTTTTCAACTGAAGGAGGGAGAGGTACCAAGCATCCCATAACCTGTTTGAATAACTAATCAACTGGGGTAAAGCCAGTCTATAAATAAAATAGAATATTTACAATATTCTCTATAAAAAGCTTTTTCCAGAGCAACCATTACTCAATGAGTCAATTGTGATTTTTTTTTTTATTGTCCAACAAAGGGCACTTTGGAGAACATTCACTAAGGATATGCTCCCAAAATCATATTTTGGCAACACTTAACTCAAAGAGGTTGAGATTCTGAAAAAAAAAAAAAAAACACAATACCTCTCTGAGGGAGTACATCAAACTAATCTAGATTAGTTTTTTCAAACTAATCTTTATTACAGTAATTTTCTGCCAAGTAATACTGCTAATTGTTATCACTAGTACACTGAGGATAGCTGCTGAACAACACACTCCATTCTTTCAACAGAATCAAATGAGCAGCAGTTACACTGTATTAATAATGTGATTGAAAACCATGACCATTATAACTGGGAATACTTGAGGATTTTGACTTTCCTTTTAAAAACTATACAGTGGAAGTCTCTTTGGGATGATGGTAAGAGCAGAAATAGCACTTTAAATGCAATCACACCTTTCAAGTTTTAGATGTGAATTAACCCCTATAAATCATCATTTTTAAACAAGGCATCTTTCATTAGTCTGATTGTATGCATGACCCAGCCGTAATGGCAGACTGTCAGTTCAGAATATTAATAGAACAGAAATTAGATGCATTTAAGTTTTTCCTTGCTTCCGGTGGAAAGAATGGATATTACTCACAATGGAGGAATGGATGGTGAAGATGATGGAACTTACTGAGGTGGCCAGATTGACAGCTTTGATTAGAGAAAAGACATTGTCTAAGTTTAATGCTGACTGGAAACCCCTTATGGATTTTTTGCATGAAACAACCAAACAAACAAAAAATGAAACTATGATACATGGTTTGGATTAGAAATAAATAGATTATAGAAAAATGTAAGTCATGCTGTAACCATAGAGTAAGAGGTTAATTTACATTTATACTTATAACTGCTATAAGAGGAAATTGGAAGTCATTTCTTTATATTTTATTTCTTTCTCTTTTTTTCCTGCACTTTTGGCTTTGCCTTTTTTACCTCTTTTCTTTTTTCTTCTCTTTCTTCTAAAGATTAGTTCTTTCTCTTCTTCAAATTTTTAATAAAGTTATATATGTAAAAAAAAGATTTTATTTGCTTCCATGAGTAATCAAACAAGTCATTCAAAGGAGAAAAGCCGGCCCTTTGTGGCAGCAACAAGTGCTAGCATTTCTTTTAAAGATAGCTTCATGTCAAGAGCAGATCTCAACTCATTGCATGCAAGGAAGTGGGAGCCATGTTTCCCCAGTGCCCCTCTTCACCTCCAGGAAAGACACTGGGGCAGTATTGGATGAGGCCACTCTCATTAGCCCCAGCCCCTGCACCTTTTTGGCACTTGTCATCTCAATGGAATCATGACCTCAAGGCACTCCCTAGGGCAGTGTTTTTCAAACTTGGCAACTTTAAGATGCTTCAACTCCCAGAATTCCCCAGCCAGCCTAGGGCAATTCCACAGTTACATTCTGGGAAGTGTAAGTTCAAAGCGCTCCCAATGGAACCTGCTCCCTTCTTCTAAAGGAGAGAGGCACCAGGGAGAGAAAGGGACCTCAGTGCAGGTCCAGCTAGATAGAAATGGAGGCCTCACAAGATAAAGTCAGCCCATGAGTTCAAGCTTTCCAGTCTTGGATTTAAGGCAGTATAGGAGTTAAGAATGAGACCATGATACAGAAATCAAGGTTCAGATATAGGTCTTTAGCATTACCCATCTCATAGTGGGTTGGGAAGGATAAAAGAGCACACCACCAAACTTGATGGCAAGGCAAGAGGTAGATATAATCAATAATCATACTCTGTATAGAGAGAAAAAGCTACTTGATAGAGAAGTCCCAAGTGCTCTACTGCTTCTCTAATGTGAATGTAGCAGCACCAGTTGAAGTTGCAACTTCAAATGCTTCCTCCCTCCTTTCCCCTCCTCAAGAAGGATTTGTCATTAGAGAAAAGTTCCATGAAGATCTAGTATGTTGACAGCAGTGTTTGGGGAATTTTTTTGATCCTTGAAGTTTGGCAAGCACAGATTGATAGAGAATCAAATGTTACTATACTTCAAGTGAACATTTAAAAGACCCCACACTATTCAAGATAGATCCTAAAAGAAATGTCAAAGCTGTAAGTGCTACCCTGGAGGACCCTGAGGAGGTTTTCTCTCAGCAGATTATTGTTTTGAATTTCCACTTGAAAATGTCATTACAGGACCAAAATCCTTGCTATATAACTGCAGTAGCAAAATGACAGTGTCTCTTCATATCAGTGCTCAGCATCATAAGTTCTTGGTTTACACAACTATTGTTTTCTGCCTACTAATTTTTAATTTTTACTTGTATAATCATCCCAAATTTGCATAATACATAAAGTATATACAAACACACCAATGAATTCTAACCAACCCACAGCAAAGTTTTGTTTTTTTTAATGCTGTAAATTTACTCACTAGCAGGTAACTCAACCTCCCAGAATCACCCTTGAATGCAGAGGAAGCATCCTATCAGGCCCAGTAATAGGAACTCAACAGTAGCAACATTAGCAGATGAATACACGTTTAACTCCTGCTGCTTCCTCACCTCCACCCCCTTTGACCTTTCACCTAGTCTAGATGGGATGGAACACTCCTTGCTATTTCACTGGGTATGTTCAGAGATAAAAATTCTTCACCATCACAACATTAAAGCAACAAGTCAAAGAACCCAAACTTCTCAGCCGTTTTGAAACAGCGCTGCTTCTTGCCTGCTGTGCTGAACAAATCTGTGTGTTTTGTTCCAAGATCAAGAAAAGCTCTTCGGATTGGGATGTTTTGTTTTGAGTTTAAAACATTCAAAACAGATATTTTGAGGTAAGAAAGCTTTGCGTATCTGTAGTTTTGAGTGGCTGCGACTATGGTGGTATGGCACCAAGCCTTTATGGAAACTCTTCTGAGCACTGTGAGATGAATGGAAGAAGATAAATTGTAAATGATGCATACATAATCACCAGGTTATTGAAGCTCCATGTGCAAGATTCTAAAATTCAGTGGGGAGGGGAAGAGAAGATTGATTGCAGATGCTGTATCTGTTCTTATTTCAGATGCAAATGAAATGCTGAAGGTGAATACAGGAACAGAGAAGTGGGGCCAGAGTTTCCTGCCCCATGGAAAACCAAGCAGCCCATGTACTGCAGAAGTATACCAGAAGTAGTAGTAGTAGTAGTATAATAATATAATTATTTATTATTAATATTATTATTAAATTATAATAATAATAATAATGTCTTTGTTTGGAAAAAATGCCAAGGAAGGGAGAAAAATATATCAGATTACATATCGGAACATTTTTGCATCACAAAAGTCATTGGGAATTCTGATGGTGAACTATGGTGGCTGTTTTCAGCCATCCCTCCCTTGGTCAATCCAGACACACACACACACCAGATTCACATTTGTGGTACAGAAGCACATGAACAAGATAGCTGGATCTTTCTTGGGTTGGTCATTGTCCTCTAAGGAGGCTGGGAAGCTATCAGTTTCCTTTGCCATTTCCCTGCCTTTTTAATGTTATCCCCTTTGAGGACAAAATAAAATTTCAGAGATTCACAAAGGTGCATCAGGGTTGGTGCCACCATGAATACAATCTAGGGGAATCAAGCTAATCTGAACTCATATCTTACCCCTTTCTGCCTCCTTTTTCACTCATGAGGGAAGAGAGTAAAAATGTTGAAGAGATATTTCTGTGGGAGCTCTATAGCACATTGTCTCAGTCTTGGGAGTAAAGAGAATAAACAATCTTCTCAGGAGAAACTTCTTATAATATTTGTTGTTAACTAAGCTAGAGTTTACTCCAGTTTACTCCAAACAAGTTTGAGTCCATCTGAAGTCAAATCTATTTCCTTCTGGATTAGTTAGCAGGGCCATTTGCATGGGATAACAGTTCACACAGCACAATTCCCTTTGAAGTATGTCATGCAAATGAGGCAAATATCACATAAAGATACTTCCATAATTAATTCCATCTTTTTTAGAGCTGTAATGTTTGAATATTCATGAAGCTAAATTTTCATAATGGCAAATGCCCCAGTGTGATGACCTACAAATACAATGGACATCAATTCTCTCATAATTCTCAGTCAGTAACTTCAAAGTGCAATATGTTAGGAGGACATGAAGATGAGGAAGGCTGACCTGGAGGCTCTGAGGAGATGACAAATTACCATGTGAGGGACAATAGCTGGATCTCTTTGCACAATCTGAATCTTTTCAATCTGGTTTTCTGAACAGTGGAAGAGTCTGTTCAGTAAGAACAATGAAGATATATCATTACAAAGATGTGGACCTGATATCTCAGCAACAGCCTGTTTGATGGGTTAATTAATGCCAGAACATGCAGAAATGGAAATGTCTCAACCTCTGCAGGAAGGAATTCTAACCCAGTGCTTTAACAGTACAGACCCCCCCCCCTTCAGAAAGAGCAAGTGTAGGTGAATGAAGGGAAGCCTTATGGAAAGCTGGGGCAGAGCAGGTGATGGCCAATCAGCTTCACATCAAAAGCAAAGCAATTTTATAAGCATTATTTGAACTTGCATTCAGAGAACTGTTCCTTTTACTTCTTCCACAGTTTGACAATGTTTTCTAATTCCCATATTGATTTTCCTACAGTATTAAGTACATTTGAAACATTTTTTTACTCCCTACACAACTCAACATGCTTGCTTTGCCATCATTACCATTATCTGCATTTTCTGGAATGTTTTCTTGATCCTCATCACTGAAGGACATTGGCTGCAAACGTCCTACTCCAAACTAACAAGGGAAATCCATGATAGAGCCTCTTTGATGAACTACTCTGCATTTTAATCTGGTCTCTATGCCAGCATTCTGCTTTTGTACATGTAATCATTGGAGACAGAAAGCTTAGCTCATAATATATGCTTGTATTTTTCACATAGGGCAGCTATATAACAAAATAGCAATTTGCTTCTAAAAATATGAAGCAAATTTATAATTCAGAACTTGCAGCTGTAGAACAAGCTGGCACAATCACACAGGGAAACCACAGCCATATAGCTTTACAGAGATATAAACTAACATTTAAGCTTCAGCCAAGACTTCTGGTGTTGGTTAGAAAGCAAGCAGAATCCCTGAAGAATTGCAAACAACCTTGTGCATGTCTTGTGGATTATTATTTCTTATAGCTTCGAGCACTATAATATTTTAGGTGTAATGGAAGGTAAACAGCGGTAGGTTCAGGTAGACTGATTTAACTCAATGGATTAAAATATATATTTAATTTTACTAGAGGAATGATACGAAACAGTGCTTTTGGACGTTCATGATGGTTTCCTCTGTGTGAAGATCAGCAACAGCTTACCAAAGTCTCAAAAAGAGATGACGACAGGGGATGCTGAAAAACATTTAGGTTTAGAATTAGATACTTTTCAGGTGCTCCTTATCCCATTTGGGGATTTTTGGAGTTTAAAGCTATGCATGCATAAAGATATTGTAGCAGCTCTCACTTAAATTGTTTGATTCATCTTTTTTTTTAATCCATACATTGCTTGTGCATTTGCATGCATCGCTACCATTCTCCATTTTTATTTACATTTAGGTATGTCTGTGTCCATATGCTTTTGGGGGATGGTTTAGAAATGTGCATAAGGTACAGTGGTATCAATGTATGTGTGCACATCATGTGTGAGAGAAAAGCAAATCAAATTCAGGGTTAAAACCTGCAGAATACTGGGTTCTAGAACTAACTTTAGATTATTATAGTAGCTAAAGCCAAAGCCAAAGGTAGTGACACAAAGGGCAGAATGACTCTGAGGTTCTAGATTTCAAGTGGCCTTTTAAGGGCCTCATCCTCCATGGATAGACTTACCTTGGCAGTGGCAGCTGGTACACTAACCAGTTCTATGAGAAACGTTGGGTGACAGTTTAGGGATGACTGAACAAGCCTAATTTGCACTTCTATACTAAAACCAGATTGAAGTAGTTATGTCCTTCAGATTACAACCTTCTCTGAACTTTATTGATACAGTTCTCACCTGAAAAATGATGCATTATAATGATGGATGGACACAGAAGGAAAAAGGAAGAGGTACTAAACCTGAACACCACCACAGAAGAAATTTAAGTTCAAATTGCCAGAGTCACAGAACCCAAGATTTTCAGACCTGGACCATCAGGTATTGCTCCCAAGCTGCAGCAGTGAGCATGCACCACCACCTCCTACAATCCCGTAATTCATGGGCCAGTGACAACACAAGCAACATTGTCTGTCCCTTTAAGGTTTATCTGGAGCTATCCATGGTGCTGTAGTTGCCAGCCTACCCTGCTTCCTCTCAGATACCTCATGTAAAACAGGTAAGAATGCATATACTGGGGGAAATGTCTGTGTTTACAAGCGTGTAAGTTCACAAACTGATATTAATTTGGGTAAATTAATATGGCAACTAACCCAGCTACTCAGAATTACTTAGGATGCTGGTTCTAGTCATCTAGAACTTGGATAGTCACAAAAGAGATGCTTTATATGAATAAACTTTATATAAACTTTATACAAAATAATTTATAGAAAGCTAGGGAAGCTGTTAGACTTGAGGTTCCAATATGACAGGAGTTGAAACTATGAGACTTACATGCTGTATCATCTCAGAATAATAAGCTTCCATTTCTATAACAAAATAATATTAAAATAGTAATAGAATTTGTTGTTTTATCTCACAGTATAATTGACATGGTAGATGCAATGGGATATTTTAATCTGAAAAGCCCTTGTACAGTAGAAAGTGGAGCCTTATTTCATTTAAATATTATATCAACTTTGATATGTTAAGGAACATATATGCCTGATTTGACCTTGGCCTTTCTTATTAAGAAATATGATCTCAAGATACAAAATTAAATTACTGTAATTTTATGGTAATAATGTAATAATATCTCTCATGCCCTAGGTCAGATCATTCAGGATTCTTGAAGAACTTCTTCATTCCTATTTGCACCCATACTGCCCAGAGGGAAGTGTGTTGGGATCAATGGACAGTAGGAATCTCTGGTCTTTTTGTCATAAACAGATAGTATAGATCACTCACATCACTTGAGATGTGAAGTAGGCTGACCAGCATTAAAATTCCACGCCAAATTTACTAATGGAGAAACCTTGTTCAAGAACTGGAGCATAATCATTCATTTTTAAATAATTGCCACCATTAGACATTTCAGATATGTGCATCAGGTCAGAATCTTATAAGGCAAAGTTCTGAATGTGATGCCACCACTGCATTCCTAAAGAATATGCAGTACAACCCATAATCAGAATTAAATGACAGAGAACTAAAATCAGATTGATCTAGTTAGGAATGCTAATTCTTTCACTAACTAAAATCATATGGATGTTGGCCTTTTCTCTGAATTTCTCCAGAGCTTAATAACATCTGCCCATCCATTTCCTATGCATTTCAGTTTCCTCTAATATGTTTGTCTTCCAGACACAACCTACTGTACAAGGGAATTCATTAGGCAGAGCACTGTGCCAAACATTCTCTAATTTCAATATCCACCTCATAACTGGCACAATATGGCTGAACAAATTACTGAAAAAATACTGATCTCACAAAACATATGCATTATTTTAACGCTGTCTTGGCAAACTTGTGTTCCCATCTTTTCAATTTTCTTCTTTGTCCTTAGTGTCTGGTTTTATTTTTTCATTATTCTTTTTAATCTGATTGGTTGGTGAGGTGACCCCTATAATTCTGTTTAGGACCAATTGTGGGTGATGCCAGACTTAATTAAAGCATAACATAATTGAACGAAAATGCCAAAAAAAGGACTATTAATGCCTAATATATAAATATGGATGCATCTATCAGTAGGACCAATGTGGGATTGTGGGGACACTGATTAAAAAAATACAAATGAAATGGATGCATATCCTATTACATTAATATTTGCCATTATTAGGTGAATAATAAAAAAGTGGTGGTGATGGTGATGGAGGAGGAGGGGGCAGCTAAATAAACTAACTATTAAAAATCAAATTATTGTCTTTAAAACAAAATAAAACATTGAAACATTTTAGGAAAGAAAGAGAGGAAGGGAAAGTAAGGGAAAAGACAGGACCAGAAAGTTGGATAAATTACAGAAATAGGAACAAGTGAAAATTGGTCAAGTATAAAGGTCATTACCATAAGCGTCTTCAGGGGAGCAGGTAGGCAAGTGATAAAATGTGCATCTTGACATCACAAACTTTGTGACTTATGTACTTGTATCTGACCAATACCGTTTGCTTGTGAAGTCATTGCATCTATCGTATTTACATTATCACAGCTGGCCTTAGAGTGGGGATTGTTTGTTTGCAGTTTAGAAGAGTTTGGTCTTGTACAGAGAGCATGAGTGACAATTATATGTGATTACAGTGATAGCATACACACAGAAATACATATACCCAATACACACAAAGCTTGTGTATATTAGGACTACACAAAGCTTCAAAGAGGTGATTTAATTAGAAAGAAATTCAATGAAACCACTCCTTCAAATAAAATCTTGAAATCAATTTGAGGTGTCAGATCAAATCAAGTGCTTTTCAGCCGCTTCCACAAAAGCAATTTGGAAAATCAATGGATTTTCTGTTGCTTTCTGGTTTTGCAAAACCTAAAACAATCTTGCATTTTTCCTTCCATCTGTAGACAAACTGAGGTAAGTTTAAGTGGTGTGATGGGTTCTCTGATATTGACAAGAATAGCCACCCAATAAGACATATCAACACACCTGCCATTACAGAGAAGCAAATGATCATAGACTAGTAGATTTTTCAGTCTTTATTGTGAGCTTTTATTTTAAAGAACCTTGAAATTCTTATCTTTAAATGGGATACTTTCTGCATTGGTTCAGCACTTCTTTGATACTGTAGATACTTGAAAGCACAATGAAGAAAAAGAGCAGAAAAAGAAATTTAAAAAGCAAAAGTTGAGAATAAATTTACAAGCTATATAAAATAGAATAAGAATTATAGAATAAACATTAGATTAGTACTGCATATAAAAATGATCCTGTATCAATTTGCACTTCAAAACCATTATTAAAAACCAAGTCAATATTCAATCATTAACAACCAGTATAATAAGAATCATCAATCAGGGTGAACGACTAACAAGAGTTTTTATCTAATCTAAGAAGGCATGCAAGGTCTAGTATTTTAAAGTCTTAGGTTAAATGAAACCCAAAATTTTGATGTGGTACAAGTCTGTATGCAGACGTCACTCTTTGAATGAGATGGGCAGTAATGAAATTTGAAATATAAATAAATAAATAATCCATAAATAGCTTCCACATTAATTTAAATTCCATATCAGATTTGTTTCTCAAATATAATGTTGTTTTTTACTTTGATGCATACAGCTTGGACTGCCATTCTTCTAAAGAAGAAATTTTGAGCAATTTTCAGTAAGGGGCATAAAGTATCCTAGCAACTGTTATCATATACAGATCCAACTCCATATACTTTGTCAGAATATAGGGTTGCTGATGTTAGCAGAAAACAGCTGGCAGGAAAGAGAATTCAACCTTTAAGTTTTGTTTCATCCTGTAATAAATCGTCTTCCAGAATTGCTGAATTTTATGGCATTGCTACTAAATATGAAAGAATGATCAAACCTGATTGTTGCATTTCCAGCAGTTTATTGGAATATGAATTATCTATTTTGGCAATCAACCCTGGAGTGTTTAATAGCAGTAAAACAATTTCTACCAATTTTCTCTAACTGTATTGTTCACAGTATATTGAATATTTGTCTTCCATTGATATTTCCATTGTTGCATATCAATTGTTCTAAGTTCTGCATCTATTTGAAAACAGATTCTTTAACTGATTTAATTTCTGAATTATATTTCAGAAACAACTTGTAAATAATCTCCAAAGATGTTCTGAGTTTTGTATTATAAATCAGACAGTCAGTATTTAATTCGGTGACCAGCATAAAACAAAAAGGAGTCAAACAATTAAATAAAGAAATCCAAAAACAGATTATTTCAAGTGACTTCCTAGATATAAATATTATATCTAGGTATATATCTACCTAGATATAAATATTAGGGCAGGGTATTATTATTATTAAAACTGTGAGCCTAAAACTAAATTTATAATATTATTTAAAGCCAGAACTATAACTCTAAAACTAAAAAAATAAATAATTAAAATCTAAAGAACATAATATTGGTAAGACTAAAACTCTAAATCTAAAACTGCTACATATGAGAGAGAAGCATAAATCTCCTTGGCAGTATGTACACAGCAATAGAATCCTTTATCACCCATCACTCATTTACTTCAGTCAGTGAGCGACAATAATCAGAAGATGTCAACTCCTGCCTAGTTGTGGAAGTGGTGTAGCAAAATTTAGTGGCATCCAGAGAAATGGAGAAACAGCTGGTCAGATAAAAGAATTTGCATTTAAAAGAGACCAGTATAGATAGATACTAGATATTTTGCTATATGAGAATAAATAAAATGGGTTCAAACAGCTCCATAAAACCTTCAGTATAATGAAACACAGGAAGAGGATTCTATAGCTTGTATGCTACCTGGGCATAATTGGGCAGCATAGGGTATAGTCTTGTATCTGTCTTCTATAACAGCTGATGGCAAGACATTGAACCAAAGTCTTCCTGAGAAATCCATAAAAATGCAGGTTTTCTGATATGTAGCTCTTCCATCTACCATTACAATTATCTACTAATATGGAGGGTCAAGCCTGTGGGTAGAAACGTTAACTTTAACCAGATGAACAAAAAAACAAAATCTTGGATTCAGTCTTAATTATTCCACCCCACAACAGAGAACAACATAAGCAGTGGGTGTGACTTGGAAGATGACTCTTTAAAAAGTTGACTGCACAGTTTCTAATTTTAAGCAATTATCTTAAGGCCCACACTGTGTACCATACAAAAGCTGAAAGTATGCTTTTGCAGAAAAGAGCTTTAAGGCGGAAGGGATAAATAAGGTGCTCCTTGATCAATAGAAAGTTCTAATTGCCAATGCTAATTTTGGAGCATTTGGTACTACATAGTCCAGATGAGCACCTTCCCAATGCTAGCCTGAAAAATAATTCCAAAATATTTAAAGATCTCATGTTGCTTGCTTTCATGGCCATTTAGCTGCTACCTATGAATTTTAGGAATTTAACAAATACCAATACTTTCTTCTTTTTATAGTTAATTGCTAATTATTTGTCCTTACAGTGAGCAGCAAGTGATTTGGGGGCCTGTTTTAGTCCAAACAAGGTCTTAGTTAGGAGAACTATGTTATTGGCATATAGAAGCATGAGTATATACTGTACCTATGAGATAAACTGGGGGTGGTGGGGGGAGAATTAGGGCTGTACAGGTAAGTGACAAGAGTCTATGTAAAAAATTAGACAGTTGATTGCCTTAGTTAGGTGGCCTCACTGGGTAAATTGGAGTTTTAGGTGGGAATTTTCAGGTATTTTATATGGCAACAGAAATAGATGACTGTCTACCATGGAATTAATAAGTTTATCCCACAATTTAGTCCTATATATTGAGACAAAGGCAAATCTAAAATCAATAAGAGCAGAATATAGGGCAGATCTTGGCTAATGTGGTACTATACTAAGGCGTGGGATTATTATCATTATTATTACCAGATGATAGCTATGGTATTCAGATATTATTATAATATACAGTGAGATTTGATCAGCATAATATTAGCCTTTATAACCCTTCATGTATGGGGTACACTACAGTGGGATTATAAACTGAGTAACAGACTTTAACAACCTTTGATTATAAAGGACAATAACACTTCTACTTTTGACAGTTACCAAGGTTTCAAAAAGCAATGTTAAAACTACCAAGTTCCAGGCAGAATGAAAACAAGTAACTATACAGATCTTTAATATTAATACTATGTGCATATATAGTTAAGAATCTAAACACATTCTCCAACAATTATCTCCTCAAATTTGTGCCTGCATACATCATGGCGTTATTACTCATGCAATTATTTATAACATATTTGAGTAGTTTGCATGTTAAAATACTTGGAAGTGTTTTACATATGCAGAAGAAAAATTGCCAAGTTTTGTGGAGCTGAAAAATTTGCAGAGCCAGCTCTGAGTTATATTACTTCAATGCTATTTATTAAGGAAGCCCAATTTTCATAATGAAAAACTTTTATTTGTTGTCCCCCATCTCACCCCCACATTTGGCTTTGATGAAAATTGAGAAAGAGTAATGAGAAAGCTAGAAAGAGTGAGTTGCTACATAGAATTTTTTTTTAAATGCGTCCTATTAACAGGAACTGTTCGATTAATCTCCCCTTAAATCTATTTATACAAGCAACAATGACAAATCATCTATTATATAGAGAAGCCAGGACTGCATGGAGGGAAAATAATGAAGTAGCCACAAGTTTATTACACCTTGTAAGTGTCAGTGGTGACTTACAGCCCATTTCATAACCTATTTCAAGTACTTTGAAACAGATTGCAGTATAACAGTATTAAGTAAATTTGGAGAACTCTTGGAATTCAGCTACACTCAATGGGTTTTTTTCCAGAACTGTAGGTAAAGGGAAAGCTTTGGTTTTTCTTTCAGCTGAATCAGGGGCGCCTCCAAAGGCTATCGGTCATACCCCTTTTTCAAGAGCATCACAAAGAGCACCACCAGTCATAGATACGTCTTGAAGTTCTCACATTGCTGCAGGTTAAACTCTAAATAGACTGGACATTTCAGCAGATGGAACTTGCCAAAGCATGATGCTGAAGTGAGAGACAAATAGCATGTGTCAAAATTCTTCCTTCCAAATATCTTTTAATTGTACTACAATAAGACCAGTCTGCCCATTGTCCTTCATTCTGCACTGATGATCAGGTTTTGATAGTATCCACCAATTCCTGGGAGAAGGCAAATTGAGACCCAACTCATACTGAACAAGCCCTGATTTCACCTTCTTAACCAGTAACTTGTTGAATATGTTTTAACCCAGTAATACTGTATCGTCAGAGTTTATGGATCATAAGACAGATTTATATGGGGCCTTGTTTCCTATATTTTGTTCAGAAAGGCTCATTCACCACTTTACTTAAACCACAGGAGAAAAAATCCTGCCAAATTACTATAATTCAGTCGATAAAGTCACAAGAGCAGAGGTGTTTCTGTGATTTGGGGTTTTTGTTTTGTTGTTTTGTTTTTGTTTTTTAGGACAATCCTGATCAAAGCCCTGAAGGTGAACAGTGCTGTATCAAGAACACAGTTAACTAACTATCTTGGGCATCTAGGTTCTAATCTGTTTTGGTGTGATCCAGAAGCATCTGTGGGGGGGGGGGTGAAAAAGGTCAGGATGGTAGCTATAACCATAGGTTCAAGGCCCCCTCTCTTTCTGTGTGCATGCAACATCAAGGGGGGAAGGGAAATTCAATTGTACTGTTGTCACTATCATCTTGGCTTTTCTGAACCCTCCCCTCCCAGATACCACTGGTGTAATCCTATGAGTCCCACTGATATAGTAGAGTTTGCTATATTGAAAGAAGTCCGGTTAAGCCAGTGAATTTGTATACAGTGCCGTCCAAACACAAGAATGATCTCTCTGAGAGCAAGATAGGGTCTGCCACTGGTTGTAAAAGATCTACCTTGATTATTGATCTAGCCCTACACCATCAGAAACAGAGTTAACAACAAAGCCTCCACTTTCTTAGAGTTGATATGGGAAGTGTCCTGTATTTATGTGAACCAACACAGAGCCCCAGGGCTTCTTTACAGAGCTGACTGCATCTTGAAAAGGTTAAAGCAAGACAGCCTCATTCAGTGAAAAGGACAGCAAGCACCCAGGTGGTTATCTGAAGCGGAGTGATCTCTGGGCTACAGCTTCTCCTGAAGCAGTGCAGCTGCACCTCTCATATTTAGAGCAGAGAACAAAGGACCTCCTCGGCCCAGAGGTAAACCAGGAACTGAACAGAGACTTTGTATATGCTCACTAGAGTAATAATCTGTCTTGCATGTTTCAGTTACTAGCTTGAAGTGCATTAAAAAGCCAAGCCAAAATTATTACTATTTTGTGAGCAATATGAAATAGGTCTGGTTGTTTGGGTTAAGCAATTATTAACTATTTTTGAGGTACCCATAACAGCAGAATGAGTGGGAGCTGAAAAATGAATTCCCATTGTGGAATGTACATTATACCTTCTTCAGACGCTTAAGAGAGTTGGATTTTAGATTCCTACTAATGGAATTCAGTGCACGTCTACTCAAATTTATACCAGTGAGTTTAAAGGAATTACTTCCAGGTAAGAAGGCAGAGAATCATGTAAGCTAAGTCACCTGTTCAAGATTGAGCTGGACACTATGAAATCTACTATGAAATACACACACACACATAGACACACAGTTATAAAAATAATAATGATCAAAGGAACTTAGGTCTGTTTTTAGGCTTCACTTGAAAGAACAGCTTTCAAATGAAGCTAATTAACATGTGGGAAATGTTATGATGAAAACTATAAAGTGTTGTTTTATTCTTATCTTGGCTTCCATCAACTTATTCCCATTTCCCCAAGCACTCACCAGCCATAAAGATATGAGCAATATCCATGCTGACTTATCCAGTTTGTGACAGATTTTAGCCCACTACCATCTATCCCCTGCAGGACTGTGTACAGGAATCATGTCTTCACATCCTCTTGGGGTAAGAGAGAAAAAAAAAAGAAAAGCCACTCTTCAGACTTGTCATTTGCTGAAAGAAAGATGAAGCTGACAAGTAATACCAGGGCACATGGTAATTTGATAACGTTCATTGGTGGCTAGGGGCCACAATATTTATTTAGTGTCTAATTCAAACGTCTGTCATACCTCACCATCAATAGGGTATTCACTGCTTAGGTGCCCCTGGTTCCCTCAAGTATTACAGATAACCAAGGACAGAAAGAGCAAGGACTGGTTTATATCCATTATTTGCCTCAAGCTATGTTCCAAGTTGAAGGCCCAGTGGTTTGGGGAATAGTTTTCACTACCCACAATATTAAAAAAAGAATGTTAAAGAAACAAAGCTGCACAAAAGGTGTAGAGAGATAAATACCGGCCCCAAACCGATATCGTGCTTCCATCAATTTGAAATGCAGAAATGGGTACGCTGCAAACCCATTTGTACAAAGCAGTAAATGGAAGACAAACACGAAGAATTCAAGGCAGAAGTAACACCCCACCCCCCAAAGAGAAACTAGCTGTGCAATTGTATGTATGTCTCAGAAGAAATATTTGCCTTTAAGTTCATTTTTGGTTTCAGTGCCTTAACCAAGCTATCTTTTCTGAAATGCAAAGGAGCTCTCTTGCATTCAAGAATTTGATTTTAAAAAGTTCTAGCCACACTTCAGGACATGCAAAATCTTTGTAGCATTCTAAAACATAAAATATTTTAACAGTCAGCCAAGATGCATATGGTATTGCCTATAGCTACTGCAACCCAATTAACTCTGTCATTGTTCCTATAATTAAGAAGAATGATAAGGACAATGAAGTTCCTTAGATGCCCAAAGTTAATTATATTCCTTTCCAGCTGAAATTTCTAGGTGGCTTGTAAATATGAATCTCTGCTTCACCGATGGGGGGAATAATGCCACACGAGGCATAAAAAATAAGTGAGATTGATCATCTTTATAATCTGCCATTATATCTTTCAGTTCCATGTACTTTGTAAGGCCATGCAAAAATCACAAAAGTTTGCTTTATTTCCACATGTGTGTGCTTGCAGAGAGACGTTGTGGATGGACTCATTTATAGTGGCAAGGGAGGAATTTTCTGGAGACCTGAAGGGCCAGGTTGGGAAGAAATCATCCAGGGGAAAATCTATCTGTGTGGTTGCTAAGAGTCAACACTAAGACTTTATAGCACATAATAAACCAAATTCTGTTCACGGCTAGGATCACAGATTGTAGTAAGCTGGGTTTTTTAAAATCCTGGCTTGTAATTAAACAGTAAGTGACAATGGGTCAGTTCATGCATTTTGCGAAGCCCAAAATAAACTTTGTTATGGCACAGTGTAATATGCAACTCCAAGCTTTTTTTCCCCCTGAGATTGGAGGGATGTGATTTACAGTCTGGTGCCTGATGGGATGAGACTGGCATCCTACAATTGCTCTTGCAATTAAATGTATCCATGGTGTTATTTATGGAAATGTACCATCCGGGGAAGCTACCAGCATCGTCATGGAAGTCGGCAGTTCACAGCCTGAAAACTAAATGAAATGTTCTGTCATGCTGCTGCTGCTGCTGCTGCTGCTGCTGCTGCTGCAGTTCCCAATTCAACAATACTCAGCAATAGAACAAGGCACCTGTTTAGTTATATTCCTGAATAGGTTTGGTGTTAATCAAATCTTTAGACTTGCCTGGAATCAGGGTGAAATGGTTCTTTGACAACACGGCAGAGCCATGGTAGGCGAACCAAAGGATTAGCTGTAGCCTTAGTTGGAAGCAACCCAGTTGTATTCATTAAAGAAAGGGGCACAGTTAATTAAAAAAAGTAGTCTTGCCAAGTTTTAAATGGATAACAAACAAAACATAAAAGGAAGTACACTGCAGCTACAGCTTTAATTCTACTGCATGCGGAAGGATGTATATTGCCCTGATTCCAAGACAGTCTTTGTCCCCGGGAAGTTCTGTTTTCCACATTATGGAAATTATACGTGACATCACTGCCATCATCAATCAAAGGGACGACTAAGCCTGTTCCTCCAACGATTGCAATCCTCACCATCCTCATCAGTATCATCAGCATTAATATGCTTCTATAATGTACATACTGTATGGAAGAGTTCCTAGGGAGAGGTGGACAGAAAGCATCGTTTGATTGCTCCATTGCATATGCTTCAGCTTAATGGCAAAGCTACATTCTGAGACGGGAACCACAGAAGGATGCCAAATGTTACATAGAAAAGGTGGGCTTTCAGGAGAGAGTTGAAAGAAGCAAGTGAAGAGGACTTTTAAAAAGTATTTAAAAGAAGACATAATAGTTCGAGGCATCAGTTCCAACATATAAGACAACAAAGGAGGAAAGGAACTTATGGGGAAGCAGGAGATGTTTGGATGGTAGAAAGTGTAGAAACAGAGGAATGTAGCTTGTGAATATTTGTTTGTTTGTTTGTTAAATTCATTTCTTGCCTTTCCTCCAGAAGCTCCCAAATGGCATATATACTCTCTCTTCCAATTCTCCCCTTCACAATATGAAGTAAGATAATTGGGCTATGAGAGAATGACTGGCTCAAAATCACAAAGCGCGCTCATCTAATACCTTGACCTAGCACGTCTTGTGGGCAGATGTATCAAGCATGACAGCAAGGAAATAAGGAAATAATAGCAGGGGAAAAACAGCCATAGAGAAAATGAGGCCGCAGAAATAAGCATCCTATTAATTTGGAGATGAAATGCTGAGGGAGGTGAGCCAGTTATTGGAGAGGGAAGGTGGGTTAAAGGATAGGATTTTTTAAAATCATGGAGACAATAATTGGCTTCTTTAAATACAGTATGCAAGAAAACAAGGGGGGCAGGGAGAGGGAGAGGGAGAGGGATTATAAATGCAAAATATTGTCATTCCCCCAAGAAACCAGAGGAAATAGATAAAAGGCACAGGGAGGCATTGCACAAGACAGTGGGTTAGTTAATGCATCAACAGAGAATGGGGAAGATAAGTCGCTAGTGCCGGCAGCATATAAATTTAATAAAAGATAGAGGCAAGTGGAGGAAAACAAAAGAATGGGAAGAAAGCAGAGAGCAAGATAAATCAGAGTGAATACTTCTGAGTTCAGCACTGTATAAGATCTTGGGCAAGTGCAAGGAGGAAGATAATGTGGAAGGTCTTAAGTGAATATCACAGAGAAGGGATGAAGCCACCCAACTCCTCCTCTCCGAAAGCTGCTAGCTGCATAATAACATAAGCAAAGGTAGTGGACAGGAGAAGTAAGCCAGAGACTGGGATGGCAGGCAAACAGTGTTTTTGGAGGGTGGCAAAAATGTATCAAGGGCTGACTACAGTGCTTCCTCAGGCAGTGGTATCATTTACATCAAGAACCCACATTTTTTTTAACAAATAGGTCCTAGGGCCTTTGCAAGTTCCTCTCTAGAAAGAGTTACATAGCAATGCAATGCAAGGACTGCCAAGATGCGCATTAGGAATGCAATCTCCTGATTCGAGGCATGATCTGCTGTTGTTTAGAAGAGCTGTGAAGATCCCTTGCTTCATCACTCTTCCCATCTTTTATCTTTTTTACGTTTTATTGATTTTTTTCTAACTTCTTTGATTGTTGTGAGCCACCCAGAGTTGTCGAGAGTTGGGTGGCTTGCAAGTTTAATCTATCATCATCAAGATCATCATCATCATCATCATCGTCATCATCATCTCCTCTACCAAGAATATGGTGCTCCAAGCCTATAGAATTAAGGGATCATTCTAGCCCAGAAGGCACAATCTCTGGGCCACACAGAATTGAAGACAAAGCAGTTCAAGTTCTCTTGTTGGAACTGAGTTTGCAAATGAGTATTTTTCAGCTGGAAAACTGAAAATGATAAATGAGGAATAGTTGCCTTATGTTCCACAGGCACCTCTCAACACCCTTCAATTTCATTTATGTTCCAGCCTGCTGGATGGGATGGAAAGCCATGCCAGGTGAAATGAATTTTCAACATTTCTTCCCATTTGCCAAATATGACCCTGAAGGAGGCATTGCAAACTATTTTGACACCTAGAATTGAACACTTTTTTATACAGAGTATATACAAAAGTACATGTGAGAAGAATGAAACACTTTCACTAGGAACATGAGAACAATATCTTCTTGTCCCTATGGTAAGATAAATCACCTTGAAGAGCCTGCTGTTATTATGGCTGAGGTACTATGAGAAAAGAAATGAAATCTATTCATTTGTGTTTATGTATTTGAAGTGGATTGAAGCCAAAAGTAGGTCTCAGTTGGCAAAACGCTGACTTGATCAACTTCAATTTATGTTCTAGAGACAGGAATCCACAAGGAAAATAAAATGGAGTCATAACTATAAAGTGCCTTAGTATCCAAAACGCACAAACAATGAGCAGCTGAGGACCCCGGGAGAAATGTTGGGTCTTCTTTTAGCTGGCGAGCTAAAAGAAGACCCGACATTTCTTGCTGTTCCTCTCTTCCGTCTTCAGCTCAGATCAGTGAAGAAAGAGTGTTACTTGCTTAGATGAGGGGAGGCATCTGCCAAGACCGAATTAAATTCACTGCATTTCAATGATACACTGACATAACGTTTTGAGTAGCAATGATGGGATTAGCAACCCTGCATTTGGGTGAGGGCTGAGCCAAAATCTGCTTCACAAGTTCTCAATGGTTTTCTTTCCCAATGAAAAAAGTTTCTGTTTTTCTATCTTATTTGCAAGGCACTTGAGAAACTCTTTCAAAGCTCTCTTGGTCATGACTTTGAACTTACTCTGTTATTGAAAATAGTTGATACTACTACTGCTGGTGCTGTTGTTTTGGGTTATAGAGCTTTCTATCACTCTGATACTCCCTGGCTCCCCATATCTTTCAACTGGAAAAATCCAGAGGATTCTCATGAGGTCTTTCTTGGGATTTAAAACATGAGAACACAGAGAACTGCGGACTCTCGGAGATGTAACTGCATAATGAAAGTCAGGACATCATCATGTAACAAATCAATGCAAGGACACCAAACTTCCCCTGTGTGAATTTCACTCAAATTCTCTTCCCATTTGAAAGACTTTTGGAAGGAAATATTCTTGAGTAGGAAATTGAGTGAGAACCAATATGAAATGCAGAAGAATATTTGTGCATGGGATGAGTTGGAGGAACTGCTCATGGTTACAAAAGGTTGCATAGCTTTTTTCTTTATCCTGTGGGTTTTCCCCTGCAGTGCTTTTTGCCCCAGAATACTAAGATGCTTGTGCCAGCCACAATGAAAGCAGCCAAAAGAAAGGGCTGCATGAGAAAAGTAGGTTATATATGCTGCTTTTCCTCCTTACAATGACTCTTCACTATTGATGTGCACATCTGCAGCAAATCCAGAGATCCTACTTTTGCTTTTGAACAGGATCCAAAGATTTACTGGAAACAAAGGCTGGGTCTGCACACTTGTGTAGGTGAGAGGGATTGTCGGTGCAAACATATCCATTTGCATGGTAAGCAAAGATACTAAGGTGGGCAATAAAGCTGGTGGGTCCAGCCCATTCTGCCTGAACCCTCTTTTGTTACCACTGAGATGATGTTCTGGAAATCTGGTTGGTCCTAAAAATGGTATTATCCAAGAACAGTTTTGGGGTGATTTTTCCCATGGATAGCTATGATTGCTTTTCACAACAATCTTGACAATAAGACCTTTATAGTAAAGTGTATAGTAAAGTAAGGTAAAGTAAAAGAACTTGTCACATAGTTCTTTGGCTAGTTTCTTTGGACAAGATTGTCTCTACTGTTTGAACCCTAGGTCCCATATCTTTTAGAGGCAGAGTTCAATATTCAATGTTGCTAAAAGAAGGGAGGTGACAAAATTAAGCCATCTCATCAATGCTAAAAGCCAAATCTTGTGGGTGCTTAGATTTGATGGGTCAAGAATGGTAGGAGTGGGGGAACAGAATGTGTGATACTGAGGATGCCTTTACTCGCTTAAGAGATAGTTCTCTCCCTTGGATTTAGAAATCAGTCAGGTTCCTTGAGTGAATGCCAAATTGACTTAAGTTTTATGAAGAAGGAGAATGTTTTTCCTGAACTGCTGCACAGGACCTTGTACACAAATATTCTTTTGTCCTCTCCCTGAAAGGAGTCAGGCTCTGACATATGATTTGAGCCATTAGTTTTATCCTGAGATGAAGAAAGCAAGTTAGCAACAATATGTGAGAAGAGGGGGGTAAAAAAAAACCACATAATGAATTTTGTCATATCCTTGACTATTTAAAGAATACTTTGAGTGCTTTTTCCAACACTTGTTGCCTCCGAGAAAAAGATAAAAATATTCAATTCAATAAAAATGAAGTAATATCCCAAAAGATTATTATATATAGTTCCTTTTCAATTTTGAAATTTCTAACTCTCTTAACACAAGAAAATTGGACTATGTAGACTAAAATGTGCCTTGTGTAGCACAGAATGGTAGGTGGCAGTATTGCAACCCAAACTCTCCCCGCGACCCAAGTTCCATCCCAGAGGAAGCTGGATTCTCTCTCCGGTAGCCAGCTCAGGTTGACTCAGCCTTCCATCCTTCCAAGGTTGGTAAAATGAGTACCCAGCTTGCTGGGGAAGGTGACAACCGGGGAAGGTGGGGAAGGCAATGGCAAACCACCCCACTATAGTCTGCCAAGAAAACATCATGAAAGCAGCATCCCCCAAAAGGGTCAGATATGACTCAGTGCTTGTCCAGGGGATCTTTCACCTTTCACAGGGTAAAATATCTGCATTGCTCCACTTGCATTTTTTCAAGCTTCTATACAGCAGAAGACAATAACAAACTACTTCACTATTATTGCCCCCCAAAATTATATGGCTATATCCATGAGACCATCAGGAGTTGAGATGTACTTAAAGAAAACTTGACTTCCTTGATGCAACATGAATTTTGTATTTTCACAACCTCTCTCTTTTGCTCTTTTCCTTTTTGTTTTATTATTTTTAATGATGAAATAAAAAAAACCTGTATCACTGACAGAGAACAAATATTGATCACACAATTAATAAAAATATATATTATAGTGATTAAAATAAACATGACAAAAGAAAAAAATCTAACAAATCCATATAATAATTATAAACTATACAAAGTTAATTCAATACTTAAGGTTATCATTAAATCTAGATCACATAGCAACATATTATGTCATATTTTCATTTTTAGAACACAGAGGCATCTCAAAAGTAGATAACAAACTTATATCCCTGATCCATTCCTTAAAATCAGGAGAGCAATTTTCTTCCCAGTTACATAAAATTATGTTCTTTGCTATGCCCCAGGCTCAGTAGAGCCAAGTTCTTCATCATATTACAAATTCTGTATTTTAGATCAGTGTCATATTAAAATTCTTAGCTATAATAGTTTTTCCCAAAATTGTGTTAACATTGTAGTGATTTGAAATCAAAACAAGGTGATATCTGGACAAGATTAAGTCATATGAGTTAAACAGCCTTCCATTTTTTTACATCACCAGCAAGAAAAATCTAACATCCATCCCTTTTAAAGTATTTCTTGAGAGGTCCCTAAAGATGAAATATTTTTGATGAATTAATTTCATTTTTAAATCATAAGAAGTATATTTCACATTTCTTAACAGCTAGACCCATTGGTTCTCCAATACTTCGTTCCACAATACAAATATATATGTAATATTGGCTTTCATTTCATTAATTAATTAATTGAATTGAATTGTTGATTTCCATTCAGATGCTGCATTTCTTAAGGAAGCTAAAACTGCAGATACCTGGGAGGTTGCTAGGATATCTGGACCATACTGTTTACATTGTTTCAATGGTATATATTGCTAAGTGGAAATTATAGGTAAGTCAAGACACAATCTTTTAAAATCTTTAGAACAACCATTAGAGATCCCTGATTTAAAGAGTTTATGTCTTCTTTAGCCAAGCATTCTGATAAAGCATCTTCCCGAATATTTTTGAATTTGAGTTATTCTACAGCATCAATTTATCATGTGATTCAAAATGTAACTGCTTGCCTATTAATAATCAAATATGTCTGGAAGCTTTCGAAGGTGGAAACAAAGGTCCAAGTTTAGGGCATCTGGATCCTAAAACTTCACAAGATTTAAAGGTATTGCACACTTGCTCTTCAAACAAACCCAGAAAAGAGAATAATCATAAAAAATCTCATTCCCCTCAAATATGGTTGTTAAAATAAAAGCCCAATGATATGATTGAAAATCTAGTAGATTAAAGCCATCATTAATTCTAAGTAATTGTAAATAGCTTGCCATAACATTTTTCTCATTAATTTACCTATATGTAAATTAATGGAATTAATTTACAGATAGGTAAATAGGAATTGAGGGATGCGGTGGCGCTGCGGGTTAAACCGCTGAGCTGTCGATCGGAAGGTCGGCGGTTCGAAACCGCGCGGCGGGGTGAGCTCCCATTGCTCGTCCCAGCTCCTGCACACCAAGCAGTTCGAAAACACGCAAATGTGAGTAGATTAATTGGTACCGCTTCGGCGGGAAGGTAACGGCGTTCCGTGAGTCATGCTGGCCACATGACCCGGAAGTGTCCTATGGACAACGCCGGCTCCAAGGCTTTGAAACAGAGATGAGCACCGCCCCCTAGAGTCGGACACGACTGGACTTTACGTCAAGGGAAACCTTTACCTTTACTAAATAGGAATTAACACTGGAATCCTTCTTAAAATATACATGAATCTCAATTTAATGTTTATTTTGCTTACATTAGTCTTACCCTAAAGACTTAATGGATGTTCTAACCATCAAGTTATATCTATTGAAACTGTATCTATTCATCTAAACATGTTTAATTCAACAAATTGTGATATATTTTGAGAAAGATGTAAACTCAAGTATATTACACTCTGCACAAATTGTAAATTCTAATATCCTACAGTAATCCATAGACAGAGTAGATCCCAGAGACAACAAATTAGACTTATTCCTGTTAATAATATACTGTTAATACTATACTGTTAATAGTATAACCAGAGGATTATATTGTTGTATGACTTCAACAAGCTTTAGTAATGACTTTACAGAATTATAAAAAATAGCCATAAGATCATCAGTATATAAGAAAAATGTATATTCAGTGTTGAGTGCCACTATGCCTTCAATATCTTGAGAATGACTAATAGGAAAAGCCAATGGTTCAAGAGCCAAAATGAAATGTTCATAGCCCATCTTGCATCTTTTGCTTTCAGTTAGGCAAAGGGTAGACTACGGCTTCAGAGTGACATTTGGCCCCCAAGTCCCCTTTAGGCAGTCCTCAGACATCCTTCTAACTATGATGGCTGGGGGGGGCGCAATTTTCTACCATTTAAAGGTGGGAAACAGATGAAAAGAGTAGTATAAACCTCGAAATAGAAATGCCAATAAAAATAATAAACAAAAATGCCTCAAACTCTCTCATAACCCATCCTTACCCATCCTTACGATGTTGTCTCACTACCAAAAGATCTGTTCTTTATAAGAAAATGACAAATAACCTCCATGTATTTTGGACTACAATTCCTGTAAGAACCTGCCAAAATAGACAATGAATAAGAAATTGTGTGAATTGTAGCCCCAAACATCTGGCTGAATCTCGTCGCTTGCATCCCACATAATGTATTGAGAAAATATAAACCTGATGGTGCTTTTTTCCTATTAATTTCAGTTATACCCTCTATCCTTTGGTTTGGGAATGGCTCCTAGTGAAAGTTAATTCTGTTATTCCTTGAATATCCAAATCCTCCACTATTTGAGAAAGAACTTATTGAAATAGGGCACACTCTCTTTTTTTCTAGACTTATGAATTCTGCAATGTATTACAATGAAAACAAAATCTGAAGTCTCTCTCAATCTATATTCAGTTAACATAATATTGAAGTAATCTGATATTAAATCTGTTATCCTCAACCAAACACCACCCGAGCATTTGTATAATTCTTTTGAGTTACCTTTAAAGGTTTTCCTCTTTAAAAAAAGTATCAATTTATACTCAATGACATTCTAATAATATATCTTAATATGGTCCCATTAGAGAGGAAACACTGGCTTGGATCTCTCTGATACATCACAAAAGGAAGAGACTGTAAACAAACAAAAGCTTATGTAGGAAGAAGAAGAAAGTCAATTTCATACTTCTCCACTGCAGCTCTTTGTATCTCTCTAACAGAAAAGAACACCTCCCATTCTCTGGACCAAGTGCTGCAAAAGGGAAAGCCAGAATCAGCAAAAATGTCCCTCCTTATTTTCTACTGATGGAACATCACGTGAGTAGGATACACCTTAACAGGATAATCTCACTGACTATTATTTATTATTATTATTATTTTATTTATATAGCCACTCATCTCACTTACATGACTCTGGGTGGTTCACAAATTAAAACAACAAAAACAAACTCATATAAATAAATTAAAACAATTAACCAGAAATGTAAAAGCATGGGAAGGTGCCAACCTACAACTCACAGACAATACAACCATCTTGCAGACTCCCCATGTCCATAGGACCCCAGGCCTGACAGCACAGCCATGTCTTCAGGGTCTTCCTAATGGCCAGCAAGATTAGGGCCAATCTAACCTCAGTGGGGATGATGTTCCAGACGGCGGGGGCCATGGCAGAAGAGGCTCTCCTCCTGGATCTCATCAGATGGAACTCCTTCGTGGACAGGACCTGCAACATGCCCCTCCTACCAAATTTGACAGGACAGGTAGATGTAACCAGGGAGAGATGGTCCCTCAAATAACCTGGCCCCATGCCATGTATGGCTTTATAGGTTATAACCAGCACCTTGAACTGAATCTGGAAGCAGACTGGCAACCAATGCAGCTTGCAGAGCAGAGGTGTAATGTATGTTGATCTTGGAGCACGTATCATTTCCTGTGTCACTGCATTTTGTACCAACTGTAGCTTCTGGATGCTTTTCAAGGACAGCCCCAGGTAGAGGCATTACAGTAACCCATCCAGAAAGTGACCAGGGCATGAGTGATGGAGAGTGGAGCCTCCCAGTCCAAGAATGGGTGCAACTGGCACACAACCCAAAGTTGTGCAAAGGCCCTCTTAGTCACAACTGCCACATCTCCTTGAGCAGGAGTTGTGAGTCCAGAAGGACCCCCAGATTGTGCACAGGATCTGTTTGGGGCAGTGCCACCCCATCCAGCATCAAAGAAGGTAAATCCCCATTTACCCCCATTTTGAAATCCACATTGCAAAAGATTAGCCAGTCCCCAGGAGCAGCAGGGAGATAGCAAGGGAAAATCTTGTTCTGGGAACATGAACTCTGTTCTGTTTGTCAAATCCAAGTCAGAAGCCAAGCCAATGTTTTCAGTGACTTAACGTAAACATTTAGAACTAAACTAAACTAACTAAAGTATATACTAAAACTTGAGGTATATGTCTATTTATGTACTTTTTTTCCCCTTAACCTGGTTTTGAGCACTACTAGGCTTGCTGACTAAATAGAAAATAATGAAATATAAATTCCCAATGTCTTCTGAACCTGCTGATCTTGATTCTTCTTACAAAGTCAATATGTAAAACAAAAGGACAGTGCAGAAATTGGGACAAGTTTTACATAATATATTTATGAAATGAGAATGCAAGGATTGAGAGAGCTAACTCAGGTAATGAAAGTAAAGAATTTAATCTTGTCAGGGTATTATTTTCCTGAATTACAACAAAGATCATTCATTTCCACCAGAATACGTGAAGCGTGTAAGAATAGCTAATTTAACTTGGTAATTATGATGATTTATAATGTGTCTTAAGTGTTATGTGGATCCTGAGGCATGTGATTTCTTGCTCTGTAGAGTGCTATAACCAAAGGACAATTTTCCGCAATTACAAAAATTTGGCCCAAACTAAGAACTAAAGGATTCCCCGTTTTCCCTTATGAGTTTGTAAGATGCTGCATTACTCTGTCAGCAACTAATTTTGGCCATAAGCCACTTTCTGTGGCAGGAAAGAGGTGATCTCTTTTCCCCTTTGGATACGCCATATATTCACCCATTCTTGCAGGCAGCAAAAGAACAGTTGGCCAAGGAAGGGGGGGGGGGGGCAGGCACAAAGTTGGAATATGTCCCAGAATGTCCCAGAATCTTTTTTACTGTTGCAGAATGCTCCACAAAGAGGCCACATCGTTAGAAAAAGAACACAATTGTCCCCAGTGCAACTTCTCTCCACAGATTTAGAGCTATGTAGAATTGGACAATAACTTTTTGGAACAATCGGTGGGACAGAGGCAATGCAAAAAGCATAGATGCTGAACCCAACAGTCAACACAGGATGAACAGGATGTTTTGGTGATGGTGCAAGCTGCTCTACAACGACTTCCATGTCTTTCTCCCTACTTTTCAGTTCCTTCTTCTAATATCCCACAACCCTTATCTTTTTCCCTTATTTATTTATGTTTATTTAGGTCAATAAACACAGCCCTTTGAGATAGGAGAAAAATCAAGTGGGATACAGAAGCAGCCAAGGGGTCAAATATGGCATGTCTACCGCCAGTTGCTAAATATTATTGCTTTATATTGATAGTTGCACTTCACTAATTTTAAAAAAAGAGAAGAAAGTCACACAGTGTGTTGTACATGAAAGGACATTTGTGCAGCTAAAACACCAGAATAATCCATAAGTAATATTAGGGCACCAAGGGAAGGAAGATTGCATTAAAATATAAAAATGATAATGTGAAAAGTGAACTGAGTCATCCAGGTACATCTAGAATCCCAGACCTTGCTCAAGTATATACACTTTTTTTCTATTCCTGTTCCAAAGACAGTTCTCACAGAATCCAATACGTGTTCATCGATGTTTCCAAAATTAAGGAAATTGTTCTAGAAATTGGGATCATTTTCAGGCAAGTTATATAAAAGTCTCTAATAAAACATCATTGACACTGGCTTTATTATAGATAAAAATTGCCTAAAACTAGGAATGATGAGAAAAAGTGGTTTGACAAAATGAGCATGTAGTACATGTCTGCTCTGCCCAGACCTGAATCCAGAAAATCCAACCACAGGTCTCTGGCCCCATTTTCTGCTTTTGCTGTGAATGCTCACTCAAGCCAAGTATCAGAAGTGGGAGGAAGCACTTCTAGTCCCTCAGAGTGTGTTTAAAAAATCAAGATGGCAGCCACAATGGTGCAATTGGAGCTCTGGCACACACAAAAATTGGGCAAAGCTTTGGTCACACAGTCGTGGCTGCTATCTTGACTTCTTTTACCATACCTTGAAGATAGCCTGGCTCCCCTTCCTCTGTCTTAATGCATCTTTGACCAGTTCAGATATTAAAAACAGGTTCATTGCACCACAACTGAGATTCAGTCTTTCAATTTCAATTTCACCTAAAATAAAATGATACTCTGAACAACAAAGCTGTCACTTAGTCCGACTGAAAACATGCTTTCCATATCCTTACTCAATTTGAGGTTTCAGCCTGCTTCTGACTCTGAAAACAAAACTTATCCAGAGTCAGAAGGGAAAACAAAACTAATCAGGAGAGAGTTGAAGAAGCTGAATCAGGAAGTGACTCAGCAGAGCGGGAGAATTTGCAAGCGTGGATTGGACAAACTCCAGTGGGGGATTTGAACTCTCCAATCAGCATGCGAGACAGGAGAGCTGAGAAGCACGCGAATCAGAAAGCAGCTCGATTGGCTGCTGGAGAGAAAAGGTGTGGAAAGGATTGGCATAAAAGGCAGATGCACGAAGAGCAAGCTGCCAGACAACCGACCCTTCGAGCTCACAGCCCTTGTGGAAGAGTCCTTACCTGTGTCAGATGCCTCACCTGTTGCCAGAGTGGAACCAGCACCAGCATCTTCTACCTCCACAGAATCTCCTTCTGCACAAGCTGCTCCAGTGAATCCTCCTCTTGCCATCCCTGCCAAGCACAGCCTCATGTCTAGCTCCGGACCTCATCACTGCGTTTCGAAGCAATCCAGGTGTGCACCCAGTCTTGCTTCAAGCCCCCAGCCTTGTCTAGAATCTCCAGTCCAGTCCAGTCTTGCTTCAAGCCCCCAGCCTTGCCTAGGATCTCCAGTCCAGTCCAGTCTTGCTTCAAGCCCCCAGCCTTGTCTAGAATCTCCAGTCCAGTCCAGTCTTGCTTCAAGCCCCCAGCCTTGCCTAGGATCTCCAGTCCAGTCCAGTCTTGCTTCAAGCCCCCAGCCTTGTCTAGAATCTCCAGTCCAGTTCAGTCTTGCTTCAAGCCACCAGCCTTGCCTAGGATCTCCAGTCCAGTATAGCCTTGCTAACGGTTCTCAGCTTTGCTTAGAATATCCAGTCCAGCCCAGCTTAGCCTCCAGAGCCAAGCCTTGGCCAGAGGTTCCAGTTCAGCCTTGCCTAGCCTCCACATGGCAGTCCAGTCCTATCTGCGTGCCAGCTCACAGAACCTTGTCTCCAGCTTCTGCTTTGCCACGCACTCTAGCTTCACCAAGCCTGACAGCTTCAGTCAGAGAGTTAGTTGAATTCTGCCTTGCTGTCCTGCCACAGTCTGATCCTGCAACCATGCCTGTTCATCCATCATTGCCTGGGTGGCCTTGATTGGAATTGCTTTGCTTTTATTCACCAGGACTTTACTACTGTAAATAGTTGTTTTAAAAAAAGAGTTTTGGTAATAATTCTGTCTGGCCACCTCATAGTCTGAACAGGACACTCATGACCAGTTAAAAATCCATCAGGCTTTAGACTACGGACATAAACATGTATTACAAAATGCTGTGTAGATTCATCTTCTTTCTGCTCCCTCTGGGCTTCACTCAACACAGCAGGTCACACAGGAAACACCAAAAGTAGAGGTGGAGGTTCAGCTAACACAGAACAGGGCAGTAACTGATCTCCAGTGAATGGCGAACACTAGTGCATGGATAATGCACTACCCAATGGCCAGGCAGACAAATGCTTTTCTTTCTTCAGCATATATTTGGTCCAAACTTTCTCCAGCCCTGTATATGTACAAGATATAAAGATAAGTGAGAATCAGTAAAATGGACTTGTTTGTGAAGTTGGAAAGCAAGTAAACAAAGGGATTTTTCAATGTAATTTATATTCATCCAGTAGACCAAAGTAGCCAGCCAGAGTGCCCAAGAAAAAACCCAAACCTCAATTTCACATTCTCTGTGAGAAGAAAAATGCTTCCAAATGGCTGGCATTTTGAATGCTTAAAAAAAAAAGCCTTGAAGCATCCATTTCCTGTGTAAAAGAAGCAAGTGTTCTTTTGTAGAAATGGGTTTTGAAAAATAAAAATAGATTTAAAGTTATGGCTAGCACCAGCAACACAGAGGTTTCAAGGCTGGGAGGGGAAAGAAGAGGCAGATGATCCTTAAAGCCGATAGAAAACACCATTTCACCTGAAATGAACTGTATTTCTTCTGACCTGTAAAATAGTTATACTTCTCACATGCTGCAATATGACATTTGCATACTGTCAGTTACCACCAGAGACTTAACAGGAATACTTTTTCTTCTTTTAATATGCTATCTCTCACTAATTGAATACACCAGATGCATTATAAATCATGCTAACTGTAAATATTGCTTACAATTTGGGGAGAATCGGCAATTTTAAGAGAGAATGTTTAACCACAACAAGTTCAGAAAATGTGTTTCTGTCTGTAAATGATCTGGTAATTAAGGAAAACTATATGAGAACGTAACTTTAAAATAAATTCAACAAAATATATCCTGCAATGTGCAAGCTGTGTTATCTTTCTTTCTTTCTTTCGTTTGAAGAACAGAAAGCACTATCTATGTAAATAACTTTTGCTGGAATTCTTTGCATTCCCACAGGAATTGATCCATGATATTATGTATATTGTCATATCATTCATAAAGAAACAGAGTAACTCAGTTCCTATCAAAGGTCTTCAGGAATGCATGTTAGTTTCAGCCCAAGCATTACATATAAACGGATTCAAGCCAAGTCCATCCGGATCAGGAATAATCTGATATGTTTGTTTTTCAACATAGAATTCTATGTGATTCTGTCAAATCTGCTGCCATTCAAGACAAAAGAAAATAATCAGTATCTGGCTGCTGCATACATTTTTCTACAAGCTAGTCAAGAAGGCAAAGAGGTGGTGGATTCAGAAATCGACTAATAATGTTCTTAAATAATGCTTACAAATCATTGCTAAATAAATGTTCAAGTGCATATTTGAATAATGATACTTGAACGACTGTATGGTGAGCAATTTTCCCCAGGTATCTTGCAATGCTTACTTTATGTCACAATGTTTCTATGCCACCCCATCATAAATTCAAGTCTTCTTTGTCTTCTTAGCGTTTTTCCCGTGCTATGGCAGGGTCCGCTTGTCGGCATATCCGTCTCCATTTGGCTCGGTCCAAGGCATCTTCAGGGATGGTGTTCACGCATTCCATGTCCTCCTTAATGTGGTCTATCCACAGTTTCTTGGGTTTACCATGGGGCCGCCGGCTGCCAGGGTCCAGGCGCATGGCTGTTCTCGCCACCCCATCATGAATTCAAGTGGCTCACAATAACGAAATGTAAACTTATCCTAAAATATTCCATTGAACATCATAAAGTAAAAACTGTGAAATATTAGATACTGTAATTAGTAGCCATCTACTATTAGTAGAGGACAATGGATAAATGATTGCTGCTTTAACAGCTGGAAATTAGGAGCTATTACCTTGGCAATAGCTTTAAATGCTAAACAGGAGAGAATGATTAAGAATAAGAATGGAGATGTGCAAAGAATAAGAACTATCTGTTCCTATCAAAAAGGCTAGGCCTATAACTAGTTGATGGATAACATGCATAAAATAGGGCCAAATTAGCCTTTCACAAGTCCTGGAAGATCTGGCAGTTTCCCCGGGCATTTGGGGCAGGAGGTTGGGTGAGCTCTGCTATTGATGTGGGGTTTGCAATTTGGGGTTCACTGCTTTAATTTGGGTGTCATGGGTTATATATCACAGTTGGGGTTTTAATCCTTGCACACTGCCCAGAGTCACTGTTGTGAGCTGGGAGGCCATATATATGTGTATATATATATGTATGTATGTATGTATGTATATGTATGTGTGTGTGTGTGTATATATATATATATATACATACACACACATACACACACACACATACACACACAAACATACACACACACATACATACACACCACACAAACACACATATACATATATAAATAAGCAAGCAAGCAAGCATTGACATGGTTCTATACTGAGGAGACATTAGTCAGGTCAGTTTGACATTAAAGTCAGCCTTCCTTTTTCTTGCTTCTGTTTCAAATTTATCATTATTTATTTGTACTGATTACCAATCAAATAAACTGTCTATTGGTCTGCTTCTGTGGCCACTGAACATGCACTGCCTTCCTGCAGTGGTGCAAGAGATTAATCCACAACATCATTCCCTGAAGCTATTATCGTTGGTGCATGGATGTATACTCTACTCCTTCAAGCAGACATTGTGCTGAAATCAATACCATTGCATTCAGATGGAACTGACCCCTTGGTTGTTCCCTTCTGCTAAAAGGCTGAATGCATCCTTTAATACTGAAGGTAAGAGAAGGTAGAAATACAGGTTTGAAAGTCAAGAGAGAAGCACCTTATTTTTCTGGCTGTGTCAACTCCTGTAGTTTTGCTTGTTAGGGTCACCAATCAGAAAAGCACCAGAGATATTTAGAAACTGGCATCACCCTCCCACTAAAATACATTGAGGCTTTCTGCCAGGAGGCTCTGAAACAAATATTACTGCCAATGATCAACGGGGCAGCCCATTGCCTTGGTGTGGATGCTGCAACTAATAAACACCTAAAACTGTGGTCTCAGCAAGCAGCACAAATCAGGAAATGACTGACTTCACAGCAGAGGCAGAGACAACAAAGTCTCTTGCTCAGGTTTCTTATGCTGAGAAAATACATTTTAAGCCTGCTTTTTTCTTGCTTAATAGTCTCCAGAGTGGAGCTTGTGACATACTGGGTGTGCAATACTTCCCAAACAAACATTGGACAAGAACATATCCCATGGAAAAGAGATGAAAACAGCAAAATCTTTTTTTTTTAATGATCTTGAGTAAAAGCCAAGATTGGGAAGAGAGAGAATGAGGAGGGATAAGTATAGTGAGAGTTGGGGGGAAGCAAGGCTCTCTGAAAGTAAAGTCAAAGGGGGGGGCAATAGGGGAGAAGGGTAAAATAAGTGTTCGTGTTATGATCTCTGGGGCTGTTGGGTGTTTCCAGATTACAGCTCCACAAGAAATGGGGGTGGTTAAGTGAGTATGGGTATATACACTGGACTGAATATGTATTGTGGGTGTGAGTTTACGTGGATGAGGTGAGCAGACATTGAGTTCTATAAGTGGTGAGCTTGATCATTACCAGCAGCATCCTGAGTCAGGCTCCCAATGACTCTCTCTCTCTCTCTCTCACACACACACACACACACACAGGCCTGGGGGTGGACCAATTGCACCAACATACAACTCCTCCTTTTCCTGCAATGGCCACTGAGTGCCCCCTGCCATATCTTCTGCCAATCACTGTCTCAAGGTGGACCCTAACCAGCGCCAGACCTTACCCTTCCTTTCTCCAACATCCTGTTCAATATGTAAGTAGAAAACATGAGGTGTTTGTGTGCTTTTCTGGCAAAGTTATCATTTTATGACCCCTAGTGATCTGTATGAAAAAGTGCAGCAAACTGCATCTGAAGAAAAGAGACAGGATGACAACAAGGAAAGCTTGTTCCAGATGACTTGGCCTCTCGTCTAGAAAGGCACCTTGCTCCAGGCTCCTGTACATTCTACATATATCAGTAGAAACGGGGGGAAAAAATTGACAACGTGAAAATTAAATCTAATCCATCCAATGGGATACTCCAGTCCCTCCTTCCCTTTGTATCCCAGATACAGTGTCTGCTCTGGAATCCTTCCAACAAACACACACCCCATGCTGGTGACCAGTCATTCCATCGGCAAGGCTCCGTGGTATCTGGGTCCTGAAACCAAATTAATCAGCTCCAGCATTTGTTCCCACTCTTGCTAATCCTCTCTCTAACAAAGGCCATTACTGGCTTCTGGAGCATTAGCTCCTTGCTCAGAACAATCTCTTGCATTACTTCACCCTTTGTCCTAATACCCAGACCTTTAGCTATCCAAATTCATTATCCTTTTTTAAAAAATTTATTTTCAAGTTCTGACCTTTTGGTCCCTAACCTCATGCTGTTGCTTTTGGCCTGGTGATGTGTTACAGCATCGTCTGCCAGACTGCCGGCTTTTCTACTTCAGAGCCACTGATCACTCTGTTATCAGCTTCATTAGTATAAATTACAGGACCATCTCTTTTGCCCCTCGAGTCTCACTAAAGGTAGCTGTGCAAGGAAATTAGATCAAAGTTAAAGCTTAAGTACAATAAAACACTAATAAACTTCCTTGAATAACACAAAGAGAAAAGTGTGGGCATGGTATGTGAAATACAATTTTTAATGAATCTCATAAATAATAAGCTAACCTCATTTTCTTTATATTAAGTCTCCCCATTTACAGTGGGAACGGATTTACAGGCAGTTCTGTAATTAAGGTAAATATCTTCTTCAGGTTAGGGTAAATCCCTTTGGTTTATGCTCACAAGCTATATATTGACTGTTTCATTTGTATTAACACAAAGTTGTTGCACTCTAATGAAGTTAATTGTTTATCAGTCGGTGAATACCTTGCAAATATAGTTTTGACATATTTTGTTCTGGAATGTTTCCTAGCTTTTGTTTGGATGTCATGTGTAATGACCCAATTTCACTAAAGATTTTGAAGTCCACCAGATGATCCTTGTGCTACTACAGTGGATATAAAAAGTCTACACACCCCTGTTAAAATGCCAGGTTTTTGAGATGTAAAAAAATCAGGCCAAGATAAATCACTTCAGAATTTTTTCCACCTTTAATATAACATATAAGCTGTACAATTCAACTGAAAAACAAACTGCAATCTTCTAGGGGGGAAAAGTAAAAATAAAAAACTAGAATAAGGTTGTTGCATAAGTGTGCACACCCTTAAACTAATACTTTGTTGAAGCACCTTTTGACTTTATGGTGGCATTCAGTCTTTTGGGGTAGGAGTATCAGCATGGCACATCTTGCCTTGGGAATCTCTGCCCACTCTTCCTTGCAGAAGCACTCCAAATCTGTCAGAGTGCGAGGGCATCTCCTGGGCACAGCCCTCTTCAGGTCACCCCACAGATTTTCCATTGGATTCAGGTCCAGGCTCTGGCTGGGCCATTCCACAACTTTGATCTTCTTCTGGTGAAGCCATTCTTTTGTGGGTTTGGAGGTATGCTCCGGGTCGTCGTCGTGTTGAAAGGTGAGATTCCTCTTCATCTTCAGCATTTTAGCAGAGGCCTGAAGGTTTTGTGCCAGAATTGACTGATATTTGGAACTGTTCACCATTCCCCCCACCTTGACTAAACCCCAGTTCCAGCTGAAGAAAAGCAGCCCCAAAGCATCATGCTGCTGCCACCAGGCTTCACGGTGGGTATGGGGTACATTTGGTGATGCGCAGTGTTGTTTTTGTGCCAAACATGCTTTTTGGAATGATGGCCAAGAAGTTCAGCCTTGGCCTCATTAGACCATAACACATTTTCCCACAGGGTTTTGTCAGACCTGATGTAGATTTTTGCAAAACATAGCCGAGCTTGGATGTTTTTCTTTGAACTTTTTGGCCATAATTCCAAAATATGGGATAAAGGATGCTGAACAATTTACAAAAAGAGATAAGAAAGGAGAGGAAAAGTAAAAGCAGCTGGTAAGAACTGGAATACCAAACCATATTTATTAAGTAAGGCAGGGAAAATTGCAAGAAATGTTTAACGGTTAACTATAGGTAAAGGTAAAGGTTTCCCTTGACATTAAGTCCACTCGTGTCTGACTCTAGGGGGTGGTGCTCATCTCCATTTCAAGGTTGAAGAGCTGGCGTTTGTCCGTAGACACTTGCATGGTCATGTGGCCAGCATGACTACATGGAACACCATTACCTGCCCGCCAAAAAGCGATAGCTATTAATCTACTCATATTTGCATGTTTCGAACTGCTAGGTTGGCAGGAGCTGGGACTAGCAACAGGAGCTCACCCCGTCACGCGGATTCGAACCGCCGACCTTCCGATCGGCCAGCTCAGCAGCTCAGCGGTTTAACCCGCAGCACCACCACGTCCCACTGTTAAGTATACATACAGCTATATTGCTGTGTAACAGTCTAGGAGAGCATTAAAATACTGATATATTAAAACATTTAGATAATTAAAATGCAGTGATAAAATACAGAGGTGTACACTAAAATAATAAAGTTTATTCTAATCATAATTTAGGGTTATATAAGGGGAGAGAGAGATAAAATAGTCCAAGGATATTGAGCTATCAGGCTGAGACTGAAGTTAATTGTTGCCTAGTTTTAACTGCTGCAGGGATAAATTTAGCTACTGGGTGGGTAATGTCATGATCTGAGCCTGAAAGGAAGTTGTGGGTATAGAAACTGCTTGTGGTCCCCAGGACTTGCAGTAAACAGGGAGATAAAACATTGTTTTGAAGATCTCATAGAAGTTACAATAAAGGAGGAGATGTTGGATTGTTTCAATCCCTCCAGGACATGTACGCTGGGGTACGGGATGTTGCCATACCTGCCATATAGAAGTACTGATGGGAGCACTATGTGCCTAGCCCTGAAAAGTCCTTTCCTCAACATAGAGGAAGTGAGAGTTTACCAGAAGTTTGCCGGGTTCTAGTATCTAGTAGGAATCAATATTCAATATTCCTACTGGAATCTGCAAAATGCAGATGTTCATGGCCTCCTGCTTGACATTGTGGATGTGATATGCTGAGTGTTGAAAGACTGGTATTTATTAAATATATACAGCCTGAGGTATTACACAGTTTAGGCTCAGAAAATTTCCAGACAGAAAGCCCCATTGTGTAACATATTTGTTGCAGACCTACCAGCTTAATCCAGTTGTGTTATTTCATATTTCCTTTTGTTAGAAAGACGGGCCCCAACAAGCCTTTGCCCCTTTTTTCACAGAGAGGAATTAAAAATAGTGAAGACAAAATTATTTCATGAAATAATTTCTGATAATCTTTCTCAATATATTAAATTGTAAATGAAAGAAGCAGTAACATATCCTCTGTTTACAAATAAATCCAAGAGCTGAAATGTAAGTTATACTTTACCATTTGTTTAGTATTTTTCTATAACAAACTAATTGGTTATCTTATTTTATTAAACCAGGATTTTTTTAAAAAATCTGTAAGATATTTCAAGCTTGATTCATATGTAGGATAAACAACCTACTACTTCTGCTAATAGAGGACTGATCCAAAGTAGCAAATGTCACTGATGACAGCAAATAAAGTACTGTACCTCTAAGATGGAAAATACATGGAGTTTAAGTTACAAAAGTGAACAAATAGATGTGCAACCCATCACTATCAAATTTCCTCCTCTGTATGCATCCTGCTTCCTACTGGGCATGCCCAACTCTTCACGAACCCTAAACTTCTTTTTGACCCTTAATCTTTCTAAGTATTATTTTAATTCTAAGAAATGTTTAAATGCGTGTTCAGTTCACCGGCTTTCAAATCCTTGAGCTGTCCTTACAGCCTGCTGAAAACAAAGTCACGGAACAAGCTATTAGAATTAATCCCCCACTGAACCATTGTCCTTCTGTAGGACTGTAGCAGATATTCTCTTTCTGTTTCTGTGACTACAAGACACTTCTGTTCTGGAAATCTTCCAAATCAGCAAACATTGGTTTAGATATAAAATGTGAATTGATTTGTCTGATCTGGTCTGATCTCTTTTATTTGGGGAGAGTTTACAAATACAATTGCTCCACTAGAATATTAGATGAGAATTGGATGTCTACACTAAGTTTAAATTGAGAAAGGCCATTTCCACTCTACTGGTTAAAAATTCCATCCACTCTCTCACTGGCCTGGCAAAAAAAATTGCCATCTTTAGTTTGCTCGTCAACATTGTCAACTCTGTCCAGGATCCATAACTCAACACTGAATCTCACTGGCATCACTGGCATGTGTCTCATTGTTTTCAAGCCTGGCTATTGATTTTACCCCTCTGATTTGGCCTGTTTCCATTCAGATCTTACCTCTGGCTATTGGAAGACTCACAAATCAAGATGCTGCATCATGGACAGGGCAGATATCATCACACAGAAAAGACTTATTTCCCATTAGCAGGAAACATGAACAAATGAAGGAAAGGAACCAATAAAAGTTCAGTATGTTCAGCAACTTAAAGGAAGTCAGCCATATCTCCAAATGCACCTCCACCTATCTCTAACCCAGCAATGTTACCAGTTTTCTGATGGTGTGGAAACTTATACTAATAAAGGTAACAGGACCAGGAACATGACCTTCAGCTAGAGTGCAGATCCGCCATTGCTTCCTCTTTCTATTTTGAGATGCTCTTTCCACTCTTTTCCTCATATTCTACCATAACACTGTGACTCTGCAGGAACTCAATTAGTGAAAGTAGGTATGTCCCTGCACCAAGCATGACTGCAAAGTGAGCATCTCCCACATTCATTGAAGCTCCTTCCCCAAGACAGCTCAAAGGAGCCACTCCATACAGATGGATAATGCTTCTATAAGCCAGCTAGTTTTCTTAACAAATCCTCTTGCAGTTGATTCAGTTGCCTTCCAAGGCTAGGTTCTCAAGCCCCATTCAGGCATAGAAAGTTGCAGAGAGCTGCAGTATTAGCATCATACCTAGTGACTTCTCAGCTTGGATTTTAGGTATCCTAGAATGCATTCAACTTCAGCAAAGGATCGTTACCTTGTTGTGGTGCTGGAGCTTGAGCACCTCAATGATGCCATGAGCTAAACCATGAAGGGCCACCCAAGATGGGAAGGTCGTGACAGAGAGGTCAGACTAAATGCGATCCCTGGGGAAGATAATGGCAACCCACCCCAGTATTCTTGCCGTGAAAACTAAATGGATCAGTACAACCAGAGATATGTCGGTATACCATCGGAAGATGAGACCCCCAGGTTGGAAGATGGTCAAAATGCTACTGGGGAGGAACAGAGGATGAGTTCAACTAGCCCCAGGAGTGATGACACAGCTAGCTTAAAGCCGAAAGGACAGCTAGCGGCCAACGGTGCTGGTGGTGAACGGCGAATCCGATGTTCTAAGGATCAACACAGCATTGGAACCTGGAATGTAAGATCTATGAGCCAGGGCAAATTGGATGTGGTTATTGGTGAGATGTCAAGATTAAAGATAGACATTTTGAGCGTCAGTGAACTGAAATGGACTGGAATGGGCCACTTCACATCAGATGACCACCAGAACTACTACTGTGGACAAGAGGACCACAGAAGAAATGGAGTAGCCTTCATAATTAATAGTAAAGTGGCTAAAGCAGTGCTTGGATACAATCCAAAAAACGACAGAATGATCTCAGTTCGAATTCAGGGCAAGCCATCTAACATCACAGTGATCCAAATATACGCCCCAACCACAGATGCTGAAGAAGCTGAAGTAGAGCAGTTCTATGAGGATCTGCAGCACCTACAGGACAACACGCCTAAAAGAGATGTTATTTTCATCACAGGAGACTGGAATGCTAAGTTGGGCAGTCAAATGACACCTGGAATTAAAGATAAGCATGGCCTGGGAGAACAAAACAAAGCAGGACATAGGCTGATAGAATTTTGCCAAGACAACTCACTCTGCATGAAAAACACCCTCTTCCAACAACCTAAGAGACAGCTTTATACATGGACTTCACCAGATGGACAACACCGAATTGAGATTGACTACATCCTTTGCAGCCAAAGGTGGTGGACATCTATACAGCTGGTAAAAACAAGACCTGGAGCTGACTATAGTTCAGATCACAAACTTCTTCTTGCACAATTTAGGATCAGACTAAAGAGATTAGGGAAGACCCACAGATCAGCTAGATATGAGTTCACTAATATTCTGAAGGAATATGCAGCGGAGGTGAAGAATAGATTTAAGGGACTGGACTTAGTAGATAGGGTCCCAGAAGAACTCTGGACAGAAGTTCACAACATTGTTCAGGAGGCAGCATCCCAAAGAAAGAGAAAACCAAGAAGGCAAAATGGCTGTCTGCTGAGACACTAGAAGTAGCCCAAGAAAGAAGGAAAGCAAAAGGCAACAGTGACAGGGGGAGATATGCCCAATTAAATGCAAAATTCCAGAGGTTAGCCAGAAGAGATAAGGAATTATTGTTAAACAAGCAATGCGTGGAAGTGGAAGAAGACAATAGAATAGGAAGGACAAGAGACCTCTTCCAGAAAATTAGAACCATCGGAGGTAAATTCCAGGCAAAAATGGGTATGATCAAAAACAAAGATGGCAAGGACCTAAGAGAAGAAGAAGAGATCAAGAAAAGGTGGCAAGAATATACAGAAGACCTGTATAGGAAGGATAACAATATCGGGGATAGCTTTGACGGTGTGGTCAGTGAGCTAGAGCCAGACATCCTGAAGAGTGAGGTTGAATAGGCCTTAAGAAGCATTGTTAATAACAAGGCAGCAGGAGACGATGGCATCCCAGCTGAACTGTTCAAAATCTTGCAAGATGATGCTGTCAAGGTAATGCATGCTATATGCCAGCAAATTTGGAAAACACAAGAATGGCCATCAGACTGGAAAAAATCAACTTATATCCCCATGCCAAAAAAGGGAAACACTAAAGAATGTTGAAACTATCAAACAGTGGCACTCATTTCACATGCCAGTAAGGTAATGCTCAAGATGCTGCAAGGTAGACTTCAGCAATTCATGGAGTGAGAATTGCCAGATGTACAAGCTGGGTTTAGAAAAGGCAGAGGAACTAGGGACCAAATTGCCAATATCCGATGGATAATGGAAAAAGCCAGGGAGTTTCAGAAAAACATCTATTTCTGTTTTATTGACTGTTCTAAAGCCTTTGACTGTGTGGACCATAACAAATTGTGGCAAGTTCTTAGTGGTATAGGGATACCAAGTCATCTTGTCTGCCTCCTGAAGAATCTGTATAATGACCAAGTAGCAACAGTAAGAACAGACCACGGAACAACGGACTGGTTTAAGATTGGGAAAGGAGTACGGCAGGGCTGTATCCTCTCACCCTACCTATTCAACTTGTACGCAGAACACATCATGCGACAAGCTGGGCTTGAGGAATCCAAGGCTGGAGTGGAAATCGCTGGAAGAAACATTAACAATCTCAGATATGCAGATGATACCACTTTGATGTCTGAAAGTGAAGAGGAACTGAGGAGCCTTATGATGAAGGTGAAAGAAGAAAGTGCAAAAGCTGTCTTGCAGCTAAACCTCAAAAAAACCAAGATTATGGCAACCAGCTTGATTGATAACTGGCAAATAGAGGGAGAAAATGTAGAAGCAGTGAAAGACTTTGTATTTCTAGGTGCAAAGATTACTGCAGATGCTGACTGCAGTCAGGAAATCAGAAGACGCTTAATCCTTGGGAGAAGAACAATGACATATCTCGATAAAATAGTTAAGAGCAGAGACATCACACTGACAACAAAGGTCCACATAGTTAAAGCAATGGTGTTCCCCGTAGTAACATATGGCTGCGAGAGCTGGACCATAAGGAAGGCTGAGAGAAGGAAGATCAATGCTTTTGAACTGGGGTGTTAGAGGAAAATTCTGAGAGTGCCTTGGACTGCAAGAAGATCAAACCAGTCCATCCTCCAGGAAATAAAGCCAGACTGCTCACTTGAGGGAATGATATGAAAGGCAAAACTGAAATACTTTGGCCACATAATGAGAAGACGGGACACCCTGAAGAAGATGCTGATGCTAGGGAGAGTGGAAGGCAAAAGGAAGAGGGGCCGACCAAGGGCAAGGTGGATGGATGATATTCTAGAGGTGATGGATTTGTCCCTGGGGGAGCTGGGGGTGTTGACGACCGACACGAAGCTCTGGTGTGGACTGGTCCATGAAGTCACGAAGAGTCGGAAGCGACTAAATGAATAAACAACAAAGAATGCATTCAAGCCAATTTTGGGAGGGAGAGGTGACTGAAATTGACAAACAAAAAGGCAATAAAATCCCAGCAAAGCCTCATTGTTGGAGTTCGTGAGTTTGTAGTTGTGTCAAGAGGGAAGGTGAAGGAGATGGCAAGCAGAAGCCAATGGGATGGTCTCTACTTGCAATCAGAAGGGGGGAACAACAGAGTTTTGGACTTCTCATCAACTATTTTAACAAAGCAAACACTCTGGGGCCTTCAAGCCCTCCTGGCAAGAAAGGGGCTTTGAGCATCCCAATTCTTCCTTTGGGTATTGCACTGGCTCTCCACCTCTAATACAAAGTTGCACAAAGAGCCATGGCCCTCTGTCCCCATCCCCACTCTGGAAGGCAGGTTCCTGAGAGTTAGTTTTTTAAAAGACAAGAAGCAAAGACTCTTGAATCCCAGCACAGATTGAGATGGCAAGTATTAGCAAGGAAATTCAGATATCAGGGGCTAGATTGGTTCAATGGAAGGAAGCATGACTGTACTCTTTATACATTTTGCCAAAAACCTCCTTCTCCTCCCATCCTGCAGCTTTCTAACTCCTCCCTGAAAATTGGTGGAGGTACATCTTACAGATTGCACACACTCCAGCTTTTTCCTGGACCATATTGGATTAAACAGGAAAAAAACCCTACTTTCATGGCAGAATATCTAGTGGTGACTTAAGACTGCTACAAATCTGGCTTGGGTGCTAAAGAAGGGCAGTGTCAGTAATCAAACAGGGAACCTCAGAGTTAACAGGGAATGTTGATGCCAATTTACACTGCAAATGGGGAAAAGGCTAAAGGTTTTCTTTCAGCAGCCTTTTTTTCTTTTTTCTTTTTTTTCTTTTTTTCTTTTTTTGCATTATAAGCAGATACACTGGCAACATGTTTAATCTTCTCTACCATCTCTTCTAACTGTAGCTAAGGCATATGGATAGGATTTCTAATGAAACCCTACATTTCTATAGAGAGAATTTATAGCTGCCTTAAAGTTGAGGTAGCGTCTTAAAAATTGGACAATTCATCTAGAAAGAATCTCTTTTTTATAATAACCATCTCAAATAAATTAGTGTTCAAACTCTCTGGATATTTTAATTTTAAGAATAAATCTCTTGTCAACAATTAAATGATTCCCCCCCTCTTGCATCATGCCATTGAAGCAGATCTCCTCCTTCACCTTTGGTTTTACCTTTGGAAGTATGCCGACAGCGTACTTCCACCTACAAAACAGACACCATGGACAACCTGATTTCCAACTTTCCTTTTCAGTAAGAGGAATAAAGAGGAGAAAAATGCACGCTGCATGAGCAGAAGTCTTCTTAGAGTGCAATGAAAGTAGCTCATCCTCCTTGGATACGAGGCCCAAGGTGAAAGATTACCTCAGTGTTTCTCAACCTTGGCAACTTTAAGATGTGTGGACTTCAACTCCCAGAATTCCCCAGCCTGCAAAGCTCTATGGCTGAAAGAAACAGGGAGGTCATTCTTACTGGTCCTTCTCCCTCTTTCCCTCAACCCATGTCATGAGTGCCGTTGAGCTGAAGTCATCAGCGCAATGGCACACATGACAATAGCAAGGAAATAGGTGAAGGGGCTCAAGATAAGTAGCCATCAACCCACAACGACTAACGGCCAACAAACAATAACTAAACGGATCACGGAGCACACCCAAGCCATCAGCGCCAATACATCGGAGATCGCCCAGCTGACAGCAATCACCAGAGGAATAGAAAACCTGATGATGGGCGATCCCGGAACGCCAGCGGGGCCTCACAACCCCTCACCCACCGGCAGGGCAACGTATTGGACAAAGGGGGGTGATGTGACCGCGAGTGAGGGGGCGCTGACCGGCGCGGGGTATTTAAACCCCGCACCGGCGCGCTCCTGTCACTCTCAGCTTTTTTCTTCCGACGCTGTAACTGCACTGTGAATAAATCAGAGCCTGATCCACGAACCAGTGTCTGAGTATTATTCAGAGGCAGGCAGCGCATGACATAAAGCTGAGAGTCATAAACTCAGCCTCGCCGAGCCCCACCGGACGACAACGAGCCGCGGGAGGAGTAGACGGCGAGAAGACCAGCAAGATGAGGCCGGAGCGGCGCGGGCAAGGAGGGCGAGCCGCGCGGCAAGAGACAGAGGAGGACCGACCAAGGCCAGAGGCACCGCGGACTCCCGGAGCCATGGACGCCCACCCCACCCGACCCGAGCCTCAGCTCCAACCCCAAGGGGAGATGGCGACGGAGGCAACCCGACCGCGGGAGGGAGCAGCACGACTTCCGAAACCAGCGGAGGACCCCGCGCCCCACATCGCACCCCAGCAACGGGCGTGGAGCGACAGCCCAACGGCGGTCAACACGGAGGAGGACGATGGAGACACCCAGCAGACGGCGGAGGAAGCGGACCCGCGGCAGAGGGAGGAGGAACCCCGCCGGCAACCCACCCCCGAGGACGCGCCAGCGGAACCGGCCCCAGCGGCGGCGCGGGCTGTGGACGAGGAGGCACGAGCTGAACTCGCGGCCATGCGGGCTCAACTGACGGAACTCCGGACCATGCTCCAGTCGCTTATGCCCCCCGCGCCACCCAACGACGTCCCCGCACAGGCCCACACCCCGAGCGAAGCACCGAACCCCCACGGGCCAGCGGAGGGTCAGCAGACGGCACAGGCGGACGACACCACAGACCGGGAAGCGAGAGGCAGGGCCGCGCAAAACGCCCGGGCCCCAAAGGACTTCCCCATCTTCTTCGATGGGACCCCCACGAAACTCTCGTTCTTTGTCACGAACGCTAGGGAGTTCATGGGGAGGCACGGACACTCCTACGACTCCGAGGCCGACAAGATCGCCGCCGTGGCGATCAAACTCCAAGACAGGGCGGCGGACTGGTACGTCCAACTGTACGAGTCCAGCTCCCCCGCCCTCGCCACCTTCCCTGCTTTCATCAATGAGATGAAAAACTACTTCGAAGACCCCCTAGCCAAAGTAAGGGCGAAAAACGCACTCCAAAGACTTAAACAGGGCACACGCATGGTCCCTGACTACGCCCTGGAGTTCAAAGCCCTCGCGGGGAAGGTCAGCGACTGGTCCGAGACCACCCTGCTGGAAATGTTCAAAAGGGGGCTCAATCGCGACGTTCTCCAATGGGCCCTCTACCGCGACGACCCAGAAACGCTACACGGGTGGATCCACCTCGCGGGGAAAGCCGAACACGTGCACCGCACCTTCCTCATGACAACCACGGAAGACACAAACTATGCCGGAAAAAAGGTACCCGCACCACACGTGGGGATGGCCGGCCCCATATACCCAAAAAAGAAATTCAACCGGGAGCCCTGCGGGAGGTGTGGCAAATTAGGGCACAAGACGGTGGATTGCTTCGCCAACCGACCGCCGACCAGCGCGCCCAAACCCACCCCGAAAATTAGCCCCAAACCACTCAACCTGGGGCCGCCCCCTCACCGCCGAATGACCGTGGCCACAGCGACACCAGAGGAAGGCTGGGACGCTTACTGGGGGGAAGAGGATAACGCAGACCCCGAACAGCCGGCGGGAAAAGCTCCCCGCCTGCCCTGAAACGCGTGGTGAGGCAGGCGGTGGGACAGCAGCGCGGACCACCTCGACGGAACGACGAAAGCCCCGTAATAATGGCAGCAATCAAACTCTCTGCCGGCAACGGAGCCACCACGGCCGCGGCACTAGTGGACTCGGGGTGCTCAAAAAACCTCATCCACCCCGACCTAGTCGCCAAACTCGACCTCCGCTGCTTCCCCCTCCCCACGCTGCTGGCATTCCACCAGCTGGACGGCTCCACAGCGGGAGGGAAACCAGCCACGCTACAAACCGAGCCGGTCACCCTGCAAATGGGCACTCACACCGAGCGCACATCGTTCGTCGTCACGCACATCGGACGGCCCATTGCAGTCCTGGGGATGCCATGGCTCGCGACAAACAACCCGCGGATCAACTGGGAGACCCGCACCTTCACATTCGGCGACGGCGAGTATCGAGCACCAGTTCCAGCGGGCAGAACCAACCCCACTGTAGGACGAGCGGAGGCGACTACACAAGACAACGCCGCTACCACAGCAGACCTACCGGAACAATACGCCGACTTCTCCGAGGTCTTCGGAGAGGCAGAAGCTGACCAACTACCCCCCCCACCGCAAGACGGATTGCCGGATCGACCTACTGCCCGACGTCCCCTTACCTAGACCAAAGATCTACACGATGACCCCGAAGGAGATGGCAACCCTCCGGGAGTTCATCGATAAAAACCTTGACAGGGGATTCATAGAGCCAGCATGCTCACCGGTCGGAGCCCCCGTCTTATTCCGGGAGAAGAAAGACGGCACCCTACGGCTCTGCACCGACTACCGGGGCCTAAACGCGGCTTCCCTGTCCAACAAATACCCCTTACCCCTGGTGAAGGACATGCTCGCCCACCTGTCCACGGGCAAAGTCTTTTCCAAACTGGACCTTCGCGAGGCGTACTATCGCATCCGAATCAGGGAGGGGGACGAATGGAAGACGGCGTTCAACTGCCCCCTAGGCGCCTTCCAGTACAAAGTACTGCCCTTCGGACTCGCGGGGGCCCCTGGGGTGTTCATGCAGCTCATTAATGAGGTACTGCATGAACATCTGTTCAAAGGGGTCCTGGTCTACATCGACGACGTCCTTATTTACACAAAAACGCACGAGGAACATGTGACCCTAGTCAGGCAAGTCCTCGACAAGCTCAGAAGGGCGCAGCTCTATGCCAAGCCTACAAAGTGCGAGTTTCACAAAGAGCGCCTAGACTACCTGGGGTACCGAATCTCCGGGGACGGCATCGAAATGGACCCCGCAAAAGTCGAAGCGGTGCTAAACTGGGAGCGCCCCCGCAACAGACGCCAACTACAGAGCTTCCTCGGATTCGCGAATTTTTACAGGTCATTCGCCCGGGGGTTCGCAGAGATAGCCCTCCCCCTAACAGACCTCCTCAAAACCAAAGGGGTGGGGGACACCCGACGCGCCAAGAACCCAGGCACAGTGCTGAATTGGACTCCCGCGTGCCAGACCGCATTCAACAAGCTGAAAGCGCTGTTCACTACGGAGCCAATCCTCGCGCACCCGGACCCAGAACGGCCGTTCGTGGTCCAAGCCGACGCCTCAGACTTCTCCCTGGGAGCCATCCTGCTACAGAAAGACCCCACGGGACTCCTGAAACCATGCGCCTACCTGTCAAGGAAGTTCTCCGAGACAGAAAGGCGATGGCACGTCTGGGAGAAAGAAGCCTTCGCGGTGAAATCAGCGCTAGAGACATGGCGACACCTACTCGAGGGAGCCACCCAGCCATTCGAGGTCTGGACTGACCACCGGAACCTCGAGGCCCTACGAACGCCTAGACGCCTTAGCCCAAAACAGGTCCGATGGGCCCAATTCTTCAGCCGCTTTAATTTCCAGCTGAAGTTCATGCCGGGCAAAAAGAACTTCCTGGCCGACGCCCTCTCCCGACTGCCCCAAGACGAAGAGCCCGCCCCAGACACCATTGGGACGGTCCTATCCGCCTCGCAACTGGGGATGGCCGTGACCACCCGAAGCGGCGCGCGGAGGCAGCTCGACTCTACGGCGCAGCCGACGGCGGGACAACCGGCGACCGGAAGAAGCCAACCGCAACTACCAGGGGGAATGCGCACGGACCTCGCCGCCGCCCTCAAAACCGACCCCTGGTTCCTGGCAAACCCCGACAAGGTAACGATGGCACAGGACCTGGCATGGGGGGAAGGCAGAATCTACGTCCCGGACTCGCAACGCCAGGCGATCTTGCATAGGTCACACGACGCCAAACAAGCGGGACACTTTGGGTTCCTCAAGACCCTACACCTAACACGGCGTCAATTCTGGTGGCCCGCGCTCAGGCGAGACGTAAAAGCCTACGTAGCGTCCTGCCCAACGTGCGCTAGGGCCAAACGGGCACCAGGCAAACCCGCGGGGCTATTACAACGGGTGGCAGAACCCTCCCGCCCATGGGAGGAAATCTCTATGGATTTTATAGTGGACCTCCCACCCAGCCAGAAGAAAATGGCCATTTGGGTGGTGAAGGACTACTTCTCAAAGCAGGCCCACTTCATCCCCTGCACGTCGGTCCCATCCTCACAACAGCTAGCCAAACTCTTCCTCATCCACGTGTACAGGCTACACGGATGTCCCGCACGTGTGGTGACCGACAGGGGCACACAGTTCACCTCCAAATTCTGGCGGGCCTTCCTAAAGCTGACGGGGACCCAACAGGCCCTATCTACGGCTTGGCACCCCCAGACGGACGGAGCCACAGAGGTTCTTAATGCCACCTTAGAGCAATTCATACGATCATATACTAACTACCACCAAGACGACTGGGCTGAACTGCTCCCGTTCGCCGAAGTCGCATACAACAACGCCGTCCACACGAGCACGGGGAAAACTCCGTTTGAAGTAGTCTCGGGGCGCGACTTCGTCCCCATACCGGAGCTACCTCAACCCCCGGAACCCCAGGTGGACGCTAGCGACTGGGGACGGAAGATCGCGGAAGCATGGCCAGTAATCACGGCGGCGCTGAAGGATGCACAGGCAGCCTACAAAGAGCAGGCCGACAAGCACCGGCGCCAACAACCGACGTTCCAAGCGGGGGATATGGCCTACCTATCCACCAAGTTCCTAAAGTCAACCCAACCCTCAAAAAAACTGGGGCCTAAGTACATCGGGCCGTTCCGAGTCACGCAAATAGTGAACCCGGTAGCAATACGCTTGGACCTGCCACACAACCTACGGAGACTCCACCCGGTGTTCCACACCAGCCTCCTAAAACCGGCAACCACCTCCCGATGGCACCCAAGCACGCCACAGCCCGCACCAGTGATGATCGACGGGCAACACCACTTCGAGATAAGGGACATTCTCGACTCCCGCAAGCAACGAGGAACTCTACACTATCTGGTCAGGTGGAAACACTTCCCCCACCCGGAATGGGTGGCGGCGCACAACGTTAACGCGCCTGACCTAACCAGAGCATTTCACCGGGCATACCCCGACAAGCCACAACCAAGGTCAGCAAGCCAAACCCCCCCCCCGCAGCCCCCCCCCGCCTCCCGTGCCCCAAGGGAAAGGGCCCCCCCAAGCCCGCGACTTGGGTGGACCTCCCCCCCCCGGGACTCACTCCCCCCGCCCCGGGCCCACGAGGTGATGACAAGCGTTCGCCAGCACCCTCCCCCCGCCCCCCCGGCCGCGGGGGAGTGGCAAGCAAGTCAACAGGGCAACCTGGGGGCGACGCCCAGGAGATACAACAAAGGTGACGCACTTTAAATTGAAAAAAAAGAAGGGCCCTACCTGGAGCTGATAAGCACCCGACCAGCCACGCCTCTCTCCTCGCCGAACTGAGCCAAACAAACAGGGTGTGGCTGGAGCATGCGCACGCCAGGACGGGACCCGGGCATGCGCACCATGGACACACCCTGGGAAGGCACGTGGTAGAGGGAGGAGCAAAGGGAGGGGCGACAACTACTCCGGCGGGAATTTCAAAAAAAAAAAAAAAAAAAGTGCCGTTTGACAGCTCCACCGGAAAAAAAAAAAAAAAAACCAGAAAACCGGGGGGGAGCACTATTCGGAAAGGGGGCAGTATGTCATGAGTGCCGTTGAGCTGAAGTCATCAGCGCAATGGCACACATGACAATAGCAAGGAAATAGGTGAAGGGGCTCAAGATAAGTAGCCATCAACCCACAACGACTAACGGCCAACAAACAATAACTAAACGGATCACGGAGCACACCCAAGCCATCAGCGCCAATACATCGGAGATCGCCCAGCTGACAGCAATCACCAGAGGAATAGAAAACCTGATGATGGGCGATCCCGGAACGCCAGCGGGGCCTCACAACCCCTCACCCACCGGCAGGGCAACGTATTGGACAAAGGGGGGTGATGTGACCGCGAGTGAGGGGGCGCTGACCGGCGCGGGGTATTTAAACCCCGCACCGGCGCGCTCCTGTCACTCTCAGCTTTTTTCTTCCGACGCTGTAACTGCGCTGTGAATAAATCAGAGCCTGATCCACGAACCAGTGTCTGAGTATTATTCAGAGGCAGGCAGCGCATGACAACCCACTGGGCCTCTTCTAAGACCTTTCAAGAGAGCTTTCCAGCCCTCCAGGATGGCTTTTCAGCAGTGCTGGATTTAGGCATAAACTAAACAAGCTACAGCTTAGGGCCTCACAATCCACAGGGCCTCACAAAATTCCAGAATATCCATTTTCTTATTTTGCAAATAAGTTCATGATTACTTATATTAATAAAAGTGATCCTGATTTTATCAGCATTTTGGGTGTGTGTATGTGTGTGTCTTAAAATCCTGGCATATTGGAAACCTGGTGAAATTCAGTGAATCATGAAATATAGTTTTCTTGGATACAGAGTATAAAAAGAATAGGGTTTCCTATGGGGGGCAGTTCCCCCTCCCATTTAGTGTAAACCATAAAATAGACTTAACATAGAAGGAGAAATCTACCCCACCCCATAAAAAGAGGAAAACCCCATAAAATTTCATTTCCATAAACGTGTGCAACATGTCCCACTTCTATGTTACAGCTCCAACCCCCTACAGGTCTCCCCCTGCCCCAGTTCTCCAAAACTGTGGGGTCTCCAGTTACTAAGGGTTGCCCACTGCTGAGCTAGAGAAACAAGTTCAACCCAAGAGTGTTGAGGGTAGAAGATCTTCTTTTCTAAGAAATATAATGTGGTTGATCAGAAAAATCTGTCATCACAGCCAACTGCCAGTAATCAATTGCCTCCTGTCTTATGAAAAAGAGAGAAAGAATTATTTAATGTATGGTGCCTGGCTAACCTGATCAATATTTTTTTGTAATAGTCACACAGATGCTATTTTGCAAGATCTGATTATCTCATCTCAGAAGCCATTGCAGCAAATATACATTTCAGGCATTTATCCAAAACCTTTTAATATCCAACTGTGACATTTTATTCTAAGCTTCCCGTGGCTGCAAATTTTACACAAGAAGAATAACTATTTATATAAAACATTGTAGCAGCTTCTATCAAATATTTATTTGGGAGCTTTTCAAAAATTTCCTGGCAGTCTATGTGGGATGCAGAGTTCCTCTAGTCATTAAGTTCTAATGAGAATGGTTTGGGCAAGGAAACCAAAGGAGAGCTGCATCAATCCTATTTTCAATGATCCCTCTTCACCACCATTAGCACCCGCCACACCTTTCTGAGCATGATGCAGGCACCCTGCAGATGTATACACACCCCAAGTAAAGGTGTTGGGGGGGATAGACATAAAGCCTTGCCCCACATCACTTGCTCAAAGGTGATGCTGCAGATCTTTGCATCCTGAGCACCAACGGTTGCACGCAAGATATTATTTGGGTACAAGTTAGTGATTTGGCACTGGGGAATCTAAGTTTACAAATCTTAAGGAAACCAACAAAGGGCCATTTTATTCTGCTAGGCGTTTGGAGGAGAGGGAATCAAAATGTTGAAGCAGTTTACTGTTTTGCCACATGGTTTAAAACAATACGGTATTTTTGTAGTGTTATCCATCTTTGGGGGGATCCTTGGGCTGAAAGGGCAATAAATGAAGGAAATAAATAAAAGAGATTAAATCAAAAAACCAAACAGAAAACAGAACTGAGGAGCCCAAATCGCTCTGCTTCCTTGCCTAGATTAGGAGCTCAGCTGCAATAGACTGAGGCTGTTAAATGGATTTTACACAAGGTGTTGTAGTGGCAGTACATTGTATCAATTAGTTATATAGGCGGGTTATATTATTAATATGGAGATTTTCACTCTATTAAAAGATTGCCCTAAAAGAAAATCGGTAAAACAGGGAGTGAGTCAGTTTTCAGATACAGACAGCTAAGCCATACTAATAAGGTATAAAATGCTGAGAAAAGCAACATGGAGAAAAGAGGAATTTTATAATAATGAAAGCGGATACTGGTAGAAGTTTAAGCACGTACAATTCATCTAACTTATCTTAAAATAATATTCAAAGGATATTATTAATGAAGAATCATAAAAGATTAATTTTTATATAGGAAGAGGAAACCTACACGGTCCCCTCTTTCCACCGTACAACTATAAAAGATGCAATTAAAATTAGCAAATAAATAATCTGCATTATATCTTGCCAGTCAAGTTTTAAAAGCATGTTTGGAAATAAGTATGTAAAAGGCAGTATTAAATTCATTTTTAAAAATGGCAATCCATACTGAAAAGGCAATACATGACAATAGAAAATCATGCTTAGAATCAGTTGTGTGCGTTAACAAGCACGTCAGAGATATTAATAAACATTATTAGTTTGCACTACAGTTTAGGAAAATAAAAAGCAGATTGCCTGGGCCATGCCAGTCAGAGCTAATTTCAAACATGTAAAAGATTGTCTGATAGAGATTTCTCATAGAAATTTCTAGATGGCTCTTGCTAAAGCCAACTTTTTGGTGGTGGCTATTAAATTAAGAATACAACTTGTGAATTAATTTGCAAATTATGGATGATTATTCTCAATATGTTATTAACAGTTTATTATTAAATATTTCATGGTTATGCTACTCAGTGCAGTTATGCTTGTAATATTTCTATTTTGCTTTGCTTGGGTCTTTTGACTGACATAAACTTAATGACTGATGATTGATTAAAAAGAGTTTGTTCCTTATTTTCAGTAATGTCCCTGTAGGAATTTGGCCTTAACAAGTGAGAGTAATTTCTGATGGTATCTGGAGAATGTTCATACTTCTGGAAATAGGATCCAGAAGACCCCAAATGGGGGAGCAAGTCTTGAACTGAAGGGACAGTTCATGTGAGAATAAAAGCGAAGAAAGTGCATGAGAAAAGGTATAGAAGTTGAAGCTTCTGTAAATAAATGTTTCCTTAGGTCAGCAAGTAACTAATATTCCAAAGACCAACAAGCTGAGAAAGAAGCAGCCACTGGAAATTGTCACAATTAAGGAATTATTATGGTCCATAATAATCCTTTGGTCCATAGAGCTTTCAATCTTCTCACAGAGCTTTCCTCAGCCTGTGATTCTCCATTTGGATCACTCCCCAAATTCTCAGCCAACAGTACCGAACCATTAGTGGGTCACTCTGAAGAGCCTGTTGGAAGTCCTGGCAAATACAGCATGCCTCATTAGCATGTGAATTAGCATGTAAATTGAGTTGTTCCACCATACAACTCTGAGGAAGTTGTTTGTTACCACTCCCACTTCCTCTCTCTCTCTTCCTCCTTCTTCCACCCAGAGAGAAGCAAGCATGCTGTTCTGCTCTCCATTCATCAGGGCCATGTGCTTGGGCCTTGATGAAGGATTTGCCCCTTTCTTTCACACAGCCCTTGGCAGCAAAATAGGGCTGAGGGTTTAGGGCAAACTAAGTATTTAGAAAGAAAAGAAGAACAAAGAAACTTCATATTTTCCACCAAGATGGATGTAACAGAAGCAACGATAAAGTCAGTAAGAGATTCTTTTACTTATCTTAACCTAATCTGTCTAAGTGTGTGATTCTTTATGCTTGGGAGGGCTGAATGTGTGTCATGAGTACTGATGGTGAGCAGGAGGGGGCCTCTATCCAGGGGTGAAAACACATGTGTAGTTTAGAGAATTTGAGCTGTCATTCAGAGAGGCACAGAACAGACCCGCCTTGACTTTTGGGGTTTATCTGTCTGGGTTTTCCCATGCTTCTTCAGTTTGGTAGGATTTTCTGTCTACTATAGCAGTAATAAAACACTAGAGACTTCTTCCTCATCTCGGCATGGTTCTTGCTTAGTCAGGACAATGTGTAAGATCAATAACCTGTGTTTCTCTGACATGCTCATTGAAGCTATCTAAGATAATTTTCTTTTTCTGTGCCAGCTTCTCAGCTGTGTTATAAGCTCTGCTCCATTTCAGTGGTTCTAGCAGGCCACTAAATTGGCTTCAGGGCCAAGTCCTCAATTCACATCCAGTCCTACTGATTTCAGTTTGCTCTTAAATACACATAGATTAGGATGACAGTCCAAACCCAGAAACCTAATTCAAGTAGGTCAAATTATCTGGGAAGTAGATGTAATCACACCGGCTTCTCCTCCTCAAATCAGAATCCTTTACACAATTCAGATTATTTTAAACTTCAGGAGGACTGTAGCATAACATGAAATTTTAAAAGGGAAATACTGTATATATACATTCCTGCAGGATGTGGCTAGAAATAGATACAGGCGTAGATGTTTCTACTGTCAAAGTTCACTGTGAGAGTACTTGTTTATTAGCCCAGAGCTGGTGTATTGATATAAAGCTTCACTGGGGACAGAACTTAATCTCAACTTTTAAACAATAAGGATTTTGTGGGATTGTAACCATTCCACATAAACATCCAAGGATAAAAAGTACCTGATGATATTAAAGATAAGGTTTTTCATTGCTCAATGCCTGGATGGAACCACTATTGTTATAGAACCTGCAAGGGAAACTAAATGTGGGAGATACATAAGATTAACTTGAGTTTGTATGTAGTTATTTGCTGAAGTATTTCACTGAAATCTAGGCAAGAGAGTAAACATGTGTTGTATTCTACATGGGGAAAAGCTACATGTGATATATCCTGTTGTATTTGATCTTCCTCAGCACAGCACTTGCAACTGCAAACGTTAAAGGAACAGCATAGAATTGGACTATTTTCTGGACAGTATTATATATAAAACACACAAGACTAACTATGCCTCAGTCTTCTGGAACTGAGATGTCTTTTTTGTGTGGTAACAACTGGCTTCTGGTTTGAATAAATTAGTGTACTGGTAATGATAATATTTCCTGTTTTTTAAGGAAATTGTCAGGTAATTCAGAAAGATGGAATTGCTGTTTGTCCACTGAGGTACTCTGAAATACTTCCAGGGTTGCCTGTCAATGGATGGCACGGTGCCTGAAAGAAATAACGGCCAAGGACGCCTGTGGCCAAATGTGGTTGGGGCGCCAGGTCTGGTCTTGCCTGGAACAGAAGGGTTCCGCACTCATGCTCTCATCAGTACTCATCTGGACAACTATAACGCGTTCTACATGGGGCTGCATCTGAAGACCTCTTAGAAGCTCTTTTTCATTTATTTACATTTATTGAGAACTTCACATAAAGTAAAAGAAAGAAGTACAAGAAAGAGGAAAAAAAGGAAACTAAAGTTATGAAATATGACTTCCAACCTTCCCTTCAACAGACACTTACAATTTTATAATCCCCCCTCCCTTTTTGATGTTATGCAAATCCCTTCAGCCCCTCACTTAATCCACATCTTTTTTAGTCTTCAAACCCATAAATCATCATATCATTTTTTTTCTTCTTTCAGCCAAAAGTCCATATAAGGTTTCCAGTCTTTCAGAAAACTTTGTTGCTTTTTCTCTGACCAGGTGGGTTAGCTTTACCATCTCAACAAATTCTGAAGTTTTCACAATCCATTCCTCCACTGTAGGAATTCCATTGTTCTTCCATCTTTGAGCGTACAATAATCTTGTTGCAGTTACCATATACAAAATCAATCTGCCAATTAGTCTTTTCTAATTCATTATCCATAAGTCCCAATTAAAAAGGACTGGTTTCTTCACAATATTTATCTTTAAAATACTTCACATCATCGTATCAATTTGTATCCAAAATTTCTTAGCTTTCTCACAGTCCACCATGCATGCTAAATGTCCCCTCATGTTTTTCACATTTCCAACACTGCTTTGAAATACCTTTGTACATTTTTCATAATTTATCTGCTGTCCTTTACCAACAATATATCATTTTATAAAGGCTTCTCTTAAGTGATGACACAGTGTGAATTTAATACCAATTATAAACATTCTCTCCCAAGTGTCCATCTGTATATTATATCCAAACTCAATAGCCCATTTTGTCATGCAATATTTAACCTGTTCTTCCTCTGTTTCAAATCTTAACAAAAATTTATGTGTTTTTATTTATTTAATTATTATTCACATTTCTATCAGCATCTCCCCCTAAAAGGGGAGATGGGTGGTGATAGAAAAACGTTTTTGCTATTACATGTTCGTTTGTACATAGTTGTTGTTTATTCATTCGGTCGCTTCCGACTCTTCGTGACTTCATGGGCCAGCCCACGCCACAGCTTCCTGTCGGTCGTCAACACCCCCAGCTCCCCCAGGGACAAGTCCATCACATCTAGAATATCATCTATCCATCTTGCCCTTGGTTGGCCCCTCTTTTTGCCTTCCACTTTCCCCAGCATCAGCATCTTCTCCAGCGTGTCCTGTCTTCTCATTATGTGGCCAAAGTACATCAGTTTTGCCTTTCATATCATTCCCTCAAGTGAGCAGTCTGGCTTTATTTCCTGGAGGATGGACTGGTTTCATCTTCTTGCAGTCCAAGGCACTCTCAGAATTTTCCTCCAACACCACAGTTCCAAAGCATCGATCTTCCTTCTCTCAGCCTTCCTTATGGTCCAGCTCTCGCAGCCATATGTTACTACGGGGAATACCATTGCTTTAACTATGCGGACCTTTGTTGTCAGTGTGATGTCTCTGCTCTTAACTATTTTATCGAGATTTGTCATTGTTCTTCTCCCAAGGATTAAGCGTCTTCTGATTTCCTGGCTGCAGTCAGCATCTGCAGTAATCTTTGCACCTAGAAATACAAAGTCTTTCACTGCCTCTATGTTTTCTCCCTCTATTTGCCAGTTATCAATCAAGCTGGTTGCCATAATCTTGGTTTTTTTGAGGTTTAGCTGCAAGCCAGCTTTTGCACTTTCTTCTTTCACCTTCATCATAAGGCTCCTCAGTTCCTCTTTGCTTTCAGCCATCAGTGGTATCATCTGCATATCTGAGATTGTTAATGTTTCTTCCAGCAATTTTAACTCCAGCCTTGGATTCCTCAAGCCCAGCTTGTCGCATGATGTGTTCTGCATACAAGTTGAATAGATAGGGTGAGAGTATACAACCCTGCCGTACTCCTTTCCCAATCTTAAACCAGTCCGTTGTTCCGTGGTCTGTTCTTACTGTTGCTACTTGGTTGTTATACAGATTCTTCAAGAGGCAGACAAGATGACTTCTATCCCCATACTGCTAAGAACTTGCCACAATTTGTTACGGTCCACACAGTCAAAGGCTTTAGAATAGTCAATAAAACAGAAATAGATGTTTTTCTGAAACTCCCTGGCTTTTTCCATTATCCATCGGATATTGGCAATTTGGTCCCTAGTTCCTCTGCCTTTTCTAAACCCAGCTTGTACATCTGGCAATTCTCGCTCCATGAATTGCTGAAGTCTACCTTGCAGCATCTTGAGCATTACCTTACTGGCATGAGAAATGAGTGCCACTGTTCGATAGTTTGAACATTCTTTAGTGTTTCCTTTTGGTATGGGGATATAGGTTGATTTTTTCCAATCTGATGGCCATTCTTGTGTTTTCCAAATTTGCTGGCATAAAGCATGCATTACCTTGATAGCATCATCTCGCAAGATTTTGAACAGTTCAGCTGGGATACCATTGTCTTCCGCTGCCTTGTTGTTAGCAATGCTTCTTAAGGCCCATTCAACCTCACTCTTCAGGATGTCTGGCTCTAGCTCACTGACCACACCATCAAAGCTATCCCCAATATTGTTATCCTTCCTATACAGGTCTTCTGTATATTCTTGCCACCTTTTCTTGATCTCTTCTTCTTCTCTCAGGTCCTTGCCATCTTTGTTTTTGATCATACCCATTTTGGCCTGGAATTTACCTCCGATGGTTCTAATTTTCTGGAAGAGGTCTCTTGTCCTTCCTATTCTATTGTCTTCTTCCACTTCCATGCATTGCTTGTTTAAAAATAATTCCTTATCTCTTCTGGCTAACCTCTGGAATTTTGCATTTAATTGGGCATATCTCCCCCTATCACTGTTGCCTTTTGCTTTCCTTCTTTCTTGGGCTACTTCTAGTGTCTCAGCAGACAGCCATTTTGCCTTCTTGGTTTTCTCTTTCTTTGGGATGCTGCCTCCTGAACAATGTTGCGAACTTCTGTCCAGAGTTCTTCCGGGACCCTGTCTACTAAGTCCAGTCCCTTAAATCTATTCTTCACCTCCACTGCATGTTCCTTAGGAATATTAGTGAACTCATATCTAGCTGATCTGTGGGTCTTCCCTAATCTCTTTAGTCTGTTCCTAAATTGTGCAAGAAGAAGTTCGTGATCTGAACTACAGTCAGCTCCAGGTCTTGTTTTTACCGACTGTATAGATGTCCGGCACCTTTGGCTGCAAAGGATGTAGTCAGTCTGATTTCGGTGTTGTTCCTCTGGGGAAGTCCATGTATAAAGCCATCTCTTAGGTTGTTGGAAGAGAGTGTTTTTTATGCAGAGTGAGTTGTCTTGGCGAAATTCTCTTAGCCTATGTCCTGCTTCGTTTTGTTCTCCCAGGCCATGCTTACCTGTAGTTCCAGGTGTCATTTGACTGCCCACTTTAGTACATAGTACAATTTCAAATTAGCAAAATAACATCAAATCAACGTACTACATACATAGTACATAGTTCAATTTCAAATTCCATTTTTTGTTTTTCAATTCCAATTAGCTTTTTATCCATATTAAACCTTTCTTTGAACTGAGCATATGAAAACCATTGAAAACTATGCCCTTCTGAAGTCAATTGTTCTCCTCCTGTATTAATAAGTCTTGATATATTAGCCATTTCTCCATATCGGTTTCTCTTTTATAAAATGCTTACCGTGCTGAGATCAATAAATGTTATCTTTGGACACATGGGCTTATATTTATTCCATACTCTCAATATGGAACTTCTCACATGTTTTTTGAAATCTACATTAACTTTAACCTTATTGTACCATAAAAACCCAGGCCAACCAAGCCTCAGGTAATGTACTTCAACTTCTAACGTTCTTTTGTTTCTCAGCAAAACCCATTCTTTCCTGAAGACCTCTTAGAAGCTTTAACTAGTCTAGAATGCAGCAGCCCAATTATTGGTTGGCACTCCTCATATCTAATATATTACACCTGTGCTTTAGGCCTGCATTGGCTTCCTATTGACTTAGAGGTGCAATTCAAAAAACTGGTAAAGCCCTATATGGCTTAGTACTGGTAAAGCCTGATGTGGCTTAGTACTGAGGTGCCATATCTTCCAGCTGGAACTGTCATGAGTAAGGATGGCGAGCAGGAAGGGGCTCCCATCCAGGCTGTAAAGCGCATGCGTAGTACTGAGGAATTAAGCAACCATTCAAAGAGACACAGATCAGGCCCGCCTTAGCCTTTGGGGTTTATATGTCTGGGTTTTTCCCACGCTTATTCAGTTTGTTAGGCTGTTTATGTAGCAGTAATAAACATTAGAGTACTACTCCTCGTCTCAGCGTGTCTCTCTCTGTTAGGACAGGAACTGATCCACCCAACACATAATGGGACCTAAAAAGGAGGGTAGGGTTAAAGAAGTCAAAATGGCAGCTGTGACTATAATGGAAGCCCTACCCCATTGAATATGTGTTGACTTGCTTGGAAAAGTGATGTGTTTTGGACTGCACAGTTGTGACTGTCATCTTGACTTTTTTATATACATCATCCCCATTCCCCACAGATGGCCCTGCTGACACCAGAGGAAGCTACTGGTAATCCCTTATTGAAATTTGGCCAACAAATTTCGAGTGGGTTGTGATTGTTACAGTCCTAAACCATATATTATCAGGTCAGAATGGAAACCCACAAGAGAGGGCAAGGTTTGCTGAAAAAGTTTATAAAAGTAATATGGAAAATTGAGCTTAAGATTCCTTTCAGGCAAGGAAACTCATTGGGTGACTTTGAACCTGTCATTCTTAGTCCAACCTATATCACAGGGTTGTTGCTGTGAGGATAAAATGAAGGGAGATCCCCTACATTATCATCATCATCATCATCATCATCATCTGTGCTAAAAGCATAGATTGTATGCCCCAGAAACCCAACCATCACATCATTGGGAATATCATATTCATCATTACCAATGTGAGATGTACAGATAGATACTGTAAATAGATATAATTTTAAATGATATGTAATTTTAGAAATCTTCTATGAAATGGAATGTAATAGTCTCAACATTATGCCCCCACCCCCCAGATTGGGCTAATCCTTCATTCAGGTGCCACGTAAGTGAATATGCAGTAGCAGAAAGCAACCCAAAAGCAACAGTAGTTTATAATTCAAGTTGTAGCACCCTGAGGTTGCCTTCATCTTTCAGATGTGGTTAAACAAATTCAAATAGGTTATTTTAATTCATTTGTATATATGCAAATTAAAGCTGCCAATTGAGAGGCATGAATGCAGAGTTTATAGAAAACCTCTGGGAAGCATAAATAAATAAAAATCACTTTGGGGTCATTTTTGAGGTCTGCTGCGTTCAGAAACATTTGATTGCCATGAATATTCAAATTATATATACAGTGCACTTTCAGACAGAATCTGTGGCTGTAGTTTAGTATTTGGTGATGCCACTTGAAGCCCAAATGTGGCATATCCAAGATAATGGGTCCAATCAGGTATTTTAAAATAATGCAAGCATTAACATTAGAACTGGAATGCTTATGCTATTAACTTTAGGTAACTCTGCATTTTATGAACATTTCAGTTTGATCTTAAATCAAGAATTGGACTTTGTACATGAAACCAAGCCATGGATGATAGCAATCAATGGCAAGGATTCCAACCAGGGTTACGTTGGCCATAACTCATGGGCTGTTCTCAGTTAAAATAACCTGTTAATAAACGATCTGATCAATGGGCAAGAATATTTAACTGTCTGATGGATGTTTCTCATATATTTGCCATATGAGCTTAATGTGGCTTAATTGGATGGTTTTGATCATGAAAGAAACACAGACTGGAGAGGAATTAAGTTCTGCCCTCATCCAGTCCCTTCACAATGTGAAACCCAATGTCATGATTCCATAAAACATGGAAGAATTATTCACAGATTTTCCACAGTACTTTTGCAAAAGCATGATATAAAATCCTTGAAAATCATCTAACTTCTACAAAAATGTCCATGCTAGATAACAGAAAGGATGTAGCTGTCCAGATACTGCTTTGTAAGCAGTGTATATCACATATCCCACCATATCCAGATACTGTACTGTCATGTAGAATGAAGAGGAAGGCCAGCATATTATTGTTTATTCATTTAGTCGCTTCCGACTCTTTGTGACTTCATGGAAGAATCCCATGCAACAGCTTCCTGTTGGTCGTCAACACCTTCAGCTCCCCCAGGGACAAATCCATCACCTCTAGAATATCATCTATCCATCTTGCCCTTGGTCGGCCCCTCTTCCTTTTGCCTTCCACTCTCCCTAGAATCAGCATCTTCTCCAGGGTGTCCTGTCTTCTCATTGTGTGGCCAAAGTATTTCAGTTTTGCCTTTCATATCATTCCCTCAAGTGAGCAGTCTGGCTTTATTTCCTGGAGGATGGACTGGTTTGATCTTCTTGCAGTCCAAGAAACTCTCAGAATTTTCCTCCAACACCCCAGTTCAAAAGCATCAATCTTCCTTCTCTCAGCCTTCCTTATGGTCCAGCTCTCGCAGCCATATGTTACTACGGGGAACACCATTGCTTTAACTATGCAGACCTTTGTTGTCAGTGTGATGTCTCTGCTCTTAACTATTTTATCGAGATTTGTCATTGTTCTTCTCCCAAGGATTAAGCGTCTTCTGATTTCCTGACTGCAGTCAGCATCTGCAGTAATCTTCGCACCTAGAAATACAAAGTCTTTCACTGCTTCTACATTTTCTCCCTCTATTTGCCAGTTATCAATCAAGCTGGTTGCCATAATCTTGGTTTTTTTGAGGTTTAGCTGCAAGCCAGCTTTTGCACTTTCTTCTTTCACCTTCATCATAAGGCTCCTCAGTTCCTCTTCACTTTCAGCCATCAAAGTGGTATCATCTGCATATCTGAGATTGTTAATGTTTCTTCCAGTGATTTCAACTCCAGCCTTGGATTCCTCAAGCCCAGCATGTTGCATGATGTGTTCTGTGTACAAGTTGAATAGGTAGGGTGAGAGTATACAGCCCTGCCGTACTCCTTTCCCAATCTTAAACCAGTCCGTTGTTCCGTGGTCTGTTTTTACCGTTGCTACTTGGTCGTTATACAGATTCCTCAGGAGGCAGACAAGATGACTTCTATCCCCATACTGCTAAGAACTTGCCACAATTTGTTATGGTCCACACAGTCAAAGGCTTTAGAACAGTCAATAAAACAGAAATAGATGTTTTTCTGAAACTCCCTGGCTTTTTCCATTATCCATCGGATATTGGCAATTTGGTCCCTAGTTCCTCTGCCTTTTCTAAACCCAGCTTGTACATCTGGCAATTCTCGCTCCATGAATTGCTGAAGTCTACCTTGCAGGATCTTGAGCATTACTTTACTGGCATGTGAAATGAGTGCCACTGTTCGATAGTTTGAACATTCTTTAGTGTTTCCCTTTTTTGGTATGGGGATATAGGTTGATTTTTTCCAATCTGACGGCCATTCTTGTGTTTTCCAAATTTGCTGGCATATAGCATGCATTACCTTGACAGCATCATCTTGCAAGATTTTGAACAGTTCAGCTGGGATACCATCATCTCTTGCTGCCTTGTTATTAGCAATGCTTCTTAAGGCCCATTCAACCTCACTCTTCAGGATGTCTGGCTCTAGCTCACTGACCACACCGTCAAAGCTATCCCCAATATTGTTATCCTTCCTATATAGGTCTTCCGTATATTCTTGCCACCTTTTCTTGATCTCTTCTTCTTCTGTTAGGTCCTTGCCATCTTTGTTTTTGATCATACCCATTTTTGCCTGGAATTTACCTCCAATGTTTCTAATTTTCTGGAAGAGGTCTCTTCTCCTTCCTATTCTATTGTCTTCTTCCACTTCCACGCATTGCTTGTTTAACAATAATTCCTTATCTCTTCTGGCTAACCTCTGGAATTTTGCATTTAATTGGGGATATCTCCCCCTATCACTGTTGCCTTTTGCTTTCCTTCTTTCTTGGGCTACTTCTAGTGTCTCAGCAGACAGCCATTTTGCCTTCTTGGTTTTCTTTTTCTTTGGGATGTATTTTGTTGCCGCCTCCTGCACAATGTTGCGAACGTCTGTCCAGAGTTCTTCCGGGACCCTATCTACTAAGTCCAGTCCCTTAAATCTATTCTTCACCTCCACTGCATATTCCTTAGGAATGTTAGTGAGCTCATATCTAGCTGATCTGGGGGTCTTCCCTAATCTCTTTAGTCTGATCCTAAATTGTGCAAGAAGTTGTTCGTGATCTGAACCACAGTCAGCTCCAGGTCTTGTTTTTACTGACTGTACAGATGTCCGCCACCTTTGGCTGCAAAGGATGTAGTCAATCTGATTTTGGTGTTGTCCATCTGGTGAAGTCCATGTATAAAGCCATCTCTTAGGTTGTTGGAGCCAGCATATTATAGGGCATTTATCTCAGAGACAAGCTACTGTATATTATTTATATATATATATGTCATGAGTACTGATGGTGAGCAGGAGGGGGCCTCTATCCAGGGGGGAAAACGCATCCGTAGTACTGAGGAGTTAAGCAGCCATTCAAAGAGGCACAGGTCAGACCGGCCTTAACTTTGGGGTTTATCTGTCTGGGTTTTTCCCATGCTTCTTCAGTTTGTTACGATTTTCTGTCTATGTAGCAGTAATAAAACACTAGAGACCTATTCCTTGTCTCAGCGTCGTTCCTGGCTGTTAGGACAATATACATACATATACATATTTGGATTCTGACTACAAATGGACTGAGGAGTTGTGGAGTTGCACACTAGTGCAACCTAATGTGGCTCTTGGAGCTTTTGCACAGGAACTTTCACATCATAAATGCAAAGTAGCTTGTTCATTTGATGCAGTCACCAAAGTAAATGGGATACGCTTTGTGGGAAGGAATCTTAATAGTTAAGGTACAATTTCTCAGCTTATATTCACTGAAATAGAATATAGTTTACTTTTACCAGAAATGCATTTGAAGAATGAAAACAAATTCATAATTATTTATTTTATTTAATAAATTTATCCCCGCCCATCTCCTCCCATCGGAAATTGTTCCTTAATTAATGAATAATTAAGTACAGAAGAACCAGAACTGCAATAGAGGTTATTGTTCAAAGGATGATGTAGGTCTTAATCATGGTAAATCTTTTAGTACCTTCCCATCAGTAATTTGTCAACTAATTTTCAGCTTTTTATTTTACCAGCAAAACAGATGAAGACTAAAACAAGTGCCAAGAAATATAAGCCACTGTTACAAGCCAGGATAATGTTACATGTATCATCACAAAAATGATGCAAATTATGTAATTTGGATAAAAATGTCATGGCACATGTGATGTCACATTCCCCCCTTGCCTACACTGCAGAGACCCATGTTCAGACAAGTTGCACATGAGGGAGGGAGTAAATTATAATACAAAGACACGGATGTTACCAAGTTATGATATCTCATTTCTGTTTTAGAAAATGAACCAACAATAGACAGTCAATTCAATTCAATTCATTACGGTTGTAGACCAGTAAAAGACAATAGGCAGTCAAGAGTTCATTCTCTTAGAATTTACCAAAGGATGAGAAACCAATCTGGATCCAAGTTGAAGCAATGACTATATAAAAGTATGTTATATTATGATGACTGGAAATGGGAATTGCTTTTGATTTTGAATGCATGTGGTGATCCAATCCAGACTCTCCATGAAGTTCCATTGAGATTTTGGAGATCAAAACTCATTATTCATCAGCTCATATCCACACATTCTTTAGCTTTTGATCTCTTTCCATTTCATCAACCCATCACCACTGCCTGCACATTCGTCTATTGTACAAGACAGTTGCAAGATACTTTCTTTACATACATGAGAAGAGAGATACATGAACCTTTTTCTAATGTCTTAACTGTTTATTTCTTACAACTTGCTGGAAAGCCCACCCACACCAGACAATCTACAATTGTCTCCAGGAGCTGGTTCATCTAAGTGTAATTCTTCAAGGCCCTAAAACAATCATATGAGTTCAAATGCTCGTACAGATGGGTCATGACATAATATAGCATCTGTATCTCTCTGCTCTAATTGCCTAAGGACGGTAGACCATCCATACCATTCTAATAGCATTTCTAAATATTATTTCCTGCAGCTGTTGAACACCAGGATCTAGATAGCTCCTAAAGCTAATGTGCTGTATGTGGTAATTGAAAGTGTAAAGGTTTGAGCCCCCTGAAATAATATCTGGCTACCCATGTCTGAAGGTTCTTAATAAGGAGAAACCAGTAACGTGCTGCCTCCTGGTGGTCACCGTATCTGATTTCTCTTGCAAAACACAATGCTTGAGAAGGATGAAACGATGGTAAGTGTGAAGCTAACCTTCTCTAGAACTGGAGGTAAGGAAGCATGCTGAATTGGAGCCAAAACATTCTTAGACATGGGAGAGAGAAAAATGCTCTAGGTGTGATTGGAACCCATGGAAAGCACAGCTAAGAGTCTCTGAGCCGAGGTGAGATAAGCCACCAATCCACTATCCAGATATTTCCAGGGAGGCAAGAGAAAGTAAGAGGAAGTCCTTACAAAACTTTGAATGAAGCTTGTATTCTATGGGGTCGGAAATTAGTCAGAAGCACTGTTGCTCTCTGGGTGCTTGTTATTTTTGGGATTACTTTTTTAAAAAAATGCTTTTTAAAGTTTTGGACTTCGTTTTCCTTCCAAATATAAAGGAGGATTGAGAGTAAATAATTGTCTTCCTGTTATTATTTTTGTATTAAATTTGAAGATATTAGCATTTTCCTACACGTTGAATCGGCTGATTTGAACCTTCAGCTTTCTGTTTCTACTTTCCCTTGGGAACTGTCTGCTTATTTTACTTTTGCTTGTGTAAATACACTCCAATACTTTTCCGTATCTTCAACTTTCATTGGTTAAGCTCCTGGGGGCGCCATAATCTACTGTGTCAGACATGGAAGATTTTAAACAGTTTTTTTCTGACTTCCACCAAGATTTTAAACAGATTTTTTCTGACTCCTACCAAGCTTTCATACAAGACATTCAGGACATCATGGAAAATATGAGGTCTAAAATGTGTCATCTGGTTGGGGATGGAGTGGATGAAACTGAGGAATTCAACAGTGATAGAAATGTTTCTTCTAGGAGGGAGATCAGGATTTCTGTTGAAATGCTGGATGAAGATTGGATAGTGGAGTTGGAGAAACTTAAGGGAGAGAGAGATCTGCAAGCAATAAGTGAAATTGACTTTCTGGTGAAATGCCATGAAAAAGAAGGGGTCATTATATATGAGGGGTTTTCTGAAGAGAAGTTGAAATTTTTGAGGGGGACAGTTGGGCTGTTTGATTTTTTAAAGAGAAAAGCTCTGTGCACATTGTGGGGATATGTAAATGCTTTGGTTTATTTTGAAGTGGAATAAAGAATGTTTATCTGGATTGCTTTAAGGGATCGACTAATGTTTTTAAGAATTTGGATTAAGATTATTAGAGTATTAAAAATGTTTATTTGGATGGTTTTGGGTTTATTAAGATTAAAATTGTTGTACTATTAAGCATAATGGCAGACAATTTATGTGTTTTTTAGTTTTTTATTCTAGTAGACAGAAATATATAGAATAGTAAAAGGAAGGGATAATTAAATAAGTGTTACCTTTTTGGGGGGAAATGTTTAGGAGGTTTATATGATTTTTTTTTCTTTATTTTCGTATGAGGGAGTAACTGTACTTAGTGATTTTTATAATGTGCCAAAGTGGAATGATTTATAGAAATTATGTGCTTTTGGTTTAATATAGAGTAAGGGATTGATTATGGAAATTTTTTGTATATCCTTGCTGTTAAAAGTCAGAAGTCACATCTTTCTGTAATTCTGAAAAAAAAAAATATCTGTGTTTTCACACCTTTTTAGTTTTTCTTTTTTCTTCTTTTTTCGTTTCTTGGTAGCTTTTATCTTTGTCTTGAAACTTAATACTTTACAGTATACACAAATCAAAATTGGTGGTGAAAATCTGGATGAGAACACAATTTTGCCAAATTCAGCTGTAAAATCAGAGGAATTTCCACAAAGTCCTTCATTTATCCCTATAAGAAAATTCACTCTCCCATACAGGACTTTGTGGAAATTTTGATTTGTGTATAAAGTTTCAATGCTGGTATAAAAAGCGGGGAGTCAGAAACCAATAGTTCTTTTTATTATTATATTCTTTTCTTTCTTTTTACTTTTAAGGTATTTTAACTTTTGTTAAATTTGTTTCCTTTACCTTTTTTTCTATCTGTCGTCCATAACAACACAATGGAGATTTTAAAATTAAGTAATTAAGATTGAAACCATTATCATATAATCAATACTTAGATGTGAGTTGCAGCAATTCTTTTTTTAACATTATATTTAACTTTGGATGAAAGGCCAAATAATTTTATGCTTGTAATATACATACAATTCCTAAATTGTAATTACTATTGAAAGAATTTTTTCTCTATTTTTAATTTGTTATGCTAAATTGTAGAATGCTAATAATCTCTAATCATATCATGTAAACATCACTGTATTGAAACAATACAATGTATCAATATATAAAACGATAAAAAGGAAAAAAAAAAGAATATTCACTCAAGTTAAAGATCTCCAGAAGTGACATATTTAAAATTCTTTATCACTAGCAAGTTAGCACAGAGTTTTGCTTGAAAATGGTTCAACAATACAGCACAGAGGAGCCATTTTTTTCCTCTAGGAAGACACACCTAGTCTCAGTTTCTAAAATACCAGTTAACTATATAAAAATATAAAGATATACAGTATACATGATGTGAAAATAGTTTCTAAAATACCAAAACGTCATTTCTTGTTTTAAGGTTAGGATGTGAGGGTCACAAGTTAACTAAAAAGCTTTCTCTTTTTTTCTTGTTGGTGCACCGAATCTACCTTGCCTCTTGGTTTCCTTGGCCTTTTCCCCTCTCCTCAAGCCAACAACATATTTACCTCCTTCTGAGGTTGAAATCTGAGTCATTTTCAAATGCTTCCAAGTGTGGACCAGTGATTGGCCAGCACAGAAGGCTGTTCATTTCCTTTACTGATGAGTCCACAAGCAGCTGCTGAAGTCAGACCAAAATCTGCCCTCTACTCCCTGTGAGACTTCTCTAGCTCCTCCTCCAAACAGCAGGTAAACAGCATTCCCTCACTGAGCAGAATCTACGCGGGAGGCAAATCAGCATTCAGTACCTTCACTGTGGACTTTGATATCACTTTAGTGAGCACAGCATTTCTATTGGCTCTGAAAAAGCTGGCTTAGCTCACTCACAAGTGCTGACAATCTGCTTCATTAAGTAGATACATCTGGCTGCCCTGATGGGTTTTGATGCTTGAGCCAGCTGCTATTACACCCATTTTAACCCCCCCAAGATGTCAAACATGGGGAAAAGACGACCCTTGGCTATAAAGTGCTTCATAATGTTAAATAGAAGGCAAGCAAAACATCATATTATTGTTCAGCTGATTTGTTTATTCTCTGTTTTATCTTTGGTTCCACTGTAAAATACATGTGTTTCTTTACCTTTCTTTATTCTTCTCTCTGTTCAGTTAAGCATTTCCAGATGCAGAAGGTTTGCACATTAATAGTGTAATTTTATGCAAGCCAACCCCATATCAAAAGGCACTGGAGCATTTTCCCAGAGATGTATGAAGCTATAGGCTACCTACGATAGCATCCCTAGGACAGTGCAGTGATATTTGCTCTCTGATCAAAGAAATTTGCCTAATCATATTTTAACTGTTTATGCTACTTTTCTTCTTCTTCTTTGCCAACATTTTCTGATTTCTCCTTTTTCATATATCACCACAGAGTTGGGTCCCTTTCCTACTTTCAGGTAGAGAAAGCTGGAGAGAATAGTGAACTGTGAAGGATTGGGTGGGAGTTGGAAAGTAGAGGAGAATGGATAGAGAGAGGCAGGGGGACTGGGGAGGGGAAGGAAGTGGATTTACTGAGAAGGCAGGTGCAGGGGAGGGAAGGGGGTATGCAGAGAGAGAGAGGATGCAATATAGGCAGGTCCAGCACAGGGCAAACACAATGGTGTCTGCAAAACTGCAGCATTGCAATTAAAGCCCTGCCCCTTTTATCCATGTATCAACATTGCACACTGTCAGCCTAGTAAGGTACCCCAGACAAGAAGGTCACTCACAAGTACTAGCTCTACTGAATCGTAAGGTTACATTAACAGAAGCTTGCAAGTCTGAAAGTACATTTCTCCTCCCTTGCCTCTACAGTCCAAGAAACTAGGGAATTCCCTTCTAAGACATTTGCCATGCTCCAGTTCCTCTGGTAGGCTAAGCTGCCTCTTATCTGACTGTTGCCCTGGATGCGGCTCTTTCCCTCTGTCTCCCAGGGTCATTCCCACATACTGTTACACACACACGGCAAAGAAGGGGGCTTCAGTCTCAAGGCCAGAAGTGCCATCTTGCCTGTTTACCCCACAGACATATTCCTTTATACTCTTGGCAGAGAAGCAAATGCTGAGGAAAGAAGGATGGGGAGCCCAATAACCCATATTCCACACCCTGTAGGGCTTGCCTTTTTTGAATCCTAATTTAACATAGAATCATAGAGCTAGAAGTGACCATTTACACAGGAATCCAGATTAAAGCATGTCAGACAAATGGCTCTCTATCTTCTCCTTGAACATATCCCATGAAGGGAGGCCTACTGTCTTCCTCTGTATTTGATAATATTGTTACTGGTAATACTGTCAAACTGATCTGACCATTGGACAGTATGTTCTAACATGCAGGCTGTGCTATATTTGCATCTTTATATCAGAGCCCATTCTGGTCCTTGGCTATATTATTATTTGTGTGTCTGATGAAAGGCCGATTTTCCCTGTAGGAACTTTGGGTTCCATTCAACTCAGATCTGTGGAAGCAAAAAAAATAAATTAAAATTTATGCTACAGCATGGCCCTCAATTGCTGGATAAGCCACGTTGTTGATTTATCATCCTCAAAAGCTAGTGTAAATAAAAAGAAAGAGATGAAATTAAGTACAACAAGAGGAACTGTTTGGTGTTCTAGACACAGAAGGACACTGTCTTTTTGTCCTTGAACTCCCAGCCCATGTGAAAATTAGGAGAATATAACAAATTGAGCGCAACACATTTGCCCACAAAATGAATGGGACTGAGGAAAGGATAATGAGACAGTATTAACCCATTAAAACCATTGTGTTTGCATTGCTTTTATAATTACAGCAAAGTAAATTGATTTCAAACTCTTGAAATAGCTTTTTGGCATTTGTTTATTTTTGTATAAATGGTTATTACATGGCAGTTGGAGATTTACAGTGTTAACAGCATTCAAATAATGAGTACTGGCATAACAATTAATTGGACTTGGAATGAAAGCTAAACTTGCAGGTTTATACTGGAAAATCAGAAAGAATTATTGATCTAAATGGTACTCCCCATGTTTATTTTCAAGGAGAAAGCATTTACTCTTGTAAGGTCAGATAACTAGCATTATTTGCAGGAAAGGGATTATGATGCAAACATTAACAGAGCACCACCCCAATCAGGAAAAACTAAATAGTAAAAGCACTGGTGCACATCTAAATGTACCAAAGAAAATTCAATTACATATATCCCTAATTTAATTATTTACTCACTAAGATCAGAGATTACAGTGCAATGTGAAATGATACTCATCAATCAGAAAGCTGCAATGTATTTTTTAGTCATGCAGGTACATAAACAATGTGTATTAATATCAGCTACAGAGGTTTGCTGTAAAAAAAAAACTGCTGTGTTATGCTGTGTGACATAACTTGAGCAGTTCATCCCCACTTAGTAATTTGCTGATCTAAGTCTCACTATCGTTTAAAAGCAGATCTTGATTCATTTAGCCATCCTTTTGTGCTATTCAGGTGAAGATATCACAGCAAGTTTGGGAATTGCCAGGCTTCTCAAAAAATCTATACTAGTTCTTCCTAGGATATATTGAGAAGAAATATTTATAGGTCTGGTGTTCTAGATTTGACTTCCTTTCCAGGTTTCACTGTGGAGAACCTAGTAAGCTAGCAAAATTTTCAATATACCATCCTTTCTACAATCCTTAGTTGTTATTAGGCATTCTACTACAAAACTGTTACCAGAGCAATGAACAGGCAGTTTGAAAAAGCTGCACCCATACTACCAGGGAGAAGGGGGCTGGCCCCAGTGACATCATTGTGTTCGTGATGATCAACAACAATGTAATCTCAGTTATTTGTAGTTGGTTGGTTTTCTATCCCATTGTTTTGTTCAGAACCCGAAGGCAGTGTATATAAGGCTTCTTCACCCACCCCACCCCACCCCACCCCAAATACAGCTACAACTCTGTAGGTAAGTTTAGCTGAGAGAGAGTGATTTCCCCAATATCACATTGTGAACTTCCATGGCTGAAAGTGGATGTCAGCTTGGGTCAATCCAACACTTTAACCGCTATATCACACTGATATTTTTTGCCCTAGCCTAGGGATATTCCATTGAAGCGTTTTTTTCTATTATAAATCAGGATTACTCAAATGTCAAGAGAAGAATAAAATAAATTATGCCAAGCACAAGTTAATTTTTTTCCCCAAAATAGGATGGGGATAGGGATTTTCCAAACCAGTATGAAGGCTTGAACCCCATTCTCAGAAGCAGCAGAGCAAGCACTTCTCTATGAGAACAATAAAAGTAGCACATCTAGCACTATTTGGCTGGCTTGGCTAGTGGTAGTGCTCCTGCCTAAAGGCTGCCATTGAGGTATTAGGATAGAGAAGGGCAGTGCATAAGCCAGCAATGGCACATGTGCACACAATATTTCTCTCTCTTTCATTCTGTCTGTCTCTTAAAAGATGGGCCAAGATTTATCCCTGCTTTGCAGAGCTAGAGAGAAACAAAACCATCCCTTATTAGGAACTGGGATTAAAACAATGACCACTGCTGGTTGGCTTTGCTTGCACATGGGGGAGCAAAGTTGGTAGAAAATGATCCCAACTGATAAACCACAATACAGCCTCCCATGTTTTCCCCTTCCCAACAACAGTTGAGACAGGCTGCCTGCAGAGGACTGGAACATGCATACAGCTCTGTTCCCATTTGCATTCACAAGTCAGCTTTTCAAGCAGCCAGCCAGGAAACTGCTTGGAAGCATTATTGCTCCTGTTCTTCTTCACTCACTACAGGATGGGGGTGATGAAGCTCAAGTGGAAAAGCTAGACAAGAAGATCTGAGATCAGGAGCAAGGAGACAGAGGAGGCATTCTGTGCTGTTCTCTCTACTGTACAAGCCTATCACACCTGTTGTGGGTGGGGGGGGGTTCTCCCCTCATTATGAAGTTTGCTCAGACTTTACTCATTTATCCATTTATGCTAAGTACTGTTGCCTCCTGTGTCATTTGGCATTCAGACCTGCTGGCCAGCCTGTAATAATGAGTAAGCCTCCAGCCTGACCCACCCACCCACAAAAGGACTCATTAATAAAGGTCCTGGGCTGCCTTGACAAATAACAAATGGATGTACCCATCCTCCAGTGGGCTTACTAATGACAATATGTTTGACCTCGCAATCCAGAGGAGATATTCACCAATTGCTCCAAGGTGGCTCTTTGCCAATGAAGGTGACAAACAAAGCATAGGAATCTACCAGGACAAAAGAGGTGAACTGGCCTAAATATAGATGTCAGATGAATCACTGGTTTGGATTAAGTTTTAGATGCTTTACTCTGGAAAATGAACAGATTGGTTGCCTTCTTCCTCAGATTCAAGGTTTTTATTGCATAGGGGGTCATTTATTAAGTACACTGTTTCTATCCTGCTTTTCTTCCATCATCAAACCTAGCAATATACTTGGGGCTTCCAGGTAGTTTCCCATCTGGTATGGATCAAATTGATCCAGTAGACCAATCTTCCCCAACCTGGGAACCCTCCAAGCAAGTTCATTTCAAATCCCAGAATGCCCCAGCCAGCATGGCTATTCATGAGAATTCTGGGAAGTGAAATCTGCACAGCTGGAGGGTACCCAGCGGTGGAAAGTCACATTAGACAGTAGTGATGTGAATTCAGTTTGGGATCCAGATCTATAATTGGGAAAAAAGTCCACTTCAGCTGACTGCAACCGAAGTGAAATTTGGAACATGAAGATCCAAATTTCCTATTGACCAACTTTGCAATTTTAAAACTATTTGTAATTATTTTAACTTAACAAAATTCATGAAGTCTTCTGAGAGAATAGGCCTTTTTGTAATATTTTCCAAATGTTAGAAAATAAGGAGTTTGGTGCCTTATTTCCTGTAACGTTTTTAAGGAAAGTACTTGTAATTTTTAATGTTTATTTATTGCAAAGTTTTTAATGTTTCCAATGCATCTTAAGATTCTACATAGAATACATCTGATAGCACAACAAAATACAAATTAAAATATCCCCACAAACATAAAATGCCATTTCCTGGCTATAGCCTCCACTTACTGATCCCGCAGAAGCTGTTAGTCCAGGAAGACCCCACCAGATTACATACCTGCTCCTTTAAGGGAGTCCATCCAGAACTAAAGATTGACCTATCCAGAAACCAGAAGTCTTCTGCATAAGCAGCATCTCATTGGGTTTCATCCTAAGCTTGTGCCAAACCATCCAATAATTTACTGCCTCCATGTATGTCCTGATTACCAGGAAACACACTGAGACAATGACTTGGTCTCTAATATTTATTAGTAGTACTTAACAAGAATCCTAACAAACTGAGGAAGCGTGGGAAAAACCCAGCCATATAAACCCCAAAGGTTAAGGCGGTCCCGATCTGTGTCTCTTTGAATGGCTGAACAGTTCCTCAGTGCTACGCATGCGCTTGACAGTCTGGGTGGGAGCCCCCTGCTCGCCATCCTTACTCATGACAATGTACTGGATCTGGACTTCCACTGTATCTCCTGTGCTGCCCAAAATGGAGATGCAGAATTATTGTCAGCATGCTGATGATACCTCACTTGAAACTAATGGATATTCGCTCCCATGATTTCATGTAAATTTATTTATTTATTGACCAAATTTATTGACCACCCATCTCATTCAGAGAGCGACTCTGGGCAGTTTACATAAAAATATTGAAGAGAATCGGGGATAGGATAAGCTTGGAGCATGCCACATTTGAATATCGAAAAGCTCAAGCTCTCCTACCCCACCAATACTGACTGGAAAGGAGCAGAACCCATGTAAGCCAAATTATTCATAGAAGACCCGAGAGGGTATCACGATCAGTAATACTGAACATCACAGGAAGATGCATTCCCCTATCTCAGTCCTACCACGTTTCATCCACAAGAGCTACCAATGCAGTTTACATCTCATGCTCAGGCCTGAACACAAACTGGAAGGAATCCAGATAATCTGCTTCATTCAGGGCAGATTGCCTTTGTAATTGTTGCCCTTCCACATTCTCAACAACCTTTCCCAAACGGTGCGCTACTGCATTTTTAAGAGCTAACCACATCACTCCCTCTTGGAAAGAGGCATTCTTCACTCTCTCCACTCTTCCCTAGCAGTTTAAATGAACTAGGATAACCTACTTGTGGCAGGGCTCATCTCACGGAAAACACTGTCTAGTTCTCCAAGTTCACAGGTCCAGTTGATTTCCAGGTAACTTTGCTGTCATCTCAATAAATTCTGCCAAATTGGTATCCAGCTCCCAGCACACATGTGTCATTTTGTCTACAAAATGCCTAGCAAAGAACGTAGAAACCCAAAGGAAACTTACCAAATCATCACTCCCTGAAAGGGAGCAGGTAACCCTAATCAAGGCTGCAGGAGAGCACCCTGCTGATGCAATAAGTGTGGAGAAGTACCAGTGCTTCACCACCTTTACTTGCAATGGTGTAGGATGGAAGCTGAGCTCTTGCTAGTGTTCAATCGTATTTGCTCTTTGACTTTTGCCAGTGTTGCTCCAGGTACCTCAAATTCTTTATTTGGAGTTCTTCAGTACATCAAGAAGCTTTCCTGAATCACTCAGGGCAATGCTATCAAGAGCTTTTACCCTTTCCAGCTGAACTGAAAATGTCTGCTGGAACTCTACCTAAGGAGCCTGAGGCAGAGCACTTTAATTGGTCTTTTCCTCTGTGGGGGTTAGGAGTGTCAAATAACCTCATGATGAGCCAAAAGTGATCTACCCTTAATAAAAGACTGACAGAAATGTCTCTCACCCTCAGATTATAGTCGACGTGTTCTGAAGTAAAGGCCAGGTCAAATGTTTAGCCTCTTGGATAGGTCTGAGCTGTGATGCTTAGGAATAATCTCATGCAAACCATGAAACTCTACACCCATCTCCAAGGCATGGACTTTGGAATCCACCACCACCAAAACCTGTGGAGTCAACAACTCGCCTGGCAATGAGGTCAGAGGTGCATTTGGGCAGCAGAGAAGTTTATACCAACAGCAATACTAGCTTTTCTATGGCACCCAACTGCCCATGAAGGTCCTCACATCCAGCTACTTGAGGAGCAGGACATCTCCCAGAGGATAATTGCAACCCTACCTTTCTGAGATTTGATGCAGTTGGACAAACCTCAGAGAAACACACCTTCCACTCGGTCCTCCCTCAGTATAATGTAGGTAGCCAGCATCAAGTTATATTTGCCTTGTATAGGTAAAGATCTTCTGACTGGTAGATGCAAATATCATGCATTGGACACCACCCAGAGTCACGTATGTGAGATGGGCACCCCTATAAACTTGATGAATAAATAAATAAATATACAGTTTAAAGTGGTTGAAGAAAAGGGTTGCTTATTCTTCCTGTTGCTTCAAAGACAGTTTCTATGAAAATACAGAGACTGTAATTGTGCATTCGGAGTTTAAAAAAAACAATCATACTGTTTTTTAAAAACATTAGGGCTTTTGTGCAGACACCATCAGTTTTTGGTTAGGTCATGATTTGTTTCCATCACCCCAGTTCTGTACTTGTTCGGTCAGTTAGTGCAATGCAGCCCACAAGCTATTTAATGAACTGTAGGATGAAGAAGAAAGGACCTTAGTAAAAGACCAAGAAGTTAGAATGTGAGTAGGAAGCATATTGCAAAGCAAGAATCCCCATCTGAGCATGAGATTGAATACCTAGAACATAGACTAAATGCTTAGAGGATTTGTAATAAAGAAAGGAAGGCATCCCAGCTGAACTGTTCAAAATCTTGCAAGATGATGCTGTCAAGGTAATGCATGCTATATGCCAGCAAATTTGGAAAACACAAGAATGGCCATCAGACTGGAAAAAATCAACTTATATCCCCATACCAAAAAAGGGAAACACTAAAGAATGTTCAAACTATCGAACAGTGGCACTCATTTCACATGCCAGTAAGGTAATGCTCAAGATCCTGCAAGGTAGACTTCAGCAGTTCATGGAGCGAGAATTGCCAGATGTACAAGCTGGGTTTAGAAAAGGCAGAGGAACTAGGGACCAAATTGCCAATATCCGCTGGATAATGGAAAAAGCCAGGGAGTTTCAGAAAAACATCTATTTCTGTTTTATTGACTATTCTAAAGCCTTTGACTGTGTGGACCATAACAAATTGTGGCAAGTTCTTAGTGGTATGGGGATACCAAGTCATCTTGTCTGCCTCCTGAAGAATCTGTATAACGACCAAGTAGCAACAGTAAGAACAGACCACGGAACAACAGACTGGTTTAAGATTGGGAAAGGAGTACGGCAGGGCTGTATACTCTCACCCTACCTATTCAACTTGTATGCAGAACACATCATGCGACAAGCTGGCCTTGAGGAATCCAAGGCTGGAGTTAAAATCTCTGGAAGAAACATTAACAATCTCAGATATGCAGATGATACCACTTTGATGGCTGAAAGTGAAGAGGAACTGAGGAGCCTTATGATGAAGGTGAAAGAAGAAAGTGCAAAAGCTGGCTTGCAGCTAAACCTCAAAAAAACCAAGATTATGGCAACCAGCTTGATTGATAACTGGCAAATAGAGGGAGAAAATGTAGAAGCAGTGAAAGACTTTGTATTCCTAGGTGCAAAGATTACTGCAGATGCTGACTGCAGTCAGGAAATCAGAAGACGCTTAATCCTTGGAAGAAGAGCAATGACAAATCTCGATAAAATAGTTAAGAGCAGAGACATCACACTGACAACAAAGGCCCGCATAGTTAAAGCAATGGTGTTCCCCGTAGTAACATATGGCTGCGAGAGCTGGACCATAAGGAAGGCTGAGCGAAGGAAGATCGATGCTTTTGAACTGTGGTGTTGGAGGAAAATTCTGAGAGTGCCCTGGACTGCAAGAAGATCCAACCAGTCCATCCTCCAGGAAATAAAGCCAGACTGCTCACTTGAGGGAATGATATTAAAGGCAAAACTGAAATACTTTGGCCACATAATGAGAAGACAGGACACCCTGGAGAAGATGCTGATGCTAGGGAGAGTGGAAGGCAAAAGGAAGAGGGGCCGACCAAGGGCAAGATGGATGGATGATATTCTAGAGGTGATGGACTCGTCCCTGGGGGAGCTGGGGGTGTTGACGACCGACAGGAAGCTCTGGCGTGGGCTGGTCCATGAAGTCACGAAGAGTCGGAAGCGACTAAACGAATAAACAACAACAAAGGAAGGAAGAATCCAAAGTTGGTTGAAGTTTGGCTTAAGTGAACGTTACTTTTAAATTCTGGACAAACTTTAAAATTTGAACCGTGTTACCATATGCTAAAGATGGAAGAAGAATCCCAAATGAGGCTGAGTTTGGATTCCACAAATAAAAATTTCCAAAATAAGCTATCAGGATGGTGCAGAAGTTACCAGGTACTCCACTCTTAAAGGCTGCACCAAAACATTCCAAATATTTAGGCTAAGATGAAATAGAACAGTCCCTGTTTAGAAGGTACATTGTCAGCCACTCAACCCCTCTGTCTTCCTCATTCTTCCCACCCCACTTTTTCCATATATAGAAAAGCTCTATGTGGTGCCTGATTTTTTTTTAGGCCTCTGAAGCACTGAGGCCTAAATGCTCCTAAGCTTCAGGAGGGACCATATTCAGTCCTGCTTATCTCCTCAGAAACAGCAAGATTGACTCATACTTTGGCCAAATCTAATAGCCACTCGTTCTAAACATCATGTTAATATACAGGGAGACTCTGCCCATTTCCACATTGTTCCAGCAGGCTGAATCAGTGCATGTAGAAATTTCCAAAGCAGTTTTGCCCAGTTAGTGTTTCTTCCTGGAGATATTTTGTTCATCTCCTGGAGATATTTTCTTCATCTTCTCTAGTGTAGCACTGGGCAAAGCAAAGCAGCTGCGTAGGCACCTGCATGTGGAAATAACCAGAAGCAGCTTAGAAATATTTGCATGACTTTGGGGAAAAAATATGGCTGCTTTAATTGCTCAAAGATCTGCACTTCACATGTGCATCCATGTGTTGCAAAGCACCTCTTTTAAATGATTTGCACATCCCTAGGAAGTATATATATTCACGAAAGACCTTAACCAAAAAGCATTGACTGGAAATTATGTGGCTATTTGCAATCTGCACAGCTCTCTGTGCTGATGATGATACAAAGAAACAGAGATCCAAAAATCAATTGGCCTGGAATGGACTATGGGGTCAGTACAAAAAAATATAAAAACCTACCAAGCTTCTCCTGGAGCATCCATGTTAAATCAAGTGAAAGGGGATCTTGTGTTTGGTCAGCTAATTATTTGGCATTCATTAGTCTTTCAGTTTTTTGTTTTTTGTTTTAATCATATGGCATAGTAGTTCAGTATTCAGGCTGCTTTTTCTTGCTGGGAAATCCTTGTGAGGTCCAGCAGCCAGATGTGTAGACTATTTAGCCGTGACAAGTCACGTTGCCTGGGGTGCACTATGAGGAGGCTAGTCTACTTTGCACCAAGTTGGGCTGAGAGAAAGTGCCCAAGGTCACCCAGCCAGCTTTCATGCTTAAGGCGGGACTTGAACTCACAGACTTCTGGTTTCTAGCCCAGAACCTTAACCATTAGACCAAACTGGCTCTCTTTCAGTGATTTTACAGTGATTTTTCAGTAGTCTTTCAGTCCTTCAGTGATAAGCCACTGTGATAAACAAAATCTACAGAAAGAATGAATTGCTATGGCAGATGTGTTAAAACCATCCTAAGAGATAATTTTAAGAAAATAGAAATAATAACCCAGAAAGCTAATTAGTAGGCTTGAATTGTCACTGCAGAATGTCACTTAAGGAAAACAAATGGAAATGACCCATGTGTCACAGTGGTAAAGGGATTCAAATTAGTAAAAAGAATTTCAACTTCTCACAGAGGAGGAAAGATATACAAAAAGAACAGGAATATTGCCCATGAAAAATATAAATAAAGGTTATATAAGATTAGTGATAAAGACTCCCTTGAGTTGATTTCTACTCCTCGTAACACCCTGGATTTGGAGTTTCGATGTGGTTTGCCACTATCTTCTAGGATTTCTGGCGTCAAGCAAAATAACTATCTGTTATAGACAATGTTAGTTATAATTATGATAACATTTAGAAAACTTTTTTTAAAAAAAAATCAAAGGTAAATTCTTCTTGGGAATTGCTGGAAATAATGATCATTCTGTCATGCTCAAGGCAACTCTGCCCTTGTCTGCTTGTTTATTTTTAATCCCACCTTTATTTTTGGTCAACTCAAGGCAAGATACATATCTAATGCTCCTGAGTCTTATTTTTTCTACTACAACAACAGAAACAACCCTGGGAGGTGGGTTGAGCTGGGAGAGAGTGACTGGCCAAAGTCGCCCAGCTGGCTTTCATGCCTAAAGGAAGACTCATGGTCTCCCAGTTTTTAGCCCAGTGCCATCACTACTACATCCATCTGGTTCGATATGTCCATCAATATGTCAGTCCTGTGAACAATCCTAGATTGTTCACATTGCACAAGACATAATCCCCAAACACTATTTCTACCTTTATACTTTTTAATGACATTTTTGAAAGATGCAGTTTGTGAGTGTCTTTAATTTTAGTGTAAATAATTTTGATGTAATACCTCATTGTCTTATAACTTATGCTGGTAGGAGTGGCTTTTACCTAGCAACTGGTTGTTGTTGTTTATTCGTTCAGTCACTTCCGACTCTTCGTGACTTCATGGAACAGCCCACGCCAGAGCTTCCTGTTGGTCATCAACACCCCCAGCTCCCCCAGGGACAAATCCATCACCTCTAGAATGTCATCCATCCACCTTGCCCTTGGTCGGCCCCTCTTCCTTTTGCCTTCCACTCTCCCTAGCATCAGCATCTTCTCCAGGGTGTCCTGTCTTCTCATTATGTGGCCAAAGTATTTCAGTTTTGCCTTTCATATCATTCCCTCAAGTGAGCAGTCTGGCTTTATTTCCTGGAGGATGGACTGGTTTGATCTTCTTGCAGTCCAAGGCACTCTCAGAATTTTCCTCCAACACCACAGTTCAAAAGCATTGATCTTCCTTCTCTCAGCCTTCCTTATGGTCCAGCTCTCGCAGCCATATGTTACTACGGGGAACACCATTGCTTTAACTATGCGGACCTTTGTTGTCAGTGTGATGTCTCTGCTCTTAACTATTTTATCGAGATTTGTCATTGCTCTTCTCCCAAGGATTAAGCATCTTCTGATTTCCTGACTGCAGTCAGCATCTGCAGTTGTAAGGATTGCCTACCCTAATAGACTCAGACTCACAAGCAGGAACTTAATGATATCTGATTTATTAAAGAATAGTATGCAAATACAGAGAAAGCTGAGAATGAGCAAAAGCGCGCCAAATACAAACTAAAAACCCTCGGCACAAACGTAATCCCTCCCCTCCCCCTGCTGTTTCAAGCTCCCCCCCCCCCCGCCCCAGGTGCTGGTAACCGTTTCTGCTGATGTCCTGGGAAAGAAACCTTGAACACACGAGATAACCCAAACACATTCCAATCCAGCTGCTAACATATAACAATCCCACGAGATGGAATCCTCCTCCCCTCCCAACCAAAACACGCATCAGCCAAATGACATGCGAAACGTTACGATGCAGCAGTAACATTGGAACGATGAACATGACAGCAGTATTCTTCACACCTAGAAATACAAAGTCTTTCACTGCTTCTACATTTTCTCCCTCTATTTGCCAGTTATCAATCAAGCTGGTTGCCATAATCTTGGTTTTTTTGAGGTTTAGCTGCAAGCCAGATTTTGCACTTTCTTCTTTCACCTTCATCATAAGGCTCCTCAGTTCCTCTTCACTTTCAGCCATCAAAGTGGTATCATCTGCATATCTGAGATTGTTAATGTTTCTCCAAGCCTTGGGTTCTTCAAGCCCAGCACATAGCATGATGTGTTCTGCGTACAAGTTGAATAGGTAGGGGGAGGGTATACAGCCCTGCCATACTCCTTTCCCAATCTTAAACCAGTCTGTTGTTCCCTGGTCTGTTCTTACTGTTGCAACTTGGTCATTATACAGATTCTTCAGGAGGCATACAAGATGATTGGTATCCCCATACCGCTAAGAACTTGCCACAATTTGTTATGGTCCACACAGTCAAAGGCTTTAGAATAGTCAATAAAACAGAAATAGATGTTTTTCTGAAACTCCCTGGCTTTTTCCATTATCCAGCGGATATTGGCAATTTGTTCCCTAGTTCCTCTGCCTTTTCTAAACCCAGCTTGTACATCTGGCAATTCTCGCTCCATGAATTGCTGAAGTCTACCTTGCAGGATCTTGAGCATTACCTTACTGGCATGTGAAATGAGTGCCACTGTTCCATAGTTTGAACGTTCTTTAGTGTTTCCCTTTTTTGGTATGGGGATATAAGTTGATTTTTTCCAATCTGATGGCCATTCTTGTGTTTTCCAAATTTGCTGGCATATAGCATGCATTACCTTGACAGCATCATCTTGCAAGATTTTGAACAGTTCAGCTGGGATGCCGTCATCTCCTGCTGCCTTGTTATTAGCAAAGCTTCTTAAGGCCTATTCAACCTCACTCTTCAGGATGTCTGGCTCTAGCTCACTGACCACACCGTCAAAGCTATCCCCGATATTGTTATCCTTCCTATACAGGTCTTCTGTATATTCTTGCCACCTTTTCTTGATCTCTTCTTCTTCTCTCAGGTCCTTGCCATCTTTGTTTTTGATCATACCCATTTTGGCCTGGAATTTACCTCCAATGTTTCTAATTTTCTGGAAGAGGTCTCTTCTCCTTCCTATTCTATTGTCTTCTTCCACTTCCATGCATTGCTCGTTTAAAAATAATTCCTTATCTCTTCTGGCTAACCTCTGGAATTTTGCATTTAATTGGGCATATCTCCCCCTATCACTGTTGCCTTTTGCTTTCCTTCTTTCTTGGGCTACTTCTAGTGTCTCAGCAGACAGCCACCTTGCCTTCTTGGTTTTCTCTTTCTTTGGGATGGATTTTGTTGCCACCTCCTGAACAATGTTGCAAACTTCTGTCCAGAGTTCTTCTGGGACCCTGTCTACTAAGTCCAGTCCCTTAAATCTATTCTTCACCTCCACTGCATATTCCTTAGGAATATTAGTGAGCTCATATCTAGCTGATCTGTGGGTCTTCCCTTATCTCTTTAGTCTGATCCTAAATTGTGCAAGAAGAAGTTCGTGATCTGAACTACAGTCAGCTCCAGGTCTTGTTTTTACTGACTGTATAGATGTCTGCCACCTTTGGCTGCAAAGGATGTAGTCAATCTGATTTCGGTGTTGTCCATCTGGGGAAGTCCATGTATAAAGCTGTCTCTTAGGTTGTTGGAAGAGAGTGTTTGTTATGCAGAGTGAGTTGTCTTGGCAAAATTCTATCAGCCTATGTCCTGCTTCATTTTGTTCTCCCAGGCCATGCTTACCTGTAATGCCAGGTGTCATTTGACTGCCCAACTTAGCATTCCAGTCTCCCGTGATGAAAACAACACCTCTTTTAGGCGTGTTGTCCAGTAGGTGCTGCAGATCCTCATAGAACTGCTCTACTTCAGCTTCTTCAGCAACTGTGGTTGGGGCGTATATTTGGATCACTGTGATGTTAGATGGCTTGCCCTGAATTCGAATTGAGATCATTCTATCGTTTTTTGGATTGTATCCAAGCACTGCTTTAGCCACTTTACTATTAATTATGAAGGCTACTCCATTTTTTCTGTGGTCCTCTTGTCCACAGTAGTAGATCTGGTGGTCATTTGATGTGAAGTGGCCCATTCCAGTCCATTTCAGTTCACTGACACCCAAAATGTCTATCTTTAATCTTGACATCTCACCAATAACCACATCCAATTTGCCCTGGCTCATAGATCTTACATTCCAGGTTCCAATGGTGCGTTGATCCTTAGAACATCGGATTCGCCGTTCACCACCAGCACCGTTGGCCGCTATCCGTCCTTTCGGCTTTGAGCTAGCTGCGTCATCATGTCTGGGGCTAGTTGAGCTCATCCTCTGTTCCTCCCCAGTAGCATTTTGACCATCTTCCGACCTGGGGGCCTCATCTTCCAATGGTATACTGACATATCTCTGGTTGTACTGATCCATTGAGTTTTCACGGCAAGAATACTGGGGTGGGTTGCCATTACCTTCCCCAGGGATCGCATTTAGTCTGACCTCTCTGTCATGACCTTCCCGTCTTGGGTGGCCCTTCATGGTTTAGCTCATGGCATCATTGAGGTACTCAAGCTCCAGCACCATGACAAGGTAACAATCCTTTGCTGAAGAGCAACTGGTTAGGCACTTCTTATCCCATCCTTATAATCCAGAAATGAAATGATGGAACAGTATGTTTCTATTTGATCTTGATTTAACCAGTTTATGGATTGATTTAATCTTATATTGGTATTATTGATATGATATGGATCTTGGGTTTTTTTCTCTTTTTCAAATTTCCTTTTTTTACTCCTTCCTCCTTTTTTTTTACATTTAAATATTTTATTGGTAAAGTATAACAACTAGAAGATACAATGAAGTACAACTAAAAATATAACATTGCTAATATAATAAAAAAGAATATACAAAATAATAATTAAATGAATAACATTTGAAGAAACTAAAGATATATCCATAAAGTATTAATATAGAACTAGCTGAATTCTTTGACATATTATTAAATCTAGCCATATAGAGCATCTATTGTTCCATCTCCTCAGTTTTAATACAATATATTATTTCAGTACAATGATATTTATATAACATAGATTCTTAATATTCTGTTATTTAGATGCTCTAGAGTAATGAATATAAGTAAGTGGATATTCTATCAATAGTAATTACAGTTTCAGATATTAATGTTACATGCATAATGATTATTTAATCTTTTCTTCAAAATTAAATATACTATTAGAAATGAATGTGAGAATAGAGGAAGAGCATACATCAAGGTATTTGTTTTATAATAAGGATTTCGGTCTTAAACTAAATTATTTGATATTAAAGTCTTCATGTTATTACTTGGTGTGTGTGTCTGTGTGTATATATACATACATATATATGTTTGTATGGATATATGTGTGAGTATGCATATATGTGTTTTTATACATGTTAATAAAGGAAGAATAAGTGAATAAAACAAAACAAAATTAGCAAATTTGAAATGCCAAAAAAATAAAAGACAAAAAGGCACAAAAGAGAATTAAAATGTAGAGGAAAAAAAGAAAAAAGTACCTGTTGAGTTTCTGACTTCCCCCCTTTTATGCACCTGCTAGTTTGTAATGTTTACATAAGCTTAGGCCCCCTTAAAAACCAATCTGTAGATGATTATATTTGCTGTGCTGTGTGATGTGTTTTACGTATGGGAACCATTCTTGCTTAAATTTAGTTAAACTTTTCTTTTGCATATATACTGTTAGTTTTGTCGTTGCTACATATTCTCAAGTTTGAGTTCCCAATCAGATATTGTCAGAATTGTATCTTTTTTCCAATGTTGAGCATAATTTATTCTTTCTGCTGTAAGGATATATCTCATTAAATTATGATATTTCTTGTTGATTTTTTTTCTGTGATTATTCCTATTAAAAAAGGTTGTGGTTTCATTTCAAATTTAAGTTCTAAAACTTTCTGCATTGTACTATGTATGTCTTTCCAGGATTTTTGTGTTTTTTTTACAATACACACCCACCACATTTGATAAAACATTCCTTTGGCTTCTTGACATTTCCAACATCTATTGCTGTATGATTTATCTATCTTAGATATTATTGATGGAGTAGTATACCATCTACAAAACATTTTATACCAATTTTCCTTTAGATTATAACTTGGTGTGAATCTTATAGATTTAGTCCATAATTCTCCACATTGTTGTGTTATAACTGTGTCTTGGAAATTTTGCATCCATTTTATCATAGTTTTTTGTTTGTTCTGTCTCTACATCATGTCTAAGTTAAAGTTTATATATATATATAACTTCCAAGTAGGTGAGGGTGATTTTGTATTAGCATTTCAAATTCTGGGTTTTTTTTCTTAATGTTCCTCCTTCCTTCTTAAAATCTGATCTTATCCTTCTAGCTATTTGTCAGTACATCAACCATGGTATATTCCAGCCTTCACCAAGTAATTTTTTTCTGTTTTGTACATTTGCAGAATCTGAGTGGACCAAATCTGCATATGTAATTACCTCCCTTTTACTGTAGTTATCTCCAAAATGAAAAGCGTTTGAAGGAGAAGCTAAAGGTGAAAATGTTGGGTTTATTATTCCCTTTGTAGAATTCCATACTTTTATCAAGATTTGTCTGATAATATGTTCTTTTAAATTTTTATCCTCCTTTGTGCCTCTGTACCATAAGTATCTATGAGGTCCATTGGCTAAGCTAGCTCCTTCCAAAATTGCCATTCTGCTATTTGGAGATTTTATCCACTTTGTTATCCAGGACAGGCAGCTTGCTTTATAATACACATCTCCACACCAAGCTGCTGCTGCTGCTGCTGTTGCAGAGAAATGCTGATCATTTTTTGCATATGGGGCTTCGTTTATTGTGAGAAGATCTGTGCAGTTGATCTGATGTATGTGTTTCTCATTTTCTCTCCCTCAGTTCACACTCGTACAGCAAGAGAAAGAGAATGAAAATATACTTTGTGGTTGTCTGAGAAAAGTAAAATAAAGACCCACACAATTCCAGCACACATTTGCTCTGGGATTCTGAGCATTTTCATAGCCTTGCAAAGCCAGGTATCCCTTTAAAATGCTGTCACAGAGCTTCCTCTTGCAAAAGTCCTAAAACTGAAAATGAAACTATTTTTTTTTCAGAGTTATGCCAAGATATAATGAAAGCATTAGCTTTTCAGCATTCTTTAAACAAAAAAATGTGAAATGTTTTGCACGACTGATCTAGCCAAATTATATGGGGAAAAAATACGGATAATCTGAGAGCCTGTTTGTTGTAGTAGTTAAGGCACCAGGCTAGAAACCAGGAGACTGTAAGTTGTAGTCCTGCCTTAGGCATAAAGCCAGCTGGGCGACCTTGGGCCAGTCACTTTCTCTCAGCCCTAGGAAGCAGGCAAGGGCAAACCGCTTCTGAAAAACCTTGCCAAGAAAACTGCAGGGACTAGTCCAGGCAGTCGCCAGGAGTCAACAATGACTCAAAGGCACACAAAAAAATAAATAAAGCATAATTACCTTGATACTGCTACACAGTCTCTACTTCTCTAAGTGTTGAGAAGTTCCATCAATTGCAAGTAAGTTTTTGAGACCTTCTCACCTAAAATTAATCTAATGCTGCTTCTGGGATTTCTCTTATCTCTCAGAGAAGGGGCAACACCAGTGAAATGGATAATTATTTTCAAATAAATCTACTTAGTTTAATGAGCATTATCCTCAAGGTTTTTTCTAATGGGATTGTAGGGTCAGACCTAGGAAACTGGCAACAAAAGAGCAGTTGAAATGTGGTTTGACAGCATTCAAATAAAATTAGAGATCTGTAACTTCAGCATTTCATAATTCAGGTTTGGAAAAAGAATGTTTTTATTTCATCTCCTATTAGATCATGAGATTTCTCATGCATTCAGCCAGCCCAATATATGAATACATTTTTCATCTGTACAAGAAGGCTGAAAAGGAAATCCTTCCTAGCAGAAGTGCATTTTTGTTATTCAAGCTTGTGCTGATGGTACAGTAGAAGTGACAGCAGGGGAAAAGAATATCCCTCCAGCTAAGTTTAATGTTCTATGTAAGAATTATTGCATTTAGCCTGCTCAATGTAAAGTGGACATATTGCATTATTCAAAGAGACAGCACTAGCTCTGAAGAAATTGCTTCTTCTCCATTTCTGAAAACAGGCAAATTTTATCAAGTCAAAGGCATGCAATTCAACAATCCGAGAGCCCATTTGTTCTCTGCACCAGCAGCCACTTTCAGTACCTCAGTTAAGATGACTGTCAAAATGAGAGAGATCATTGATGAATTGTGCCCAGCCAGTTTTCTTGGCTTAAAATGAACATCCTAAATTAGTGGAAAAGAGTTCAGTACATCCTTGACTTTCAGCCAACCCAAAGGGTTTCAATGGCCTTGAAAACAAAAAAGGTGCTTAGGATAACATTTGTTACTCAAAATAAGATTTGCACATTTTGGTAAAATTATCCTCTGAGAAAGCAAGAAGAGAATTATTGCTACAACTCCTTCCAAACCACACTTTCTTTAATTATGCAGATGATTGTAGATCCCCTAAAGAAGAGGAACATCTCCTTCAGTTTTATATATAAAGATCGTTTGAATGAACAAATACAAGAACTTGTATTATACTGAGTTAAACCATGGTTTCATTTAACTCACTATTGTCCACTCTGGCAGAAACCTTCCAAAGTTTAAGGGAGGTGATCTTCCAGAAACTCAGGAATGTACCTGAAAATTGTGTGTGTGTGTGTGTTCTGTGTCTGTCTGTGTGTCTGCATAGAAAATAATAGAATATATAGAAGAATATATTGACATTTGATGAGCATATTTGCACTTGCCTATATAAGGTGGCCCAGAAACACAGACATGCATCTCTCTGGTGGTCTACATCATCCCTGACTTTCCTCATTGCAACAGAATCCCAGAGAATTCCTCTTTGTTTTCAGATTGGGAAGCATGAGCAGCCAGGGGGGCTACAGACCAATAGAGAGATGTATAACCTCCCCATAAAAAGCCTGATAAATCCATAACTCAGTGGGCTCACATTCTGGTAGAGATTGTGGTGGACATCCTCATCTGGAACTGCTAGTCATGGGCCACCAAGAGGTAGAACTGTACAAAGTGACTGACCACTTCATTGTCAGAGTAATGCCCAAATCCTTTGGGAGTCTCCTGATGGCATGTCTGTATAGGGGCCGTGGTGGCTCAGTGGTTAAGGCACTGAGTCAGAGGACCATTAAGGTCTGCAGCTTGGCAGTTCGAAACCCAAGAGCATGAGCCACATCATGGAGTGAGCTCCCGTCAACTTGTCCCAGCTCCTGCTAATCTAGCAGTTCAAAAGCATGCAAATGCAAGTAGATAAATACAGTAGGTACCACTTCAGTGGAAAAATAACAGGGACATGAAAGGACCCCCCTTGGGCATCTCCCAGGCAACAGTGACATCACTGGCAAATCCTTTCAATACAGAAAGGCCTTGGTAGGTGCTTCTGACACACACACACACACACACACACAAACACAATAGCATGTCTGTGTGATCTAGTGATTTCTGATATATGTGGTGGTATTTGTGTGTGTGAAGCTTCATGACTGATTCCATAACTTCTATATGATTCATAGTGCCATATTTATTAACACTCTGCTGTTTGCTTGAATTAATAGGGTCTGAATTGAAATTCCATACAGAATATCAAAAAAGAAGAGAAAAAAAGCATACAGATTTCTGTTATACTCCAAAGAAACCTAAAGCTGCTGTGTTCCACCCACTGCAAAGAGCACAAAATTGAATTCTATAAACTGTCAGAAGTTCCCATGAAAGTTTTGGCAGGTAATTATTATAGGACATTCACGGCCTTCTGCACTTGCAGGAGGCAGCTTGGCTTCTTGAAATAAACACATCAGGTGGCCGTTTCTGAGAAAGCTCTCGATAGAGAAGGGGGCAAGTTTCAGAAATAGGATCTTTATTTGGTCTGCAAGAGGAGGGGAGTAATAAGAAATATTTAAATGTTATGCTTTTTTTTAAGAAACAAAGGAATTTTTAGAATAAATGATGGGTAGGTTTAATTTCCCTGTGTCTCTGCACGTTTACCTTCTTACTGTTACTTAGCTCAAGGCCGATGACACCAGAAGTGATCTGGAACACAGATTTGATTATTGGCTTAAATTCATGCAGACCCCTATCTAATTACTTAATCAAAAGGAATTAATTCAGGTCTCTGGATTAGAATAATCTCTCCCTTCCATACCAGTCTACTATGTGTACATCAAAAGGGAAAGAGGGTGTTGACAAGAGGATTGATAACCCCACCCACAGTTTTCTCTGACCCCATCTATCACCGGTTCACCTCAGACCACCATTAGCATGGAATAAGGCTCTCAAGGAGAATGCAGCCTGGTACAGAGTAAAAGTTCATTTTATAGAGACCTAGAAAAGTAAATAGGAAGAAATACAAGTTTCCTGTGTGGTTCTAGTGGGCAGTAAAATCAATTACCCCAGAGAGATTATGGGCTTCCCTTCATTGCATATGTACAAGTGGATGCATTCCGCCATCTGTCTGGGAGATTTTTGGAGTTCTCCACTCACTGAGTAGGGGTTTGGACTCTGATGAAATAGCATTTTCTAATTCTATTATTCAGTTCATTGGAGAATAGATTTCATATACTTAGAGCAAACACATGAATAAAATTCACATCACTACCCCATTACTTCTAGTTTCACTCTCAAGACCGTCCCATTTTTCTGTGTTGTTAATGATGAAACGCTTGTCCTCCAGTCTTTTTGGGATCCTTCAACCTGATATATACCGTATATATTGCAGTGTTCTTCCTCTCTTATAGTGCTATTCATTTATGGGTTTGTAAAAGAGTTTATTTTTTTAATGTCCAGTTTGTAAGCTGCCTTAAGGTTTTTTCTAATAAATAAGAAAACAGGTAGAAGTTTGAACAGAGTCAAATATGTATGTATAAAGGTGATGGGGAAGACATGTACTTTCAGACTTGTAAGATTGATGTCAGCCTTGCAAGGTAGTCCAGACAAGAAGCACACCCAGAAGAAGTAGCTCTTCTTTATTGTAAGGTTACTTTAACAGAATCTTGCAAGCCTGAAAGTACATATCAACCCTGCCACCTTTACAGCCCAAGAAACTAGGGAGGATCCCTTCTGAGATTAGCCACTCCCACAATCCTGCTATGGGCTAAGCTGCCTCTTATCCGAATGTACCCCTGGCTGCAGCTCTTCCCCCTGTCTCCCAAGGTCATTCCCACATACCACTACAGTCCTTAATTCCACTGAGGTTCATCAAAGTTGAATTTGTAAACATGCAACAGTCACTTCTATACCTCACAGGAGTTTCACATTCTCAACTTCAGTTTGGTGAAAATCATGGTTTTATCAAACCTGGCATACTGGCAAAGCATTTTAGATCAGAAAATAATGATTTAACAAAAATATAACTGGTACTCTGAGTTTTTAACTCCTGAAAATTTCTCAAAATCATTAACATCATTTAGAAAACAGAAGGGAACTTTTTTTTTTAATGAAGGTCTGCATTTTTTTATTGTTTTGCAGAAGTTTAGTGATAACATTAAGTGGGTAAGGCACACTTTCTGACTCCTTTTTAAAGCTTTTTTAGTTTAGTGTTAAGTAAAATTGTTGTGTTAAATCTAGTCGAAGTTTAATGCAGCTATATTTTTGCTTAGGCTGTTTTATGAACAAATTGCATTACCTTAAATTAGCTGTTGTCATTTGTATGCCCTTGGAGGCACAATTGAATTTTTCACAACAAGCTAATATTAGGCCAACTTTTATCCCAAATGTTAAACCTAAATTGAAATATTGCAGAATAGTGACCAGTGGACATTTATTTATGCCAATACAAAACCTCTAAAAATACGATAGTGATAGAGCATAAAATGCACATGGCTAGATGTATAATCCAGCTTTCTGTGATACTGTGATACTGAAAATTGGAAAAGTAACAATCCAAAATGTCTGCCATGATCATAAATTTCAATTAAAATGGAAATACATGCATCATTTTATCAATAGTAATACAAGGTTTACAACTAGAGAAATAGCATCTTATTTTACTTTAAAAATTCTTTACGATTTCCAGACTTTGCTTTTACCTGTTTTTAATCTCAGCATATTAAATATTTCTACTGAAGATATGTAGAGGTAAAATAATAAGATTACATGACAATTTTAAAGCAATTGTCAATCAATCATTTATTTCCATATACCAACTAAATTACAGGCATTATGGAGGTGGGGGAAAGACTCAAATATATAGAAACAAAATTTAGTGAGAATTCTTTAAAGCACTGTATCTTAGACATTTCTTGGTAAAACTTTTAATAAATGTGACTATCTTTTGATTCTCACTATAGAATAATCTGGATGAAGACACCAAACAAGTTTTTATTCTATTATTTCTAAGCAAGGAAACACAAAAAGCACAAAACCTTAGGAAAATATGAAAACCCAAATGGGTACATATAGCGGTGTCTACAGGATATGGTCAAAAACATCAAGATCCAATGAAAGTTCTGCCAGTGTTTTGGCCAGACACTTTAAAAAACAGGCAGAACTTCAATTGCTCCATTGTGGCTGCCATGCTGGCTTGGCCATATCCTGTAGACACCCCTGGGTATGTATGAGTGGTAGAATAAAGGACAGGTAACCAAGGAAACCTGGATTTATAGAAATGGAGTCAGGAAAGCTAAAACACAGAATGACCTGAGGTTACTGAAGGATGCTCAGAATAACAAAAAGGCTTCTTCTAAATAAAAGGATGGGAAAAGAAATAGCCTACCGCTAATGAAGATGACAGAAAGTAACAGGTAACCAAGGCAAGGCAAATTTCCTCAACTCCTATTTTGGCTTAATCTTCTCCAGGCAGCAGATTTACTTCCTACTGGGCAATCATGAAGAACTAGTTGAAGGAGCAAGATTCCAGCTCATAGTGGACAGAAACATAGTCAGAAACCCAAAACACTTTACTGACCTTGCATTAATCCAGATCTCCAGGATCAGATGGCCTGCATTCCAGACTTTTGAAGGAACTTGCTGATAGTTTGGCAAACTTCTCTGCATTATCTTGAAAAAATCCTCAGGTGATGTACCAGATGGTTAGAAGAAGGTAAATATCTGTACCTTGGGAAAAAGAAGGACCCAAGGAATTACAGACCAGCCAATATGACATTGATAACTAGGAAAATTCTAGAGTACATAATAAAACAATTATCTGGAACCAGTTGCAAACAATGCAGACATTTGTCAAAGTCAGTAAGGATTTGTCAAGAATATGTCTTGTGAGACTAATCTTATTTCATTTTTTTGATTAAGCAACTTTCTTTATTGATTGTGGGTATGCTATGGGTATAATATACCTTGACTTTAGAATACTATGTCATGTAAAAGAAAAGGCACAAGTTCTAGTCATAATCATTCAACACTCACTGAAGTGTTACTGAAGTGCACAGGCAACCTCTGAAGTACTCTCACCATCTATGACCTTATTGGAGCAGAGCCTAGATGGTCACAGCAGCAACCAAGGGGAATCATACCTTGGCTCATTTGTCTACAACCTGCTGAACTCCTTTGGATTGATGCCAAGGAGTGAGTGGCAGTTTCCACGGTCTGCTCATGAGTAGTAGCTGTTCAGAGTCACATGGATAATCTCAACTATCTCCCCTTCTTCCGGAGAGATTTTGCCAGTCCAAATCCAGCATTCAGCTGCAATTCTCCTTGCAGAGCTGTCCTGCTAATCAGCAGGACATCAGCTCACCATGGCTCACACAGGAAGTCCTTGTGAGAATTTCAACAGCCCCTTCCAGCCAGACCCCTTCCAGCTCAGTGGTTCTTTGGATATAAACTGGGAGTCTGGAAAACAGAAGGGGTACTGAAGGAGTCACACCTAGCAAACAATGTTGCTTTAATAAATTAATATAATGGAAAGGCAAAACTTACTGGCCATGTTGAGGGTACAAAGCTGAGTCATACTAGGCTAGCTCAAAACTCTACAAATCTTCCTGATAACTTAAAATTAACCACAAGATTCATTTATTAATTTTCTCTGCCCAGAGTTTCAACCTGTTCTGCTTCCTTGTCAGTGGCCAAGCCGAGTCCTCTGGATGTAGTTTACATTTATTCTGTTCTATGTTTCCCTTTACTTTGAAGTATAAAGGCAGTATACAGACTGTAATATAATATAGATCAATAAAACAGCAGGGTCAACCACATTAATAAAATGCAAGTACATTAAATAAACAGCTTCCCTAACTAACTTAATACCTGGATTTTAAATGCCACCAAAAAAAAGAACAAAATATTATTACCAAATTAACTTAATTACCATATTTCATATCTGAGGTGACATAAACAGACCCTCCCTTGTTGTCACATAATATACTAACTGTATTTGGAAAAGAGCATTTCTTGAGGCTTCTAAAGCCCAGCTAGCTGAGAAAAGAGAGAGGAGCTGCTTGAAGACATGTCTAGACCCAGTTCAACTCTGACCTTTAAAGTCTAATTGACTTGTGACCAATTATCTAAATGGCTCTTCTTATATGTATCTATCAGGACCCGTTGTTCATTTTGGTGGCTTCCTTCCATCCCCATCAAATATGTAATGCAGGTGGCCACCGAAGAAGGCGACTTGTCAGATATGACTCACTGTTTATGGAATAAGGCTGTGCAGAACTTTTGTTTCAAAGGGAAAAATGTGCTTCAGAGTCTTATTCTTTAGAATGTGTAGTGATTGCAAATTTTCCATGCCCATGGTATCTTGGGATAATAGCTTTTATATGTAATTATGCCTTTCCTGTGCTGATTGTTTTTGTACTGTGTTTTTATTATTCCCATTGCAATCCACCAGAAATCTTATCATATTGGGTGGAACAGAACAGACTAAATATATTCTAAGGGTATTAAAGGTAAGTATCCAGCATGTTGAATTAGGTTTGGAAGCAAAAAGTATACATGCTGTATAAACAATGCCTAAAACTGAACACATGAATTATCTCAGATGAAATCTTATTTGAGGAGATGTGATAATAATCATTTGGTCAGTTTTAACCGTGATTATTATTTCATGTAAATAAGGAAGCATATGATACAACCAGAGACTGTGATTTGGACCAACAGTCAACAGCATCACTCCTTGTGCCCTTAATCGTTTTATAAAGTCTTAAAATTTTATCAAGTTGCCCCAGTAAGCTCATAAGACATAAGACCTGCACTCCTCTGCTTCCAGCCCCCTGCAATCAATGTCATACTGACTTCATGATGACTATCTATTGAGAATTCTTTCCATGAATTGTTCACCCCCTGTTAAACCCATCTGGTCTTATTTTACAGTATCCTTTGGCAATGGATTCCATGAATTAACTGGGTGAAGAATTATTTCTTCTCAGGTATCTTGAATTTCCTACCAATTGCCTTCCCTCCATCTGTTTTATCCATATTAAGCATAATTATATGAATCACTCCTCTGTTTACCAATTTCTTGTTCTTCCATTGTAGAGTTGATTCATTAGCAAAAGTCCAAACGCATAGGCCTAATGTTTCCACATGCCATACTGGGGCTGGCCTTTAAATTATGGAAGAGAATCTCTAACAGACCAGTAGAGTATTATTGAAGCTTAATGCAGATGAACCTTTAGCATACAAGATTGGGGCCGGGGAGAGTCTGGTTTGCTTGTGGGACAAACTGGTTAGTAAAGTTTTATCTAATTAATGTGGTTTATCTTGTTCCAGACAAAAGTGTTATGGCCTCATTAAATTCAATATCTTTTTCCTGCATTATTTTTTTTATAAGTAAAAGATCTGGTGGGATGAATGATATAAATATTTTATTGCAGAAATACAGTATATATTTGGAAACTCTGTCAGATAAGCAAGCATAACATTTACCCTCCTGTGTAGTGTTTTCAAAAATATTTATAACAGAAAATTAAGTCACATTGAGAGAATCACAGGAAATTTAATAGAAATAGAAAACTTTTAGTATTATCTAAACAGTTTGTTGGAGCCAGAGTTGCTAAGATTGACCTATCAATACTCAAAGAATAAGAAACTAAATATCAGCATAGGATTCTCCAACAGCCAGCAAATCACTCAAAAACTGTTGTTATATAGCAGACACTTCTATTTTCATGAATGAGATATAAATGAAAATCTCTCCCTGAAATATAAATATTTCTAAAATTCTATTCTCTACTATTCACTTATTGTTTTTAAATCTAAGTTCCCATTCAGTATAGCACCTTACTTAGATAAGGATGATAGAAAAGTGAAGATAGAAAAGGTTGCATATCTGTGGAAAGATTATTACTTTTTTCCCCAAATAATCTACCTCTAGAATAGGAGGATTAATTTAGAATCACTGAAAAAAAATGGTAATGTCATTTCTTACAAATCAGAAATGTCTCTCAGATGAGTAGAAAATATTTTACTTTTACTTTTTTTCTTTTTTTTTGCATTATTTTAAATAAGGCACAAGTATGCAAAGCAGTATATAATCAAGGATGAGATTCTATGGTCCTCGGCCAATGTTTATTCATTCACTGTTTTAAATACTTTTAAGTTAAGGTGTCCTTAAGCACAAGTTCCCGCAATCTCTGAGTGGAAATCCTAGCTTTGTGGTCACACTTTAGAACCAGTGGATTATCCGTTAAAACCCTAATTGAATCTATTATACCTATAATGCTTCGAACAGCAATTCTAGCTACAGGCACAGCAGCATTCTCCTCATGACCTCATGTCACTAAACTGTCCATTGAGTAGATTCATTAAATTTAGGACTTTACTTTTTGAGTTTGGAAGAAAAACAATCAGGGAAAAAATTCTGAGTGGCAGGATAAAAATTCTACTTGGTGAGTCATCATTCTTTCTCTAAAAACTTTTGGCAAAAAGCTTAACAAGGAGTGGATGTAAGAAAGTTTAAAATGGATAAAGGGGATAGTTATTTTGAAAGATTATTTTTTGGTGAAGTGCTTTTGAATAAATTGGAATCAAAACAGACAAACGAACCGGACCTCATAACCTTCCCTATGGTGACCCAGGGTTCTATTTGCTACCAAGCTCAGGCTATTCCGGCAGGCTGGGTCTAGTCCAATCTCTAATCTTAGCATATTCTCACTAACTCCTTCCCACTCCTTGTCTCTCACTCTTGGGGATGGAATAACTCACTTCTTTGGGCTCCTGAATCTTCTCCCTGTGTGTTCTCTCACCTCAGGAGGTTGTGGTTCCACACTCATCGCATCTATTCCAAGCAGGCGATATATTAGCCATTTCCTCTTTCTTTACCTACCCCTTCCCTCTGGATAGTCCATGTCACTATCCATCAATTCCTGTCCAACTCAGTTCCCATTCTAGTCATCTTTCATACTCCTCCATTGCCACATAACCTGCAAACATCCAATTCTACTTTTCTTCCTTCTCTTCCCAGTGTTACTTCCCAGCTCTTTCATAGCAATTCCTCATCCATTTCCAACTTTCTTCAACAATGTATACTCCCAAACACTCTCTTCAGTTAATATTTCTCTATTGCCACCTATCTTTCTCTATTCCAGTCTCTTCCACTTAATATGTCTTCCATTCCTCCACTGCTCCCTTTTCTAATGTCTTTCAACAGACCAACCATCTCATAGCTTGCTGTTCTCTTTCCCCATTCTACAACATCTTCTGTATCTCCTGTATTTGAGGACAACCAGGAAACAGAGCCAGATGCACATTGTAAACCACAACTTCAGGATCTCTGAGCTGTATCATCACTCTCATCTGGTTGGGAGTAAGGTGTCATTCCACTCTGGAGAGGAAGGGGCTTCAAGGTTTTACAGTGTTTGGTCCAGAAGGGCTTCAGCTTTCATCATGGGATCTGTCACCCTAAGCGTTAAAAAAAAAAACAGATAGAAATGCAGATGGACAAAGTTCCATTCAGCAGGTAGGGGATAAATAAAATTCTCTTATGCCTTTAAAGGAAAGGAGATCAATTTAACCACTCAGGATGCATTGTATGTCTAGATTTGGAATCCAGTAAGAGTATTAATGCTTTTGAACTTTGGTGTTGGAGACAATGCCTGAGAATGCCATGGACAGCCAAGAAAATGAACAAATGGATTGTAAAACAAATCAACTCAATGCACAGCTGACTCAAATTATCCTACTTCAGACACATTATGTGAAGATCTAGCTCTCTGGAGAACACTCTAATGCTGGGAAAGGTGGGAGGAAAGAAAAGACAAGGACAACCAGCAGCAAGGTGGATGGACTCACTTACAATGGGTGCTCCTTTAGAAGACCTGAAAGATCAGGTTAGGGACTGATCATCATGAAGAAAATCTATCTATAGTATGTGGTCACTAAGAGTCAACAACAACTTGATGGTACAAAATCATTCAATTAATCAATGCTCTTATGTACATTATTTGACACAGAAAGAATGTAAAGTGTAAAAGAACCATAGTTATGTGACTCAAAACGGAGAATTATGTATAAAGTAATTTATAAGTAATTGTTTGAAATTGGTTGTGCAGAGAATAAAATCAGGAAAGTAGAAGTATGCAGTCACAGTAATTGTTTAAGCCTGTAACACAGAAGGATGGGACATAGGAAGGCTGTTCATATTATTTCTCATAAGGACTCGGGATGTAGAAAAGTGAAGCCCAAGCAAAATACCTCCGCTGTATAAAGGCAAAGGAGACTAGACCTTCATTTTCAGAAATTAAGAGAGAGAAACTCCTGGAGCTGATCTGTAGCAACATCTGTGGGTCAATGTGAGTAATTACACCAGGTGGAAACAGATACTTATTAACTTTTATAGGTAACTATTCTAGGTTTACTTTTGCTACTTACTCAGTGAAAAGAGATAAGTACTGGAGAAATTCAAGGATGTGTGGCTTCAGTGAGAAAGCCCCAAACTCTATGCACAGGAAATGGGGTGAGTATACGGCAGGTAATATGAAAAATTGCCAGAAATAGCAAGGAACTGTAGATCAGACAGAAGAGAATGACATAGCAGAGAGGAAAAATCACTAACAGAAATGATAAAGCGCATGCTGCAAGATGCAGGACTTGGGGAGCGCCAATCAAATAGTTTCACTCATCTGCAGAATAAGAACCAAGCCACAGCCACAAATGCAGTGTTGTACAAGCTATGGCATGGAAGGAAGACTGGCCCAGGGCACATTAAGCATGTTTGGTTCTAAGGTTTATGCTTATGTGCAAAAGGAAAGAGAAGAAATCTGAACTGCAAATGTGAGGAAGGACTGTTGATTGGATATACACAGTCTTGCAAGAAATACAGAATCCTAGATCTTTCCACAAAAAGCTATTAATGCACACAGAATTGCTTATTTTGATAAGGGGAGAAACAGAAACAGAAATCCCAACAAAAGGTAAGTCCATAAAGCCCAAAAGGAAGCCTTCATCACACGCCTGGAGCTGAGCATGAGCTTACCTAACCTCCTGACCCCCATGCCTGGGAGAACAGCCAGGTGTAAGGTGTACTGAAAAAAACAGGGTCAGGGCAACCTAACCTTGGGGAGAATGATGTTCCAAAGGGCAGGTCCAGCAACAGAAAAGGCATGCTTCCTGGGTCCCACCAGATGGCATTCTTTAATAGATAGAAAGCAGAGCATGACCCTCCTGCCAAACCTGACAGGGAAAGAAGAGAGAATAGGAGAAAGGTGGTCCCTCAAATATCCTGACCCTATGTCATGAAAGGCTGTATAGGTGACAACCAGCACTTACCTTGTTGTCCTGTGGTCTGCCAAAGCAAAGTATACATTTGCAGCACAATCATGCCAGCAGATTGGGTACATAAACTGTTACTGGACTTTGGGATACATGAGCCAGTTCTGTCCGAAGGCGATCAGGAACATACTCAGTACACCCAGATCAAGAAGACCTCATTCAGGAGAAAACACATATACATTAAGGATCATGGTATGCAAGATGCCCATCAGAAGAAATGGTAGAAGATGGACCCACTCAGGAACACAATCAAATTGCTTCCTCTAACATTTTAATCAAAAATGAGGTGGACCCCTCTGCAATAGGGTGAAATCAGAACATGAGCCAGTGAGAATGGGTGTTGGAAGAGTGACTTCAATTGCACTGAATCTTCAGCACCTCATAGACCACAAGAGGAAGTGGGCTGTCGATAGGGTTAGGAATTTCCTCTATTTTCCCTCTCTAGTCCTCACTCTTCCTGTTCTTTGGTTGTGAGATTGCTAATCTCAAGGTGCTTCCTCCCTGGCTTTGTCCTCCCAATGTGCTCACTTTCTGACTCTCTGCCTGGTAGAGTTAGGCTTTGCCTATCTCCACCAGTGCATTTCCTATAATAAACCTTATTCTTTAACTTCTGTTAAAATGACAAAGAACTGCTTCAGTACTCCTTGCTTAGGTTAGATCCCCACTCTCCAGGAATGCACTGAAATTGCTTCCTATGACATTTTCATCAAGAATGAGGAAAATCAGAATTCAGCACTCTCCTTAGGATGAAATGTTAAAGAAAAAGAAAAGAAAAATCACATTATGGAAGCAATAACTTTCACAGCTCACTCCTTATATAGTAATCAAGAGCCTATTCACGCCAGTTTCTGAACCCATAATTACTGAAATATGCCATGTAACATTTCTAGCCAATCTTACCTATACTAACCATACCTGATGCAAATGACATCAGAATTTTAAAATTATCTAACTCCATATTTTTAAGATGGAATTGAATTGATGAACAAGATTGCAGACATCAAATTTTGCTGCAGATGTACTTGCTGAAAATGGGGAAGTGGGTAGTATTTTTTCCCTGTATTCTGTATCTTCCTCATTAGATTCTATGCAAGACAGGTTTCTCTGTTAATTGAGCCGTCTAGATCTTTCCCTCAGTTTCTACCTCCCAACAAGAAAATAAAGCACAAAGCAATCACAACACAAAGAGAACAAACCATGCACAAATTATTAGTAGTTTTTAAAGCAAGAAAAATCAACATTCTAACCCAAACACACACAAGCAGAAGTCTCCAAAACCTACTGATTAGGTGTTTAGCTGTCTTTCTTTAAAATATTAGATACAACAGGACCAAGAAATTACTCATCACTGGTCTTGTCTATTTTAAGGGGGTGGCTATACCTATATTCTCTGTTTTCCGAGCACTCTCAAGTGAGGAATTCTCCAGGTCCCAGAATTATACTTCACTCCTGATTCCTGTGCAATTTACCAATGGCTATTTAATTGTACCATGAGGCAGTACTGGAGAAATTATTATTGTTCGCCAGTCCGTTCATAGGCTGGAAAATGAGCAAAAATCATCTCTGTGACTATCCAGTTAGCATTTGTGCATGCTTATCATTTGTGTGTGTGTGTGTGTGTTTCTAAAGTTTGTGTTACTTTATTTAAATGATAAAAGAGCTGTAAAAGAACAATAGCAAACTCAATTGACCATGTTATGGCCTCAATCAGAATAACATTCTAATAATGCCTACTATATAATTAACGGGCATTCCTACACCCCACTGCCGTCCCAAGCCACAGTCCCATGCCTGCTCTTTTCATTAGGAAAAAGGTCCAATGGGTATAGATCAACGTCACTATAGTATTAATGGTTATCGAAGTATGTATTTGAATCCAAAAGTTTTTAGCTTTTTTACATGTCTACCAAGCATGATAAAATGTCCCTTCACGCTGTTCACATTTCCAACATATACTGTATTTGGAGTGCCTCTTTACGTTCTAGATAGTTTCTCTGGCATCTTGTACCATTAGTACCATTTCCCATTAGTGGGAAAACTAATTCCTGTAGGCATTTTTTTCCTTTTTCCTCCAGACTGTGCTCAAAACAGCCATTGTTTATTGCGACTGCCAGTTCTCCAGAGCAGAACGTTCAGAACAGCATTTGAAAATGTAACTTTTATATCAGAGCCCCATCAAGATTAGAGCCCCAATCATGGTAGATCCTTTCAGATAGACAGACAGACAGACACCATTTATTATAAACATTTCTTGTTATATGCTGGTCATTAAGGCGCTTCTGACATAACTAGAAAATATCTTAAATGAAATGTGTTTCCAGGGCTAGTGTTTTCTAATTGTTCTCTTCCATGTGAATTATATACAAAATGTCTAGTTTTGGTGTCTGTCTGTCTCTGTCTATCTGAAAGGATCTACCATGATAGGGGCTCTAATCTTGATGGGGGAGGAGATGTCCAGTGGGAGGAAATGGGTGGTGACAAATTTGATAGATAGATAAATAAATAAATAAATAAAAACTAGACAATCCATGACCTGATGGATCATCATTTCAGAAATATTTCCTTACCAGATTCCTCTGTGCCTAACAATGGCAGAGCTTCTAATGTACTGCTTTCACTGGAAAAGTCCTTAAAAATGCAGGGAGTTATTCAGAGATGTATCTGCCTTGAAACTAGCCCATGTCATTCATATTGAACTATATAGCCCAGTCAAACGTCAGGAGTTGGCCACAGGAAATGTTTTATGACGTTTTGTATTATGTCATAAAATGTTTTATAAAATTTGCCAAACTTCTATTCCACAGGAGTCACGGGTCCCGGATTTTGGATGCATTCTGTAAGTTAGCCCATTTGAAATACTTTGGTTCAAAAATTGTTGTCATATGATGCACCGTTTTGCCCAGTTAAAGGTTACAAATGAATAGACATGAGAGTTTTAGTATTATATAGATAAATGTCACATCAACTTATGGTTGAAAATAAGAGCAGGCTAAGATGCAAGGTATGTTAATGTGCTCTGTATCTGATGGCTCTGTGGCTGCTCTTGGCTGGGTCTTTTTAAGCATAGGCCAAAAAGCACTTAGACGGGAAGTCAATGTGGATATTTCCAGGGGTCCAGATATTCATGATATTTACCAACTCTTGGAAAACTGTATGCATTTTAATGTATTTTGCATGGATTAAGAGATAAACAGGGTTTGATATAAATATTGGTAAACATTGTATGACAAGATTAAAGCTAAAAGAAGTCTAGAGTTCCTTCAGTACATATGTGCATTCATATCTAGGTGCTGTGCAGGAACAGAGTATAATATCTGCATATTTAAACATGTCTCTAGTGCCAATTGACTCCCTTAACTTGAAACTGGCAATTGACTCCATTAACCTGATACGTTTTTACACACAGTGTGTCATGAGTACTGGTGGCGAGCAGGAGGGGGCCTCTATCCAGGGGGGAAAACGCATGCGTAGTAGCGAGAATTTGAGCAGCCATTCAAAGAGACACAGAACAGACCTGCCTTGACTCTTGGGGTTTATCTGTCTGGGTTTTCCCACGCTTCTTCAGTTTGTTAGGATCCTGTCTTATGTAGCAGTAATAAAACACTAGAGACCTACTCCTCGTCTCAGCGTGATTCCTGACTGTTAGGACATAGTGACCATTTACAGCTGTCAATAAGCTCTAGGTAAATTCCAAGAAACCAGCATTTTAAAAGACAGAACACTTTCGTTTAAATCTTGAAGTGATATTTGGTCATATAAGAGTTAGAAGTTCTATTCAAATCATACAAGTAAAATTCAAACTGGCCCTATTAAAACTTCTGCACTAATGTAATATTTTTATTTCTTGTTACTTCATAACTAATTTGGATCTTGCTTGTGCTCGTACTTCTCGCACTGAAGATGTGGCCTAGTCTGGCAATGAAACGTCTGCAAGAAAACAACTAGGCTCAGAGAACACCAAGGACTCCACAGTGTGCTCTTACTGTTTTAAATGACCCTAAAATAAATATATGTTGTAGTCAGAAACTCAGATTGTACATAACCCATTTTCTAGATTCCCACTCCATCTCTTAGTATGGAATGACTCTGCCACTGGCTAGAAAGCACTATAATATTTCTTAATAAACAAGCTTCCTCTAACCTCTAGCTATGTTAGAACTACAGTTTCAGAATTCTCAGCCAGCATATTAATAATAAAGTATGTAGATCAAAATACATACTGCAACTGCATAAAATCTGTCCTCAGCCTGGTCCTTCAGGTCTTCCAACAGTGCACCCATCACTGCTATAATTGAGTCCAACGCCTCGCTGCTGGTCTTTCTCTTTCCTTCCACTTTTCCCAAAATTATAGACTTTTCAAGAGAGTTAGGTTTCCACATAATATGTCCAAAATAGGAAAATTTGAGCTTGGTCATTTGTGCCTTGAGTGAGACTTTGGACTGATTTTTTTCTATGATTTGTTTTCCTAGCTATCCATGGAATTCTCAGGAGTGTTTTCCAACAGCAAAATTCAATAGCATTAATACAGTGTTAAAATTTGGGGTGAGGTATCTCAAAGATGATGATGAATGAACTATGTGATGGACTTCACTAATCAGTGTTTTTTATTCATTCTCGCTTTGGCTTTCCTCAGTCTCAAATTCCTCCTCAGAATCTCTTCTGATTCTGATTCCTTTGCAGCAAATAGAATTATGGGCCTGATATTTTATAGAAGGGCCAAGGATTAACTGTGCAATTATCCACCCAAATATTCCAGTCTATAGCATAATAAACGGTATGACCCCATAAGGTCACATTCTGTTAATAATGGGATAGATGCTGTCCACAGAAGACCTCAGATTTCCTTTGGAAACTAGAATTCCTCTGCAACCAACAACAGAATACTACTTCAGAATGAAACTGAGCACACAAATACGGTAACATAGCTTTGCCAGCTATTGCTATTACTGGCAAAATTTTGATTGCTGTTTAGAATTTCACCTGATCAATGAGAGCTTTGCTCAGCAAGCTTGAATACGTTTTCACCAAAACTTGAGGAAACAGTCCAGAAATTGCTATAAAAAAGGAAAATATATCAATGGCCAGCCCATTTGAACCTACTGTATTTGTGGCAATTACAATGTTGAGGTTTGACATTTGGCAAACCCATATCAAGTAGTTCATGAAGGCAGAGTTTCGAATTCTTAGAGCAAGAAACACCATTTTTTATAAACAATAGATTGAGGCTTATCATACTGGAAACATCATTTTTGCTTTTTGCAAATTCTTTTAACCTAAGGAACACTGTCACTGGTCCTTTAATTGCCAGTGGTTCATGGATCACTAGTTCTGTGACATCTGTGATTGCTGAGGCTCCAGACTGTGCCTTTTGGATTATAACAATTACTGTTATTAAGATTCATGAGCAGTGAACTCCCTTGTTATAGCTCATCTAATAACTCAATTGCTCCAGAGTGACAAAAACAATGCATGGTAATTTACAAACTGGTAATCAAAATGCACAAATAGCCACATTCTTTTCACAACAGTGACTGGTAAATGGAACTAACCAGTTTTAAGCTGTATGCTGCTCACAAAGCACCTCTCCTTCTCCTCCTTTTTCTAGCAGTGCTCTGCCAGCTGCAAATAATAATGGGAAGAAATTCAGTGCAGTGTTGACATTTTGGCATCTTGTTGCTCAGCACTACAAGCACTCTGTAAAATGGCATCGAGTATAATACAAACTTCTCCTAATTTGGCTGTTGACAGGGTGAGGCATTATGAAAAGTTTATATGAAGCAACTGAAAGATGTCCACTTGTGTTTCCCTTTCACCAACTGGTCTTTGAAACTGCCCTATTCATTAAGATTTCAGCCATGGGTAGTAAACTGTTTTTCTTGTCTTTTTGGTAGAACCTGGGATGCAAAACTGAACCAGAAGCTAGTCAACCAAGACCTTGCCCTCTTCCTCCCTGAATTATATTAATTTTTGGAAACTGCAGTGTTCCTCCATTATGCTTTTTAAATATGTAAGAAGGAGTGAAACTGGAATAGACTGCATGCCTTAGTAGGTTGCTTTATATTATTAACCACTTCCATAGGCTGACCTGGAATGTTTAACATCAGTGAGAAATACCTCAGAAATAAATAATGTCATGGACTGGAAAAGAACTCATTTTCCATCACTATCTGGGAAAAAAAAAGGTGGCTGTTCTCTGACAGGTTGAAGTGAAATACGGTTCAAAAGAAAAAGTACTACATGCAAGCACTTGGCTATTCTTATTGAAACAGTCCACTGAAACTGAGAACATTTTGCTGCTCAAAACCATCCTGAAAACTGTTATATATCACTGGAAAAAAAATGTATAAGAGGGAGGACATTCACAACAGGAGGAGTCTAGCCTAATCAAGGATTAGTGAAACCGATTTATAATTTTAACAAAGAGCAAGTGTATTTAAGGAAATACATACATGGATAGGTATAGCCCATCACAAGCCATTCAGGAATCTAGTTGGCCTCTTAACCACAGTTCAGTCTCCTTTGGTTGGTACGCTCATCTTCCTACATAGGATTGCAAATGTTGTGCCAACGTTCGGCTTTGTTACTGTAGCTACATACAGGAGCTTTCCAACTGTGGTCCTGTATCAGTCCCAAGCAGGGGCACATTGCTCACAGTCTGCTTTGAGAAGTTAGTTTCTGCTGGGGTACTGGCCTGTTGGCTTCAGATATTTTCTCTCTTAGAATGAGAGGGTAACTTTCATCCTTCTCTCTTTCTGTCTGGAGTCTAAATAGTAGAAGAAGTTACCCAACTCTTTCTCTTCTATTTCTTTGATAAACCTCTTGCTTCTTTCCATGGCACACGGTCAGGTCATTCTCAGAGATCAGGGTGTATGTCTATCTGTTGTTTCTGAATCTGAAAAAGAAAAGTGAAGTTCAGCTTTACCCTCCACAAAGCCTTGATTGACTAGCATCTGGTTCAGTTTTTCATCCCAGGTTCTAACAGCCTGCTTCAGGCCATGGAGCTCTTTTGAAGCTTGCACACCCAATTTCTTGTTGGGTGACTGCTGCAAGTCTTATCCACAATTCCTTATTTCAGGTATTTGTTTATATTGCTTTCCATATATTTACCCCCAATTTGTCAGTTAGGTTCTTGGGGCTTTTTCACAGATTTATTGTCCATTAAAACCACATATTCTTTTCAGTACTTCAGTACTTGATTCTTGTCACTGAACCAGTAGCAAAAGGTAAATCTGGAGAAATCATCTGCCAAAGTCAATAGGTAGTTTGTGTCTGCTTGTTGCAATTGCTTGCCTTGGCCCACAGGTGCTGCTGTGTATAAACCACCCACTACTTCATCTCTTTTTCTTTTCTTTGTTAACATTTAGTTCTAAACATCACAGGTGCTTGGACTGATTTACTCACAGCTATAATTTTAGTCCTTTGCTCAAATCCTCCAATTTAGAGAAAGCCTCTGAATCTCTATGCCACATTCTTCTGTGCCATAAATTCGAAGAATTTTTATGGCTGCATTTCTTCAATACTCTGGCTCTCTTATCTACCCAGTTCTGTTCAAATAGTTACTTTTCTTGAAGGGTAACTTTTATAAGCAATTATCAATTTTCAGTTCCATAACAATGGTTGCCTTTACATTTTACTGTGTGATATACTTTACTGCCAAGCCCCATGCAGCTGTGCAAAATAGGGAAGCCAGAATTACAGATCTCAGTAAGGTATCTTTAAGTCAGGGATAAATACAGAATCTTGGAAATTGTAAGAGGAATTTCCCACCCACGTTTACAATGAGTTAATTTAGGCAGTGCCTCTTTTAACTGAAATGCTTCTTCCTAGATTTCTTGCTATCTGGGCTAAGTTGTTGTTTAAGAGATAAGGGGCTCACTGATTCATTTTGTCTCTCTGATTGCTTATGTCTACTTTCCCATTCTTCACATCCACTGAGAGAAAAGGTGGGACATACAAGCCATCCTTAAAGAGCATATTTCATTTAACTAATGCACAAGAAAATTTCACAGGGCCTCTCCCTTCTGACAGAAGTTTTTGTCTGTCTGAATTCAACACATCTCTTATTCTCTTTATGAGATTGAAGTTCTCTCCAGATAGATAGATAGATACACACACACTCACACTCTTGTGGTAGAGAAGGGAGGTCTTTCATGGGTTTGTCTGATCTTTTCCCTTACATTTTATTTGCTTGCATTCTATTTTCTGCCTTTTACTATGCTACAAAGAGGCATATTCTTTGGAAAGGAGTCCAGCAGGTTTCTTATTCCCCCTTTGCCCTGAGACATTACAAATGAACTACTGCCTTAGTTTTGTAAGCTGATTCTGAAATGAAATTTCATTTCTCTCTCTGAGTTATACAGATCACGTTTTTGCAAACAGTTTATTACAAAATGAATGTTTACTTTTTATCAAAGAGACTTATGAAGGTTTTCCAAATACATTTGGCTTATTCTAAATCATACTTTCTCAACCTTTTGACCCTGGAGGAACCCTTAAAATATTTTTCAGGCCTTGGGGAACCCCTGCTCATTCAGGCTCAAATATAGGCCAGAAATTACAAAATTATTAAATGTGTTTCATGTGTAGGCCTATATATATGCATTAACAGTGTTCTTAAACTAAAGAATGAAATTTACTTCTTTAATGTGAAGTTGCCCAAATTAGAAATGTTTTTTTAAAATAAATCATGATCTCCTAGGGAACCCTGATCTAAATCCTGCAAATGCACAAGAATTGAATAACTCTCTCCCAAGCACATCATTCCTACTGCTTTGTCATCTGCTGCATCTCAAGTTCTTTGTTTTGATTAGCACAAAAGTGAACTTCTGGGAATTCAGAAGCATTTTCATATTGAAACACCAGAGAGAAAAATTCCCTCCACTTCTCCACAGGCTGAAACCATCCTGTTTCCATTTCTGAAAGTCATCTCCTTTCAGCTGCTGTGGAGATTCATCCTTTCTCCTTCATGGAACTTCCTTACACTTTCACTTCACTGGGAGAATGCTTTGGGGAAGGCAAACCTGTGTCTATATGGGAGAGTGAGAATCTAGCCTGAACAAGGATTCATGAAGCATGTTCCCTTTTTAAAAAAAAGAAGGTTCATTTAAAGAAATATGGAGAAGAGAATAGGCAAAGCCTAGCCCCTGGCTAGTTGTGTCCTATCAGGAGGACATGAGTGAGCAAAAGGCTCCATGTGGGCATGTGTTGGGAACAAAGACAGAAAGAAGAGCCTGAGAGTAACAATCTCACAGAAGAAGAGCAGACAATGTGACAGACAAAGAGGGGACACAGTAAATAACTATGTTCCTCCTAACCCTTGTGGTCGGTAGGCTAAAGAGTCAGTGGCCCTGAAATTACACTACTAATGTATATATTTAAGTCTCATAGAGCTCTCCTCCCACTATCAGAGAGAGCTGGATTCACTGAGATAGAAACCAGGACGTTCAGTGAGGGTTGTGGCCATCAAAGTAACTCCCACTTCAGTGACATTTAGCTGCACTAGAGTTCTTCCCCAACTCATAGACTAAAATATGGTTTTGCAAACACTTACGGAGACTATAGCTCAGTGGCAGAGCATATGCAGAAGGTCCTGTCCCCACTTAAAAGGCTGAGTTATCAGCAGATGGAAAGACTTTGCCTGGCACCATAAAATCAAACTGTTGCTTCTACCTTTATCAAGGACTTCCCAATCTATTGACAAGCGGTGATTGTTTTACTAGGAAAGAAATTTCATGTGCTTTTCTGAAAAAACAAAGAAGTGACCACATGTTGTGAAGGTTTCAAAAGAAGTATACTTTATTTGCCAAAAGGATTCTTAAATAGTAGAGGTGTAACAAGCACACTGCTTTTGATAATCTCTGATTAAGAGGCGTGTTTGGAGCCCTTCAAACACATAAAACTTCCTAAAACTCATTTGTAAGAGGGAGAAGAGGGATAATTATATACATCAAGGAGAAGAGAGATATCTACATATATTTCTCCGATCAGAATGTTCACTTCACTTCACCATACAGAACGCTGAGGTAAGTGGATCTAGAGTAAGTCAGATTCCTAACTTCTTCATGCATATCTCTTGATTAGAGCAGGTTACAGTGATATGTTCCATATGTCAGTGAGCCATTGTTAATTTCTTTTTATAGAACTGTTTTACTTGTCCTAGGAATAAAACGCATTTTTATGGAGTCCAGACTATAAAAACCTACCTTTTAATACCAGACAAGTAGTCTTCCCTGAACAGCAAGAGTTCTTCAGGGAGTCGGATGACGATCTTTGCCAGCCCTAGCTGAAGATTATTTTCTCAAACTTAATGGTGAAAAATTATGTGTGTATGTATGTATGTGTGCATATAATCTTGACATACATAAGATAATATGGGAATAAACACACAAGAGGAATTGCTTTGTTGCCACCTTGCCTCTATTATTGAAGAATCTTTTTGGTAAATAAAGAACACTTCTTTTGAAACCTTCACAACATGTGGTCACTTCTTTGTTATTTCAGAAAGCACATGAAATTTCTTCCCTAGTAAAACAATCAATCAGCACTTGTCAATAATAGATTTGGAAATCCTTGTAAAGATTCTCATCTAAAAAAGAGAAGATAAAGGTAGAAGCAACAGTTTGAGCTATAAATCTAAAATGAGGGAAATAATATCTTTTTGGTAATACATTCCTCTGGATGAAAACAGCTGATTTAAGTTGAAAGACCCAAAGATTACTGTATATGTATTTTTTCCACAAAACATAAACTGTTTGCTCAGAGAGTGGAGGGAATCTGAAAACATAAATTCATCAATGTTAAGACATCGGCAGTTGGTTTCAGACATGAATGAACTTTGGGAATAGCTCCATTAATTATGGGAATAAAAAAAAAGACTGAGAGAGACAGCTGGGTCTGTAAATTCCCAGAGTTTAACTTTCTAAATCTGTGTGACATTTATGAGCTGAGTAACTAGAAGCAAAATCAACAGAGCGATTAGAAACTCTGAATACCTGAGAAGATGTGAGTCCAGATTGAGTTTCATTACCACCAAAGGAATCAGCAGCCAACTCAAAGGGAAAGTTTTTAGCAAATCCTAGCATTTATGAAAGGTCCAGCTTTGGTTGGCCTGGGTTCACTAATTCTGACACCAAAATGCAGGCTTCTTGGTATTTTTTGCCAACATCCACAGTAAGCATAGAAATTGTGTTCAGGAATAGAAGGGATTTATCCTTTTTTTTTTTTTTGCAATAACAGATCTTTGTTTTTTAAAAAACACATTTTAAAACCCTCAGGGTGTCTATCATAAGTACTGATATAACTAATCTATTATGGAACACCAGTGGAACTTTACAGACTTTTACCGATATAGAATCAGAATATTAATTTGAATCTAACAGGCAAATATTAGATACATTCCAGCTGTGAGTTCTACAACACAGCTGTTCTCAATCTGGCTCATTTCTGTCTTGTTCACAAGGGTAGATCTCCAATAGATTTCTGTTATAAAAGGTATTCCTCCTGATGGAGATACCTAGACAACATTATTTTATTTGGTGCACGACTAATATGAATCACATGGCTGAACATGGCTGATCTCTAAAAACTCAGTAGAGCCTTGTTAGTATTTGGTGGGAGATCACCAAAAAATCCCAGGGCTATAGTATACACTGGGAAATTGAAAACTTTCTGAAGACAATCACAAACCACTCCTTTAATGTCATTAAAAAAAACCATTGCATAGATGTTTCCATGAAGTCACCAGAACCTGACCTTAAATTGAAGAACACTTAAACTTTTTTTTTTAATGGTAAGAATTGTGGTGGTGTATATTTTTGAGTGAAGGAAAAACCTGTGATTGAGAGTGCCCTCGGTGAAAATAAGAAGAAAGATGGGGAAGTCAAGACATGATTTGTCTACTTTGTTTGGTCTTAATGTGTGATTGAAGAATTGAAAATATGGACATGTTTTCTGCTTTTTGTTATTAAGATTAGTGCATCTTTTATTTCTTCTGCCTTCTTTGTAACACAGCTGCTTTGGATCTAGCTGATATAATTGCAATCTTTTGATATTGGTGTTTGTTATTGTTTTTTGCTTCTATTATCTCATTTATAGGCAGTGAAGGATTTAACAATGAAACATAGGTATTTTTGTGGCAAATGCGATTTATGTAAAATATATTCTTGTATCTTTAGCAACACATTAATTTTGTTGTCTTTGTAATGAGTATATAAAGTAGAATGTATGATATATAGGTGATTTTCTGTATTTTCATTGGACCTATTTGTTTCCTACTTTTTATGTAATTTTGGACATAATTTGGAAAAGTGACATACAAATAAACATGCAGATGATTATGATTTCATAGGTATACAATTGAAATCTGAAAGATTAGTGAATCCAGTTGGTGAACTCAGTGGGAGTTTCTCTGAATAACCACACATATTATGCTATATGCATGGCAAAAACTTCCTTGCAAAATCCTTAAAATCTTTTGCTGTGCAAGAATTTATAGTGATCTATTGTTCACACAGAGAAAGAAAGGATATTGAAAGCATCCACATAATGAGAAATTTAGATCAACAGGAGTCCTAATTCCAAACAATTGCATTGAAATATGGTTACACTGGGGAGAGATGAGCATTCTTGAATGTGGCTAATTAGAAATGAATCCATACAACTCATTGACATCCCATTCACATAGTAATTGGTTCAATAATGAGCATTCCAACCTTTATAATCAATATTTCCTTATGTTAAAACGGAACCAACGTATCACAGAACATCTCAAACCAGTAGATCACCAGTGATAGTTGCAATCGTGATAAGAAAATGATTCCTTATGTTTATATTATTTTCCTTCAAAAAGGTTGCGGAAGCTGTGCACAGTTTTTCCATCTCAACCTCACAATATTATAACATTTTTAATATCACCCTTCAACAGAAGTTCTCATGGAGGCTTGCAATAATTTGGAGTGAAATAAATCAAGCACTAACAAAACTATTCACATTTAAAAGCAACTAGAAAAAATGTGTCAGTGGGCCTTTTTTTGCATGAAAACTAGCTGTTTTGTCCTTCGTAGAATGCTGTTGTGCACTGCTGGCAAACGATACACAACAAGAATAAGTGGACATAAAATTTACATCAGAAATTACATATTCAGAAACCAGAGGGGGTGGGTACGGAGAACGTTTTTCAGTTTGCCACTGACCTTGAACCAAAGAAATTCACAGCCAGATTTCTATATTTCTAGTTATACATGAATGTTGTTCCACAATGGACCCTGTGGCTTCAACATGGATTTTTAAAAATTACACTGTTTAATTAGCTCTCCAATGCAAGTATGTTTCTGTTAACATCCATTAATAGTTTTGTGAATGGCCACAATTAATAAAGCAATTAGTCTCTCTTTCCTGCATTTCATTTTTCTCTGACCTCATTGTTTACAATTCCCCTTCCTTTGAATTGTGATTGTGTATGTATGAGACCCAGTTTGGTCTAGTGGTTAAGGTGCTGGGCTAGAAGCCAGGAGACTGAATTCTAGTCCCGCTGTAGTCATGAAAGCTGCTGGGTGACCTTGGGCCGGTCACTCTCTCTCAGCCCAACTCACCTCACAGGATCGTTGTTGTGGGGAAAATAGGAGGAGGGAGGAATATTAGGTATGTCTACCACTTGAGTTATTTATAAAAATAATAAAGGCAGGATAAAAATTAAATAAATAAAATGTTTGTACTTGAGAACATTATTTATTTATTAAATCTATATAGCTGCCCATCTCATGACAAGTGACTTTGGGTGGTGTACAACAAAGCTAAAACAGGTAGTTAATAAATACTAAACAATATTATAATAATTATTAAAACATTTAAAAGCTAAAAAAGAAGGGATATTATGCAAAGAGATGTTAATAATAATGTAGCCACCTTAATAATTCACCAGTCCACTGGGGTCCCCAGGTCTGATGGCAGGCCTGCAACTAGGGTCTGTGTCACCTGGGGCAAACATGGATTCCGTGCCCCTCCCCCCATGGGTTGATGAGGGAGGTGCCGAAGTTAGCAAGTTTTATTATTTTTATTCTTATTTATTTATTATTTATTTATTATATATTAATAAAACATTCAGTATACAAATACTACTTTGTCATTTTGGCACCCCCCAGCGTGGCACCCAGGGCACATGCCCCACTTGCCCCCTGCCCCCCAGTTGTATCCCTGCCCAATGGCACAACCAGGTTTTGAGGGACCTTCAGAAAGTCAAGAGTGATGAAGCCAACCTCACTTCAGAGGAAAGGATATTCTATAGAGCAGGTACCACAGGACAGAAGGCCCACCTCCTAGGACCTGCCAAATGTAGCTCCTTAGCTGACAGGATCCATAGCAAGCCCGCTCTGCTGGATCTGGTGGGACAGGCAGATATAACTGGGGAGAGGAAGTCCCTCAGATAACCTGGTCCCATGCCATGTAGGGCTTTAAAGATCAAAACCAGCATCTTGAACTGGACCCAGAAACAAACTGGTAACCAATGCAGCTTGTGGAGCAGAGGTGTAATGTGTGTTCTCCTAGGAATACACATAAATGCCCACATGACTGCATTTTGTACCAGCTGAAGCTTCTGGATACTCTTCAAGGGCAGCCCCATGTAGAGCACATTACAGTAGTCCAACATTAGGTAAAGGTTTCCCTTGACATTAAGTCCAGTCGTGTCTGACTCTAGGGGGCGGTGCTCATCTCCGTTTCAAAGCCAAAGAGCCGGCATTTGTCCATAGACACTTCCGTGGTCATGTGGCTGGCATGACTAAACAGAACACCGTTACCTGCCCACCAAAGCGGTACCTATTAATCTACTCACATTTGCATGTTTTTGAACTGCTAGGTTGGCAGGAGCTGGGAATAGCAACGGGAGCTCACCCCGTCACGCGGATTTGAACCGCCGACTTTCCAATTGGCAAGCTCAGCAGCTCAGCGGTTTAACCCCCAGTGCCACCGTGTCCCCTTAGTCCAACATTAACACATCTAAAAGGGACTGTGGTCCATTAAAGATTATGCCATCATACAACTACCAATATTTAAGATAAAAAACATTTATTTTTTTAAACTGTATATAGTAACCTAAAATCACATTAATTTATTTAATTGATTAAATTTATTTATTAAATTGAGGGTATAGGATTTAAACTAACACTGCAATTTATCGTATGTTCTGCCTTTATGTAAGATTACATATTTGCCTTTGTGTTCTGAGCCTTTCATTCTCTCCTCGGTATCTTCTTTCCACAGCTTACTGCAAAGGCAATTCAGATAGGTCTGCTGAGTCTCCCTTTTCATCCTCCTCTCCTTTTTATAACAGCAAATTGTAAAATCACCTATCTAGAATTTATTACATCTGTTAATTCTCCAGATTAGAATTTACTGGGATTCAAAGTTCTTAAAATAGCAGATCTTAGAAAGAATTTTACCTTTCCAGAGGAATTCTTCTTACTACTAGCTAAATATACACGGTTCTAAAAAACTGGAATTGCTCTGCTGCCATCAGACACTGTCAGAAATTGACTGCTTCTGAAAACAGGCCCAAGGACAAATGTGGATCTATTCAGAGTTATCTCCTATCTCAATTCACACAACAGAATAAAAGAGGAAGGAAATTTGTTATGACTTTGCTTTTGCATGTCTATGTCTATCACACCTTGGATCTCCAAGTGAAGGGCAAGCTCTGTTTGACACTTCGTACAACAATAGCTGCCCTTGTAAAAAAACACTCAGCTAAATAGGTTATGTCTGGGTGTTAGCCTTTTGAGGTAGTCCAGACAAGAAGCACAACCAGGAGTCCTAACTCTTTCTTTGTTGTAAGGATACATTAACAGAATCTTGCAAGACTGAAAGACTTTCTCCCCTACTTTCCTTTTACTCTCCGGAAAACTAGGGAGGGTCCCTTCTGAAACACTTCCCATGCCCCCTCTCCTTCTGTGGGCTGAGAAATCTTTTACATGCCTGTTGTCCCATCTGCAACTCTTCCTCCCATCTCCCAAGGTCATCCCCAAAGACCATTACATCGGCCTAATATGGGATGTTGAAGACAAACACGTTGGTCCTCTATTTGTCTTTCCATTCCAGTATGACCTTTTTGCCTCCCAGATGTATTGGACAACTTACAAAATTCCCAGATAGTGTGAATTCTGTGTCTATATGGATAGCCCAGGACATGAGAAGGCTCCTTGAGATGGTGAACATCTGCCTAACCTATTTTACCAGTTTACCAGGGCTAAGAAAAAAAGCTGTGATCTGAAATCTGAAGCATTCCAGCTGGTGACTTTCCATATTACTGGCTTTTCAATGTGCTTTGCATTTCTGCAGATAACTACTTTTGAAATGCTTAAGTGACAAAGTCCTTCCCCAAACTATGCTTTTTAAAAAATAAGAGAGAATTAAAATTAATGGCTTTATTGGACTTTATTTGTCTGCATTTGGTTAGCAAAGTGAATAAGCAAAACAGAGCATAAGCAAAAGGAAGCAACAGCCAAACCATTTTTCCCCCTCAGTTATCTTGTAATTATTAAAGGCTTTGAGACTTGGAAAATTCCATTATTCTCTGCTTACAATATAATATTTGCCCAAAGCTCTGGGAATAGAATAAAGCAGAAAGGTATGAACTACTGATCTTGATATTTTTTTCTCTAAGAAAAGAAGAAATTCAGCTGGGGAATACTCTCCTTGCAAGTAATTACCCTGCAGAAGGAACAAAGCCAGAGAAAAGTTAGCACATTAGCATTATTACTTTTTGGGATTAAGTAATAAATATTTAAGTCAGTAAAGTTAGCTGGCACAAAATGATGAATGAGCACAAACATACAAATCCCCTTCCTTGCCTACAACAGGAGCCTTCTTAACTAAACAAAGAACAAAATTATTATTTTTCGACCTACCCCACTGTGGGCTTTTATTTTTCTTGACAGATTCAATCCACTGACAAATTCAAACTCTGAGGTTTTAGTAAGTTTTATGAATGTTTAGGCTATTTGAGAATAAAAAATGACCAGCAACATTTGTTTATACTACAGCCTGATGAGTGTCAAAACATACTTGCTGTAGGACTACAGCTTAAAGCAATATGTGCAATCTGTAATGTTTGCTATCGATCCAGTAGCTACCCTTATGAAATAATTTCTGTTGCACAGTAGTACCAATCTACTTTAGATCACCAGAGCCATAAATCCTGGATGTCACAGCCAAGCATGGGAGTTATAATCCAAAATATATGGAGAGCACCAGATTGACTGTCTTCACTGTTTCCTTTAAAACCTTCCACCTTCAACAATAGCTTAACTTGGAATGCACAAACAGAATCTTTGGTATCTATAGAAGCAGAATTACATGTACAGGCAATGGCTTCCCTGTTCCTATTCCCTGACAAAATGTTCAAGTCTCTTGAAAACCTACCCATGAATTTTGAGTTTTAGGAGCAACTGGAATGGGCAATAAGAGACACTGGCTCAAATAGCAGGTGCATGAAAAGCATCCTTTGCTTTCAGGGTATATCACTGAAGATTAGGATCCAGGTCACACATGGACATTTCTGTTTATTGATGTCAGTGGAACTTCCACACCACCTATTTCCTTATCATGTTTTATTTGAAATGCATCATAATGGCATAATTATTAATAAGCTCAAACAAAAGAACATATATCAACCTATGGTTCTTCAGTTATGACTGAACTACAACTGCCCTTTTGTATATTTACAGGTATGCTTCCCCATCTTCCCCATCCTTAAGGACTACAAATCCTGGCATCCTTCACCATTGGCCAAAGCAAACGGAGCTATTTGAAAGCAGTGGGAATGTAGTACTTAAGAAATGTTAGTGATCAAATAAGGGAATAGGGTCAAGAATAAGTAAGTGCTAAATGAATGTGGACTGAATGCAAAAGCAAGTGACCGGTATGAAAGAAATACATTGAGGTGGTTGGGTCATAGAGGGGGAATGAATGGGAGTCGAATCACAAAACAAATATATGAAGGAAAATGGAATGGATCAAGAGGAAAGGGAAAACAGAGAAAGTTATGGTTGAAGGGAGTTAATGAGATCCTCAAAAGGAGAGATGAGAAATATAAAGAAAAAAGGCAGTGGAAGAAGCAGCGGAAGGAAGGATGGTTTGTAAGAAGAGAAAGATATGGAAAAGTATAATGCATAGTGTTGATATAAAGTAGATCTATGTATATTTCCTTTTCTTTTTTCTTATTTCATATCTTTAATTCCGTTATATGTGCATGAATGAATATGCCTGTGTGAACCAGTCCTTAGGCTTAGATCTGGAATTACAAGATTGCTCTGTTGCCTCTAAAAAAATGTTATATTCTAAATACTTAGCTTCACAGATCTGTGAGAGGTATACAATATTTGGGCCCCATCTCTAGGTAATTATCCTTTTTTTTTTAACAGTCATGCCAATTTTTACTTTTGGAGCATGTAGGGGATACACTTGATACACATTACTTGATACAATATGCAAATAGCAACATGAATTCAGTGAAAGGCCTCACTTAAAAACAAAACAAAACAGAACAGAACACCAAGTAATGCTATTCCCAGAAAAATAGAATCAATTATCTATGTGGAACTATATGCAGGACTGCAGCATATATCATCATGCCATTTTTTACTACTGCTGCAGTGGTGAGGCTGCCTTGTTGAAGACAGGAGGCAGACTCTCATTCCAAAGGTTCTTTTTTTAAGAAAAAACAACAGGATATTGTCATTAAAATGGAAGTCCCTTTGTAAGTTGTTATGAAGAAAAAGGAGAATATTCAAGCACTATAAAACAGCCATATAGATTTCCATTTTACCTATACCTCTGTGAAAAAATAAATGAGATAACCAGCATATTGATATTATAGCTTCAGAGGTAATTTAAAAAGCCATGAGCTGATATGCTCTCTCCTACCTTACATACTGTAACGGTATGTGGGAATGACCTTGGGAGACAGGAGGAAGACCCACAGCCTAGGCAACAGTCTGATGAGAGGCAGCTCAGTCCCCAGGTGGGGGAAAAGCATGGGAAGCATTTCAGAAGGGACCCTCCCTAGTTTTCCGGAGACTAAAAAGAGAGGAGGGGAGAAATACTTTCAGTCTTGCAAGATTCTGCTTAATGTAACCGTACAATAAAGACAGTGCTGATACTCCTGGTAGTGCTTTTTGTCTGGACTAATTCTCAAGGCTGACACATTTCTGTAGCCAAGCAGCAGAATTCACTGTTTCTATCAAAATGTCTATACTCTTTGGATTGCATATATAATACGTTGTGTGCTGTATAAGTTTAATGGTCTCCCACAGAAGAATATTGAGAAGTTGATTATGATTATGATTCCCATTTTGCAGATGAGGAATAGTAACCTGACTTAAAGCCACAGAAAGATGGAATTTGCAAAATGAAGCACATTACTTTTTCTTTCTTCTCTTCTAAACTTTTTTTTAATTATACACCATATACGTATTGATAACAGGACATATTTTCCTGCCTTTAAAAGATAGGCAGATAAATGATCATGAAATTTAATTGCACATTGTAACACACACACACCCTCCAAACTATCCAGATTGCATGCTCAGAATGGCTACAGCAATTAAGATTCCCTTCACATCTAATGACTGGAGGAATAAATGGGAGTTGGCAACATTTTTTTCTAGGAAAAAATTGTGTAGACATGAAAAATAAAACACATGTCTACATTTACCAAGTAAGCCTTTGAGCAAGAAACATTGAAATTTTCTCTTATAAAAATATATTTTATTTCAGTGTTAAGGTATAGGAGCTACAGAAAAAGGCAACTAAGTTTGATAGCTCAAGTAAATGATGCAGTGAGTAAGCTGTTAGAAATCGTGCTGGGCCAAATTTGTGCAAGGCACTATTTTTACTGCAGAAAAAAAGACCATTTCAGGAGCTGCACAAACTTCAAAAAATCCTCCTACACTCTTCCCTTATCCATATTTTTTTCATGTCTTTTCTCAGGCATTGATTCACCAGCATGCTGAGACATGTCCACCCAATCAGGTACTAGACTGTCACCTGCCCCAGCCTGGGTTACTACATATAGCTGAGGCTACTGCTGTGCCAAACGTCACAAACATTCTAACATTCTCATTTAATTTCATGGAAAACAGATTGATTACTTTCCTCTTTTGAAACAAGAAAATTCTGCTGAAATTACTACAGGTCAGAGAAAGGGGTTTTGTACTTCTCTCAGTTACCCAGTGTCCAAGGGAGTACTTGTGAATGTCCTCTCTTTGCTATACAGTCCTCTCTCTAGCAGCCTGTTGCCTCCCTGGTTTCCCATATTTAAATTATATCCCAAGGATTTTTGTTGTCATTATTATTATTTTCAGAACAGAACGCAGGCAACAAAGTGATAAACAGACAGGCCATAAAGTATTTATGGCCTCTGCCAGCTTGGAACAATGCGGTAAGTCCAAACAAAACAGCTTCTAAAGACATGATAAACCACACGGTTTTCTCTTGAGAAGTCTATAATTCTGGGAAAATCAGAAGGAAAAAAAAGAGGATGACCAGCAACAAGGTGGATGGATTCAATTATAGCAGTGGTGGGTGCACTGTTAGAACACCTGAAGGATCAGATTAGGGACAGATCATCCTGGAGAAAATCTAGGTGGTCACTACGAATTGACACCAACTTGATGGCACCTAATCATCAATCAAAGTATACTGAGGATGAGAGAGACAAATTGGAGCCTATTTTGCAGTGGGAGAAAACTGGAGAAGTTACAGTACAGTATTGGCTAGAACAAGATATGGATTATTTTAGCTGAATATTAGGGAGGCAAAGTTTTGAGGGGAAGCAGGTAATGAGGCAGGCAAGATATAGATTACTGATTCACAGAAAGAAGAATTTTGCTAGCTGAACTCTTTTATCTCAAAAATTACATTTTCAGTTATACAGAATATTTTTATTTCTATTTTCTTCCCAACAAGAAGTATAACCATCCACTGGAAGAAAATACAAATGGGGAGAGAGGAAAGCCAATGCAAAGAGTAGTTTTCTATCTGATAATAGTAACACTGCAAAGATCTGTCTCTTGATGCTGTGCCCAGTTCAAGAGGACATCCATCTCCAAAGGAACATCTCAAAAGAAGGTGTTTTTTCTGCATAACACCAAGATTGTGCAAAGTTTTTTTTTTAGTCACGAAGGTCTTTGCAATTGCCACAACTGCAAGAGTCAATTGCTTAGATAAAGAAATGACCACCCAGAGTCCCTCTGCTGAGAGGAGATGGGTGGTGACAAATTTGATAAATAAATAAATAAAAATCACCTGGTAGTTACTCAAGCCCCAGAAGTGAAGCAACCTAATTTGTATCTTCCATGATAGGAAAATAGAGTCTGACAGGAGTATTGTTCACACAACTGCATTGAAATCAGTAGACTTTCATCTTCTTTAGCAACTCCCATTTATTCAGTGAGACTTCTGCTCTATTATCCTTTCCCAAGTGAAAAGCGCTGGGTCATTCTTTATCTCCCCAGCAAACACTTCGGGCACTTCCGTACAGATGTTTTCACTCCCTTTCTGCTCCTCACAAACCAGTTTAATGCCAATCTGCTCTCACCTTCATTTCTGTCAGCCTCAGAGTACTGAAAACAGGGAATATCATGAGCCAATCAGTTTTCTTCCAGCTGAACAACAAATGAGTTTTTTTTAGAAACTGGCACTCCAAGCACTATCCCACCTCCCTGAGGAAAGATTAACAAAAATACCCTCAGAGAAGGACAAGGAAATCAGTTTCCAGCAAACCTTTCCTCCTTCCACATTTTCATTACATATTGTGTTTATTTGTGATGCCATTTACAAAAAAACCAAAAAGAACAGTAGTTATGAGAATAAGCCGTGGCCCTGTGAAGGCAATATTTCCTCTATTTCTCTTCAAAAGTGTCTACTCGCTGTGATGCTGGAAGGACAGCATGGAGGCATTTTTGCAACCCAGCACTTTTTGCAATAATTCTAATCATGGTGATGGGTTGCAATGGATACAGAGAAAGGACTTGCTTGTCCTCAGGAGCAAGAGCCAAATTAATAGAAAATTGTTGCCAAATGTTGCCAAAGGAAAAAAAAATGGCTCCAGAAAAATATTGACCTACACCCCACAATGAACTGGTGGCATGAGAATGGACCTCTCCAGGGCTGGTCCAGAACACTTACAGACACAAACATTATTTCTATTTGAAAGATCTTCAGGCAGTGACCTCTTTTTCCTGAACTGTAGGCAGTCCTCGGGAAAAGGTACAGCTGCTTTAAGATATTGCAAAGAGGTAGTATATTTGCATTCCAACATGCTCCAGAGGATTTTTAGCAATTAAATCTGACATTCCGCACAACCCTCAGCCCTATATTATACCATCCTATGGGAGAGAAGGCTTGAGAAGTTCACCAGATCCAGTAGTACTAACTATACACAGGTTCTCTGAATTCCACAGAAAGGTAAATCTCTGTTGGCTAATACTTTTTAAGGGGTTTGAACAACCCAACTCTGTTCATGCAGGTTAAGAACCATGTCACTATGGGATTTACCTTAACAAGACATCCCAGCCACCATCATGTAGCAGAATCTTCCCTTTTAAGTCATCTGTCTACCCATACAGTTCACACAGTAGTCCAAAGTCTTTCAACCCAGGAGCTACCAATTATGTGAAGAACAGTTCTGTGCTTAATTGTTCTTTTGTATTTTTCAGCTACTTACCTTAATTTTGATGGAAAGGTACTTCTTTTCTTTTTTTCAGCAAAGAAGGTTTCTTGGTTCTCGCATTTACCTCATTCACAAAGTAAATGCAAGAAACGATGACTTAGGACTCTTTCTTTGTTCATGGAGCTGTTAAATCTTAAGGAAAGATAGCATGAAGGAACTCACCTCATACTTGTTTGGTTTAGAAGTCAGGGCAACCAAGCAGGCTGCGTAGAGATGGAAAGAGAAATGTGATAGAAAACAACAATACTTTCACTTATCTCACAACAAGCAAGTAAGCTCAAAACTCACACAAGAGATATTTAAAACTCCATGAGATTTTTTTTTCTAATGAAGCCTCTTTTGCCAGGGAAAAATCCTTTCAGGCAATTGGAAGATTTAGACAGTGTTTAAGAAAAAAAGTTTTCAAGAAGTTAGATGAATCAGCCATGTTTAAATGGCTAACAATCTCTACTCCATACAAATTTAACAGGCACAAAGTTTTTGGTATTTGGTTGTTTTGCAAGTAGCAAGCCACTAAGTTACTATGGTAACAAATCACTTTGGCAGGGTGAACAGGTCAAACTTAAGTATGCTCAGGTTGGGGTGTGAAAAGAATGACCAGATAAGCTAAAGCTGCTCATTGCCTAAGGGGAAGCTTGCCACCAGAAAGTTTTTTTTTTCTTTTCTGTTTAGCCCAGCAGCAGCGGCAGCTCGTTCTCCCAGCTCGTTTCTACTCAGAGTGCATGGGCATGTATGAGTTTGTAAAGCTTTTGTGCCTATCCAGGATATCTGGATATGAAACTGTTTATGTTTTCATGCTTCCTGTAAATATTTATTTTTATAGAAATGCCTGGTGTGTGTTTTTTCTGATCTCTCGGGCCAAATGCTTTCCAGCACTCTGCCACAAAAGCAAGGAAACAGTGCAGAACACATTAATACTATTCCATTTGGCAGGAAGCAGTTCAATGTCCCAAAGTGGTCATCAGCAGAAAAACAATATAGCCACCCTACAAAGCTCCAAGGCTACAAAGACCAACCACCCAACCAAGCAGACAAGCAAAAAATGGTATCTTAGCTGTGTTCACATAAACAATAAATAAATAAATACCCAAGCTCCTTGGGAAATGCAGGATTCTGATGCAGGATAACAAAAAAACAGATATTTCATCAGAATCTTGCATTTCCCAAGGAGCTTGGGTTTTTTAAAAATATATGAACAGTCTTGCAGTCAGTGGGAGTATTGAATCTGAATATATTACTATGCGGGTAGCTTGCTGGTATGTTGCTTATAAATGGCATATTAACAGCAACAGTGATGTAAACTTCTTTTGCCTTTAGCATTTTTAATCAAACATATGATCATACATTATACTCAGTATCTAAATACAGATAATATTTGGGATATATTCTCTGCCTAAGTCAGTGCTTCTCAAACCTGAGTAAATTACCCAAAATTAGGTAAAAGTGGTTTTTCTTTGGGTAATGACACATGAACCCATTACTCAATCTCAACAGGGACATTTAAATTGACTTAGAGTGTTTTACCTGCATTGGGTAAAAAGGACTTTCTGATAAGCGGTTTTGGGTAATGAAGGAAAAAGTTTGGGAAGCGCTGGCCTAAGTAAAGCAAAGCCTAGTTCTCTTAAGGCAGATTTCTGAGGTTTATTTTGCCTTCATGAAATACTTGCTCCACCTGCTTCTAGAACAAGTAAAAGTGTATGAATGCAGGACATTTGGAAAGATTTGTTCCACTCCCCCAATTCAAGGATGAGAATTTCTAGCCTGTCGATTAGATTCAATCTGGGAAGATTTTCCATTTCACCTGACTGCTCAGGGCCAAGGTGAGACCACCTCAACCTCTCTCTGTTTTCTCCTATTCCCCAAAGCTGAAACCTTCAAAGAGAGGTGGTTCATTTTCAGTCTGTACAAACGCAAAAGAAAAGAAAGAGAATGAGCCAGCCTAGAGGAAACGTAATATCCCATGTTTTCTCCACCGCTGGATCATTTACTTGCTCTTCTGAGTGCAGAGAGGCATTTTGACCCATGAACTGAGAAAGGCTCCCAAAACTGCCCCAATGTATTTTCATAGCTCATCAAGAGCTATTAATCAGAACAAAGTCATCCAACAATATAAATTAGATTCTTTGCTGTTTAAATAAGTGCAGCATACATAAATACAGCCATTGATCTACATTTTCCCAGACCTCTTTTTAAATGAGGTGGCCATCATTATATCATGCAACTATGAAGTCTGTTAAGTCTAACTTCCATTCTGTGAAATACTTTTTTGTCTGTCTTAATTTATTGCCCATCAATGTCATGAGAGGTGCCAAGTGCTTTTTCTATGGGAGAGAGAGAAAAATATCTAAGTTTGTTTTTTTCAAACCTGGGAATTTACCCAAATATAAGATGCTGAATTAAGGTATATAGTAAACTAGATATGCTTCCAGATTCTGAAGAACACTTCACTTTCAAACCATGATTGTTTTGTCTCATGGGCATCTGCATTATGATTTTTAAGACAGGGATATTCATTCAGTGGTTAAGTGCAGCCTCTAAGCTTTTCTACTCCACAAAAGTCCACTACATTGTGCCAACACAATGTAGCAGCAAACACTGAATAAGAGCTGCACAATTTCCTTCTAATTTTTAGCAGAAAATGAGCTATCTATCAATACTAATCCCACAACCATTCCCCAAACATGGAGAAGTGGGGCTGAAAATTCCACCCTCATTCATTATGGTTACGTTGCCATATCACTACCATGCCCTATGAGGGCCTTAGCCCTGAATATTAGCATAATAACACAATGTGGCAGCTTTAATTACAAAAATGTTACCGGGTCCTGTTTTAGAAAATAAAAATTAACATTGTGAATTATATTTCCTTCCCCAGCTTCACAACTGTAGGATTGGACTTGTGGATAGGGAAGGGAAATACACCTGGCCAGCTTGCTGAACTAAAATAACTACATGAACACAGCAACATATTGCAGAAGTACAGGATTGTCAAGCCCATACTTCCCTTGGCTGTCTGAAGAAGAAAAAAAGAAATTACCATTGTGGCATAAACTGAGACACAAAGGCCAAACACTTATCCTTCCACCTACTGATTGTTCCCTGAAAAAAAACCAAATCCTGCTGCCCTTATCTTTCTCATTAAGATGCAAAGGCCAGATTACTACATTCCTGAGAGATGTTTGCTAGATTAAAACAAATGCAAGCATGGGTAGGGAAAGCAATAGATCAGGAGCAGCAGGTTCCCAATCATTTATTCATTCATATTATATGTAAATATTTCCTCTTGTTTATCAGTATGGATCTCTCTCTAGGCAAGAACAAACGCTTGTAGGATCACTTAGAAGCCTGCTGATGTGTACAGTCCTATTCCCCTTCCTAAGCATATGTATTTTTTATCTTTTACTGAACATCTGCAAAGACTACATGTGTTGATGATACTTCTGCCTGAGGTGATAAGAAGAGATTTTGACAACACCCATTTGAATAATAAGCATCATGCCTCATACTGTACATACATTCTGAATAACTTGGATAATGCTCTTCTAAATGTAAAAATCTGCGAAGTTGGGTTTGGAATGAGGTTCTCCAGGCAGATTTTTCCCCAGAACATGTACCACTTCTCTTTCATTGAAATGTATCTGATGTTTTGTGCTCCAAGAAGCAAAACCATCTGGCTCCAGATAATGAAATGCTGCTGCCTACAGGAGATCTTCAGCAGGAACCTTGCTCGCACAGAATGTGAGGGGTACAGAAATAGGAATGGGGAGGTGTTCAGGTAGTGGGGTGGAAGCAATCCCTCACTTTTCCTGAGGGGCCTGTTAACTGCTATTTTAAAAGACTCCAGTGAGAGGCATGATTTGTCTTCCTTATTTCTGAAGTTGCCCATGATTCGTTGTCTAGGTCTCCATCATATCTAGTTAACAGCTCTATATTGTTTGTCCCCACTCAGGTTTTCTAATAAAGTCCACTCCTTTAATTACAGAATTGGCTTGTTTTGTTACTTTCATTATGTTCTCTTGAATACTTTTAAAACACAAACACACACACACAAACAAGGGTTTCATTTGGTCAAACTTGTACATTTTATTAAAATCTCCCTTTACTTTCATAATTTGAGAAATGGAGGAGAATGGAATCCAATTGGGCTGATGGTTTCATTGATAAGTATAAAACATTCAGAATATCTCTAACTCTGATCAGTATATACAGCCAAGGATTTGCAGGAGAAAAGTCCCAGGTTCAATCTCCAACATCTCCATATTTTAAAAAAATAGTGTTAGAAAACCTCATCTTTGAAATCCTTTGGAGTTACTGCCCATCATGGCAAAGAGTTTCATTGCTATCTAGTGGTCATCTGGATCCATTTCAGCCCAGGTATGCTAGCCTAGTACTAAGACACTTGACTTGACTCCAAGATAATGTATGACAAAGCCTAACAGATTCAACACATCTTGTAGCTGTTCTTGGGTTGATTTGTACTAAGGGGGAAATCCTGTATTAACATCAGTACAGCTAAAAATGACTCAAGGCTGTCTCACTTTTGGGCAGAGGAAGAATTGTCATAGACATAGAAAAAAGATCAGGTTAAGTGAGGATATGCCTTAAATGTATGTAATCTAGAGCTGCAGAGAGTGGATGGGGATCAACCCCTTTATTGCATATACTTATCCCACAGTAATTTAAAAGCTGGTAGTAGTTTAGCCTAGCTGTTAATGATCAAGTATCTTCTCCAGTCACTTACAAATTTAAACACTGAATGCTTTTACACAGGCAGAAGCAGTTGGTACTGCACACCCTCCAAATATCATAATTCATCTTTTGCCAAGACATAATATACTTGCATTCAGATGAAATATTACAACTATAAGACAGCCCCCTTTTCCCAGAAGAGCTGCCCTTATGTAGGACTGCAGAGATTGTAGCTGAAGGGAATTCCTGAGAAGATTAGAATTATTAAGAGAGTGTTGAATAAGATTAATAAGGCAGTTGATAAGGGAGAGAGCCAATTTCAGCTTAAAATAATAGATCCTTGATCTTAACCTCCAGAAAGATCAAAGTGTTTCTCCCTGTCATTAAATAGGTGGTTTGTTCAAAAGACCTCTCACCCTTGCCAATTATCTCATAAACATTTTGTATGTCCTGCATGGGAGAGCTTTCTCCTTGGCTGGGCTCAATGTTTTCCCTTCTATAGTTTTAAAAGCAGGATATAATCACATCTTCCTCACAAAATTCCCTTCGTCCTTCTTCAGAGGGGCTGATCAAGTCAGTGCCCCATGTTTTACTGCAGAGCCCATTCTATCAAGCCTGGCACCTTGACTTACTAATGCCTCGGCTAGCCAAGCGTTTGGCAGATTGGATGAGGAAAAATGCAACCTTTCTATTAGCTGACTTGTCAATAGAAACCTCTAGGAGCACTGCCAATGTTTGCGTGACCGGAATTGCTCAAAGGGAACAAGCAGTTTAGTTCTGCTTTGTTATTTTGGAAGACAGATCTGCTGTCAGGATCAGTTTTCATAATCAACCACATTATTCAACTAACTTTTAATTTTATTTTTTGCTGTTCTCTTACTTTTACTTTGCCTCTGGAATAAATCTTATCCAAGACAATTGGTCTCTGAGAGTAAGTAAGTAAATAAAATTGGAAATTCCCTTATTAATCTTATCAAAGAGATTCAAAAAATGGATGAGAGCAGTTTTAAGGAGACTGACAACAAGTGAAGCCAAGAAAGTGAAACCATTAAGAGCAGCAGCCATTGCTACCTTTAGCTCTCTGACAGGATTGCAAGGCCAAGAAACGGACTGGGGCCTATGGTCATCTACAAATCTCTCCAGTGAAACAGTTCGAAGAAGAAAAAACTATGGTTTGTCTGGTTATTAGGCTCTGGTCTTTCTTCTAAGCTGTTTATTGAGATACTTATTTCAAATGGTTAATTAATCAAAATATTCCATTCTTCATTTCCTACTTTCCTCCACCCTGTTAAAGAAATGCTGGTTCTTGTCCTATAAATTCTAATAACCTGAGCAATTCAGTATCCACAGAGTCAGGAGTAGGAAATACGCTTGTTCCAGACAGCTAGGTTGTGCCTCAGGGTCAATGCTTGGCATCACAGAAGCACCATGGTTCCCCCTGCTGAGCCAAGGAGGCCATGTGAGTTATCCCCACAAGGAGCTTCCCATCACCACTCAGCCTCAATACATCATTTCCAATAGCTGGAAGAAGCATCTGCCTTCTTCTTGGGAAGACTTGATAGAATCACCATGGAATCCAGTCCCCACTCCCCTAAGTTTTGCACCATCCACAGTCCTAGGGGTCAGTTCAAAAGAGACACTTGAAGATATACGTGAATGAAAAGAATTTGCTTATAGAAACAAATACATGAAAGAAAATTATTTTCCAGTTTAGTGTTTCCATATCACCTGTCATCTGTTAACAATGCCAAACTGCCTCAACTATATTCACCACCTGTTATTCCTGCAGTGCTCAATGGAAAACCAGCTGGAGAATTATTCTTTCCTGGACCACCCATGATGTTTGTGGTCTTCTGAGGCTTTTAGCAGCTTTCCTATTACAGCAATTACATCTGCACCAGTACAATAGATATAAAATGCATCTATTCAGTTTGTACCTCATGGGCAGATGTGTGCTTATTTCCAAAGGTGTAGACCACTAGCTTTACAAGTTGAGAGCTACTGTTTTGGTGCTGTATACTAGAGGTGGGCAGCTTTTTCTCTGTGGAGGCCAGCCCCAAAGCAGAAAAGCCACCCATCTTCTTTTTGTTTGTTTTCTGGAGATCTGTTTTCCCTCTCCTTTTCTGATAACTTCTTTCTTCTGGCTCTGTATACAGCAGGCTGCAAGGGAAATGACTGAATGCTTTTGACAGAGATTTCCATTGTATTTCAGAGGGCTTTTTAAATCTGGCCCAGCTCAGCATGAAATTGAGGTAAGGGCCACAGGTGCTTATTTCTGTCACAAGGCTAAAAACCCCTAAACAATGTAGCTAAACAAAAAGATATGAAGCCTAGAACACTGCTTTATATCAGGGCAGACTCTTTATCCATCATAATCTATTATGTCTAATGGTTCAGATCTCAGGCAGATGTGTAATGATTGCCCCAGCCCCAATACTCAGACTCACAAGAGGCTGCTATATGAAATCTGATTTATTAAGGAACTTAGGACAAATACAGAGAAAGCTGAGAATGAGCAAAAGCGCGCCAAATACAAACTTAAACCCTTGATGCAAACGTATCCCGCCTCCCTCGCAACAGCCCCGCCCGTCACAGGTGCTAGCAATCGTCAGAGCTGCTAGCCTGGGAAAGTAACCTTGAACGCAGTAGATAATGCAAATACATTCCAGAGCAAAGCCAAAAGATAAATACTCCCATCCTCCCGAGAAAGATGAAACACGCATCCAGCTAATGACATGCGAAACGTTACGATGTATCAAAGACATTGAAACACGCATCCAGCTAATGACATGCGAAACGTTACGATGTATCAAAGACATTGAAACGGCGAACATGACATACCGCCCCCCTAAAAATACTCCTAGGGACCCGGCTTAGTGGGATAAGCAGAGTGGAAACGGGCAACTAGGACAGGGGAAGCCACATCTGGTGCAGCGACCCATTCCGGATGAGGGAAATGCTTCCAACGAACTAAGTATTGCAGAGTATTGCGAAGGCGTCTAGAGTCCAAAATTTCTTTAACTTCAAAGTGTTGCTGACCGTCAATCATGATGGGGGTTGGAGGTGGAGGTTGGCGATGCCAGCGGTCAGAACGAATAGTCGGTTTGAGCAAACTGCAATGAAAAACAGGGTGTAAGCGTTTGAGGTTATGAGGCAAGTCAAGTTTAAAAGTCACAGGGTTAATTTGAGCGGTAATGGGGAAAGGACCCACAAATTTAGGAGCCAGTTTCTTGGAAGGTTGTGAGGACTTTATGAACTTAGTGGAAAGGTAAACCGAGTCCCCGACTTGAAATGCCGGCTGAGGGGCACGTTTCCGATCAGCATAATGTTTATAATCCAATTGTGCATCAGCTAGTGCCCTTTGAATCATCAGCCAGGAGTCTGCCAGTTGCGTTGCCCAATCCCCTGGAGTGGTTGATCCACCTGGAGATTGCAGTAGATCCGGGATAGGTACAAAGTCTCTGCCTTGGGCAACACGAAATGGGGTTTGGCCGGTGCTTTGATGAACCGCATTGTTGTAAGCCACTTCAGCAAAAGGGAGGAGGTCTACCCAGTTGTCCTGCTGGTAATTCACAAAAGCTCGAAGGTACTGCTCCAGAGTAGAATTTAAAGCCTCTGTGGCCCCGTCCGTCTGGGGATGCCACGCCGTGGACAGGGCTTGCTTCATTCCTAACAGTTTGAGGAACGCCCGCCAAAATTGTGAGGTAAATTGTGTGCCCCTGTCCGAAATCAAGTGGGAGGGACATCCGTGTAGCCTGTACACATGTACCAGAAATAGGCGGGCCAATTGACGTGCCGACGGAATGGACACACAAGGGATGAAGTGGGCTTGTTTTGAGAAATAGTCTTTGACCACCCAAATGACAGTTTTGCGTTGACTGGGTGGTAATTCAACAATAAAGTCCATGGAAATTTCATCCCAGGGGCAAGAAGGGGCAGCCACCAGCTGCAGCAGCCCCTGAGGCTTCCCCCCCTTGCGCTTAGACATCGCACAAACAGTGCAGGAGGCAATATAGTCCTTGACATCTTTGTGTAATGTGGGCCACCAGAACTGCCTCCGAACAAGGTGTAAGGTTTTAACAAACCCGAAGTGACCCGCTAGTTTGTCATCGTGTGAACGTAGTAACACCTCTTTTCTTAGGCTTTCAGGGATGTAGAGGCGGTTAGATTTCCAAGCGAAGCCTTGGTCAAAAGTAACATTGTCTTTATTTGCAAGCAACCAAGTATCAGTTTTCAGCTCTTTTAGAAACTTTTGTTGCAACTGGGAAGGAATTGACAAAGCGCTCGGCTGGGCGGCGTCTGCAGCGGGTGGCTGCTGCGCGCGCGTTTGGCTACGTGTCACAGCCTGCATACCCAATTGGGGCGCCATCCACAGGGTGCTAACCACTTCTGGCGCTGCCCCAGAGTCCTGAGGTTGCCTTTGACAACGCATCAGCCAGGAAATTCTTTTTCCCCGGAATAAACTTCAATTGAAAGTTGAAGCGATTAAAAAATTGAGCCCAACGGACTTGTTTTGGGCTCAGTTTTCAAGGGGTGCTAAGAGCCTCCAAATTTTTACGGTCAGTCCACACCTCAAAGGGATGATTCGCCCCCTCTAACAGATGCCGCCAAGCTTCTAACGCGGCTTTTACTGCGAATGCCTCTTTCTCCCATACATGCCAACATCGCTCAGTCTCGGAGAATTTGCGGGACAGGTAGGCACATGGCTTGAGGCATCCTGTCCCGTCTTGTTGCATCAACAATGCCCCAATGGAATAATCGGAGGCATCAGCCTGAACCACAAAAGGTTTCGAGGGATCGGGATGTTGCAAAATGGGCTCTTTGATAAAAGCCGCCTTGAGCCGCTCAAACGCCGTTTGACAAGCAGGCGTCCAGCGCAAAAGCGCCCCTGGATTCTTTACTCTTCGAGTGTCTCCCAAACCCTTGGTTCGGAGCAATTCGGTTAGTGGCAAGGCAATTTCAGCGAATCCCCTTATGAATAATCTGTAGTAGTTACTGAACCCCAGGAAACTTTGAAGTTGCCTGCGGGTGTGGGGACTTTCCCAGTCCATGATAGCCTGCACCTTAGCAGGGTCCATTTCAATGCCTTTATCTGAAATTCTATACCCCAAATAGTCAATTTGTGTCTGGTGAAATGCACATTTAAACAGTTTGGCATACAATTCTGCTGATCTCAGTTTACTCAGCACCCTTTTCACCAGAGAGACATGCTCTTCCATGGTTTCAGTATAAATCAATACATCATCCAAATACACCAATACCCCCTTAAACAGATGCTCATGCAGTACTTCATTGATCAATTGCATAAATACCCCAGGGGCCCCGGCCAGACCAAAAGGTAACACCTTATACTGGAATGCACCCAACGGGCAATTGAAGGCAGTTTTCCACTCATCGCCCTCCTTGATTCGTACATGATAATAGGCTTCTCTTAAATCGAGTTTAGAGAAGATTTTTCCCTTAGCCAGATGTGACAACATGTCCTTGATCAATGGCAGGGGATATTTATTGGAAATTGAGACGGCATTTAATCCGCGGAAATTGGTACAAAGTCTCAATGTCCCATCCTTTTTTGGGCGGAAGAGAACCGGCGCCCCCACCGGTGAATTCGCTGGCTCAATGAATCCGCGTGCCAAATTTTTGTCCACAAAGTCTCTCAACAGAGTCAGTTCCTTTTGTGTCATGGAATAAATCTTTGGCTTGGGCAATTGGGTGTTGGGCACCAGCTCAATGGCACAATCCGTTTTACGATGAGGGGGCAATTGGTCCACTTCCTTTTCACCAAACACATCAGCAAACATCCGGTACTCCGGCGGCAAGCCTTCCAGAGGAGGGGCCGGGCAATGCGGAGTCGCAGCTGCCGCAACCCCCACTATCTCCTCTGGGGTACCCTTCCCTTCTGTCGCTTGGTAAAACCCATCCCTAAACGTGATAGTCCGGTAGACCCAGTTTATTTGGGGATTTTGCTGAACCAACCAGGGCACCCCCAACACCACCAGGGGACCCCCTACCAGAGCCACAATGAAAGACAAACCTTCCCGGTGGCTTCCCAGCTGCAAGGCTACCCGCCCTGTGAAATGGGTGACCGGTTTGCCCCCTGCCATGGACCCATCCAGCTGTGTAAAGGCGATGGGTCGCTGTAAAGGGAACGTGGGTAGCTCCAGAGCCGCTACCACATCGGGGTGCATTAGACACCTGGAACACCCCGAATCGATCATGGCCCATACTTCTACAGTCTTGGATCGGGAGCCCAACTTCAACTTCACCGTGAGAATGCGGTAACTGCCACTCACCGATGAAGGCTCGCGCCCTTCTTCCACCACCTGCCCTGCAGCGCCCTTTAAAGCAGGTGGCTGGCGTTTCCCGCCAGCTGCAGTAGTTCGGGCTCACCCTCATCCTCGTAGAACATCACCTCGTCTCCCTCGCTTTCAGCCACCGCTGCTTTCTGCTTCCTCGGCAGGGAAGGGGACTTCGTCGGCGGTTTGCCGAGCCGTTCCTCTCCCTTTGCCTTCGGGCACGCCGCCACTCAATGCCCCTCCTTACCACATCGCAGACACTGGCCTTTTGCATACCGCTTCTCTCGCTCCTCGTCCCAGGGTCGTTGCCTGGGTCGCCCCCCGGTGCTCGGTGGGCGACTGGGCTTCGCCTCCCGCCCCGATTTGGCGGTCCTTCGATGGGCGAAGATCTCATGGGCATGCTCAGCCCTTCCCGCAAGCTGGATCCACTCGTACAGCGTATATGGGTCATCCCTCCCCAAGGACCAGCGCAGCACCTCTGTGTTCAGGCCATCCTTGAATAATTCGATGATGGTGGCTTGGGACCAGTCATCCACTTTCCCAGCCAGCGCTTTGAACTCTAGCGCGTAATCAGCCACGGATCTTGACCCCTGCTTAAGTTCTTTCAGAGCTCGCTTTGCCCTCTCTTTCGCCAGGGGATCCTCAAAGTGTTGCCTCAACGCCCAGAGGAACTTGTTGAATTTCTCCAGTTCAGGCGCTTCCGACTGGCACATCTGGACATACCAGTCTGCCGCCCTCCCTTTCAGTTTGGTGGCAATGGTGATGATCTTTGCCTTTTCCGATTGAAACAGCGACCCCCATTCCTCCATGTAGGCTTTAGCATTTGTCAGGAAAAATGAGAGTTTGGTCGGATCCCCATCAAACTTGACAGGGAAGTCTCTCATCCCGCCCCCCGCCGGGCTGCACCCCGCCACCGGGGCTACAGGGGTTTGCGCTCCCCAGGCTAGTGGCGGCGCGGGACCCGGGGGCGGCCGCACAGGCGATGATGCTATTTCCATCTGGACCGTCTGGTCCCCCTCGCGCGTTCGCGCCGTCCATCTCCGCTCCGGAGACTGCCCATGGGACGAAGGGGTCGAATGCCGTTGGCTTGAGCCTTCCCGGGTTTCTCTCAACGAGGTCACGTCTAGACTCAGCTGCTTCAGTATGGTTTCCAACGAGTCCATTTTTGACTCCAGCACCCGGATACGATCCGGGGTGGGGGAGCCTTCTTTGGGCTGCACCTGAACCACTGTGGGGGATAAGGGGTACCTCTGCCTCCAGGACGGGCCCCCCGCCACTGAGACATCCCCTTGGGTCTCATCCCAGGTGACCAGCTCACCCGGGGTGGTTACGGTAGTCTCCGGGGCAGTTTTCATGCCCCCGGCTTCACCCTCCGACTCGGAGCTCGCCTCTTCCAGGATGGCTGACAGCTCCCCCACTTGGGACGGTCGGTCGGGTCGCCTCACGGTCGAGTCCGGCTCCCCTTCTTCCATCATCACGATGTCGGGCTCGGTCATCGCTGGCGCTCTCCCTCACAGGGTTAGACAACTTGTCTTTTCCTGGACAGGGGCCAGCGGAGTTGGGATCTTAGATTATCAGCTTTATGTAATGATTGCCCCAGCCCCAATACTCAGACTCACAAGAGGCTGCTATATGAAATCTGATTCATTAAGGAACTTAGGACAAATACAGAGAAAGCTGAGAATGAGCAAAAGCGCGCCAACTACAAACTTAAACCCTTGATGCAAACGTATCCCGCCTCCCTCGCAACAGCCCCGCCCGTCACAGGTGCTAGCCTGTGAAAGTAACCTTGAATGCAGTAGATAATGCAAATACATTCCAGAGCAAAGCCAAAAGATAAATACTCCCATCCTCCCGAGAAAGATGAAACACGCATCCAGCGAATGACATGCGAAACGTTACGATGTATCAAAGACATTGAAACACGCATCCAGCTAATGACATGCGAAACGTTACGATGTATCAAAGACATTGAAACGGCGAACATGACAGATGTCCTTCTTATCACTGGCTACATGATCATTTCAGCTGGAGGTACCAATAAGCCAGGTGTGATTTCCTTTGAATCCTACACTCATTTTTAATGGCTTCTTATCTATTAAAATATACAAGTTCAGAAAAAGTGGAGAGAACTGGTCCATAGAATCGCTGAGAATCAGACACAATTGAACAGATAGCAGCAGCAGCATCATTATCATCATCATCTATTAAAAAGTCTGGCTTACAAACATAAAAAATAATGGAGGTAACATTAAAGTCCACTTATGACTAACAATATGTAATTAGGGTGATTTGAATCCTCATGTAAATTTGAATTGCTCATGTACCTAGCTGAGAGCTTCTTAAAATTCAGAAGTCTTTGGTACATCTTAAGTTCTAGATAGAGCTGTGAATATACTAGAGAAAAATGCTGAAAATCTGGAGGATTCACTGAGGTTTCTATCCTCAGCTGAGTAGCTGCCCACTTTCCCATTTCAATTTAATCTGAGGAGCTGAGCGCAGGGGAGGCAGTTGGGGTGGAAACTTCCATGCAACCTATGAGTGTTTGTCCATTTTGTCTGCAACTAGAAATATAGTTTCTTGGGTGTAGCTGCAGAGCATAAAAGCAGCTGATGCATTTTAATATAGCAGTTGTCAAGCTTTTCCCCACACAGTGTCTGTGATATAAGAATGCATTGTGACCTGAAGGAACAAGAATAGCAATTTTGAACTCAACAAAACTCACAAATTCTTAAATGAAATGAAGCAAAATTTAGCCATGTGAAGGAAGAAATATTCATTTCCCATGAAGATGTTTATAGCAGGGTTTAGTGAGGTTTTTTGTTTTGCTTCTTGGCAGAAGCCCAGATCCTAAGAAAAATCATACAGCCCTAAGCTGCAATCCTATTTCGTTCCTTATCTCCATTTTAACAATATACAAAAAAGGCATCATCTGTTCTAGGAAACAGGATGTGTCAGGTAACTTTCCTCTTTATCAGCATTTTGAGAATGCAGCTTGCCCATTCAAATTCAGCTGTATGCCATACCTCAGCCTTAATAAAGTGTCAACAATATAGGGGTTTGCATATGCTGCAGTTTGACACAACACCCCCACCCCTCACCCCCCAGTGGGAGTTCTGCAGTATTCTGCCATCAGTAATTGGCTTTGCATTTGATATTCTGCAGGGTACTTTCCTGTTGAATTTGGTATTAACATTATATCCAATCTGGGGTTTCCTTCCTTGTCTCCCTCATTCCCATCCATGGAACACATGATTCACTTCAAACTGTTTCTTTTAGCATTTTTGTGCACCAACATACAATAGTTTTAAGGGGCCTAGACTGGTAGGCCAGCCTTCTTTCTGCTCAGGATACAAAGATATTCTCAGCCTCTTAGAAATCATCTATCCAATTGTATTTCTTTAATAGGGAACTACCAGCATTTAGATCTTTTTAGATTTCTTCTAAAATAACTTTTAAATATCATCAGAAAAACATTGGAAGCTCTATGGCCTAAATATTCAAATACTCAGAACTACTTACAGTATTTTATTCCCAAATCTAAAAGCAGGTCATTTTTTCATCAAATCTGGGAATCTGTGACTGAATCTGATATAGACTGTGAAAGTTAATAAATTTAGTCCTAAAAAATAAAAACAGAAGCACTGAAGGAACATCACGTACATCATCACATCATCACACAAATGACATATAGTGCATCATATATGGCATATGCATGATGATGCCATGATGTTTGTGAAGTCACCACCGCCCCGCATTGATGTTCGTGAAGCCAACTATAAAGCTTCTGCATACCTAACCATTTGGATGCAATAACATTATTTTATGTTTTTAGTTTTTAGTTTTGTTTTTATGTCTGATGGTTTTCATATTATGATGGTTTTAATTTGTTATTTTGCTTGTAAGCTGCCCAGTCACTTTTTGTGAGATGAGCAGCTATATAAATTTGCTAAATAAATAAATAAAATCTTAATTATATTGCTAATATGTATTTTTCATAGGTCACACTTGATCGTAGTAATGCAGAAGCTAGCTTTGGTGAAATGTGACCATAAAGAGCAGGTAACACTGATTCAGGCTTCAGTGCCCCAACCACTTTGCTCTTGAATTCATTCCAAGCCAGCAGTGATAATCAATTTAATTCAGTGATGATCAATTCAATTCTTATTTGATCTGAGTCTGATGTCCTTCAGATGTTCCTTCTTGATCCTTGAAATCTGTCCAAGTCTCTCTCTGTTCTAGGTTTCATCTTATTGCCCAATTATCCATTGGTTTCCTCTTTTCTGGTGCTATAAAGGACACCTTAGCAGTTTGCAACTGTTCTTGGCTCTTCATAGATATCTTAAAGAATTAAGATACTGGGGGTACTCCATTCCACTGTAAGAACTTTAAACCATGACTGCAAGAGCATGGCTGTAATCACAGAACTGACACACCACCCTTGCGATGAAAACCCACAGCACTCAAGATATACGAAGAAGGAACTAAAGGTACAGTGCCAAAGGTCTTCTATCTAGAGAAAGTCCTGCTTTCACTCACTTGTTCACTATCTGAATTATAGAAGGAAATCAAGCTTATGATTTGCAACTGACATTTATAAACAAAGCAGACAGAATTCAACTGAATTCTGAATAATGAATGTGAACAGTTGGACAATTCTGGGCAGATGACATATGTTGATGATTATGAAAAACTACTAGGATCAAACTTAGTATTTTCACTTTAAATAATCTCAAACTGGACTGAGAATTCCTGCCTAGCACTTTAGAAAGAAACCTATCAGCAGAGTAGTTAAAATTGGGCCAGTTGGACCCTTCTCTTTCTTTACGGAGTATCGTTTTATTTCATCGTAAGCAGTGTTTATTCTGTCGGTGGTGGGTGGATAACTGCACTTATTAGATTGCTAGGAAAACCTACCATCATCCAGACAATTTCCACTAGCTGCAGACAAGCAATTCCAGTTTGATCCACTTGATATTTATTTGCATTCAGTTTTAAAAATATCATTAGGAAAACAGCTGTGCAAATAAAATTCTCATTTAATAAGCTTTCTCTCATGATGATCCTAGGGAGGTGGATAACTAATACTTTCTGCTGACTTTGAAAAACGTTTAATGAAAATCTTGAAACCTTTACTGTACCACTATGAATCCAACAATTGATAGAATAGACAAATGATAGAAACAATTATATGCAGGATAAAACATTAATTTCTTATTATCAGTTACAAAAATGAATCTTTATTCAGTATTAATTTTGCCCTCTGTGACATGTCATAGAAGTTAGGAAATAAAGTCAAAAGAGCTCAGAAGTTATAACTAGTAAGCAGTGAAAACAAAACAAAAGTACAGTTTTGAAATAGAGAAGTGAATTGTGAATAAATAGGGAAAAGAATGGACTGAACCAATTTGTACATTAAAGGAAGAAGAGAAACGCAGTAGTAATTTTCATGATGAAATCACATTTGGAAAAAGAAATGGAAAAATATTTTGGATATTTGAACTGGCTTTGAGGTTTACCTTTCAGTTATGAACTTTGCATTTCTGATCAAATATTTGCAGCTGCACAACACTGTTATCTAAACCATCCTTTTCTATGAATAAATGTGGAAGAGTTTACTAATGCCAGAGGGCAGAACTAGCAGGACAGTGTTAAATTGTTTGGGTTTTACTTCCTCCCCTTTACACATTGTTTCAGTTTGTAAGGAAATTTCTAAATATAGTTCAGCACCCATGTTCATTAGGGCCTACCACTCCAGTCCCTACCCTGGGTCTCTCATTTCCAATTCTATGGCTCCAGCACGTGTTCTTAGTGTCATCATAATAATTGCTGTTGAAAGCTATAGGTATGCCTTTCAAATGGAAAAAAAAAGTATCAACAGAGATAATATCTCCCCTCTTCAAGCAGAGGGATCTCCTGGTTGCAGAGGTGGTCCAGATGGAAGAAGCTAGCAGCAGCCAGGGGGAAGGGGGTTGGATAGTCAACAGATGCCACCCATAGTACAGCCAGAAGCCCAGATCCAGAATGGAATTCACTAGCAGGCTTGCATATTACCAGAGAGAAGGGTGCTGCTATCTGTTAGCTTGTGCTACACCACAGAGGGTAGCATTGCATGGTATCTGCGTGAGCTGGGGAAAGCTAGAAGAGGGATCAGCTTTTGTTCTGGGCAAGCAGTGCTCAGGTATAATTGACACTGTGAATAATTGCCCAGTAGTACAACTTTCATCCAATGAGTGTTCTCTAGGAAGGTGTTCTCCTGGATGTTGAGTTGGTAGAGCGACTCATTTTCCTTGAGATAAACCTCCTACTTACTAACTTACTCGTTCATATCATTTACACTCCACCTGATTCAACAGACTCCAGGCAGCTTATATTAAAAGTCCCTGTTGTGGACTTTCCTGACCTGCCACCGCAGGAGTGCTGATGTATAGCCTCTTGTCTCACCTGCCACACTACTAGCATCACTTGAGTAATAAATACTGGGATTTCAAGTCATTTGCATCACCTGGATTCATTCCCCTACCCCCTTGACAAAGCTCCAGTCACTGACCTGGCTAGGTCAGACTGGTTATACTGACATACCTCATGCTGCATCATCTGCATGGAGGAGATTCTGGATTGCTGACCCCAGTCCAGACGAAAGCCTACCTCTCTGCCTTATAGCTAAGCTGTTGTTGTCTTCCATCAAATTATATGCCACAGAGGAAGTAGAGACCATGTGTGTAGGCTGCACATGTGCTACGTGTTGTGCTTTCTTTTAGAGGCCTTTGTGACAAAATAAGTAAATACAGCGAAATCAAGTTCTGTGTGTGTATTCGTGCACAACTGTGCTTTGCACTCAAGTGTTGCTTCCGTCGTTTTCTGTGAGGATTTTTTTTAACGCTTTCAAAATATTGTGACAATCTTTCCATTGACCAATATTTCTCTGGGTGGGATGGCAAATACAGGTCAGCATAGGCTACTGTCCCACTTCTGTCTGTGGCCTCGTGTGAAAACACGAAAAAGAAAAGGAGCAAGGAGCTTGTTCTGAGTGGTCATAGTTCCCTATAGCCAGGACACACAAAACATTTTGACTTTTATCCTGTCAGAACATAACCAACATAAAACTTTCAAACAGTACATTTTAAGTGCGAGCTATTTTGTTTTTCATTTTGTGCATGCGATTAATCAAAAGCTACAATTTCCTCAGAACTGCATCTGGTTTGTTCAGTCCTTTTTAACATTTATTGATTAATGTGTTCATTAAAACAACAGTCTATATCAGGATTTCTCAACCTTGGCAACTTTAAGATGTGTGGACTTCAACTCCTAGAATTCACCAGCCAGCATGGTGTAGAAGTCCATACATCTTAAAGTTGCCAAGGCTGAGAAACCTGGTCTATCGCCATCCAGTCCAACTCACCATAAAGAGTCTTTCAATCATTTTCCAATTTCTCACAGTTTCCATAGGTGCTCCAATCACAGCTATTCCAATTAAGTCTTCATTCATTAAAGTTTCATTAAGACCATGAATCATAGAAGAATAAGAGCATCGCTAGGCAGTATCATTTTGTCCAGGTATTTCTGATACAGTTTGAATAACATGTTCCCCAAAGGGTCTGACCAACTTTAGCTAAATTGAAAAAGGCTGCTGCCCTAGGTTTCAATTTTCTCTTGAGGCCTCTTCAGGATTGCCATCCCACAAAGGATTTTTGCTGAAAATTACATTCTACCTGGCTGCTATCTTCTACGCAAAAGGTGGAAAAGATATGAAGAAGAGCCAGATTTTTGCAGAGAACAGCACGCTTGTTTAAACTTGTGGCTAATGCTTATGCATACTTGGGCCCAAATCTTCTTCCTTATCATGTGCCTGGACAGTACTAATTAATTAATTAATTAGCTTTGTAGGCTGCCCATATTATATAAAATAACTGGGGCGGGGGGGGGGGTAAAAACAGAAAAATAACAATACAGAAAATTCAAAACTCTCTCATACCATAAGAGGCCCACCAGACAACTAGAAATGCCAGGCTTATTTCCTCTCCTGGGGAAAAGCCATTCCACAAGTAGAGTAGGGGCAGCTACAGAACAGGCTTGCTTCCTGGGTCCCACCAATTTATATTAAAGGAACGCAGCGGACACAAGGATGGTTTCCAATGATAGATAGGTATGAAGAGATATAATGAATGGTGTGGTTGTAAACTAGATTTAGCTATTTTCCTTTCCTTTTCTCTTAATTCCTAGCTTTTTTTTCACTTAGCATAACAGTGCTTTCCCTGAACAGGACCACCATGATGGACATGTATTTATGTGCATGTGCAGTAGCCCACAGGCCTTGTCCTTGCAGCTAGGACACATCACGTAAACAGTTACATTTTTCTATCCTAATTTGCTTTCCTGAAACCTTTAATCATTATTGGCAAGTTACCTGAATTTGTTTTTTTTTTAGTTCCTTGCTTTGGCAGGAGGATTTTAGCCTTTTTCATATATGAGAAGAGTAACTTTCACAATGGGTTTTCCTTTTTGGATGAAAGTCACGTAATACATTAATCCCAAAGAATTATTTCTCAGCAAACAACTGGCATAAGAAACTATAGCTGTGTTGTTCTATTAATGCCAGATCATGTGCAAAAGTGATTCTGTTACTGGCTTGCTCTTTCTTTTTAGAATTCCCCAATATGGCTATACTATATTCTTTTCAGAAAATGCAGTGGCTTCATGGATGAGAAACATTTAAATCTCTCATATCTGCCTCAATTGGAAGGATAAGAGGAATCTGATAAGAAGTGATGAGATGGAGCCTTTCTTCATATACAATGGAATCACTATTTTAAAGCATTTTATTTGCATTTCAGTGTAGTATAAATAAGGGCATTTTCATCTTCTGTATCCTTCAGTGCCATTTTACATACCTCAGTGCAAGCCAGACTGAAATCTTCTAGCTAACTGGGCATCCTTCCTTAGACAAATGTGGCAGTGCCAAGAACTTGCTTTAAAAAACTCTCAGTAAGCGCACTGCTTCTTCTTGATAGAAAGTTGCTTCAATTAATAGTTATTGATTGAAGTTCTTATTTATCAGACTTGCCTTAAGAATACCTATAAAACTGCTGCCTCATTTGTCTGAAGGAAGCTGCTTTACCCACAGATAAGAATCCAGGTGATTTTTCTAAACAAAGATAAGGTCACACAAGCTGAACTCAATTCCTGGTGACTACAAGGAGACAGTCATGTGGTTTTCTGGCAACAAAGTGGAAGCTGTTTCCTATGGCTTTCTCCAGGGATGATTTTTTTTTTTTTTAAAAAGTGCCACTCTAGCCTATATCCCTGAAATTTCTGTCCAAGCACAGAATCTGACTGCTTAGCTTTCCTCTATTTGACCAAATGTAGTCAAAATATTCAGTTTAGGACTGGAAGCACCTCATTCCCCCAACCATCAATTGTTAGAATTGATGCAGGGAGAGAAATGGCTATAAACCATGCCTGAAATCTGTGAGAGTTCCTTCTGACATTATTTATTAATCATCATTTGTATCTTGCATTTCAGGATACAAACCTTCCCAAGACAGCTTACAAGAAACCTCAGTATGCCCATAATATTGGTGCTGTTTAAAAGTATCTGTCAGAATCATTTTTCCAAGGGATCATTTTGATGAGACCCAAGAACTTTCTCTCCTGTAAGACATAAACTATTTTTCCATGTGGGTATATATATAACATACAATCACACACAGCAAAAGTGGTGCATTTGATATAAGTGGTTCCCTCAGTGCTCTCTCAGGATGGCAGTGAAGCAGCATGGTGTCAGGATACACTGGAAACAGTTCCCCAGAGAGACTGTTCTTCTCTAGATGCTCTACCTCACATCTGGGAGCAATGCATCTGCTTGTATCTTGACACTGACCTTTAGGCCTTTCCCACTGCCAAATTGAACTGCTCTCCAGCCATCCTTGAATTGAGAAAAAATTATATCAGCAAGAGAATTGGAAATACCTATCCTTTCTGTTCCTTGTCTCTACCAATCATCTGACCTCCATAATGCATAATAAAGCCCAAAAGATTCAAGTGATCTTGAGGCTGACCTTGGATGGTATTGGAATAATGGGTGGGGTTGAGGGAAGATGCTACTCCAACAGCAATACAGTTAAGGAAGAGATCTGTTCCAGAAAATTAGAAAAATTGGAGGTAAATTCCAGGCCAAAATGGGTATGATCAAAAACAAAGATGGCAAGGACCTAACAGAAGAAGAAGAGATCAAGAAAAGGTGGCAAGAATATACAGAAGACCTGTATAGGAAGGATAACAATATCGGGGATAGCTTTGATGGTGTGGTCAGTGAGCTAGAGCCAGACATCCTGAAGAGTGAGGTTGAGTGGGCCTTAAGAAGCATTGCTAATAACAAGGCAGCAGGAGACGACGGCATCCCAGCTGAACTGTTCAAAATCTTGCAAGATGATGCTGTCAAGGTAATGCATGCTATATGCCAGCAAATTTGGAAAACACAAGAATGGCCATCAGATTGGAAAAAATCAACTTATATCCCCATACCAAAAAAGGGAAACACTAAAGAATGTTCAAACTATTGAACAGTGGCACTCATTTCACATGCCAGTAAGGTAATGCTCAAGATCCTGCAAGGTAGACTTCAGCAGTTCATGGAGCAAGAATTGCCAGATGTACAAGCTGGGTTTAGAAAAGGCAGAGGAACTAGGGGCCAAATTGCCAATATCTGCTGGATAATGGAAAAAGCCAGGGTGTTTCAGAAAAACATCTATTTCTGTTTTATTGACTATTCTAAAGCGTTTGACTGTGTGGACCATAACAAATTGTGGCAAGTTCTTAGCGGTATGGGCATAGAAGTCATCTTGTCTGCCTCCTGAGGAATCTGTATAACGACCAAGTAGCAACGGTAAGAACAGGCCACGGAAAAACGGTCTGGTTTAAGATTGGGAAAGGAGTATGGGAGAGTTGTATACTCTCACCCTACCTATTCAACTTGTATGCAGAACACATCATGTGACATGCTGGGCTTGAGGAATCCAAGGCTGGAGTTAAAATCACTGGAAGAAACATTAACAATCTCAGATATGCAGATGATACCACTTTGATGGCTGAAAGCAAAGAGGAACTGAGGAGCCTTATGATGAAGGTGAAAGAAGAAAGTGCAAAAGCTGGCTTGCAGCTAAACCTCAAAAAAAACCAAGATTATGGCAACCAGCTTGATTGATAACTGGCAAATAGAGGGAAAAAACGTAGAGGCAGTGAAAGACTTTGTATTTCTAGGTGCGAAGATTACTGCAGATGCTGACTGCAGCCAGGAAATCAGAAGACATTTAATCCTTGGGAGAAGAGCAATGACAAATCTGGATAAAATAGTCAAGAGCAGAGACATCACACTGACAACAAAGGTCCACATAGTTAAAGCAATGGTGTTCCCCGTAGTAACATATGGCTGCGAGAGCTGGACCATAGGAAAGGCTGAGAGAAGGAAGACAGATGCTTTGGAACCGTGGTGTTGGAGGAAAATTCTGAGAGTTCCTTGGACTGCAAGAAGATCAAACCAGTCCATACTCCAGGACGTAAAGCCAGACTGCTCATTTGAGGGAATTATATTAAAGGCAAAACTGAAGTACTTTGGCCACATAATGAGAAGACAGGATACCCTGGAGAAGATGCTGATGCTAGGGAGAGTGGAAGGCAAAAGGAAGAGGGGCCGACCAAGGGCAAGATGGATAGATGATATTCTAGAGGTGATGGACTCATCCTTGGGGGAGCTGGGGGTGGTGATGACCAACAGGAAGCTCTGGCGTGGGCTGGACCATGAAGTCACGAAGAGTCAGAAGTGACTAATGTGAAGGTTGCCTTAATTCCAATAAAACTCTCAGACTCAAAATGACAATTCAGGTTCTGAGTTTATTTAGAAAAGGGTGCGAACAGGTAAAAAGCTGAGAATGAGAAAAGCGCGCCTAAACTCAAACTAAATAGCATCTTTGCAAACAGCAGCCCAGCCCCTCCCTCACATACAGTTCACCCCACATTCCCAGGTGCTCCTAACGAGCTCTGCTGCTCAACGGGCAGAGAGACCTTGACATTTCAGAGATAGTCTAAACACATTCCTCCTGGCACAGATCAGCACGTCTTCAGTACAAGGCTCACAGCAGCACCCTCCCAGCCAGGACACGTATCAGCACCATGGCAAGCAAACCGTTACGATGCAGAAACACTGGAATGGTGAACATGACAACTAAACAAATAAACAACGACAACTCATGGGCTGAGGATCAGATAAAATCAACATCCTGGGAATAAAAAGAGATTGTCCAGGTATGTTTTGTGGACCTTTGTTGTCAGCGTGATGTCTCTGCTCTTAACTATTTTATCCAGATTTGTCACTGCTCTTCTCCCAAGGATAAACGTCTTCTGATTTCCTGGCTCATAGATCTTACATTCCAGGTTCCAATGGTGTGTTGATCCTTAGAACATCGGATTCGCCATTCACCACCAGCACCGTTGGCTGCTAGCTCTCCTTTCAGCTTTGAGCTAGCTGCGTCATCATGTCTGGGGCTAGTTGAACTCATCCTCTGTTCCTCCCCAGTAGCATTTTGACCATCTTCCGACCTGGGGGTCTCATCTTCCGATGGTATACCGATTGTACTGGTTGTACTGATCCATTTAGTTTTCATGGCAAGAATACTGGGGTGGGTTGCCATTACCTTCCCCAGGGATCGCATTTAGTTTGACCTCTCTCTCATGACCTTCCCGTCTTGGGTGGCCCTTCACGGTTTAGCTCATGGCATCATTGAGGTGCTCAAGCTCCAGCACCATGACAAGGTAACAATCCTTTGCTGAAGTCTGTTGCTCTTACAGTTAGGTAACTGAATGTGAAATGTAACTAAAAGCAGGTTTTTAAACCATGAAGAAAATTTTTATGGAACAATTGAAGCAAACAGAGTACGTTTGATGCTTTACTACATCTTTCTTTGACCCTCCTTTTGATATCACTTAAATATGAAAATTGGCTATATCTAAGAAACAAAAAGGCAGTAATGTGACATTTCTTGCACTTTCTAAATGGACAGAGAGAACTTTCATAACAGAGGCTGAAGGATACATTTATTCTGCTTAGCCATGTGTTACTTGCCTTGAAAATTACCACAATAATACAAATGTACAGTTACTCACTAGATGATGAGTAAATGCTGTTCAGTGAGGTGTATAAGAAAATTGATGGCCTTAAGAATATGTCTTGAAAGGGGTTATTTTGGAGGCTATGGTGATGGAAGAATGAACGGTTTATAAGCTAAGCACAGGGTTGACTGTAAATGATTCATATTGGCAGGCACTTTAAGATACAGTGTTTAATGCAAACCTCACCTTGACTTCAGTCACATTTTAGTTGGAAGAAATGAACCAGTTACTAATGGAAGCGAGAACATTTATCAGAAGTACTGGAAAGTTGGCATCATTTTAGGGACTGAAATCTGTCTTTCTGCAATTTAAACCCATTGTTTCTTTTCTTATCTTCTGCAACAACTCTCAGCAACATTACATACCTTTCTATGTGACAGCCTTCAGATACCTGAAGATAGCTAACTGCCTCCCTATAGTTTCAGATGGGTGAAACCTACTGGTTTTGTTTAGTGATTAAGGTTTCAAACTACACATAGTTAACTCAAACTAATTAAACAGGTTACTTTAAGAAGGAATATATCAAATTGCACAGTATTTTCTTTTCTTTTCTGGGCAATTCCACCCAGAGATAATAATATATATATATAGAGAGAGAGTTAATTGTGATTTCAGTTTGTGGAGGTTTACACTGCTAGTTTTGGTGACTCTGGTGGCTGCAGCTTTTCCCAATAATGCTCAAAAGTAATCTTTCTATCAACAATGTTGCAAATATTCATGAGATTGCTCTGTAATTTTTAAAGAATTAATTCCAATTATGGTTTGCACAGAATTGGAACACAAGCTAGAAATTAAATCATCTGCAAATACGATATTGTGAAAGATATTCTCAGAGCCTAATGGCCTCCAAGCATGGTTAAAATCTCTAAACCATATATATGGAAGAGCAGGTATGAGCACACAGCAAGCTCTGCACTCATATTGTAGTGCAAAGAACTTGGGATGAAAGTATACATTTTACAAGATGTATTTATATTTTTGTTTATCTACAGTTTCAACTTCTATGGCCTCCCACTCATACATGAATCTGGACAACTAAAAAGGATTAAAACAGTTTAAACTGTTGACAATAGTTCCCTTGGGAGACTTTATTTTTTACATTTTTACCGCAACCACTATCATATCCTTATTTGTAGAAGCAGATAACTAAGTGTATATGGACTAAGCCCAATTTAGCAGAAGCAGAAAGCTTTGTTCTTGCTTCAACTTAGGGTAGAACAACTTTATTGTCTAAATCTTTGCCTTGGAGCCTAGCTACTTGAAATATAATTGATGGCTTGTGGCTATGGGTCTTCCTGTTTTAACCAATTGCTTCTGTAGTCTATTTTAAAGTTTATAATGCATAAGCTTTATCCTAGAGTCCTTGCTGAAGAGGAAGAGAAAACCCAGAGTTGACTCATCCAAGATAATCCTCCCAGAAGAAGCCAGTGATGCCCATTTTCATGAGGTGAGAGGGGACCAGGAGACAGGAACACTGTTCTTCAGGCATGACACTTGCACTGGCCTCTTTGGTGATGTCCTTCAGAAACTGGTCAAAACAATTTTCCTTGGGAGGACACTTGGAGATTCATATGATCACCATCTGTGTTTATCTTGTTGTGGTACAAGAGTTCTGTATTATTTACTTTCTACTGTGGATATTTCATTTTTCTATTGTATCAGTTTTTTATTGTTTTATAAGCCATGAAGGGTCTAGGAAGATTTGGCAGCATACAGGTCTAATAAATATAGAAGGCAATAACATGTGAAAAAAAACTGTTCAATTAAATGTGTATCACTGCTGCAGTAAATGGTCTAAGTTCAACACAAATTTCCAGTATTGAAGCTAAGCCTGGTTACCCATCTCAATAAGAAACTACAATAGGTATCTAACCACAATGGCAGAATGAGCATAAATACTTAATAACTATTCAAAATATGGATAGAATTGTGAAATAAATAATTTCCTTTGTCTCGGTATAAGTACATGTCCCTTTAGTGGAGACATTCAAATGTTAAAGTAAAGGTTGTGTGTTCCTTTATTTCTGATAATAATGTTAGCATTAAACTTGGCATTACTTCTATTCACAACAATAACACATTTTCAGAATTGTCAGGGATTCATGATATCACTTATTATTGACATCAACTGTCATAGCTGGTACGTTTTTAATTAAAAAAAGAAAAGCAATGGTGAAATGTCTTATACAAATGCCTATGTCATTCCAGAACTGAGCCAAATAACATTCATGGCATATGTTGAAAAAGTCTGATTCCTTTCCTCCCTTGTTAAAGGGGAAAAAATCATGACACCTCTGAAAGATCTCTAGAGAAAAGGAGAAGACAGATAGAAATCTAATGGCTTTGCAGCATTAAACACCAAATTCAAGACTTCAAGGTCCTATACAAATGCTGCATATAATTAAACAAAATGGACAACTTTAATCAATCTAGTACATCTTTAGTGGAAGCAGAAAGGTGAAGGCTGAAAAAATATATTAGAGAACTTGAAGTGTATATAGGGAAAGAGCAATTTCAGAATCCAGGGGTCAAATGCTTAGATCAAAATATAATTTCCTTCAAGATATATCTTAGATATAGAAAACTAGGCATGATTAAATGAAATGAAAATGAATGATGCACTGCCTGAAACCTTCTGACATGGCAAGCTAAGCTCTCCAATGCAAAAAGAGAGAGAGAAAAAAAATATATGAAAACATATATTCTTATAATTGGAAATAAATGAGTCAAACTTTACATTGAGTAGACCATTTCCATATATAAATGATGGTTGTTTATTCATTTACTCGCTTCCGACTCTTCATGACTTCATGGACCAGCCCACACCAGAACTTCCTGTCGGTTGTCAACACCCCCAGGTCCCCCAGGGACAAGTCCGTCACCTCTAGAATATCATCCATCCATCTTGCCCTTGGTCAGCCCCTCTTCCTTTTGCCCTCCACTCGCCCTAGCATCAGCATCTTCTCCAGGGTGTCCTGTCTTCTCATTATGTGGCCAAAGTATTTCAGTTTTGCCTTTCATATAATTCCCTCAAGTGAGCAGTCTGGCTTTATTTCCTGGAGGATGGACTGGTTTGATCTTCTTGCAGTCCAAGGTACTCTCAGAATTTTCCTCCAACACCACAGTTCAAAAGCATCGATCTTCCTTCTCTCAGCCTTCCTTATGGTCCAGCTCTCGCAGCCATATGTTACTACAGGGAACACCATTGCTTTAACTATGCAGACCTTTGTTGTCAGTGTGATGTCTCTGCTCTTAACTATTTTATCGAGATTTGTCATTGCTCTTCTCCCAAGGATTAAACGTCTTCTGATTTCCTGGCTGCAGTCAGCATCTGCAGTAATCTTCACACCAAGAAATACAAAGTCTTTCACTGCTTCTACATTTTCTCCCTCTATTTGCCAGTTATCAATCAAGCTGATTGCCATAATCTTGGTTTTTTTTAGGTTTAGCTGCAAGCCAGCTTTTGCATTTTCTTCTTTCACCTTCATCATAAGGCTCCTCAGTTCCTCTTCACTTTCAGCCATCAAAGTGGTATCATCTGCATATCTGAGATTGTTAAAGTTTCTTCCAGCGATTTTAACTCCAGCCTTGGATTCCTCAAGCCCAGCTTGTCACATGATGTGTTCTGCGTACAAGTTGAATAGGTAGGGTGAGAGTATACAGCCCTGCCATACTCCTTTCCCAAACTTAAACCAGTCTGCTGTTCCCTGGTCTGTTCTTACTGTTGCTACTTGGTCATTATACAGATTCCTCAGGAGGCAGACAAGATGATTTGGTATCCCCATACCACTAAGAACTTGCCACAATTTGTTATGGTCCACACAGTCAAAGGCTTTAGAATAGTCAATAAAACAGAAATAGATGTTTTTCTGAAACTCCCTGGCTTTTTCCATTATCCAGCAGATATTGGCAATTTGGTCGCTAGTTCCTCTGCCTTTTCTAAGCCCAGCTTGTACATCTGGCAATTCTCGCTCCATGAACTGCTGAAGTCTACCTTGCAGGATCTTGAGCATTACCTTACTGGCATGTGAAATGAGTGCCACTGTTCAATAGTTTGAACATTCTTTAGTGTTTCCCTTTTTTGGTATGGGGATATAGGTTGATTTTTTCCAATCTGATGGCCATTCTTGTGTTTTCCAAATAGCATGTATTACCTTGACAGCATCATCTCGCAAGATTTTGAACAGTTCAGCTGGGATGCCATCATCTCCTACTGCCTTGTTATTAGCAATGCTTCTTAAGGCCCATTCAACCTCACTCTTCAGGATGTCTGGCTCTAGCTCACTGACCACACCGTCAAAGCTATCCCCGATATTGGTATTTGTTGGCAGATTGCTGGGAAAGCCTTTGGCCCAGAAGAGATCAGAAAAGTCACACACACCAGGCATATCTATAAAAATAATTTATTTACAGAAAGCAAAACAAAAGCAAGACATATTTAAAGGACTTAGCTCTCATTGAGAGCTACCTGGCTTGCTACATGCTGGCACAGAAGAGAAAAAGGAACTAAAACAGGTCCGGGCAGGTTCCTCCCCCCAGGTGCAATAATTACCATTCGAAAAGGGGGCAGTTGAATTCAACCTCTGCACCCGGCCAAAATGATTAGATACAATAGCACCTTAATCTGTTAGTAGGAAAACCTTTAACAGTATTCTTCCTATACAGGTCTTCTGTATATTCTTGCCACCTTTTCTTGATCTCTTCTTCTTCTCTCAGGTCCTTGCCATCTTTGTTTTTGATCATACTCATTTTTGCCTGGAATTTACCTCCAATGTTTCTAATTTTCTGGAAGAGGTCTCTTCTCCTTCCTATTCTATTGTCTTCTTCCACTTCCATGCATTGCTCGTTTAAAAATAATTCCTTATCTCTTCTGGCTAACCTCTGGAATTTTGCATTTAATTGGGCATATCTCCCCCTATCACTGTTGCCTTTTGCTTTCCTTCTTTCTTGGGCTACTTCTAGTGTCTCAGCAGACAGCCATTTTGCCTTCTTGGTTTTCTCTTTCTTTGGGATGTATTTTGTTGCCGCCTCCTGAACAATGTTGCGAACTTCTGTCCATAGTTCTTCCAGGACCGTATCTACTAAGTCCAGTCCCTTAAATCTATTCTTCATCTCCACTGCATATTCCTGAGGAATATTAGTGAACTCATATCTAGCCGATCTGTGAGTCTTCCCTAATCTCTTTAGTCTGATCCTAAATTGTGCAAGAAGAAGTTCATGATCTGAACTACAGTCAGCTCCAGGTCTTGTTTTTACCGACTGTATAGATGTCCGCCACCTTTGGCTGCAAAGGATGTAGTCCATCTGATTTTGGTGTTGTCCATCTGGTGAAGTCCATGTGTAAAGCCATCTCTTAGGTTGTTGGAAGAGAGTGTTTGTTATGCAGAGTGAGTTGTCTTGGCAAAATTCTATCAGCCTATGTCCTGCTTCATTTTGTTCTCCCAGGCCATGCTTACCTGTAATTCCAGGTGTCAATTAACTGCCCACCTTAGCATTCCAGTCTCCCGTGATGAAATAACATCTCTTTTAGGCGTGTTGTCCAGTAGGTGCTGCAGATCCTCATAGAACTGCTCTACTTCAGCTTCTTCAGCATCTGTGGTTGGGGCATATATTTGGATCACTGTGATGTTAGATGGCTTGTCCTGAATTCGAATTGAGATCATCCTGTCGTTTTTTGGATTGTATCCACGCACTGCTTTAGCCACTTTACTATTAATTATGAAGGCTACTCCATTTCTTCTGTGGTCCTCTTGTCCACAGTAGTAGATCTGGTGGTCATTTGATGTGAAGTGGCCCATTCCAGTCCATTTCAGTTCACTGATGCCCAAAATGTCTATCTTTAATCTTGACATCTCACCAATAACCACATCCAATTTGCCCTGGCTCATAGATCTTACATTCCAGGTTCCAATGGTGCGTTGATCCTTAGAACATCGGATTCGCCGTTCACCACCAGCACCGTCGGCCGCTAGCCGTCCTTTCAGCTTTGAGCTAGCTGCGTCATCACGTCTGGGGCTAGTTGAACTCATCCTCTGTTCCTCCCCAGTAGCATTTTGACCATCTTCTGACCTGGGGGCCTCATCTTCCGATGGTATACCGACATATCTCTGGTTGTACTGATCCATTTAGTTTTCACGGCAAGAATACTGGGGTGGGTTGCCATTACCTTCCCCAGGGATTGCATTTAGTCTGACCTCTCTGTCATGACCTTCCCGTCTTGGGTGGCCCTTCACGGTTTTGCTCATGGCATCATTGAGGTGCTCAAGATCCAGCACCATGACAAGGTAACGATCCTTTGCTGAAGATATAAACGATAGACAGTATTTATTCTGTTCATATTACATTTCAAAGAGTAATTCTTGAAAGGAGCAAAAGGGGGAAAAGTAGGATGTTAATGGAAGACTGAAGTAAATTATTTTTAAAATCCATTTTATCCTCAAAACAGAATCAAGCTTCAGTGTTAAAAGACATTATCCTTATTAAAATATTCTGCTCATGTTAAGTTACTCTTCAAAATATAATTTATTTTTAAGCAGCAGAGTTCCCAGACTTGTCCCCACAGCTAAGGGATGAAATCCAGTACTATTCTATAGTACTCAGTACTATTGACACTGATGACATGTACTTTAGAACATTGTTAGATCTGGGAGCTTATGAAGAGTTGAATCCAATTCTCACATTCAGATTCAGTGTAAGTTTGACTACTAAAAAGAACATAAAGCATCTCCTTGCATTAACTTTTCATGTACTTTGGGGAAAGATGTTTGAGTTAGAAACAAGCTATTGCTGAAGAAAACATAAGCTTTGGCCACAAAATGCCTTTTGCCGCACTTTATTCATATCTTTATAAACATTTCACTGTCTAGGGATTTAGAAGTTATCCATCTAACCAAGGCAACAAAGACTGTTTTTGTGACCACACATGGAAATAGAAACATCATTTTTATTTAGCTCCTGGCTCCTGTGATCACAGCAGGCTCAACAGCGAGCAAAAGGCAAGCAACAAGAAAATATAATACCCTATAGTATTGACATCTATCAACTTTTTCTTTCACTTCTTATTAAAAACTAAGCAAGTGCCATAGAAAATGATCTTATTAAAAGCTACCAAAAATAAGCCATCCTCTGGTCTCAAGTCAAACATACTGTGTGTGTGTGTGTGTGTGTGTGTGCGCGCGCGTGCACATGTCTGTGTATAAGAATAAATTCAAAGCCAGTATATCTAAGTTAAAGGGTTTTTTTTTTAATTGTATGGCATAGCAGTTTGGTGTTCATGCTGCTTTTCTTGATGGGAAATCCTTGTGAGGTCCAGCAGCCAGATGTGTAGACTATTTAGCCATGACAAGTCACGTTGCCCAGGATGCACCACGAGGAGGCTAGTGTACATTGCACTGAGTTGGGCTGAGAGAGAGTGACTGGCCCAAGGTCACCCAGCCAGCTTTCATGCCTAAGGTGGGACTAGTACTCACAGACTCCTGGTTTCTAACCCAGAACCTTAACCACTAGACCAAACTGGCTCTCTTAAGTCAAATGTGTTAAGGTCTTTAGGTTTTAGGGATCAGTCAAGATTGACTAGGTAGTGCCACCTTCATGAGCAAAAGTCTCCTTCAAATCAAGTTTGACTTCTGATGACTTCTTAAATAGATCCATGTTTTCTTAGCATCAGAAAGGAGGTTGCTGTTGTCTTTTTCTGGGATTTTTTTTTTTTTTACTTTCCAGATAGCTTATAGCCATGGTAATCCTTGTGATTTCACATCCAAGTACTAACCAGGTCTGACCTTGCTCAACTTTCGTGGATCAACCATAGTTGACTAGGTCCTACCACCTGCTGTAGACTAAACACTGACATAGTTGAGGATGTTCAATAAGGATAAAATGAGAAGATATGTGTAGAAAAATATGTATAGTTAAAATGAGGTGAAGAAAACAGAAGAAGCAATAATGATAATATTTCAGGAATAATCATGATCTAATTCACAAGGATCCCTGAACTGGGAGCATAATCAACAACTTACAAACCAAAGACTGCAACAATTCTGGCAATGTCCCTGAAGTCTGTAACACTTTTCCCCCTGGCAAAGATGAGAAGTAAAAGCAGAAAAGAAAAATGCATCATTATAAAAATAATGACATTCATCTTTCAGACAAAGATAATTTAAATTGGTATCTACCAGAATGAAGCCAATGTCTGTTGGCCATCATTAGTTTTCCTTGGTCACCTGAAGCATCACACACAATGTTTAATGGTCCTTGAAACATTATCAGAGGAGAGAAAGCTAAAAGGAAAAATCCACGTGGTCCTCCCTCCTCACATTCCCTGGAAGACATTTCACAAGAAGTCAGAGAGGATGAGTGCTTTCTCTAAGGACCCAAATGACAGAAAGACAAAAGGGAGGTTGTAGATGGCTATCAGTAACTATTCAATCAATAATCCACTTCAAAATAAGCCTGTTAAAGAAACAGCTTCTGGCTGTTAAGGGGTACATATTATGCATAACTTCTGCTTGAGCCGGGAGTTCTATGAATTCAATTTAAGGTCACAGGATGCATTTTCTAAACAGAGTGTACAACTGAGCCCTGGAAGCAATCTATAAGGTCATTGTCCTATCACAGAAAGAGAACTTTCAAAGTGATTTGTTCGTAAAACGAATATAATATAGGGAGGCACACAAATAGTGAATACCTACCATCATAAAAGCATTTTTGACAAGGACGTGGTGTAACTGGCATCTTTGTTCAGATTAATCTTTTAAAAGGTTCAGTTTCCATGTGCACCAGGTAGCCAGTGACACAACTGGTAGATGTTTCATCAAACATGAAAAAAAAATCCCCTTTTCTCTATAAATAGGAGTCTAACTCTCTACAAATGGCAGGGCTTAAACCATTGTTTCAATGAAGGACTGACAAGCTGAAGATAACTTCAGATATGATTGATATTGCTAGTGAAAGGCCTATTATCTGGCACTTGGCATGCCTTGTCATATATGACAAGCAGCTCCTTTATAAAGGTGGCAGTACTGCCAGCCCATTCTTGAGGACTATTTTTCTCACTAAGGAAATAAGAAGGTCAAATAGGTCTGAACAATTCTTCAGCACTTTTAAAATTCAACACCATATTTTCCATGTCTTCTATAAACTGCAGTGCATTTATGTAGGTGTAAACCATCATGGACTGACTGAGATCTTCCACACTGGCTTCCTTGCTTTCTACTCTTGATTCAGTGTGTAAAGCTAAGCAGAGAATATATTCCATCTAGCAGTGGGGGTGGAGAGTACATTGCTCTTTGCCTGGTTATTGTAAAAAAACTCAAATGGAACATTGAAAAATGTGGGGTGTGGGGGAAAAGACCATGCATTGCTTAACTGTGGTTTCACTGGAGAACTCTGACTTGATGTGTTGCTACAGGGACTGGCGACAAGGTTAGGGCTAGTAGTTTAACTGCTCTGTCCAACACTGAACATCTCTCAGTCCAAGCAGTTGCATCTGGCTATCCCCATGGACCAGAAGTGGCAATATCAAACACAAGACTCACAACGAACTCCAAAGCCTTGTAGTTGGAACCTGCTGAGCAACCCCTGCTAGACAGAGATTACAATGCTTCCCCAACATTTGTATCATAGCAAGTAGGGCTATAAGACACAGGCTTCAGATTCACAGACCTGAGCAGGAAGAAAGAGATGCTGAGTATTAGAGAGTATTTGAAATGTTGACTGTGTTTCTTTTTAATTTACTTGCTGTTGGACAATATTAAACAGTTTGGGTTGTCTAAATCTTGGAGTTGTGTTGAAATATAAAGGGAAATTGCTACCTAGTCAAGCTGCAGAGCACAGACCCAAGATTACATGTGTTTACAACAGGAATACTAGTCTGGAAGGTTTACATGGACGCATTTTCTTACAAAGGCATTTTAGTGTGGATTATCCTATTGCAAAGGAAAGCGCTTAGAAAAAATCCATTGGCGGGAGTAGCACATCACCAGATTATACTGTTCAACTACAAAATATTTTTTTCAGGTTCAGCGTCCAAGCCACAAAAATATTGGGTATTGACAGCCATAGAGTATTCTGAGTCTGAAAACCTTGCTTGGCAATATCACAGGATGTTCAATCTAATAATTTTCACTCCTCTATTTTAAATATTAATGCTTTATATTTAGTTTTATGAAGTTCCGTTTTTAAAATATTACCCTTTCTGAGTCACCAAGGTAAGAAATGGAATGTTTCCCCCAATTGACAACACATCTGTTTGTCCAGTCAACTTTCATACTATCAGCATCGGCAGCTGTCCCTATAATATTAAGTAAAAGAGGTTTTTTTTTAATTTTAATTTTCAGTTCTTCTATTGATGGATGTCACTGTATTCTCTATTATTTTGCATCATGCTGAGAATGTCTGTTTTCATGAGAGGTGGTATATGAATTCTAAAGATAAAATAAAATGCATTGAGTCAAGTGAGGAAAAGTCCTTTGGCATACCAGATGGCAGTATAGACAACCTGGTGTCTCCCAGATGTTTTTCCCTTCAGTTCTCATCAGTCCCAGCTAACATGGCCAATGGCATGGATTTGTGGAAACTGTAGTTAAAAATATCTGGAGGGCCCCAGGTTGCCTATCCTTGTCTCATAATATAGAGTGAGACTGACTTCAACCTTATAAAAATGCAGGTGTGGAGAAGAAAGGAAAATTTCTGTTGTTTATTCGTTCAGTCTCTTCCGACTCTTCGTGACTTCATGGGCCAGCCCATGCCAGAGCTTCCTGCCGGTCGTCGCTGTTGGAGGTCTTGGCAAATCCAGCATGCCTCATGTAAATTAAGTTGTCCCACAAGGCAATTCTGAGGAAGCTGTTTGTTTGCCACTCCCACTTCCTCTTTCTCTCTTTCTCTTGTCCACCCAGGGGGAGGCAGCATGGATGCTGCTCTCTTTGTCAGGGCCATGTGCTTGGGCCTTGATGAGGGATTCTGCCCTTTTCTTTCACACACCTCTTGGCAGCTGTAGGGCTGAGAGTTTAGGGCAAACTTTGTAATTAGTAAAAAAAGAAGAACAAAGGAACTTCATCTTTTTCCACCAAGATGGATGTAACAGAAGCAACAAAGAATAAAGTCAGTAAGCTCCTTTTTACTTCTTAACCTAATGTGTCTAAGCATGTGATTCTTTATGCTTGGGAGGGCTGAATGTGTAAGAGCAATAACCTGTGTTTCTCTGGCATGCTCACTGAAGCTATCTAAGATAATTTTCTTTTTCTGTCCCAGCTCCAAAGTTTTTATATTGCAACACTGAGAGATCCAAGGGAAGAATACCATTTCAGTCCTGCTCTGTTTTTTTCTCAGAGCATCTTATATCAATGTAATATTTTGTCCATCAAACTCAATGGCCCAATTAATGAGACCATGTGGGTTCTTGCAATTTTATATATAAACTGATTGGTTTTAATGACTGGAATAAAAACAATTGTTCTGTCCAATCATTTCAAATACTGAGCCATAGTCCATATCCTCCACTGCCTCTTTTGCCTCCCCCCCAAAAAGCCCCAAGTGTTCATAATTGCATAATGAATAAAACAGCAATTCCCTTATGATTTTTGGAGGAATCATTGGTGTCACGTTGCTGTTTTGCAGAGGAACACATCACTGTAGAAATGTGCATGCACAGGCGCTCTATGACCAGCTGCATAGACATATTTGAAGAAATGGATTGGCCCAGGTTTTCCAGAAAAGATAAATACACATTGAAGAGTATGTGCATACTCATTCATTCACTCATTCACTTTTTTGAACTCTTGCTGTGGAAAGCACTGGTATTTTTCCATTATTGCCCTTGTTACAAAGAGTAAGACCTTTATTCAAGGGAGGAAATGATGCACTGAAAAATATCTAGATGATATTAAATTTAATTAAGCCATTAATCAGTATTATGTTAATCAATTTATTGGAATTTCTTCAGCTGAATATTTAGCATTTCGTTCCTGGTTATTTAATTAATGCAATTAATGTGTTTACTGTTGCAGTCTGGCATAATGTCACATTATCAGCATTGCTATGATCACCCGTAAGTTTATTAAATCAGAATTGAAATCACTCTCCTGTCTCTTTAATAACTCTGTACCCAAAAGAATATAACTCTTCTTCCAACCTATCATTATAGATCCAAGAAAGAAACTAATTCAACATACTTCAAAGATTTAATTTTGAATTATTATTATTATTATTATTATTATTATTATTATTATTATATACACAACAACATGAAATCACAGCTGCCAGTTCTTTACCTGGTGTTGGCTTTCATTCACATCAAGTTCTTCCCAAGAACCTAGGATGTCATAATGTATCAGTGTAGCATATGTGCAGATCCAAGCAGTGTGGCCTTTTGTAATTGACAGATTATTATTATTATTATTATTATTATTATTATTATTATTATTATTATTATTATTATTTTAGTGTAGGCATCACCCAACTCCAGAACAACTCTGGGAAGCTCAAAACATAACAAATAAGATATATTATGAATAAGAAAAAAAAACCCTAAGAAAAATAAAGAACAAGTGCAAATGCATACATTCAGTGTTATATAATGCTGTGGAAAAAGCAGTCAATTTTAGGAACTTGTACCTGGTTGATTCCTATCTTTCCTTTAAAAGCTTCTATTTACTACAGCTATGTTATACTACAGTAGAACCAGTCACATTTTAGAAGATATTTTTCCTTAGCATATGCATCCTTGTAGACAGATCAATTTAAATGCTGATGGCAATAGCCAGGGCATAGAACCAAGCAGAAATATATTTCTTTGAGAAATGAACCATATGACTTCTCAGATGAAAGGAAATTCTCAGATGAAAGCAAGAAATTACTCTACTCATCCCACACCCTCTTATAAAAGCACGGCACATGATTTTCTTGCCCTCACAGAGTCCAGATTTGGCAAATTCAAAACCAGGAATAGTGTCCTCTAAATTCTTGCAATGAAATGCATACGTGTCTGTTTTAAAATGCACTGACTTGCATGTTGGTATGATTGACATACCTCACAGCTTTGCTTAGCTGAAAATATTTGCATATCCTGTTCTTCTTATTTCAGGTACATCTAAGTTTGGATTATCTACAAATGTACACAAGAATTTTTATCTGTGAAATGCTGAAAAGTATACATTCCTCCACCACCAGATTCTGAAACAAGTTTGCCTTGCAGATAAAAGGAAAAATGGTGTGTGTGTACTGGGACTGGAATTAGCTGGACAAAGTTCATGCTGACTAGCATTGGATGTGGCACCCTGAATACACAAGGAATGTGCCAGGCTTGCAGAAACTATGCTACGTCTTCATTAATACTTAGGTGAGTATTGAAGGACAGCTATAAATGTGTGAGTGTACATATTTTATACATAATATGTTAGCTATCTCTACATATACAGAGAGGCATATTTTCTGCCATTCCCTTCTTCTTTGCCTAGAAATATCTCCCAGAATGGAATTTCTGAAGATATATACATATAATCACAGTGTTAGCATATGGAAAAATACTGACCCCATTTGAAATTATGGAGAGGATTCACAGGAAGTAGCTGAATTATCATTAAGCTGAAGTAAATATCTGGCCAAGTGTCAAGCATATTTTCTTCAATAATATCAATACCTAATACAGTTAAGTCCAGAATCTTTGCTTTTATATATTCAGAAACCCAGTGTATCAGGTTATCAACTTATATCAAGTTGATATAAATAATGCTATTATAGAATTGGAGAAATTGTTCCTGTGAGCATCATTAATCAATTGGTTGCCTGCTCATATCATATGTTGGTGCAACAGCATATATCTCTGCAACATTATACTTTCCCAGATAAAAAATGTTGCCAAAAGCAGTCCATGGATCTGATTTTGATTAACATACAAGCTATAAATGAGATTACAAGACTATATTGTGTGAATTAAGAATTCAAAAACTGAATCCTATCCTCTGCACTAGAGCACGGACTTAATGTTTCTTGATAAAATATTTAGTATTATTACTTATTTAAAACATTTATCTATCACTTCTTATAAAGTATCTCAAAGCGGTTCAACAATCTAACACAGTGTTCTCAACCTTGGCAACTTTAAGATGTGTGGACTTCAACTCCCAGAATTCCCCAGCCAGCTTTGAAGTCCACACATCTTAAAGTTGCCAGGGTTGAGAAACACTGATCTAATATGTAGTAATAAAACTATGAGTTAAAATAATAAATATTAGACAAGCGCACTGAAAATGCATGGAGAAAAGAAAAAGAAAAAAATCTACATACATGCAGAGAGAGATGGGGCAGTCACACAAGGAAACCTGGCTGAAAAGAGGTGCTCACATGACAACAGAGATACATCATGATGTCAGAGGTAAAACTTAAGTTAAAATAGAATACGCTACAACTGGAAAATACCTTTTAAGTTTTAATAATTGGAAAATTGCTGAAAACTGGGCCCAGTGGAAGGAACTTTGCAGATCTAGAAATGAAGAAATGGCCTGAAGAACAATGGATTGCACAGTTTCAGACCTACACAGCACAGAAGGATCAAGTTATCTGCAGGGCCTGGCAAACCATCTGCAGAAAATAGAACTGCAGTCCAGTTTGAAGCATCTGGCTCATCTAGGAAAATTATCCCCATTCAGTGCCCACTGTTTAATAAAACGCAGCAAGGGACAGTTGCATTTTTGGCTGTGTGTGAACAATTCTATGAATATATGTATGGTAGAAAAAATATACTGGGAACAGACCACAAGCTACAAAGTAACCTCCATAGACAGTTTTGCAGTAAAATGTTAAGAACCACAACATTCAACAGAAAATGAATCTGAACTGAGAAAATATATCAAATAAATCAAAGCACAACAGAAGAGGAAATATAACAAATGACAAACAGATACATCATATTGCTCTTTAGTTAAGAAAGAAGGGTAGTCTGTTTAAAAGAAGAGGACTGTGATAAAGTCATAATGCAGCAATACATTATTTCAGACTCAAACAGGAGGCCATAGAGTTTCCTTTACACCACTAACAGGCAACTTTCCCAGGTGGCAGGCAATATGGGTGCCAGTTTTTTTAAATTTAAATTAAAATTGTTAAAATCTTTGGAGCTCATGAAATCTCAGGAGATTTGGCTATTTTGTGAGATTTAAGTCACTTAAATATTAATTTATATCTACCTTTGGAGTTAATTGGAGTGCAAAATAAGGGTGCCAGCTCACTGATCTCTACTCTAAACTATTATAAAGAGATTACTGGGAGGCTGAATAAAAGTTTGTTTACAAGAGACTGGTGATCAAACAAGAGACTGATGATCAAACAAGAGACTGATGATCAAACTCTGGTGGCCTTGTTCTAGGGCCAGCTTTAGCTGGAATTCACCATAGCAAATCAGCAGGCTCGCAATAAGGTACATACGTACTGTATGTTATTCACTTAAAAAAGAGTTAGAAACAATTGCAGCCAACCTTTATCAGAACAGTTAAGTAGCTTCATATCCTCAGCAACAAGTCTCCCTAATTATTTTACATTCTTTTGCAGACACAGCCAAAAAAAACCTACCAAACAAGCATTTTTTCTGCTAACTTGTATCCTCAGGACAGCCCTAAATAAGCACATCTTAACATACATGCATGTATGTTAAGAAATAGAAACATATACCTTCTATGTTTCTAAATATAAGAACTACTCCTATCTAGAGTTAAGAAAGGGCTTAAAATTAGACTGGCCAGCATTCTTCCATCAGTCAGACCTGCAACTCTGCTGCGTTTTCTCTGCCAGATAAACCTTTTATTTTTTCCTTTTCCATTAACTTCAGCTTCACCAAGAGCTTTTTACAGTAAATAAAAACATCCCACAGTGACTCTTTTCAGCATGCACCGTTGGATAGGTCCCAGAAAACGATTTTCTATGATCTTCTGTGAATTTATCCAATTCTAGTTTATCAGCCTATATAGGGTTTTACAAAGTCAGCACTCTGACTTCAGTATCTAGATGTCTAAATCCATTTCAGCTGCCAGCCAACAGCTCTATTTCCAACCCTCTCCTTACCAAGCTGCTCCTTCCCAGAATCCTCTCTGATGTTTTTACTCCACCTGTAATGGTGGAATGGCATCTGATGCTCCTACCAGCCATCTGCGTTCCTCCTTCTCCTATGAAAGCTTTCCTATGAGAATCTCAACGACCCCCTATTCTCATCAGCTTATCAACAAAACAAATATGAACTGTTTTGGTCAGAAGTCTGCATGGGTGCAGGATACATGAAGAGCCAGAGAAAGGTCATGGCAGAGAGTAACTCCTCATAAGGCCACAGCTCTACTTCTTTGATGCAGAGAAATATCTCATATACCAGCTAGTCCCACTTGTGTACCTCCAAACTTCCAGATTTTGAGTTAGGATGGCTATTGGGAAGGACTGCTGGCCATAATACAAGAATGTTGTCCAGGATTGGGGGGGCTGTGTATTCTTTTGAGTGTGTATGGATGTTTTTTTTTTTTTTTAAATGTATGCTAAGGGTACTAACCACCAGGTGGAAGAACACAGCCTAGCTGTTTAGGGACATAATTATTTTTCAAAGAAGGCTATGTGCAAAACAAAGCAAAATAAAAACCTTACCAAGTAAAGACAGGGCTATGAAGACATCTTCTTTAGCTGCTTTGCTTTGTAAGCTGTAAGCCTTTGGGAAATAGCTAGCTTTTGTGCTTGGACATAACTGAAAAGATCAACTTTCCTTGATCTTCAGGAAAAAAATATTGACATACCATTTCAGATCCACCTCCAGACCTGCTATCCTAGAAAACACCGTATTTCAGAACTGAAAAGTTGAGAGTCCCATTTTTTAGAGTATGGCACTTGGCTCCAGATCACCACTGACTGTTTATCTGATGGCTTGCTGAAATTCGTAAGGATTCTAAAACTAATTCACCACTGAGAATTCACCAGAGTCTTGAGAACTGAGTGTCATCTTATGCCAGAATATCTGTAACAGGGAACTGGATATCTGAAGTAGACTTTGAACCAGAACTCCAGACTCAAAAGTGCCCTGATAGTCTCATTGAGGGGAAAAGGAAGAGGTAGTTCCCTCAAATCCCCCCTCCCCCAATCCTGCTGTGCTGCCTCATCGTGTGTATACCTGGCAGGGATGAGCAAAGAAGACAGGGAGTATATGCCAAGAGTATATAATCCCAGCAAGGTCACCCAAGGTATGAAGGCCATCCCAGTTGCCCAGATCAAGCAAGCAGGCACTTATATTGGTGAGCTATGATATAGGAAGATTCTGGAGGCAGAAGATCACTTTAGTGACAACAGCAGAGGCATCATTTCATACTGTATGGGAGAAGGCAATTGCAAACCACTCCTGTATTTTACCAAGAAAACCACATGGATAGAAAATATAAAATGATTGACGATATGGTTATTAAACCGATATGTGGAATATATATTGGTGGAAGCTAGATTTGAAGAAGAGTGTGGTTTTAAAACTGAAGAAAGAAACTTCAATAATCTGCACTATGCTGATGACACTACTCTGAGAGCTGAAAATGCAGATGATTTGCAAGCTCTAGTAATGAAAGTCAAGGAGCATAGTGAAAAAAATGGGACTAAGATTAAATATAAAGAAGACTAAATTAATGACAATGGTACAACAAGCCTTAGAATTCACAATGAAATATTGAATGGTGGATAGCTTCTGCCTTTTAGGATAAACTATCAACAGTAGAGGAACCAGCAGTGTGAAATACACTGAAGACTGGCACTTGGTGCAGTAGCAATGAAGTCTTTGGAAAAGATATTCAAAGCTGGATGTGTCTATACCAACACCGTTTAGAACTGTACAGGCAATGGTTTGCCCTGTGACACTCGATGAAAGCAAAAGTTGTACCTTGAAGAAGTAGGATAGAAAGGATAGTGATGCTTTTGAACTTTGGTGTTAGAGGAGATTCCTCAGAATACCACGGGGAGCCAAGAAAACAAACCGATGGGTTATATAACAAAACAACCCAGAGTTCTCCCTTGAGGCACAAATGACCAGACCTCCAATTATTATACTTCAGACACATTATGTAAAGACCTACCTCTCTTGACAAGTCTGTAATGCTGGGAAAGATGAAAGGAAAGAGAGAAGAGGACAATCAGCAGCAAGGTGGATAGACTCAATTATGGTGCACCATTGAAAGACCTAAGGGTTGAGGACAGATCCCCCTGGAGAAAATCTATCTATGTGGACCAACTTGATGGCACATAATCAATCAGGTCCCAAAATATTAAAAAGCTGACTTAATACAATGTCTTAATACAAGGCACATTAGTACCCAAGAGTCCTTTCTATCATTCTCCTTCTCCTTCATATGAGCATTAAATTCAGAGTAAAAAATCAATTGTACTGTGATTATTTGACAATTTAGAAATGAGAAAGGACAATAACGGTAAAGTATATAATTTACATATAGAAATTCCCTGACTCAAATTCTTTACTTAAAAAATGTACCAGAGTATAAACTTAGTATCATGTAACAGGTTCAGAGCCATACCAAGACATTTTGCTTGACATGTGGTGAAGGTCAAAATAGGTTCTCCATGTATAGAATAACAAATGGATTGTCAGTTAAATCTTAGGACAATAAGTTAGTTTAATGGCTCACCCCAATTCTGCTACCTCCCTTTTTCTAACAGTAGGGCTAGTCATGAGTAAATGATGAGAATGGCTTTCTGCCCAAGATCCAGGAGGTCTGCTGCCAATTAAAAGTACTGTTTATATAAATGGACAAATAGTTTGAGCAGATAAAAGACTGGTGCTAATAAATGTGCTAATGGGAGGGAGGGAGGGAGGGAGGGAGGGAAGGAAGGAAGGAAGGAAGGAAGGAAGGAATACTGATCTGGACAATGGGTTAGGGTTAACTCCTGAAACATGATTTGAAGTTATAATGCAGTATACTTTTATAATAAAGAGCTTTTACTTAGAGGAGAAGGTGTCTTTGTGATTCTTTGCCATTTGTATTCAGCTGTTATGGTCCTTACTTAATATTCTCCTCAAAAGTTTAACCTATATAAGAATCATGCATAATCTGCTAGCAATAATAATAATAATACTTTAAAATGCCCAAGCAAGAATTTACACCAACGTGAAAGACAGAGCCATGTCTTAGCATTAATTACATGTCTAATTCTGGATTCAAGTAAATTTTCCAGTTAGATGGCAGAAAAATATGTTTAATTCTATCACCCAGCTCATATTAATCATCAGCTTAAAAGCTTGGTGGCACACAACCTTTGAAGCTAAGCAAGTCATGTCATAATTGGTTCCCTCACCCCAGGAGGCTCAGTGGAAATATTCATAGCTTTTACAAACTAGAAGGAACTGCAGAGTAAATATGGCATTAGAAGAAGGTTGGTAGAATTTCTGTATATATGTTTATTTTGGAGGAGGAGGCTCTTGTTTAGAAAGGTGTGTGACAATCACAGATGCAGTTTGCTCCATTGTTGCACCTATGGCTATTCCTCATCTGCACTACCACAACTGCCAGTCTTCTATGCCAGGGCTGAGCAACATATTGCTTATGGGTCACAGCTGCCCCCCTACCCTTTTTATTATTTGATTTTAAGGCCATTCAACTTCTCAATGACTCTGGGAAGATCACAATTATAAGAAAAGGAAACAACAACATATATATTTACAAAAAAAAAAAAACTGGAAGGTTGGCTCAATCTCTCTGCTCTCTCTCTCTCTCTCACACACACACACACAAACAAAACCAACCCAAATCCAAAACAAAATAAAACCAAAGGGGCTCCACAGCCATCCTATCCCCAGGCCTGGGAGAAGAGCAGGTTTTTAATAGTTTTCAAAAGGCCATCAAAAGTACAAATCTTTGGGGAGAATATAATTCCAGAGGGCAGGGGCCACCACCAAGAAGGCATGTTTCCTGGGCCCCACAAGATGACATTGTTTAATCAACAGGACCTGAAGCATGCTCATCTTGTCTGAACTCACTAGATGGGTGGAAACATTCAGAGATAAGTAGTCCTTCAGGTAGCCAGGCCCTGTGCCATTCATTCATTCATTCATTCATTCATTCATTCATTCATTCATTCATTCATATATATATATATATATATATATATATATATATATATATATATATATTTCAAATTTCCATCATCACCCATCTCCTCCAAAAAGGGGACTCTGGGCAGTTTACAGTCAAAGTTAAAACATATAACTTACAGTATAAATACTCTATAAAATCAAATAAATATGCAGTAGAAAACATAAAATCCAGCAGCAAAGATCTTGTTTGTTGGGGAGAGATCTATAATAGCCACCCCTGTCCTAACAACCAGGAAACACACTGAGACAAGGAACTGGTCTCTAATATTTATTGCTAGTACTTAACAGGAATCCTAACAAACTGAAGAAGCGTGGGGAAAACCCAGACATATAACCCCCAAGGGTTAAGGCGGTCCCGATCTGTGTCTCTTTGAATGGCTGAACAATTCATCAGTGCTACGCATGCACTTGACAGTCTGGATGGGAGCCCCCTGCTTGCCATCCTTACTCATGACAACCCCCAAGATGAACTGGTGCCCCTCCCACCCCAAGCGAAGTGGCAGCACCAGGTTTTTAGGTTATTCTAGAAGTCTGGGAGCGAATGGGCCTGTCTCAGCTCTGGGGGCAGAATGTTCCAAAGGGCGGGTACCACTGCAGAGAAGGCCCACCTCTTGGACCCCGCCAGGTGGAATTCCTTTACCGGCGGGATTCGTAGCATGCCCTCTCTGCATGACCGAGAGGGACTGGTCGATGTGATGGGGATGAGGCGGTCCCTCAGGTGACCTGGCCCCATGCCATGTATGGCTTTAAAGGTCATAACCAACACCTTGAATTGGACCTGGAAGCAAACTGGTACCCAGTGCAGCTCGCACAGCAGCGGTGTCACATGTGCTGATCTTGGGGCACCAATAACTGCTTGTGCGGCTGCATTCTGAACCAGTTGAAGCTTCCAGGTACTCTTCAAGGGTAGCCCCATGTAGAGCGCATTGCAATAGTCTATGTGGGAGATGACCAGGGCATGAGTGACTGTTCAGAGGGCCTCTCGATCCAGGAAAGTGTGTAACTGGTGCACAACACAAAGTTGCGCAAAGGCCCTTCTGGCCATGACTGCCACCTGCTCATCGAGCAGGAGTCGTGAGTCCAGGAGGACCCCCAGATTACACACGGGGTCTGAATGGGGCAGTGCAACCCCATCCAGAACTAAAGATGATAACTCCCCAGATACAGAGGAACCATCAACCCACATCCCCTCAGCATCTCCCCAGACTGTGCCTCATGCTTAGAGTCCAACTTAGAACAAATCTGAGCGATTTTATCCTGCAGATGCTCAGAAAACTCCTCCTCCTCCAAAAAGGGAAGGTGGGAGACAGGGCGAAAATTGCCCAGTATAGTAGGGTCCAGGGATGGCTTCTTGAGGAGGGGGTGTACCAGCGCTTCCTTGAAGGCAGCCGGAAACTCCCCCTCCCTCAAGGATGCATTAGCCATCGCCTGGACCCAACCACAAGTCACCTCCCAGGCCAATTTTACCAGCCAGGAGGGGCAAGGGGCAAGATGGCATGTGGTTGCATTTGCAGTCTGGAGGATCCTGTCCACTTCCTCAGGCCCAAGAGGATCAAATACCCAGATAACAGGGTAAGTACATCCCCTCAGCATCTCCCCAGACTGTGCCTCATGCTTAGAGTCCAACTTAGAACAAATCTGAGGGATTTTATCCTGCAGATGCTCAGAAAACTCCTCCGCGTGGCCCTGTAAATGGATCACCGAATCTCCCCTACCCAAGAGGGATCAGGTAATCCTAAACAGAGCCGCCAGGTGGCATTCTGTGGATGCAATAAGAGTGGAGAAATGGTGTTTTGCTGCTCTTACCACCATAAGGTAGGCCTTAATGGCGGCTCTAGCTTGTGTTCGGTCAGATTCGCCCTTGTCTTTCTCCAGCGGCGCTCTAGACGTCTCTTAATCCTCTTCAGAACCCGCAACTCCTCCGTAAACCATGGGGAGTGCTGGGTCAGATGAGGCAAGAGAGGTCACACAGGCATGATCCTGTCCGAGGCCCCCACCACCTCCCTATTCCAGGCCGCTGCTAGGGCCTCTGGTGGACCATGCAGTAGATCCTCGGGTATAACCCCTAGCTCCCTCTGAAACCCTACCGGGTCCATCAGTCGCTGGGGGAAGACCAATCAAATGGGTCCTTCCTCCCTGTAGAGTGGGGCAGCACCAGAGAATCTCAAGGCCACCAGGGCATGATCTGACCATGACAAGGAGGACAGATGTAGCTGACCCCTAAGATCACATTGCCACTGCTCCGACAAGAAAACCAAGTCTGGGGTGAGGCCACTGTCTTGAGTCGGGTCCCAAATAATCTGGGACATGGCTGCCATGGTGGCCATGAACTCCTGAGCCACCTCTGAGGCACGCCCCAGGGATGGCAGATTGAAGTCCCCCAGAACCATAAGCCTGGGGAACTCCACCACCAGCCCCGAGATGGCCTCCAACAGCTCAGGCAGGGAGGTTGCCACACAGCAGGGAGGCTGGTACAGCAGCAACACTCCCAACTGTTCTCGGGCACCCAACTTGAAGAACAGGGTCTCACAACCAGCCACTTGTGGAGCAGCGCCCCTGAAGGCCACTAGAGCCTCCCGGATCACAACTGCTACCCCTCCTCCCCTGCCCCAGCATCTCGGCTGGTGCCACACCTGAAACACAGCTGGGCACATTTCTGAAAGGGCTACCCCCCCTTCTGGGCCCAGCCAGGTCTCAATAATACACACCAGGTCAGCCCCCTCCTCTGTGATTAAATCGCATATGAGGGGGGCTTTGTTGTTAACTGACCTGGCGTTAAGCAGCAGCAGTCAGAAGCCGGGGCCCTCAAGGATCCACTTGAGGATCTAGCTTGTGTTCGGTCAGATTCGCTCCTTGTCTTTCTCCAGCAGCGTTCTAGACATCTCTTAATCCTCTTCAGAACCCGCAACTCCTCCGTAAACCATGGGGAGTGCCGGGTCGGATGAGGCAAGAGAGGTCGCACAGGCGCGATCCTGTCCAAGCCCCCCGCTGCCTCCCTATTCCAGGCCGCGGCTGGACCGTGCAGTAGATCCCCAGGTATAACCCCCAGCTCCCTCTGAAACCCTACTGGGTCCATCAGTCGCTGTGGGCAGACCAATTGAATGGGTTATATAGGTGTTATTCCATTAGCATCAAAATCTTGAGGGCTAGTGATACAATGTTAATGTATTTATTTGTGTGTGTTTTAAAAAATAATGCACATAATGGGTGTACAAAACCCATGCTAGACTTAAGTCATATTTTTTCCTGCTGGCCTTTCCCCAAAGCAAACTCTTCCTCCTCCCCAAAAGGGCCAAATATTCCAGTCTCACATTGGGTGACATCCCCATGTTCTCTCTGGCCTTCCAATTTAATTTTTTAAAACATGGGCTACCGAACATTAGAAGGTATGTCGATGAAGATTCTCAGTCATCCAGGTGGAATTGTCTGTAGGTTGAGTCATGGCAACTGGATTTCTTTCTTTTCAATTGAAACGTTTCGCTGCTTGTCCAAGCAGCATCCTCAGTCCGGGCAAAGGTTGGTAAGGGGACCCCATATATGTCTTCCAGGGTGGCTGCATTGTCCTTCCACCTGAATGGCTTGTTAATTTTCTAATGAAGAAACATTAAAAGAATTTCAAGCCAGTTCTACAAGCTGTTGTAACTGAGAAGAGTCTTCTGTTCTATAGGAGAGAGCAACTTACTAGGGATATAGTCAGGCCTTTCTCCCATCACTTATGAGAAAGGTAAAATTCTGCTCTACAAATTGTGTTTTGGATGGAGTTTTGTGTGAAGAGGGACAGGGCCACAACTAGGGGGGGCAACTGAGGCATGTGCCCCGGGCGCTGCACTGATGGGGCGCCAAAATGAGCACGGGGGGGTGCCAAAATGAGTGCTGGGGGGGAGCCAAAATGGGTGTGGAATCCATGTTTGCCCCGGGTGACACAGACCCTAGTTGCAGCCCTGAGGAGGTAGCCAACTGTTGGCCCATACAGTAATTGTACTGTATATCTAGTACTCGAGCTCATGCCTGAGCTTCCTAGTACTAGATCTAACTAGAGTCTAGGCAAGCAAGTATTCCCAGCCAATATCTGTTACTATCCTGTTATTTCCTAGCCCTAGATCTAACCAGAGTCTAGCTAAGCTGGGAAGGGATGGGATGGGATGGTCAATCTATGACAGGAGTTATCTCTGTCCCTCTTCTAAGAGTATTAAAATAGGTTTGGAACTCCCACAAGTTAGGGTCTTAGTCCTCCTCACCTAATTGTCCCATTCAACACTGAAAGGATACTCTTTATCCTGATATGCTTCATTCTCCCACTATCTCAGGTATGGGGGTTGAAATGCCCTTGACTAGATTCATGAGGAAGAAACTGCCTCCTTCCAGAGAGAGATGGATGCTGTTCTCTTGAGATGGGAGAGCAGTGACCTATGATATCCCAGATTGTCTGAATGTCCTATCACTCCACTATTCCATAACGTTGGTGTCATTCCACTTTGCCTCATCAAGCCCTATTTATGGCTTTGCACTCTGCTATGATCATCTTAATAACTGTTCTACTTAGACTATGTTAACTTCTGGGAATAGCTCTAAAATGCTATTCACATCCCTCAAAATTCTGGCAGCTGGTGGCAACCTGGGTCTTTAAACAAGGTCAAATGCATATATATGAGAAGTCAGCAGTTCATAATGTGCCAAGCAAAAGTGTGGGAAGAAGGATGTGCTGTAGCTTGATTCAGCATTCTTATTCTCCTTTATTACTTCTGTGACCCCAATCAAAATTGGTTTGCTGTGCAAATGAGCATTCCAGAGGAAGTATACTTCCAGATGGGGCTTTCTAGCTAACAATTACTCTGCTTCATTCCTAGATTTTTTCATTATCTAACCATTTGCAAACATTCCTTATTTTTCTATGGTTCTTCTTATATACCTTCACAATAATCTACTAAGTGGGAAAAGACAGCATAGCTATACAATCTTCAGCAAAGGATCGTTACCTTGTTGTGGTGCTGGAGCTTGAGCACCTCAATGATGCCATGAGCTAAACCGTGAAGGGCCACCCAAGACGGGAAGGTCATGACAGAGAGGTCAGACTAAATGCGATCCCTGGGGAAGGTAATGGCAACCCACCTCAGTATTCTTGCCGTGAAAACTCAATGGATCAGTACAACCAGAGATATGTCGGTATACCATCGGAAGATGAGACCCCCAGGTCGGAAGATGGTCAAAATGCTACTGGGGAGGAACAGAGGATGAGTTCAACTAGCCCCAGGCGTGATGACACAGCTAGCTCAAAGCCGAAAGGACAGCTAGCGGCCGACGGTGCTGGTGGTGAACGGCGAATCCGATGTTCTAAGGATCAAGGCACCATTGGAACCTGGAATGTAAGATCTATGAGCCAGGGCAAATTGGATGTGGTTATTGGTGAGATGTCAAGATTAAAGATAGACATTTTGGGCGTCAGTGAACTGAAATGGACTGGAATGGGCCACTTCACATCAGATGACCACCAGAACTACTACTGTGGACAAGAGGACCACAGAAGAAATGGAGTAGCCTTCATAATTAATAGTAAAGTGGCTAAAGCAGTGCTTGGATACAACCCAAAAAACGATAGAATGATCTCAGTTCGAATTCAGGGCAAGCCATCTAACATCACAGTGATCCAAATATACGCCCCAACCACAGATGCTGAAGAAGCTGAAGTAGAGCAGTTCTATGAGGATCTGCAGCACCTACTGGACAACATGCCTAAAAGAGATGTTATTTTCATCACGGGAGACTGGAATGCTAAGGTGGGCAGTCAAATGACACCTGGAATTAAAGGTAAGCATGGCCTGGGAGAACAAAACAAAGCAGGACATAGGCTGATAGAATTTTGCCAAGACAACTCACTCTGCGTGACAAACACTCTCTTCCAACAACCTAAGAGATGGCTTTATACATGGACTTCACCAGATGGACAACACCAAAATCAGATTGACTACATCCTTTGCAGCCAAAGGTGGTGGACATCTATACAGTCGGTAAAAACAAGACCTGGAGCTGACTGTAGTTCAGATCACGAACTTCTTCTTGCACAATTTAGGATCAGACTAAAGAGATTAGGGAAGACCCACAGATCAGCTAGATATGAGCTCACTAACATTCCTAAGGAATATGCAGTGGAGGTGAAGAATCGATTTAAGGGACTGGACTTAGTAGATAGGGTCCCGGGAGAACTCTGGACAGAAGTTTGCAACATTGTTCAGGAGGCGGCAACAAAATACATCCCAAAGAAAGAGAAAACCAAGAAGGCAAAATGGCTGTCTGCTGAGACACTAGAAGTAGCCCAAGAAAGAAGGAAAGCAAAAGGCAACAGTGATAGGGGGAGATATGCCCAATTAAATGCAAAATTCCAGAGGTTAGCCAGAAGAGATAAAGAATTATTTTTAAACAAGCAATGCGCGGAAGTGGAAGAAGACAATAGAATAGGAAGGACAAGAGACCTCTTCCAGAAAATTAGAAACATCGGAGGTAAATTCCAGGCAAAAATGGGTATGATCAAAAACAAAGATGGCAAGGACCTGAGAGAAGAAGAAGAGATCAAGAAAAGGTGGCAAGAATATACGGAAGACCTGTATGGGAAGAATACCAATATTGGGGATAGCTTTGATGGTGTGGTTAGTGAGCTAGAGCCAGACATCCTGAAGAGTGAGGTTGAATAGGCCTTAAGAAGCATTGCTAATAACAAAGCAGCAGGAGACAACGGTATCCCAGCTGAACTGTTCAAAATCTTGCGAGATGATGCTGTCAAGGTAATACATGCTATTTGGAAAACACAAGAATGGCTATCAGATTGGAAAAAATCAACCTATATCCCCATACCAAAAAAGGGAAACACTAAAGAACGTTCAAACTATCGAACAGTGGCACTCATTTCACATGCCAGTAAGGTAATCCTCAAGATCCTGCAAGGTAGACTTCAGCAATTCATGGAGCGAGAATTGCCAGATGTACAAGCTGGGTTTAGAAAAGGCAGAGGAACTAGGGACCAAATTGCCAATATCCACTGGATAATGGAAAAAGCCAGGGAGTTTCAGAAAAACATCTATTTCTGTTTTATTGACTATTCTAAAGCCTTTGACTGTGTGGACCATAACAAATTGTGGCAAGTTCTTAGTGGTATGGGGATACCAAGTCATCTTCTATGCCTCCTGAGGAATCTGTATAATGACCAAGTAGCAACAGTAAGAACAGGCCACGGAACAACGGACTGGTTTAAGATTGGGAAAGGAGTATGGCAGGGCTGTATACTCTCACCCTACCTATTCAACTTGTATGCAGAACACATCATGCAACATGCTGGGCTGGAGGAATCCAAGGCTGGAGTTAGAATTGCTGGACGAAACATTAACAATCTCAGGTATGCAGATGATACCACTTTGATGGCTGAAAGCAAAGAGGAACTGAGGAGCCTTATGATGAAGGTGAAAGAAGAAAATGCAAAAGCTGGCTTGCAGCTAAACCTCAAAAAAACCAAGATTATGGCAACCAGCTTGATTGATAACTGGCAAATAGAGGGAGAAAACGTAGAGGCAGTGAAAGACTTTGTATTTCTAGGCGCAAAGATTACTGCAGATGCTGACTGCAGTCAGGAAATCAGAAGACGTTTAATCCTTTGGAGAAGTGCAATGACAAATCGCAATAAAATAGTTAAGAGCAGAGACATCACGCTGACAACAAAGGTCCGCATATTTAAAGCAATGGTATTCCCAGTAGTAACATATGGCTGCGAGAGCTGGACCATAAAGGAAGGCTGAGAGAAGGAAGATAGATGCTTTGGAACTGTGGTGTTGGAGGAAAATTCTGAGAGTGCCTTGGACTGCAGGAAGATCAAGCCAGTCCATACTCCAGGAAATAAAGCCAGACTGCTCACTTGAGGGAATGATATGAAAGGCAAAACCGAAGTACTTTGGCCACATAATGAGAAGACAGGACACCCTGGAGAAGATGCTGATGCTAGGGAGAGTGGAAGGCAAAAGGAAGAGGGGCCGACCAAGGGCAAGATGGATGGATGATATTCTAGAGGTGACGGACTTGTCCCTGGGGGAGCTGGGGGTGGTGACGACCGACAGGAAGCTCTGGAGTGGGCTGGTCCACGAAGTCACGAAGAGGCGGAAGCGACTGAACGAATAAACACCAACAAAGCTATACAATACCAAGAACTATCCGTCTGGAAGCATCCCATAATCACTATAGCAAAAAAGAAGATGAGCCTTTTTCTTCCTTCTCGGCAACTACTGTAGGTTCACAGTTCACATATTGAGTCGAATCATGGGCTCCTTAGCCTTGGTTGATTGAATGTACTGAAATTGCTTGGATTCACACAGCATAATAAGCTATGGTTCACAATGGCTGCATTCACAGTAAAGCCTATCATAGCTGAGCACAATCTGTCTTGGTGCATTTAAGCCTGTTTTACCTCTTTGTAGTGCTCTTGAGAATATGAAATAGAATGTGATGAGTCTCCCTTGCCATCTCTTTGTTTCAGTGACAAAACAGTTGATCCTAATGTATCAAGGATCGAGGAGGAAAATTAGGTGTAAGGGACATATAATATGTCTGGAATCACTGTTGCTGAAAATGAGGATTCGAAATCACTGAGGGTTCTTGGAGCTGTTTTCATCTCATTCATTTTGCTCTAGTGAAATGGCTGAAGAGGTTCCCATGCGAAATAAGAAGCAAAAGCAGTACATTTTGGGGCTCTAATATGACATTTCCAAACTAAGAAGTGGACTGCTCTGATGCTAAATAGACTTCCTTGGCAGTAAGCCCCCCTGAATATATTTTTTTTAACAATTATGCAAAAGATTGCATTGTGACTCTCACAGCTTCTATGGTCTTTTCCATTGTTTCTACGAACTCTTTATTAGAAGTTTAATCAAAGTTTGATCTCTCTCTCACATTATGATGTCTAATGCATCCTGTGATTATGGATTTTTTTAGTTCTTCCTCTCATGCCAAAGAGACCAAATCCAGGAATCAGGGCATTTGAATATTTCACCACTGTAGATTTTGAGATTTTAGTAGGATTGAATATTGAAAGTACACACACCTGCAATCCTAAACCATACATAAATTGAATAAATCAGATGAAATACAGAGCAGAAATAGGTTTATTTATTTAATTACAAAAATTAATATGCCACACAATCCCCCAATTCTTTGACTGTACCAGAATCCTAGATTTTGCGATTTTAGTGAATAAGCCACGTCCCCTGTCTTGTAGGCTGACCTGTCATTTTTATACCTCACCTCTATCACTTACAAAATTACTTATCAGGTGACCAAACTACTGGTCTGAAAATATCATGTGCTCAATCAAGTTAAGACAGGAAGGACAACTCTCATCCAAAACCAACTTCCTGGATTTTCAAATAGCATAGCTCTACTGTTAATGAGCTATAGGAAATGCAGGCTTGATGGCAGAAGAAGCATGGAAAATGTTTACAGGGCAAATGAGAGATTCCAGAAGGATTAAACAGTGGCAGAAGAGCCCTGTTATTCAGGCTACCTCCGCAGTGTCTCCTTAAGGGCTCCAAGATCAGCAGTTCTTTCTAGAGAAGTCAACCAGTCAAGTCTGCAAGCTAAAACTGTCTTCTCTCTGCACTTTCCTGGCCTATTCACCGCTGGTCTCTTGTGCCATTTAGTCTTGGCAGAGTTCCATTTTTCCCCATCCAGTTGCGATTTGTGACAATTGCCTGAAACTGCCGTCTTGAACTTTTCCTTCCTCCCTGCCCCCAATTCCCTTATCAGTTAGGTAAGAAATCAGTTTGCCTATGAAATACATCTCATTTCCAGGATGTTCTGCTTAAATAGCAATACAATACAATGAAAGTATGTATTTCAGAAAAGGCCTCTTAAGATTTTTTTTTTTTTGAAGTCTTATTGTCTTATAACTTTCACATTCCTGTTTGCCCTGTCCTTTGGAGAATAAATCATCTAGACTCTTATTCACTGGGTGTTCAGCCCTCACTGTATATGCAATCTTCTGACATCTTGAAGAGGCATGTGAAGCAACTGCTAGTAGTGAGAAGCATTGGCATGTTAAAGTTTGTCAGGTTTTTGCATGACGTTTCATACATTATGACTTTATAACGAAAACTTGAAGTTACACAATCATGTAGTGTTCATGATGGTGATGCTTTCCAGGAGTCACATTTTTCTCCAATAGCTCTCAAGGCTACTATGGGGTGCCTGCAATTGAATCATGCTTTCTCTCATGCAATTGGCCTGTCCCTGGACATGGACATGCCCAACTGTCAATCACATGATAAGAGGCTGGGTGACTGTCATGTCCCCATGTTGTGTTTTCCCCCACTGAGAAAAAGGAAAAAGAAAAAAATAAATATCCACATTGGAATGACTTAACCAAATACATCTTCACCCCACCCCATTTTTCATCCCCCCAGGGGAAAGGAAAAATGTAAAACAGTGAAAGGGATGGAGTGCCTAGAATAGCTGTATTTTCTTTAGCAGCTGTAGGTGAAGCCAATTTAGTGGCCTGCTAGAACCACTGAAATGGAGCAGAGCTTATAACACAGCTGGGAAGCTGGCACAGAAAAAGGAAATTATTACCTTAGATAGCTTCCATGAGCACATCAGAGAAACACAGGTTATTGATCTTACACATTCAGCTCTCCCAAGCACAAAGAATCACATGCTTAGACAGATTAGGTTAAGATAAGTAAAAGAATCTCTTACTGACTTTATTGTTGCTTCTCTTACATCCATCTTGGTGGAAAAGATGAAGTTCCTTTGTTCTTCTTTTCTTTCTAAATACTTAGTTTGCTCTAAACTCTCAGCCCTATTTTGCTGCCAAGAGCTGTGTGGAAGAAAGGGGCAGAATCCTTCATCAAGCCCCGAGCACATGACCCTGATGAATGAAGAGCAGAAGAGCATGCTTGCTTCTCCCTTGGTAGAAGAAGGGGAAAGAGAGGAAGTGGGAGTGGCAACAAACAGCTTCCTCAGAGTTTCATTGTGGGACAATTTAATTTACATGCTAATTCACATGCAAATGAGGCATGCTGGATTTGCCAGGATTTCCAACAGTAGAATTCTCTCAGAAGCAGGATGTCAGGTTCTGCCTGCTACTCAGTAAAACGCAGACGCTAGTGTAGGCTTAGGTTCTGGTTTTATTTGAGTATAGAATGCATGCCCTTGGAAAAGCTGAGAGTGAGTGGAGTGCGCCAGAACGGGATTTAAATAGCCCGCGCTGGTCAGCACTCTACCCCTTCTTACTCCGGGTGCGCCCTGAGCCCCGTTGGTTCCGTTGCCGGTAGGTGAGGGGTCGTGGAGCCCCTCCTGTGCTCCGGGCGTTTCCTTGACTGTTTTCCCGGCCAGTGATGGGTCATTGCCAGGTGATCAGGTTCGTAATCTCTTTGACAGCTCGGGCGCGCCTCGTGGTCTGGTCTTGTCAATTACCTTCTTTGCAACATTGTATCTCTCTCTTCCGCGCCTCCGGCTAGAGTCAATACTTTGTTGCCAGCACCTGTTGCTCTCTTTTGTTAGCTAGTTGCCTTTTCCCTTAATCCGCCCGGTACCCATTTCCTTGTATTGTTATGTGAGCCGTTGCGATGTCACAAGCATCGCAATGGTGATCCTGACACAGGAGCAGTGAACCCCTCCCAGTAAGTGGGTTGCACAAACCAGTTGACAGGAGGGAGTCAGATTAACCTCAAACAGCTCTAGGAGCTGGTTTGGACCAGGAAAAAAAAAACCACTGATTTGCTTATCAAGACTAATAAACTGGGTTAGAGTATTTGCATGATGCGTTAATCATCCCTTAACTCAGTACAGTGGTCATGTCTTTCAGTTCAGGTTCACAAGTGCAACTTCCCTATTCAATTGGTAGAGATGTTCCTAACGAATGTATGCCTGGTGCAGCTGTATGCAACACAATCCTTCCCCATTGGTTTCTACTATAGTGCTTGTAATTCAACAAGTCCATAATCCACCCACAATCATTACCTACAAATAGATTTCGCCTCGTATTGGTTATAAGCATGGAACGGAGAAGAGTGGGGTTCCAATTTCTTATATTTAGCAGCAATGCTCTCCCCACAGCTTACCTTTGAACTCTGGGTAGAAATATTAAATATGGATGTTTAAAATTAAACTGGGTGTATTTCTCCTTAAAAGAAATATGTGGTGTGTAGTTGGGTATGTGATTAGATTTTTTTTTATTGGTTTATCTTGGGAGAAGGAGCATACTCTAAGGAATGTTAAATCTCTTCCCACATATGAATTTAGAGTGCACTGAATTCATACCACTAATGCATAATTTAATAAAGTTGTTTATAGTATTTCAGTATTTCTCCATTATTGATCAAGTGGGACATGCAAAATGGCTTCTCATTACCAGTTTAAGAAGGTGCCTGAGCCCCTGAAAGATCACTTAGATCTAGGGTGTTAAATTACCCCCCTACATCACTGAGTGCCGTGACCAGCTGAAATAAACTTCTTTGAAGAAAATTGCCTTTATCCATTATCTGCCTTACACATAGATCTACTCTACTGTATGCACGAAGCACCTCCTTCCACCATAGTTTTCCTATTAGTTTAAGTAGAGAAGCAATTCTGCAGCTGCCTTTGTTTGAATGCTGAAACAGTACTGAATATTGAAATAAAGAGTGGGGGGAAAGCCATGCCTTACATACAAGAGCTGTACTGTGCTCTGGTGCAACCTTCCTAATGTCCTCTGAATGTGTACCTCCTAGAATTCCCAGCAATAGCTGTGCTGGTTGGGAAATTCCGTGGTCTGAAGTCCATTTATTTGGAGGGTGGAAAAGGCTACTTTTGCTTCCATGAGTTCTTACAGAATAAATAAGTACTGAGGGTCTATATATTTGATATAATTAATTTAAACTGTAGAATGAATGAATATATACACACACACACACACACATACATACATATACACTGTATGTATGTATGTATGTATATCCACAAATTTAATTTTCTACTTAAAGGAATATGGTTTCCTGGAGTATGTTCTGTGATCTGAAAAATCTGGAAGAAAAAATTAGTACTTTTGCCCAAATGCTTTTGATGCTGTTTACTGACATATCTCTGATATGATCACGTTGTGATCATAAAGATGTTTTTAGCTGTTTTTATGTTTTCTCTAGTTTTGTATGTCATCCAGAATCCACTGCAGTTGGGCAGCCAATAAATTTGAATATAATAAGAATAAGAATAAATGAAAATAATCACCATACTAGAATGGAAATTTTAAAGTTCTTAATTCTCTTACTTTCAGATTCTTCCAGCACATTTTGCTCTTAGCAACTAATGATACTATGAATCAAAAAGGTGTCCAAATTCAATAGCATTTCCCTTTTATTGCACATTTACACTTAATCCTTCACAATGTATTGATTTTCTTTTTTTAATATATAATTAGCTACAAAATAGAAAATAACATCTTTCCCATAGATAGATCTCCATAGGGACAGAATCCAATGTTACACATGAGAGTTCACTCATACAATAAGCCTTGCTGGAATCATAAAATGTGAGCACAGGGTTGGGTATCTTCAAAATGCTGATGATACCCTATTGCATCTCAGCCCTGGGCTGAACAGGTGATGCCATGGTACCTGGAGGCTGTTCAGATCTGGTGGGGGAGGGACAGGAGGAGACTTAATCCCAGCAACATAAAGTGGCTTTAGGTTTCTAAGCCATCAACTACAGAGTGTTTCCAGCTTTAGTTCTGGGTGGGGTCACATTCCTCCATACTAAACAGGCTTGTAACTAGGGAGTCCTCCTGGTTTCACAATTTCTGCTTGAGGAGCAAATGATAGCTATGGTCAGGAGAACCTTCACACAACTTCATCTGATGCACAAGTTACAACCCCATCTGGGATAGGAGGTTTTGCTCATGATCTGTAGAAAGCAAGGAAGATGATCTTGATAGAGACATGCAAGCTCTGTGACCAGGATGGCAAGGGGCAAAACATATTTTAAGTTCACAACAGCCAGATAACATTTCAAAGCAGCTCAGACTGGCATCTCCCTAATTCATTGAACTGTAAGTAGGAGGAGGTACAATATAACCACACTTGCAAGATTCTGTTATTATAGCCAATTTCAATAAAAGTAGTTTTAGCCTTCTTCTGGAGTTGATTTCTCGGTCTGGTCTGCCTAGTGGGACTGACATGATCACTCAAGTCTTAGTAACTTCTTAATTGGACTGTTTCAATGAGTTCTATAAAGGGGTGCCCTTGAAGAGCATTTGGAAGCTATAGTTGATCCAAGTAGTTATGGGTGCTTCTCATTGTTCTCACATAGCACAGCTACTGTGAAAGCTGCACTGGTTACCAGTTAGCTTCCAAGTGCAATTCAAGATGCTGTTTGTCATGTTTAAAGTTCTTCATGGTTCAGAGCCTGGATATCTGAGGAACCACCTTTTCCCATAACATCTGATAGCTCAATAAGATCAAATAGAGTGGAGTCTGTCTGCATCCCCTCTGCAGGGGCCATGAAAGCATGCTTTCTGTATTGATTAGCTCCTCCTGTAGGACAGCATTACACTAGACATTAAAATGGCCCTTCCCTTTTGGCATTTAGAAAATCTATTAAGATTTGGTTATTTAAATAGGCTCTGGGGTCTTCATAACGTATATTTTTTGTTGAGCTACTGAAGTTATTATATCTTGGTTGTGTTTTAGTCACAGCTCTTATATAGGTGATTTTATTATGTATTCCTATGAGATTGTTTTTCTTTGTATGTTTTTATCCTTACTTAGAAAAGGGGAATTATAGGCTGCTCAGAGTCACTTCTGAATGGAGCAGCCTATAAGCCCTGTGAATAGATAAACAAATAAGTAAATAACCTGGATTCACAAAGATTAGGCTAAAATGGATTGGATACTTTGTGGTTCACAGGGTTGTAGGAACATAGCCATAGTCTTAAGACGTTGAGTACATCAGACCATAACGTTAACTCCTAATAGGGTTTATTTGTATACAGCCAGTTATGTGAAGACAGCAATTCTGTTTTAATGCAGTTTTAGGGTTAGCATGTAGTGTAAATCCAGCAATAATGAAGGGAGAAACTCTCCCTCTTCATTCTGATGAAAGGTGTTCCATAACAAAAGTTGATTTCTGGATCATCCTGGGTTTTTAAGATTATTTTAACTACAGGGATTGTACTTTTTCCTAATACTAGTCAAGAAAATGGGGAAGAATGCCTTTGTTATAATGGGATAAAAACTTTATGCAACATTATCTATGAAGATTGATGGTGCTCCTGGCCTCATTAAAATCATGGCTTATCTATCTATCTACACTGCCTATGATCTATCTAATATCTTGCCACTATGATAAGGCCCTTGGTGGTTCAGAAAAATAAGCACACACAATAATAGTACATAAGAATATAAATATAGTTAAAACCCATGTGAACTTGGAAAGCTGTATTGAGGCACTAGAACATAGCACTATCAGCCTTTGAATTTTGCAGAGCAAAATGTTTTTTTTTTATTTCTTCCAATATAAATCAAAGTTTCAGTTCTTCAAGAGACATGTGTGAGAAAAGAACTGTTGAATTCATTGGTTGCCTAAAGCCAAAACACTTGAAGTGTCAAAAAGTAAATTTGAAAACGTGTGCATCTGGCAAATTAATCCTGCAGGTACTGGCCTGTCCCTCAAGGCTTATGACTATTATAGAATCTTTGTTTGAATTAGGGCCAAATTGGCTTCTTCTCCCTGGCACTGATCTTCGCTGAATACACTAGACTAATGCAGAACCATTATTCATTACCCACTGAGACTTTTTCAGCCTTGTGCTATCTTAAAGGCCATCAGTAATTGCTAAAGATGGTAAATGATAGAAAGATTTATGGAATACATACGGAAAATAGTTATTTTCCTGTACATATGATTACTGGGTGATTTTGATAGAACTTTGCACAAGAGAAAGTGGAAAGGATGTTCAGAAGAGATTATTCAACCCAGTAAACAAAAGCTAGAGTCTTCTGCTTGAAAGAGCTGAATCAATTTGCTGCCTAATGTCAGTGTAAGGAATGATAGATCAATTCGAAAGACTTCAGCAAATCTCAGCTTATGGAACATGATGATGCTATAACAATCAATTTGACACCCACCTGGCTTCAATTCTTTGTCTCTTTTAATGGAAAAGGTTTTAGTGCCACTGAAACGGAATCTGGGAGAATAAGAACATTCAGACTTGGAACTGAGCAAGAACAGAAGAATTCTGTGAATGTGTACAGAATAATTGTAGACAATGAATAATATCCTAGAAGAGCTCTATGATTTTTCATATAACATTTTTGCTGCACCATTCTGGAATCACCACCAAAAAAGAATAGTCAAATTCTCAAATCACTGTCAAACCTATGGTCAAATCAGATATCCTTTATTGTGATCACTGGCCAATGTTGAAAAAATAAAACTAAATAAAATAATAACATTATATAAAATGCAGCAGATGCAATATTGTGATATATACTGTAGCTACAAGTAAGATTAACTATCAACCACATTATACTGGACCTACTATCACCTTGTGTTAGATTGCCTGACTAAGGTGCTTGACTAGAGTCTGGTATGCTGTGAATAGCAACTGAAGCCTGCAAGGTATATCGGTGTGACATTGGCTGCAAAAAGCATTGTTTGGCAGTTATTGTCTGCTAGGTCACACATTGTCAGGGTCAGTCTCGCTTCGCAATAAGACACAGACTCACTTAATGGGTATTAAGGATTTCTGGTTTATTGGAATGATGGCTGACAGAACGAAAAACGGGAACAGGGTGTGTGGTGTGGAGGTGCCCATTTTATACCCTCTTGTATGACCCCGGGCTCCTCCACCCTTCATTGTCCCAATCCCTCTTGATGGGACCCTTGATTGCTGCCTGGGCGTTTTCCCGGTGTCTTCTCTTGTCTTCTCGATTCTGGTGTGTCCTCCAGGGCACCAGGTGCGGCTTATCTCTGTTCATCCGATGTCCTTCTTTTCAGCTGCATATGGGTCCATGGGTGTGGGTGCTTTGGGTGCTTGTTTTAATCCCTGTTCTGATTATCTTCTTCCTCTATTCCTTGATGATCATGATCTACGTTGTGAGGCTCTTTGTGCCTTGCAACGAGATCATGACACACATGTACAATTAACCAGGCCTCCAGGAAACAGCCTGAGAGTAAGTGCTAGGAGACTATTATGAAATCTGTATTGAAGTCTCAATATAGGAGAGGAGCCAAAGAGTCAACAATACCCATTCCATAAAACATGTTTTTTTCTGCAAAGGGAATCTTTTTGAATCTGCTCTCAAGAACTGCTCATGGTAAGTTGTCAGACCAATTGGTGTGAAAAACCCTGTGTTATCTGAGACACGATTTAAAATGGTTCCTCTAGTTTCCTAGCTCATGCTTTGTAGAATTTTTTAAAGCTCAGTTTGAATTCCATGTCCAGAGTCATTTGGTTAAACTTTGCCATGGCCTCCTTGTAACCAAGGCCAAGAGAAAATAGTGTTGAAACTGACCAAGAGTGCCTTGTTGCAAGGAAGATTGATTAGCCATTAGACAAAGTTTGGCAGGCTCAGCCTTGTGGTAGGAAGCTTAGCTTTAGACAGTAATTGAAGGTGCTTATCCATACTCCAGCTTCTCCTTATTCAGCCCGTTTCTCTAGGGAGTGCTGTGTTAGAGATCTACCAAGCAACCGGAAGCAACCTTTTGGTTGAGCTGCCTCAAAACTGGCAAAAGCTTTATCCATGAGGTGGGTATACCTATTGTTTGCATTTTGTTCAGTTCAGATCCTGATTTGCACTGGCCACAATATTAATATTAATATTAATCCTGATTTTTTTAAAAATACATTTTAAATAAATTCAATATTTCCAGGCTTATAATGCCTTCTGAGGAAATGGAGCCTGACAAATGTTAGACAAACAAATGCAAAAGCTTTTATCACAAATTATGAACTAATATTGTCAAAGAATGCTAAGAACATCAAAAAGGGCTTCAAACATTAAAAGGAAAAGATTTAGTAAATTAGCTATTCAGTGAACATGGTACAATGCTAACAAAGAAAACAGAGCTATCCAATGTTCATTTATTTTGCTCAGTATTCCTGAGAAACCTGTTCAGGGAATAACTTTCTACTTCGGATTTTACATTTTCAGGGCCAGATGAATTGCATTTCAGAGAAATAAGGGAACTTGCTGATGGCTTGGCTGAACTTTTATGTGTAACCTTTGAAAGTCTTGGGAAATGGATGAAGTGCCAGATGACTGGAGATGAAATGCTATCCATCTCTTCAAAAAGACAGGAGGAAGAAGAAGCAGGCAGGCTTCCCCGCGCCCCCACCCCCAAGCTGGTTTATCATGGGACAGCTAGTAAGAAATCTTTATTAGACACTGACAATCACTTGATGACCCACTGCCAGAACGAAGCCCCCTCTTACATCCTCTGAGGCTAAAACTTGGCACCTCTTTCTCCCTCTCCCCACCCCTTTTCCACAGCTTAATAGAACCCATGCTTTGTGCTTAGTCCTGGGAGTTTTCAGCATGGGAAACTCTTGCTCCCAGTGTATCTCCTATAAGGGAGTCATGGGGAATGACAGGAAATCAGTCTAACATCAATATTTGGGAATATTTTGCAGCATAAAGTCATTAATCTGTAGGCAGCCTGAAAAGAATCCAACAATTACTAAAAGCCAGCATGAATTTGTCAAGAACAAGTCTGGCCACACTAAATATACCTCACTTTTCTGATGGGGTAACTTCTTTTATAGATTGTGGGAATACTGTACATGCATATCTGTAGATGTATGCAGGATATCTTGATTCTAGCAAAGCATGTGATTATGAACTTTGTCACATTCTAATGAGCAAGCTAGTTAAGGGAGACTGGATGGCAGAACAATTTAGTGGATACCTAGTTGACTTGAAAATAAGACCCAAAGAGTACTTTCATCAGTTCCTTATCTAACCAGAATGTGATATCAGCTGAGGTGGTACAAAGGCAGTCTTGACTTGTATAGTCTTTAACATTACAATTAGTAACTTGGATGGAAAACTGGACGAAATGCTTATTGGATCTGCAGTTGTTATAACTAAAATTGGGGTGGATAGCTATAGACAGAATTAATATGCAGAAATGTCTTGAAAGCTTTAAAGAAATTGGCTGAAATTTCACAGAGACAAATGCAAAGTTCTTCCCTTTGGAAACAGAACTTAAACATCTGGTTGGATAACAGCACTTATGAAAAGATTCTTGGAAAGAGTTAATAGTGTGATGTTGATGAAAAAGAAAAGCCAATTCATTTAGGTATGTATACCCAGAGTGGTAGGAACTATAAAGGATTCCTTGCAAACGAAGTACTGTAACAAACAGCATGAGACGGTTATAAAAACAATGGATTATGAAAAAGGAAGGTTTTCAAATAATAGGTGGAGTAAGGATTAGTTGGAAGAATAATTGCTTTGGAGGAAATGCAATTTTAGTAGAAGAGGGTTTGGAATTCATAGAAATCCAATGTGTATCCCTACCACACATGTTCCAGAATTGGAAGGAAGGCCTTATGAACCTCCAGACTTTCTCAAAAGCTCTGGGAGGATCCTGGGTCAGACCTGTGATAGTTTTTCAAGTTACCTTCAGGATACCTTCTTCAGAGTCACAAGTCCAAGGAACTGCATTCCACCACTTGGAACCAGCATAGAAGATATTAGTCAGGAGCAAATTGTCACTATATGAAAGGGAGGAATAAAGAGTTTCTTTCCCCACAAGCCCTGATGAAAGAAGCAGCATCAGCTGGTTTTCAAATGTGCAGATAAAATCAATTTACAAAACAAACAAAGAAACCCAAATGTAACTTGCAGTCACAGGACCAGTGTGGCTTATGGAGCCCTCTCTCACTGTGCCACCCGATGATCATACTAATGTAGGAAGCTCACACAGGTACAAACACAAATCTTGTTGAAGAAGACCTGGTAGGCTTACGTATTCACAAGTCCAGCCCTTTCATGATGATGAAAGTGGTGCCCACCTTGTATCAGAGCCTACACAGTGTGGATCTCAAGTGGCTCAGCATTAAGAGCAGGTCCCAGTCACTAAAAGGCTTCAGCTGCAGATTGTGGTGCCAAAAATGCTCCCCCCCCAAAAAAAAAAAGGCTTTGTACATGGCACATCTACCTTCAACCTTCTATGTGCAAATATGGCTTGTAGAGCAGCTTTATGGTCACAATATATGGTTGCAGTATGTGCTAAAATGAACAATGGTCTTTCTTTCATGATAATGCTTAGACAGATTGGTGATAATATTAATGGAGAAACCATTTCCATAATAATGAGAGGCCCCACAGTATGATCTTCAAGGAAGATTTGTGCCTTCCTCGCCACCTTTGGTCACTAAAAAAAAAAATGTCTATTCCTTCAACACTTAGGGACTAATCAATTCTTAATTATCTTTAACCATATCGACCTGCTCTCACTGTTGTGCCATATTGATTAATGAATGATGTTATGCAGAGCACAATATCACATTCAGAAAAGCATGGATTCATGTATTATTCACTTCAGATAAATATATAGGTTTTTACGAACGTTTTGAAAGGTCTATGAAAAGGCTCCAAGGAGAGAGATACATGGGACAAAAAAATAACTTGTGTATAAAAAGGATCTACAGTACATTAATTAAAAAGAAAGAAAAATAGAAGAAAGCACCAAGGATATGCCCACATCTCCATATGAATTTAGTGGAGTTGGTAAACTGGAATTAATAAACCAGAAAATGTCCATGGGCTGGTTCAGATTTGTAAACCTGTGGCAAAGACTTATGGATGATGCTTTTGCCTTGGGAAGCATGTGAATAATGGGATGATTTACTCATTTTAGGTCTAAATCTAAGCCCCTCTGTCACAGCTACTTTGGTTACTAAAAAGCTTTGGTTTCTAGAGAGGCAGAAATTCCTTTGAAAAGTCAGCAGTTCTCCTCTTAATTTATTTATTTTTTTATGGACGATGATGATGATTTTGGCATTTAGATACCCACAGCCACTTTGTCCCCTCTTTTCTGGCCTACGCTTTGAACCCACTTCCTCATTGCCTCCTTACAGGATATTACCCTGAGAGATTTTAAACACATATTTTATCCTCCTCAGAATGTCTTATTTAAATGCTGGTAAGCTGATGAGCAAAGGAAGATGGCAGTAGATTAGTTCTGAGTGCAGGAGGAAATCATTCATGCTCTGTTCAACTCCCATTGACTTTTCCCAAGCTCTCACTTGTGCAGGCTTGTGAGTTAATCCCCTCAGATCTGATTTTTCCATATAAAAGTTAGCACTGGTAACTTCTCATCTTTAGTGTTCTGGTCTCCTGATTATTGTTCTGCTATGCTCGCAATATTTTCTTCTCGGGGGCCTGAAGCAGTTCAAACACAGAGAGACATGTGGCTTTCAAGTGGCAAGTGAGCTGATAGCAACAATGAGGAGGAGGTAAATAGTTGCCAGTATCTCAGTGAACAGTAGTTAAATCCACTAAAGTAAGAAGACTATTGATGTTGTTTTCTGAACTCCCTCCGATTTTAGAAATGTAGGAGGCTTCTTAATCTAGCTCACTGTTAGCCAGAGTAACCTACATTGCTGTGTTTACATGCATACTATTTGCCAGGACAGGTAGAAAATATGCCACGCTTCTCCAGCTGATCTGGTTATGTTTGCATAAATGTCTAATGATAAAATTGTCTCCAATATTAAGAACTGAGATAACAACAGACTGCAAAGGAAGGAGAAGCCATCAAGCATTAGTTCTTAATAATTTGGGGATCAATTTATTATAAAGTTAAGTAAGCAAATCAGTTACTCTTGGGTACAAAAGAAAATCTGATTGTTTTAATTTGTTGTTGTTTATTCGTTCAGTCGCTTACAACTCTTTGTGATTTCATGGATCAGCCCATGCCAGAGCTTCCTGTCGGTTGTCAACACCCCCAGCTCCCCCAGGGATGAGTCCATCACCTCTAGAATATCATCCATCCACCTTGCCCTTGGTCAGCCCCTCTTCCTTTTGCCCTCCACTCTCCCTAGCATCAGCATCTTCTCCAGAGTGTCCTGTCTTCTCATTATGTGGCCAAAGTACTTCAGTTTTGCCTTTAATATTATTCCCTCAAGTGAGCAGTCTGGCTTTATTTCCTGGAGGATGGACTGGTTGGATCTTCTTGCAGTCCAAGGCACTCTCAGAATTTTCCTCCAACACCACAGTTCAAAAGCATCGATCTTCCTTCGCTCAGCCTTCCTTATGGTCCAGCTCTCGCAGCCATATGTTACTACGGGGAACACCATTGCTTTAACTATGCGGACCTTTGTTGTCAGTGTGATGTCTCTGCTCTTAACTATTTTATCGAGATTTGTCATTGCTCTTCTCCCAAGGATTAAGCATCTTCTGATTTCCTGACTGCAGTCAGCACCTGCAGTAATCTTTGCAACTAGAAATACAAAGTCTTTCACTGCCTCTATGTTTTCTCCCTCTATTTGCCAGTTATCAATCAAGCTGGTTGCCATAATCTTGGTTTTTTTGAGGTTTAGCTGCAAGCCAGCTTTTGCACTTTCTTCTTTCCCCTTCATCATAAGGCTCCTCAGTTCCTCTTCGCTTTCAGCCATCAAAGTGGTATCATCTGCATATCTGAGATTGATAATGTTTCCTCCAGCGATTTTAACTCCAGCCTTGGATTCCTCAAGCCCAGCATGTCGCATGATGTGTTCTGCGTACAAGTTGAATAGGTAAGGTGAGAGTATACAGCCCTGCCATACTCCTTTCCCAATCTTAAACCAGTCCGTTGTTCCGTGGCCTGTTCTTACTGTTGCTACTTGGTCGTTATACAGATTCCTCAGGAGGCAGACTGTGACAGTAAGGCAGACCCTTACTCCAATAAAACACAGACTCACTAGCCAGGCTAAGGATTTCTGGTTTATTGGGAATAGAATGCATACACTAAGAAAGATGGGAATGAGCACATGGCGTGCGAGGTAGCTGGTAAATACCCGCGGTGCGGACCTGGTCCTTCTCCACCCCCCATTGTCCCAAAGTCCTGATCCGGAGTCTTGATGGGTGATCAGGGGGATTAGTGCTGATTACCTCTGTCCTCTTCCTGTGTCCGGCGCAGGTGTGTCCCCCGGGGTAATGCAGAGATGTCAGGGAGATAGGATGATGGCTTCTTGGGTCAGGGCAAAGGTATGGCTCCTTTGTCCTTTATCTGTATTGTCTTTCAGTGCTTAAAGGATTAGCACTGATTCTTTCCTCCTTCCTTCCCTTCTCCAGAAAGGCATGTTCCCCGTTGTGATGCATGTATGCATCGCAACGGGGGACATGACACAGACAAGATGACTTGATATCCCCATACCACTAAGAACTTGCCACAATTTGTTATGGTCCACACAGTCAAAGGCTTTAGAATAGTCAATAAATTCTTTTAATACTTGCTATGAATTATTCTTGAAATAAGACAGTAATATAGAAGGCCCATTAAAACATCACTGCATTTTGGGGGAAGTTCATCATTGCTTTCCTGCTGACATGTATTTCATTTTTGCCTCTTTTTACAATTGGGCTAGCAGACCAGGGCTGCACAAACTTTGAAAATCATTACTTGACAGTGAAGAGTTGGATATTCTGCTGTTTGACTTTTTGCTCCCTATACAGATAGTCCTCACTTAATGACCACAATTGGGACTGGAATTTCAGTTGCTAAGAAAAGCAGTCATTAAACATATTGACCCAATTTTACAACCACTTTTGTGGCGACTGTTAAGGGAATCACCATGGATGTTAAGTGAACCACGTGGGCGTTAAGTGAATCACGTGGTTTCCCACTGATTTTGCTTGCCAGAAGCTGGCTGGGAAGGTCAAAAATGGCAATCACATGACCGTGGGTATGCTGCGATGGTCGTGTGAGGACTGGTCATAAGTTGGTTTTTCAGCACTGTTGCAAGTCCAAACTGTCACTAAATGAATGGTTGTTAAGCGAGGACTACCTGTATCTTGTATCCCTACTGTTTAATCACTGTTCTTGTCCCTGGGCTGTTGTTTCTTTTTTGCCCAACAAAAAGTTTTGCTGCTTATTTTGGCTGTCTGGTTGACACTTGTTCTTGTTTATTCGTTTAATCGCTTCCGACTCTTCGTGACTTCATGGACCAGCCCACGCCAGAGCTTCCTGTCGGTCGTCAACACCCCCAGCTCCCCCAGGGACGGGTCCGTCACCTCTAGAATATCATCCACCCATCTTGCCCTTGGTCGGCCCCTCTTCCTTTTGCCTTCCACTCTCCCTAGCATCAGCATCTTCTCCAGGGTGTCCTGTCTTCTCATTATGTGGCCAAAGTATTTCAGTTTTGCCTTTCATATCATTCCCTCAAGTGAGCAGTCTGGCTTTATGTCCTGGAGGATGGACTGGTTGGATCTTCTTGCAGTCCAAGGCACTCTCAGAATTTTCCTCCAACACCACAGTTCAAAAGCATCGATCTTCCTTCGCTCAGCCTTCCTTATGGTCCAGCTCTCGCAGCCATATGTTACTACAGGGAACACCATTGCTTTAACTATGCGGGCCTTTGTTGTCAGTGTGATGTCTCTGCTCTTAACTATTTTATCGAGATTTGTCATTGCTCTTCTCCCAAGGATTAAGCGTCTTCTGATTTCCTGACTGCAGTCAGCATCTGCAGTAATCTTTGCACCTAGGAATACAAAGTCTTTCACTGCTTCTACATTTTCTCCCTCTATTTGCCAGTTATCAATCAAGCTGGTTGCCATAATCTTGGTTTTTTTGACTATTCTAAAGCCTTTGACTGTGTGGACCATAACAAATTGTGGCAAGTTCTTAGTGGTATGGGGATACCAAGCCAGCTTTTGCACTTTCTTCTTTCACCTTCATCATAAGGCTCCTCAGTTCCTCTTCACTTTCAGCCATCAAAGTGGTATCATCTGCATATCTGAGATTGTTAATGTTTCTTCCAGAGGTTTTAACTCCAGCCTTGGATTCCTCAAGGCCAGCTTGTCGCATGATGTGTTCTGCATACAACTTGAATAGGTAGGGTGAGAGTATACAGCCCTGCCGTACTCCTTTCCCAATCTTAAACCAGTCCGTTGTTCCGTGGTCTGTTCTTACTGTTGCTCCTTGGTCGTTATACAGATTCTTCAGGAGGCATACAAGATGACTTGGTATCCCCATACCACTAAGAACTTGCCACAATTTGTTATGGTCCACACAGTCAAAGGCTTTAGAATAGTCAATAAAACAGAAATAGATGTTTTTCTGAAACTCCCTGGCTTTTTCCATTATCCAGCGGATATTGGCAATTTGGCCCCTAGTTCCTCTGCCTTTTCTAAACCCAGCTTGTACATCTGGCAATTCTTGCTCCATGAACTGCTGAAGTCTACCTTGCAGGATCTTGAGCATTACCTTACTGGCATGTGAAATGAGTGCCACTGTTCAATAGTTTGAACATTCTTTAGTGTTTCCCTTTTTTGGTATGGGGATATAAGTTGATTTTTTCCAATCTGATGGCCATTCTTGTGTTTTCCAAATTTGCTGGCATATAGCATGCATTACCTTGACAGCATCATCTTGCAAGATTTTGAACAGTTCAGCTGGGATGCCGTCGTCTCCTACTACCTTGTTATTAGCAATGCTTCTTAAGGCCCACTCAACCTCACTCTTCAGAATGTCTGGCTCTAGCTCCCTGACCACACCATCAAAGCTATCCCCGATATTGTTATCCTTCCTATACAGGTCTTCTGTATATTCTTGCCACCTTTTCTTGATCTCTTCTTCTTCTGTTAGGTCCTTGCCATCTTTGTTTTTGATCATATCCATTTTTGCCTGGAATTTACCTCCAATGTTTCTAATTTTCTGGAAGAGGTCTCTTGTCCTTCCTATTCTATTGTCTTCTTCCACTTCTGTGCATTGCTTGTTTAAAAATAATTCCTTATCTCTTCTGACTAACCTCTGGAATTTTGCATTTAATTGGGCATATCTCCCCCTATCACTGTTGCCTTTTGCTTTCCTTCTTTCTTGGGCTACTTCTAGTGTCTCAGCAGACAGCCATTTTGCCTTCTTGGTTTTCTCTTTCTTTGGGATGTATTTTGTTGCCGCCTCCTGAACAATGCTGCCAACTTCTGTCCAGAGTTCTTCCGGGACCCTATCTACTAAGTCCAGTCCCTTAAATCTGTTCTTCACCTCCACTGCATATTCCTTAGGAATATTAGTGAGCTCATATCTAGCTGATCTGTGGGTCTTCCCTAATCTCTTTAGTCTGATCCTAAATTGTGCAAGAAGAAGTTCGTGATCTGAACTACAGTCAGCTCCAGGCCTTGTTTTTACCGACTGTACAAATGTCTGCCACCTTTGGCTGCAAAGGATGTAATCAATCTGATTTCGGTGTTGTTCATCTGGTGAAGTCCATGTATAAAGCCGTCTCTTAGGTTGTTGGAAGAGAGTGTTTGTTATGCAGAGTGAATTGTCTTGGCAAAATTCTATCAGCCTGTGTCCTGCTTCATTTTGTTCTCCCAGGCCATACTTACCTGTAATTCGAGGTGTCATTTGACTGCCCACCTTAGCATTCCAGTCTCCTGTGATGAAAATAACATCTCTTTTAGGCGTGTTCTCCAGTAGGTGCTGCAGATTCTCATAGAACTGCTCTACTTCAGCTTCTTCAGCATTTGTGGTTGGGGCGTATATTTGGATCACTGTGATGTTAGATGGCTTGCCCTGAATTCGAATTGAGATCATTCTGTCGTTTTTTGGGTTGTATCCAAGCACTGCTTTAGCCACTTTCCTATTAATTATGAAGGCTAGTCCATTTCTTCTGTGGTCCTCTTGTCCACAGTAGTAGATCTGGTGGTCATTTGATGTGAAGTGGCCCATTCCAGTCCATTTCAGTTCACTGACGCCCAGAATGTCTATCTTTAATCTTGACATCTCACCAATAACCACATCCAATTTGCCCTGGCTCATAGATCTTACATTCCAGGTTCCAATGGTGGTTGATCCTTAGAACATCGGATTCGCCGTTCACCACCAGCACCGTCGGCCGCTAGCCGTCCTTTCGGCTTTGAGCTAGCTGCGTCATCACGTCTGGGGCTGCAAATTTATGTACTGATGCCATAATCACAAGGATATCTTTAAATCTTTTGAGATTAAAATATATATATTAAAAGGTACGTATGCTTTTGTGAGCTATGGCTCACTTCATCAGATGCATGGAATGGCTACATCCTATATCAGTTTAGTTCATGAATGTTTGTGCCTTTTAATAAAATGTGATAGTCAGAAAAGCTGCAAGCGGTTTCCTGGTTCACGTAACTAAAACCAGATTCCTGGCTTCAAGTAATTAAAAAATTAATTACTAAATTAACTAATAAACTAATTAATAAAAGTTCACAAAACCTGTGTGTATAAATTTATCTGCCATTTGTCAAAGTGTTGGGACTTGAAATTGTATCGTTACTGGAAGGCCAAAAAGGCACAAGAGCCAACATCTGTTTAAAACCTGAGTTTTCTCACCCCAGAAAAAATGAGGATTCATATTTTTTGTATGTTGTGGTGGGTGTTGAATTGAAAATCTTCACTTAATTTCACATGAAATATTTATATCTTAGATTTATATCCTTCTTTTTCTCTATGAGCTTAAGATGCTGTGCACAGTATTCCCTCTTCCTATTTTTTTCCCACAGTAAGTACCCAGTGAAATATTTTGCACTAGGGAGAGTGCCTTGCCAAAGTCACTGAGAGTGTGTCCATGGCTGAGGGAAGACTTGACTTGGCCTTGGGGTCCCTTGCCCCAGTCCAGTGCCTCGGCTACGCCCTTAGTTCCTGAACAGCCTGCTACAAAGGAATGCAACGCAGATGGGACCTGCTACTGAGGAACTGTAGGAGAACCATGGCAGCTTATGGTAGCCCTGAATCAAGAGGAGTCTGGCTGTAGCTCTTCAGACTATCACTTTTTATTAAAAGGCATAAACTTTCATGAGCTAACCTGGTGTAGGATGTAGCCATTCCACAAGTCTGGTGAGGTGAGCTATAGCTCACAAAAGCATATACCTTTTAATACATATTTTTAGTCTCAAAAGATGCTACCAGACTCCTCCTAATTTTTGGCTGGTAAGGAAATTATCACTGCTGCACTGCTACCTTCTTCATTATAAAAATATTTCAATGAGGCAATTTAAATAGTTGTTAGTATCTAACATTCTGTCTGAAGTTAGGATAAAACAAGCATACATTAAAAGTCCCCCCCCCCCATAATCAAACCAACTTTGGGGAAGGTTCTTTTGCCCCACTGGCCCCAAATGGTTCAAAATGGCTGGACTAAATCTCCTTCCTTTAAAAAAACAAATAATGCAAGTGAAGTTTGAAGAATATTGGGAAACAAGGCAGTGATAAGCCAGGCCTCACCTATTGGCACATACTACAGGCAACTGACTAAGCTGTTATTTGACTAAAGTGGTAAATTATCACTGTGATAAATGGTCACCTGTAACTGGCTTTAATTAACTTCAGGAGTAAAATAAAGTCCTCCTCATCACTTGGCAGGACTGCAGAGATGACTGTCTTAACAAATAGTTACAGGTAGTCTTCGCTTAATGACCATTCATTCAGTGACTGTTTGAAGTTACAATAGCGCTGAAAAAAGTGACTTATGACTGGTCCTTGCACTTACAACTGTTGCAGCATCCCCACGGTCACATGATTGCGATTCAGGCACTTGGCAGCTATAGTGCACTTAGATGGTCACAGGATCCCTACGGTCACATGAGCGCCAGTTGCAACCTTCCCAGCCAGCTTTCCACAAGCCAAGTCAATGGGGAAGCCGGCAGGAGGTCACAAGTCACAGTGATGTGATGTCTTGCTTAATGACTATAGGTGACTCACTTAATGACCACAACAGGAACTGCTGTTGCTAAGTGGGCAGTCACGTGATGTTTCGCTTAACAACTGCTTCACTTAGCAACAGAGTTGCCAGCCCCAATTAGGGTCATTAAGCAAGGACGACCTGTACTGGGAAACAAGAAGGAGTTGCTACTCCCTTCTTGTCCATTTACTCAGGGTCCTAATGCCACATGTGACATCCCTGGGGTCTAAATTTCTCGGGTCTAAATCCTTCTCATAGGACAGCATTTTAACTATTGTGTGGTAAGCAGAAATCCTAGAATATCATCATGACACATAATTTTGTTTATTGAAAATATATTTTGTTTCTGCGAGAGAAAGACGCAGCTACTAATGTCTGATATTTACCATTTAACAGCTTGAAACTTGTGTGTGTTTCCAAGTTTACTGTAATAAACAGGGAATTTTCACTACTTGCCAAAAGCCCTGGCCTTGCTCGACATCATGCCTTCTTAACAGGCAAACAGGATTTTTTTTTCCTGGGGGTGGCCATGTGTTGGGTGATTTTGCTCATCCTTTTGCAAAAGCAGGATTATAGTCTTTAGTACGTTTTCTAGTGCTTGACCTGCTAAGGCTTTAACTTTCTGATTAATGGAACTTTTGGATTTTCCCAAGAAGCTACTGAACAACGCAACATTTTTCTCTAGCGGAGAACTTTTTGGATTCCTCTCCTACTTTTCCTTCCTTTCTTTCTTCCCCCCAACCCCCCACCCCACTTATAGCTGCTAATTACGCTCCACTGGTTTTACCACAACCTCTTGGTCTCTCTACTTGGTACGGCTGATATGGTTCAATGGCTGATAGAAATGGTTTCCATAACCCCCTTAGTTCCTATTTAACTATGGATGTCTAATTCCTAATCTTTCCCTGCAGCCCTTAATCACTTTCATTGCATTGTCTAAATACCATCCATTTGATCAACATCTGTCTGCTTTTATAATTTGTATAATTTGTATTGCAAAAGCACACAGAGCATCAGTCAGGACTGTTTTTGTTTAAACCATAAACCAAGTTCACTGGCACAGAGAACTTATAGATTTATACCCTTGCTTTATTTTTTTTATTTCAGAAACTACCTCTTATGGACATCTTGGGGAAGGGGAAGGTTTCCCATTTTTCGTCTGTCGATAGACTCCAGAAGCTGTTGGATAAGAGACAGCAGTGTATTGGAAAGTTGTTCCAGAGCCCTTCATATTTTTTTGTTAGTGGCCATGCTAGCTGGGATTTATGGGAGTTGTAGTCAAAATATCTGGAGTATGTCCTTCTTTAAACATATGGATTATCCTCATACATATCTTATCTTCCTCCAATGAGCTTATATTTAGCCTAGTCTCATATATGTGTGTGTGTGTGTGTGCACGCGCACGCACACGCACACACACATCAACCAAGCTCAGAGAGCACCAAGGGTTCCACAGTTCAACCCTGAGCTACAGATATTCTTATATGTGTGTGTGTGTGTGTGTGTGTGTGTGTGTGTGTGTGTGTGTGGAGCCCTTGGTGCTCTCTGAGCTTGGCTGTTTGCTTGCAGACATTTCATGCCCAGCTGGGTAATATCTTCAGTGCTAGAAGGTAGCAGGGTTTGCTCTCTGTTTATATACAGTAGCTTGCCCTGACAATCAATTTTATTTATTTCTCAGACCTATATACCAGTGCATAAGGGCAGTTGTGGCTGGAGAGAGCCAATAGGTTTTAAGAATGTTGGGGATGATAGTAGAAGTCAATGTTATTTAACTTAATATATTTAATTTATATGGATATTTATTATTTATTTAAATCATATACAAATCATTTATAATACATTAATTAAATAAATTTTAAACCACCCAATTGGCAAAGATCTCTGGGTGATTTACAATAAACACACCAAAAAGAAGAAGAGGAAGAAGAGGAGGAGGAGGAGGAGGAGGAGATAAGACAATTTGAATTAAAGCATATCCAATAAATCAAATAAAAACAAAATAAAGAGCCCATATAAGTTAGGCAGCAGCAGGTGATTGTCAAAATCTAAAATAATATGAATTAAAATATGATTAAAATACAATTAAAAAGCATGGGAAATTAAAAAGGGCTTTACCTAGTGCCAAAATGATGCTAATGTGGGTACCAGTCAAGCCTCTCTGGAGAGAGCATTCCAAAAATTGGGTGACATCACAGAAAAGGCTCTCTCCCTTGTAGAGACCCTCCGCACCTCCTCTGTGGAAGGACCTGGTGGAGGGCCTCATTAGAAGATCTTAAGGTCTGGGTAGGTACGTATGGGAGAAGGCGCTCCTTCAGGTAAGCTGGTCCTAAGCCACTGAGGACTTTATAGGTCAAAAAACACACTTTGAATTGGGCCTGGAAGTGGATAGCAGCTGTGAGGATGGTGAAGTCTTGGCACACTGGCCAGTCCCAATGAATGGTCTAGCTGCTCTGTTTTGAACTAACTGAAGCTACCCAGGGAACAGTTGTTTATCTTTAATCTTTATTATGGCCTTAGAGCCAGAAAACAAAATATGCATCAAACACATATAGAAACACATACACTGAAAATCTATGGATATAAATAAAAGTAAGCATCAAATATAGTACCACAATTATACAAATAATAGCGATCAGCCGGATTAGTATTATCCTTCAGTTATATGTGAGACAAATAGAACAAATAGAGGCATAGAATTGAGCAACCTGGGAAGATACATCAGAGTCCTGATGAGACAGAAGAAATGACAAATAAGCTTTGTACTCTCTGCCAAGGTATTTCTTGAGAAGGGGATAGAGGAATGTCATCCAAGAATTCCTTGTAGAGAGAGCAACAGAGAGTATGTGGCTCAGGGACTCCATGGAGCCATCCCCACATGGGCATAAACACTGATGGATATTTTTATAACACCCCCACAGGACTGCAGAGGGTAGTGGGTCCAATCTGGCCAAGGGGAAGACATGGCAACATTTGAGTGGAAGAATGATAGGATGGTAACACATGCCCATTTGAAAAGAATCCATGGACTACGGGATTGGATACTAGGCTTAGACTAGTTTAGAAATCAATATCCCAAATATACTGCTTAAGATGACTGCTGGTACTTTCAGGCCCTAATGGGCAGAGGCTCTCCAAGGGATCAGTTCAAAGGCTGCTGTGCTCCCTTCCTAGTGCTAGGCACCAGCAGTGTCCTAAGAGCCAGGAACCACGCTGAGACGAGGAATAGGTCTCTAGTGTTTTATTACTGCTACATTAGACAGAAAATGCTAACAAACTGAAGAAGCGTGGGAAAACCCAGACAGATAAACCCCAAAAGTCAAGGTGGGTCTGTTCTGTGTCTCTTTGAATGGCTGCTCAACTCCTCACTACTACGCATGCGTTTTCCCCCCTGGATAGGGGCCCCCTCCTGCTCACCATCAGTGCTCATGACAAACAGCCTGGCTTCATTTCCATTCAAGCGGAGCCCATCTCCCTCGCACAGATGTACTTATCCCCAAACCCCCTAATATCCTGGCACAACCAACTCATCCACACATTAGACTCCTCTCTAGCCACCCCTGCCATGAAACAATAAGCATTTCTGAGAATGCTACCTTGACAGTCCCAAGCTTCTGTCTGCTACCAAACTTGATTTATTTCTTTTAATCCTTTGGATTAACCTGGTGTGTGGGCTTTGAGACATCACAAACATCTGAAACCATTTTGAATACAGATTGCTGTGGAATACGTGCAAACCCTTGGAACTGTTACGGGATGAAAGAGGAGCCCCATCCGTCACTGAAGAAAAATGTATCCTGCAAGCGGGAGCTCTGAGAAAGGAATTAATCATTGTGTCTAGAGATTTCAAAGATACAACAATTACAGATGCATTTATTTCTCTCCCAACACCTCCACATCATGTGCTATTTTTAATGCACACATCATCACGCTGAAGCAGTATTTCAATGACAGAAGCATATGGCCTAGCAAACGATGCAAGCCAATCCAGAAAAAGAGCCTTGCTGAGCCAAACCCAAGACCTATCTAGCTTGTATATTGTTGGCGGGAGCTGTATATGCACCAATTGCATATGCATATAGTGCATATATATTTCTTTATAAGCTGTTTGCTGCAGCTCCTCTGTGTCCCTTAAGGAATGGACTTTATACTACTCTGCCAACCTGTGCCTGGTGACGACTAACTGATTGCAGAGGTCACACCTTGAAAGCACTCAAGGATATCTGCTGTCCTGCCTCCTAATCTCTTCTCTTTTTCTACTGTAAATGCAAGATCAGTCTGTTACAGTAACAATTGGAGCCTTGGCTCAATTCATATATCAAAGCTACTGTATTTCCTTTCTAGGAATGTGTCTGTAATGATTTCATACCATGAAGGATACCTGGGTCTCCCTTTGTGGGGACGGGTTGCTTCCTTATCAGTTGTAAAGCATTTCTTTCTGTATTTGGGGTCTTCTGCTAGTCTATGTGCATGTTTTGTCTTTGATAAAGATGATATTTACATGGCTCTTACGCTTGGCTTGTTTAAGGAAGAGGCCAGTATTTCACTGTAATCTGCTGGCTTTGGAACTAATACACAATCCTTTGGACCTTCTCCAATTGTTGGTGTCTTGGGAGTGAGTTTTCCACCACATTTCTGGCATCATGAACAGTGGCCAACCGATGCCTAAAGGAAGCCCACAAGGAGGACATGAGCTCAATAACTTTTTTGCCATTGTGGTGCCCTGGCAAAACGTACCTGTCCATAATTCATCAAGTAATGTTTCTCTGCTGCCAAGCAACAAGGCTTCCCTTAGAAACTCACTCAGCAGCATATGGCCTGAAAACATGCAAAAGTGAGTATCTTTCAGGATGGGCAGAGGGTTAAGCCCAGGAATTTCTGACTTGCCCGTTTGTCAAGAGAGGATGATGCCTATAAAGGTGATAAAAGTTTCTGATAAACTGGTATATATAAAAGCTTTTCTTACAGTCGAGAGAGTTTCCATCCCAAAAATTTACAAAGTTCATTATTGGGTTGCTACCATCTTCCAAATCAGCCAGTCTGCCTGCCTTCCCGGCTCGTAGGGTCTATTGGTTAAGGCGCCATTATTTGAACATCAGCTCCAGATGATCGTAAAGTGATGTCATCAGATGATCTAGGCAACGCAGTGAATAGTCAAGATAAGAACTTAACTGGAAACCTAATTGGCCGCTAGTAATATTATGATTGCTAAAAGGTTTTGCCACCATTTTCTGACAGTTGTCATTTAGTATCGTAGCAGAAGAATGAACACATCTGACCTTTATAATGAAGCTAAAATGCATGACTATGTACAGTTCCAGAATACGTGCACACACACAAGTGTGTGTGTGTGTATACATACACAAGAAAATATCATACCTTCTAACAAGAAAAATTCACAGCAGGATTAAGGCAATAATAAGAAAACTTTTCAAAAGTCACAAATGTTTTAACTGTTTTTTATTTTATTTATTTATTAAATTTATATACCGCTCATCTCACTATAAAAGTGAGCATGATATGACCATCATGGTCAGTTCACACAGGCAGCCAGTAAGAAGAAATGTGCTTCTCTGAACCAGCCTTAAGCTTCGGTATAGGATTATTGAATAGCTGTCTTATTATTTGGGTCACAATCAAGGCAACGTTGTGGCTCCATAGACCGACAAATGAGCCAGTCATCCCTGAACGATCTATCTAATCTCACAGCCCAGGTGCATTCTGCTTCCATTTCAAGCTATAGAGGATGACTGCATTTGCTGTATCACCTAGAAAGGAATTCGTGCAAAGCAACAGAATCATTTGAGGTTGGGTTTTTGCTTTTGCCTTTTTAACGAAGCACTTCTGAGGAAGCTAAATAAAATCAGCCTAAAAGCAGACCAAAGGTCCCCTCCTGGGCCCAGCCGACAACTTGGTGCATTGCCATGCTCAATTACCCACTCAAGTACTTATTTCTTTTAGGCTGTTGTAGAATCGCTCATACTGGATTACCACCATCCTTCTGCTGGAGCAGGAAAGCGGGTTGGCCTGTTCCAGTCGCCTCCCACAGAAACCTGTATTGACAGGCTCCTTGTACAACGTTTTAGAAATGTAAACAGCAAACCCTGGAGATGACAGAAGAGAAAGCAATACTGTAACATGATGGGCACTGTGTGAGTCACATTATGAACTTGCTTCCATTTGCGCAGACAGCTAGAGATGGGTGATCAGCATCTGATTTGCTCCAAAAGGGGTCAGAGCTTTTAGGGTTTCCCAGCTGAACAATTGAGAAGGCTTGGAAGGGCTTTTCATATATTGGAACATTTAAAAAAAAGCCCGCTACACTCTTTTATTGCCTCATCACCACCTGAGGAGCACCAGAGGCCTACTTTGGAGTAGACTGAGGCAAAAGCAAATGCTCCCTAGCTCAGATGATGTATTCTGTCCCACTGGGGTATGGGGACTATATCTGCACAATAACACCACACAAAATATATATTTGTTGGAGGATGCAGGAACTTTTAGTTACAGACCCTGGTGGGAAAAGATATTCCACCAGAGAGTGGAATGGCTTGCTTTTGTTGTCTCCCCCTCTGACCTGTCTGCCTCTGATGAGTCCTGATGAGATTTGAATACAGGTAGTCCTCAAATGACAACCATTCACTCAGCGACCGTTCAAAGTTACAACGGTGCTGAAAAAATGTACTTCTGGTCCCCGAAGTTATGGCTGTTGCGGCATCCTCATGGTCATGAGATCAAAATTCGGGTGCTTGGCAGCCTGCCTGCACTTATAACTGCAGGGGCACTTCAATTCCCCCCACCTGCCTATCTCCCCCCATCTCTGCCATTTTGGGCACCCTGCACCTTGCCTTGCAGGGCAGCAAGTAACCCCAGAACGACATGGCTCTGGGGCTGCTTGCCACGCTGCGGCTCAGGGGCTTCTTGGCACGCCACAGCTCTGAAGCTGCAAGAAGCTCCTGAGCCACAGGACAGCATGAAGCCACCCCTGGAAGCCTCAGCCCAGTACCAGCCATAGTTGCCCTGGCCACCCTGCACTCCAAGGCCCCTGCCACCCTGCTCTCCACTGCCCTAGCTGACATTCGGCATCTCTCATGCATCCCCTCGCACCCTCCCAAACCCTCCCTCACACTCCTGTGCACCCTCCACATGCTGCACCGCACCATGCCTCTCACTCCCCCTCCCCCACACACCCCAGACCTCTTCTCTCCCTCCCCCACCCAGCAGCAGCCACTTACCTGCCTGTGGGCCTGGGACTTGCAACTTCCTGCAGGCTTCCCCACTGACTTTGGTTGTGAGAAGCCGGCAGGAAGTTGCCTCACCTAACGACCGTGGGATTCGGTTAATGACAACAACCAGGACTGCGGGGATTGCCGTTGCTAAGTGATGCTGTCACACTTTAAGAATGCATCACTTAGCAATGGAAATTCTGGTCCCAACTGCTGTTGTAAGTCGAGGACTACCTGTAGTGCAGTTGATCCAGAGTCCAGAGTCATCTGAGGCTGCAAATTGCCTGTTCCTGATCTGACTGACCATGGTTTTCCAAGAATAATGATCAAACTAAGGCGGCATCTTTGAATCCTGTTTTTGCTCTTAAAAACACCTCAGAGCAGCTGGTATCAAATGGGATTGTGTCACAAAGGGACAGTGTTCATTAAATAATGCTAAAGCTGCTCCTGTTTGCTCCCAAGATTGTTATCTGTAGCAAGCAGAAGTTGAAGTGACAAATAGCAATACTGGAGAGCAATCAAGAACATGCGTGTTGATAATCACATACATCCCAGCAGTATAGTTCTTTGCTGCTGCTACTCAGAAAGAAAGTCCAAGAATTACTATTAAGGGAACAATATATCACTTTCTGATTCACTTTTTTAAGTAAAACACTATCCCTTTATATTAGCATCAATACCTTTATGGATGTACATGCATAACACCATTGTTAGCTTGAAAAAAAGCAGAGGACTCCCAAATAGGAGTTTCAAAAACATGGTTGACATTGTCCAAGTTGCTGTAGTACTTGAAATGCTTTTAACAAGGGATAACAGATGATTAATCCATGAACTTTATACATTCATGAAGAAAAATCACAACTAAAAAGTCCTCAGTCACTCAATCAATCAGATTGTTGGATCTTTTAATATTAGTTACAACATTTTACTATCTGACTACTGGAAACATCCCTTTGCACAATCCAAATAAAGTAAAGATTTATAAAGGCAAACTGCCACAAATACGTCATTGTGTGGGGTAGGATCAGGCTGGAACCCAGTAAGATGGTACGTGGATGGATGGAAGAGCGTTGTTCAGGATGCCATGAGTTTTTATAGAGTTTAAGCTTCTGTTGATTTTTTGTGTGTGTTTGGGAGCTTTTGTTGTTTTTACTGTTTTGTGTGCCGCTCAGGGCTGCGGTTACAATATGGGCGGCTATATGAGTCTTTAAAAATAAATACAAATTTCACTCTACTTATGCTAGCATATTTCTATGACAGGCATTTATAATGTTTGAAGTTTTTCGTTAAAGCTTGGCTAAATGAATTTGGCCTCACATTTTATATTCAAAATTTTTATATTTTTTCTTTAGAATCAGATCAAGACAGGTGTTGCCATCTCCCTTACCACTTAAAATATGCTAAAACTCAGCTAATAAGAATGTTCTGTTGAATTAATTTTAAATTCTGAACTTCAGGGAAAAGTTCAGGGGTACTAAATTAAACTGAAAGGATGTATTTCATGGGTGAATCAGGAAAGAAAATAAAGAAGGTATACAGTTATTCTGCTTGTATTACTATCTATTTGATCATTTAGTAAAGATGCTTCATAGTTTGTATAACAGACTAAAAAGAATATCATTTGTACTGATAAAAGAATTTCCTTGCTTGAAAGAAAGGTGGATCAAAGTTCTGGTTCTATAAGTCAGCTGTCTCATTTTACACAAGTTTCAATTGTGTCAAAATAAGAAATGTATTTCTATATGTGGCAGTGGCTGAGTTCCTACCACATGCTTAACTAGTTCATGAGTAAGTAATCTCCTTACTCCTAGTTTAGTAGCACACAGTTACACTAACTGGGTCAAACCTAACCCCACCTGCTTCCCCCAGGAAGTGCCTGGTATCCCATGAGCCATTGCAACAGATGAGTCTCGCTAAGTTTTCCTGACCTTGCTAGCTCCTTCTTTAACCACTAAGACATGAATGGGAATGGATTGGCCACTGCAGCCAATCTTTGCTTTGGAGCTGTGTTCTGTGTCTTAACAGCGAGGTCTATAATGGAGAAGCTTGCTTTGATACTCACTCTTTTTTCCAACATTTTTTTTCAGGACAAGCTGTACAAAATGAGTCAATTGATTGGGCTTAAGTGTTGTCACAGTAGAACTGACTGCATGGAGTTAGTTTAACCTGTGCATGACTAGGCTTGTTCTGGGTTAAATTTAATCCCCTAGTGTTAGTGGACTGGGTCTATTGACACTTCTCTGGTGTTCTATATCATCTTAACCCCACGTGTTGACACAGTTAAGTGTGTTGCAGAAATAAGGCCAGTAAGAGAGGCAATATAAAATAAGGCCATTTCCAGACCACACCAGTTGTGTTCCTGACCCTCTCACAGAGCTGACAACATACAGGGAACATGTGGGTCAGGGAGTGCTCTCTCTTCAACTGATCAGTAGGAGAGTCCAAAAAATGTCATCCAGTCAATGTCTACCCACTGAGCTACTCCTGATCCAAGAGCAACTAAAATCCCTTTAATTCCATTCCACACAAATGAGAAATAAAATAAAAGGCTAGTTTCCTCCCCCCTGCCCCCTATGTTTTCAGTTCATTTTGTGTGCATTTGTTTGGTCTTCTGCAAAAGAAAAAGGGAAATAGAAATCTGGGCAATTGCTATAAATGTAAACGGGGCCACAAAGACACTGCTGTTCCTCCTGTATTGAAAAACCTCTTGCAAGCTGTGCTGCTGAACTGATAGCAGAATGGCTGACATGCTACCAGCTACTTTTCCCAATAGCTGTAACCATAGTTGCATGTTTCTGCAGTAACTGGAGTGGGAAAAAGAAGATATACATTAAAAACAATGTCTACACCAGGCATTAGGAACAAAGGGAAAGATTAGTGGTTGTCTTGAGTTCAGGAGCCAGAAGGTGAGGATGAGGTAAGAATTTCTGCTGATAAATGAACGATCCACTCACATTGTTCAGCAGAGTTGCCACACTGCCAAAAAAAAAAAAAAAACCATCACTGTCAGATCAATGACAGCTGAGCTAGAAAACAATTACAACATAGATCTAAAAACCAGGGATCCCGTGAACCATCAACTAACAGGAGGAGACTCCTCTCTCCTCACAGCTGACATGAGAATAGGTTAGGAAAGACACGATTATGTTGACTCACCACGTTGCCTAGAACAGTGCTTCTCAACCTTGGGAACTTTAAGAAGTGTGGACTTCAATTCCCAGAATTCCGCAGCCAGCATGCTGGCTGGGGAATTCTAGGAGTTGAAGTCCACACATCCCAAAGTTCCCAAGGTTGAGAAACACTGGCCCAGAAGGAGCAACCCCAAGGCAGATGAGAGACTATTTCTCTTTTTCCAACAAGTAGGGATAGAGGAAGTCTTATGCAGGAATGTTGTTGAATATTCCTTCTAACAGTGAAGACAGCAAAACCTTAGGGTGGGCAAGAGTGAAAGCTCTTCTATGGGAGAAGCAAAAATGTTTGCTAAATTTAGCGTGAAGAACAATGATTCAAGCAAGCCCACCCTGTATCGGAATGGATTTTTGTTTAGGTTGTGGTAAATATCAGCTTTAAGGACTTTTTGTTTCAACTTAGACTGGGCTTTGTCAGGGTCAAGTTCAGCCAGTGGGCTGATAACATCCATAATATCTGAAATGTATGAGGATGCCTGTCTTACATGAGACATAAAATTGTCCTGCAAGGGCAGGAAGGCCAAAGTGGTGTCAAAGAAAAAAGCAATAAAAATCCACATTTCAAGTGGTAAAGCCGCACACAGTTCCCCACAGAAATTTCAAGACTCAGCAAGGGATTCAGTATGCAGCGGGCGCCCGCAAGATCGCTCTCAAAAATATAGACTGAGCCACATCCATAGAGCATAATTCACGATAATAACAAATCTGCGCACTCTGTAACAGGTGGCTTATGACCTTGGCTCTAAACAGTTTTCCTGCAGCTGGGATACAGATATTGCCATTGCAGTTAACAAAATGCAAAATTGCATTTGAGAGTTTATGAGCCCTAGTGATGAGTAACCAGCCTTTTGTAGGGAGGGTATGCAGGAACTCAGGTAGCAATTTCACAGGCCTGGCCAGACTACAAGTGAAAGAAGGGAATATTCCTGTTGAAGGGAAGGAGCTATTCCAATAGTTCAGTGGCTGAGAATGAGCAGAGGCACACAGTACAAATAACACTGAAAGGAATCTTTGTTGAAAAAGGTAATTGATATATTATTCTTGCGTGGTAAGGATTCCACTTGAGTTTGCTGTAGGAAGAAGGATTTGCCTTCTCTTGTGATCTGTAGAAGAAATGATTCCATAAGCTGTGATCAAAAGGAGGAAAAACACTGGCAAACATTCATTTTAGCAAAAATTAATAAAAGAACTAAGTCAAAGAATTCAGACAAAGATGATGACAAATAAAAATGGGCCTCCAATAAAATAAATAATAATCCACGTCTGCATAAGATCTGTCATTTAGTTCAAAGACTACAAAGTCAAAACTGGAAGTAAAACGTTCTTTAAAGCTCACAGTATTGCACAAATAAAATATTCTCATAAAGATTTAAATAACAGGTTTTTCAAAGGAGTATCTCCCCACACATATGCACCATCCAGTTTTGGTTGTAAACTTTTAATCCAGATTGCTTAGTTAAATTATTTCCTTAAAAATGATTCTTCAGAGAACTGTCATGCATTCAGAGGCTGACTATTATCAGTCATTATTATGCACAACTGCAGATTCCATCCCCTCTTTGAATAAAGTTCAAGGTTCTGTCATGAGTACTGATGGCGAGCAGGAGGGGGCCCCTATCCAGGGGGGAAAACGCATGCGTAGTTTAGAGGCTTTGAACTGTCCTTCAAAGAAACTCAGAACAGACCTGCCTTGAGTTTTGGGGTTTATCTGTCTGGGTTTTCCCACGCTTCTTCAGTTTGGTAGGATTTCCTGTCTACTTTAGCAGTAATAAAACACTAGAGACTTCTTCCTCGTCTCAGTGTGGTTCTTGCTTAGTCAGGACATCAATTCTACCAAACTCCTACTCTCATTGAAAGATGGAGGAAAGAAAAAAAAAAGTTTTTGGCAAAATGTCTTCGGAAAACCAGGAGCTATGACAAGCCATACAATGACTGGCAGCAGCCTTGCAGCAACACCAGCAGCAAGTAGATCTCCAGGTCAACACATTACAAGCGGCTATGCTTCAACAGTTACAACAACCAGCTCCGATCATCCCACAGCCAGTACCAGTAGCAGCAGCTCCGCCAGTAGTCTTGAGATCCCAGGGCAGCTTACCGGAGAAGTTTGAAGGAGAAGCCGGACAGCTGAGAACCTTTCTTACCCAGTGCACAATGTTTTTCGACAGCAGACTGGCAGAGTTCCCAACAGACCAAACCAGAGTCACCTTTATTTTAAGTCTGCTAAAGGGTCCAGCAGCCAAATGGGCTATTCCCATTAGAGAACAACGACCCAATTCTCAATGACTACCAGAATTTTCTGGCAAGGTTCCAAGCACACTTTGACAACCCGACCAGAGAGGTCACTACCAGGCGGGAGATTCAGAAGCTCAAGCAAGGCAACAAGAGAGTGGGAATTTACATTGCTGATTTCAAGCTGTTAGCAGGGGATCTGGACTGGAATAAGAGTGCTTTGAAAGACCAATTCAAACAGGGGCTGGATGAGGAGATAAAGAACGAATTGGTGCTCCAGGGAACACCAGCTACTTTAGAAGATTTATATCAGCTGTCTGTGGTCATAGACGCCAGATTAGAAGAGCTCAGGCAGCTGCAGCCAGGGAGAGGCAGGGGCTTCAGAGCGCTTCCAGGATTTCCAGCTCTCTCTGCAGCATCTCTCTACTCAGGACCAGAGGAGCCGATGCAGATCAGGGTGAGCAGGAGGCTTACTTCCAAGGCTGAGAGACAGAGAAGGAGAGAGAGAGAGTTCTCTGTTTCTACTGCGGAGCCCCGGAGAATATGGTGAGAGCTTGCCCAGCGAGAAACCAAGTGAATTCCACAAGAGCCCCAGGGCAAGCAGCAGAACCAAGATCCATCCCTGCCTCTATTTCCAACCAGGCAAACTCCGTCGGTCTCCCTCCACAGAGCTCAGCAGGGAGACCATCAATCAATTAGGAAGGGCTCATTTCAAAGATTCCAGGCAATCCTTTTTCTACTTACCAGTCATAATGCACATAACCCCAGAACACCAAGTCAAGTTAGAAGCTCTTGTTGATTCTGGAGCTTCCACCAATTTTATTGATGTACAGACAGTACAAGACCTGAACATCCCGACCATGGAATTGCCATGTCCCATAGAAGTCGAGACCATTGACGGCCAGCCCCTCAAGGCCAGCCTGATTCAAAGATCCACAGAACCTATACAGCTAACAATGGGAGACCACACTGAGTGGATTCAACTTTATGTTACTGCATCACTTAATGTACCTATAATCCTGGGCACGCCTTCACTGAAACTCCACAACCCATTGTTGGACTGGGCTACGGGAGCAATCTCCTTTCCAGCTAAGGAATGCCAGCATCATAAGACTCAAGCCTCCCTTCTCTCTCCAGCAACCAACACAGTCATCAAAGCGGGGGGGGGGGGGGGGGGCGTTGCCAGCCAAGTATGCAGATTTTGCAGATGTTTTCAGCAAACAAGAGGCCACAGCACTACCCCTCCCCCCCAATAGGGACTGTGATTGCACTATTGAGTTGATACCAAGAGCTAAGATTCCAGCAAAGAAACAATATCCCATGTCCCCCAAGGAACTAGCCACCTTGAAAGATTACTTGGATACTAATCTCCAAAAGGGTTTCATCTGACCTTCTACTTCCCTAGCATCTGCTCCTACATTCTTCGTACCAAAGAAGCCTGACCTGTTGGCACTGGCAGCTCAGGAGGCACCCTTGAGAGTTGTTCATGATTTCAGCCCCATCAATAAAATCACAGTCAAAGAAAATTACCTGCTTCTCTTAATATCTGACCTGCTGGATCATTTACAGAAAGCACACATTTTTACTAGGTTGGACCTCAGGAATGCATACAATCTGATCCAGATGAAAGAGGGGCATGAATATCTGACTGCTTTCAATACCAGGTATGGAAAATTTGAGTATCTTGTGGTCCCTTTTGGATTAGCTAATGCTGCAGCCATATTTTCCCAATTTATTAATCAAATTTTCTCTGATTTACTAGATAAGTATCTGGTCATTTATCTAGATGACTTATTAATATTCTCTGAAGAAGCTACAACTCATGTAACCCATGCATGTAATGTCTTACAAAGACTGAGAGAGAACAAGCTGTTCACCAAGCTAGAGAAGTGTGCCTTTGATTTAACTGAATTACATTTCCTGGGCTATAGAATATCAACAGAAGGCATATCCGTGGATCCTTCAAAGGTCCAGGCAATTCTCTCTTGGCAACCCCCCCACAATGTGAAAGACGTACAAAGATTTCTAGGACTCGCCAATTTCTATAGAAAATTCATCCATAAATTTAGTGACAGGGCCAAGCCCCTCACATAGCTTTTGAAGAAAGGATCCAAATTCCTTTGGGGGGAGAGGAAACAAGCAGCCTTCCAAGAATTTAAGCAACTCTTTGCATCCCAGCCACTTTTAAAGCATCCTGATACCACGAAGCAATTCATAATACATTCAGATGTTTCAGATTTTGCTGTTGCTGCTGTCTTATTGCAATATACAGACAAAGTAGGGAAGATTGCTTCCTTGTGCCTTTTTCTCTTGCACACTCTCACTGGCAGAGAGAAACTGCATTGGCTAGAAGGTGCAACCTTTCCTGTGAAAGTTTGCACTGATCACAAGAATTTACAGCTTCTACAAAACACCCCACGCCACATCAGATGGAGCCAGTTTTTCTCCCATTTCAATTTTGTTATCTCTTATGTTCCTGGAGCTCAGAACTGTTTGGCAGATGCCTTGTCTCGATCCATTCAGGCAACCCCCGCTGCACACCAGGAGGTCCAGGCTACTATATTACAACCTCACAACTTTGATCAGTCTACCGGGGAGAACCAGACAGAGATTTTAGCAGCAGGCAGACAAGCAGAGGACCTCTTAGCAAGGGTCAAAGCTCAGCAGCAACAGGACCCATAGGCCAGGGCCAGGATGGATGACCTCCAGAGGGGTCCACAAGACACTGCCTCCCCATTCACTGTGGAAGCAGGAATTCTCTGGCATAGTGGACGATTATACATTCCCCCCTCACTGAGGGCAGAAGTACTGAGACTTTGCCATGACCATCAAACGGCCGGGCATGGAGGTGTTTTCAAAACTCTCCATAGAGCTCTGAGAGACTACTGGTGGCCTAAGATGACTGCAGACATAAAGAGTTACATTGCTTCTTGTCATTTTATTTATTATTTATTTATTATTCAAATTTTGCTACCACCCATCTCCCTGCAGTATTCATGCATTTTATGTTTTTGGAAGGCCGCAAGAGATGGAATCTGTCTTATCTCTGGGGGAAGGATGTTCCAGAGGGTGGGAGCCATTGCAGAGAAGGCCCACTTCCTGGACCCCGCCAGTTGTAATTCTCTTACAGAAGGTGTCCATAACATGATATCATATTGTCGGCTGAGATTGAAGATTTGCTGGGAATGTTAGACCATAAAACACCACAAAAAATATGAATCTGTAAACTGACCAAGGTGATTGTATTTGAAGGGGATAATGGAGTGAACAACTGCAAATTATACATGTGGTGAAAAACTAGAGCAAGTAAATAAATGTACCTGTGTAGAATATTTTTTTTCTTTTTCTTCTCTTAGCTGAGCAGAGAGATCCATTTTTCTTCTGGTCTTTTTCTCATTAGCTTTCCCTATTCTTCTCTTTCCTTGCCTGGCAGAGGTCTTCCTTCCTTTGGTTGCCCAGCAGATTTTCCCACTCCCTGCCCTACAGAGATCCCTACTGCCCCCACCTGGACAGTGCCTTGGGGACCATGTTTGGCATGAGAGACCTTAGGATATAAAATGTGCCACCTAGCCAACCAGGGACCACTGTGGCCAGAAGAACTACCGGGTTGGGTTGAGGCAAGTGGTGAAGTTGCCACCATTGCCAGACTGCCTGGAATGTTTCCTGTGGTCTAGGCTGTGTGTCTGCAGGGTACACAGCTCCCTGGCCTTTCTGAGTAGTGTATTCAGCATCTACTAAATACTGTATGGTTGTAGCCTGCAGAAAAGTATTTGGAGGCTCATAGGCTGCAAGTTTGAGCCCACTGTCCTAGAAAGTATTGTTGTAGGCTGCAGAAAATGACTTGGTGAGCTACACGTGTCCATGAGTTTGAGAACCCTGGTTTATGGCTTAGCAAACTGGGTGAATCTAGCAAATTATGGCTTATTCAGTAATAATGATATCCACAACTATTTTGGATGAAAATAGTTTAATCTTTCCAGAAAAGGCTCTGATCATTTTCTCCCTTGACCATAATTAAGGCCAGTTTTTAAAGGTCATCAACCGATCTCCACAGAATTGCTCTGCCAAATGAGGTTTTCATGTAATCCCCTGTTCTGCTGCTTTTGATACCCTTAGCATTTACTTTTTTTGACTGCAGGAGCATGGATTGGAAGACATCACAGAATATCACCCAACTCCAGCCCTCTCCCCATTTTATAACAAGAGAAATGGTGTTTGTCTATCGATCAATATTTGAAAAATCTGTCATAAATAAAATATTGATCCTTTAGCCATACAACACTGAAATTAAATACTTCATCTTAGGCAACAGCCTAATCAGGTGAAAATCTAATGCAATGATAGTTGGGTTTTGACATTAAACAACATGAAACATCTCTTTCCCTTGTTTAACAAACTGCTAGTCATTGCACTCTAAATGCAATTAAGCAACATGGAACTTTTCTGCTCTTTGTTTCATGGTCTGTGTCAGCAAAGACAAGGCACCCCACTCCACCTATAACCACTGCTGGACAAATACTGATTAGCAGTTTGGCCCTACTGGATCACATCTTGAATTCATGAAGTAGAACAGCTACTGCACAGCCAGTGGGCCAGCAGGCTCACAAATACTGAAGTCTTCAAACTTGAGGTGAAAGCAGTGGTTGAATACTCCAATAGTACCATTCGCTTTTCTCTCTTTCTCCTTTATAAACATGTTACAGGCCTTCAAATTCCATATTTACATGCTAAAGCTGCTAAGTGTTACTTGTATGTATGTATTTATTTATTTGATTTCTATAGCTGCCCATCTCAGCAAGTGACTCTGGGTGGCTTACAACAATAAAACTATAGAACAATTAAAACAATTGCAATTAAAACAGTTAAAATACAAAATAAATACACATGGCTGCCAAGTGAGCAATGCATGGATGTTAATGCAGCCAAGAGATGGGACCATCCACACACTCGAGGACCCAGGCACAAAGCCAGGTCTTCACAGCCTTACGAAAGGCCAACAGGGTCAGGGACATCCTAATTTCTGGAGGGAGGATGTTCCAGAGGGCAGGCACTATGGAAGAGAAGGCACGCCTTATAGTTCCCACCAACCGACACTCCCTGGCTGACAGGACCCGCAGCATACCCAACCTACTAGATTGAATTGGATGGGCAGAAACAAATGGGAGAAGAATTAACTTGTTAGGCAAGGTTCATACAACACCTTCCATGCAGCAAAGAAGAATCCAAGGAGAGCTGTAGAGCTATATAGCCTAGCCCCACATTTTGCTATGTGGCCTCCACAATTTCCTACTTGATTGGGATGGGTTTGTAGGAACCTTAATGTGTGCCAGTATCAATGCTTGAACTCCTCTACCTGAAGTTTGAAAGAATGCGTACATGAAATGCAAACATACACTTAATATCATGTCTGCTTTGGTACACAGATGACTCTTGGTTTCCCCCAAAGTAGTCTCCCTGATGATTTGCATTACAACTCCAATAATTCCCAACTAGAATTAATTGGGAAATCTATTTAGGCAAGCTTGCACTCTGTAAATCCAGCAAGAATAACTCATATGCAATAATCTGTCACTCTTTGGCCCAGGTTGCAAGATGCTTAGCCCAATTAAGCGTCCTTACCAGAGTTCTGACAGTAAATAAACATACTAAGTAAGATTTAAAAAATCACCATTTTGGGAATACCAAATTCCTAGCCACTTTCCAATGGGAAAGTACTGCCTTCGTGATGTACTAGTCCTTCCCATTGGTCAGAGGGTAGCAGCCAATTCATGTTTGGAAAGTATGTTCTGTGCTGTCAGGCCTTTGCCGTGATTCTGTAACAAAGAACCTTGCTTTATGGTGTTCCAGTGGCTTGGACGGAGGTGTAGAAGTGGGTCAGATGGTTTCCATGATCTGGGAGGATGGACAAGAGTTGGCTGGGAAAGTTAAGGTTGTGGAGAAGGTAACAGGTGCAACCATCAGTGTAGGGATGACTAGAGGGAGATATGGTACAAACCTGAGGGTGAGCTGTTCTTGGAGTCAGTAGGTTCAATGGCTAAGACTACTGCCAACCAGCCTTCATTCTTCATCTCCAAGGCATCTTCATTGGCTCCTGGGTGGCTCAGTCTTTGACTGCTGCAATTAAATGCCAGGTCAATCTGTAATAAATCCCAGGAAGTAGGCCTTCTCTGTCACTGTGTAATGATTGCCTATCCTAAAACACCATCAGACTCATGAACAGGTTCATAAAGATATCTGATTTATTAAAGAATAGTATGCAGGATCACAAAGAAAGCTGAGAATGGAAAAAGTGCACCAAATGCAAACTAAAAAACCCTCGGTACAAACAAGATCCCACCCCCCGTAGAATCTTCCCAGGCTCACAATCCCAGGTGCTCCTAATGGCTCCTGATGGTCCGCGGGAAAAGTCCTTGAGTAGACCACATAACCCAAACACATTCCACAGATACAGAGCTTGGCACAATGTTTCACAGCAGCTCCCTCCCACCATAAACGCACATCAGCACCATAGCATGTGAAAGGTTACGATGTACAGTGCACACTGAAACAGTGAACATGACATACCGCCCCCCCCAAAAGAAAGAAAAGTCTAAGCGGCAGGCTTCAAAGGGTAAGCTAAGTGGAAACGGTTAACTAAATCAGGAGCATTAACGTGGTGAGCAGGCACCCATTCAGGATGAGGAAAGTGTTTCCAGCGAATCAGGTACTGGAGGGAGCCCCAAAGCTTGCGAGAATCAACGACCACCTTGACTTCAAAGTGTTGTTGCCCATCAATCATGATTGGAGCAGGAGGAGGAGGTTGGGGATGCCACTGGGAAGATTGGTGGACAGGCTTGAGCAGGCTGCAATGGAAAACAGGGTGCAAATGTTTCAAATTGTGAGGCAAATCCAACTTAACAGTAACCGGATTGACAATGCCAATAATAGGGAAAGGACCAATGAATTTGGGAGCAAGTTTTTTCGATGGCTGTGGGGACTTTATAAATTTGGTAGAGAGATAAACCTGATCCCCAATACTGAAATCATGTTGCAGAGAACGGCGTTTATCAGCTTGGAATTTGTAAGAGGACTGGGCATCAGCCAAAGCCTGCTGAATCACCGGCCAGGAATCAGCCAGCTGAGCAGCCCAGTCAGAGGCAGAACAGGACTGGGGAGGGGTTTGTGGCAGCTCAGGGATGGGAACAAAGTCATGACCAGAAACCACATGAAAAGGGGTCTGCCCAGTGCTCTGATGGACAGCATTGTTGTAAGCCACCTCAGCAAAGGGCAACAAGTCAACCCAGTTGTCCTGATGGTAATTTATGTATGCCCTTAGGAATTGTTCAAGGGTAGAGTTCAAAACCTCCATAGATCCATCAGTCTCAGGATGCGACAATGTGGACAACGCCTGTTTGGTGCCAATCAATTTTAAAAATGATTTCCAAAACTGGGAAGTGAACTGTGTCCCGTGGTCACTGACCAAATGGGAGGGGCTACCGTGGAGACAGTAGATGTGGATGAGAAAGAGGCGGGCTAATTGTGGGGCCAACGGGATGGACGCACACGGAATGAAATGGGCTTCTTTGGAGAAAAAATCCTTTACAACCCAAATGACAGTTTTTTTCTGACTGGGAGGCAGGTCCACAATAAAGTCCATAGAAATCTCCTCCCAGGGATGGGATGGGCTGGCTACTGGCTGCAGGAGCCCCTGTGACTTACCCCCTTTCCACTTTGACATGGCACAAACAGGACAGGAAGCAACATAGTCTTTTACATCACGCCTTAAAGTTGGCCACCAAAATTGACGGCAAACCAAATGCAAGGTTTTGACAAAACCAAAGTGTCCTGCAAGTTTGTCATCATGGGAACGCTGCAAGATATCAGCCCTCAAAGCTTCAGGCACATAAAGGCGATGTTCCACCCACGCCAGACCGTTTTCAAAGGAAACATTGTCTCTATTAGCTAGCAACCAAGTGTCAGATTTCAGTGCCTGGAGAAAGTCCTTTTGTAACTGACAAGGAACTTGCATTTTCCGCTTCCCAGATGGGGCTGGGGGCGGGGTTGCCTGCGCACGGGTCTGGCTCCGGGTGACGGCAACCAAGCCCAGTTGTGGTTCAGTGATAACAGTCCCAACTATATCTGCCACGTGGTCAGAGTCCTGAGGCAAACGTGACAAAGCATCAGCCAGAAAGTTTTTCTTTCCTGGAATAAATTTTAACTGGAAGTCAAAGCGACTGAAAAATTGAGCCCAGCGAATTTGTTTAGGACTAAGACACTGGGGGGTGCGGAGGGCTTCCAAATTCCTGTGATTGGTTCAAACCTCGAAAGGGCATTTAGCGCCTTCCAGGAGGTGACGCCAGGCCTCCAAAGTGGCTTTTACAGCAAAAGCCTCCTTTTCCCAAACATGCCACCGGCGTTCTGTTTCAGAAAATTTTCTGGACAGATAAGCGCAGGGTTTTAAGTGATTTTCAGAATCTTTCTGTAATAATATAGCCCCAATTGAGAAGTCAGAAGCATCAACCTGGACAACAAAGGGGGGGTCAGGATCGGGGTGCTGTAAAATAGGCTCAGCAGTGAAAAGGATTTTTAACTTTTCAAATGCTGCCTGGCATTCAGGTGTCCAATTCAGCACTGTCCCAGGATTTTTCACCTTGCGTGTCTCTCCCAAACCCTTGGTACGTAGTAAGTCTGTAAGGGGCAAAGCAATCTCAGCAAATCCCTGGATAAACTGTCGATAGTAATTACTGAACCCAAAGCTGGTTTGCAGCTAAACCTCAAAAAAACCAAGATTATGGCAACCAGCTTGATTGATAACTGGCAAATAGAGGGAGAAAATGTAGAAGCAGTGAAAGACTTTGTATTCCTAGGTGCAAAGATTACTGCAGGTGCTGACTGCAGTCAGGAAATCAGAAGACGCTTAATCCTTGGGAGAAGAGCAATGACAAATCTCGATAAAATAGTTAAGAGCAGAGACATCACACTGACAACAAAGGCCCGCATAGTTAAAGCAATGGTGTTCCCTGTAGTAACATATGGCTGCGAGAGCTGGACCATAAGGAAGGCTGAGAGAAGGAAGATCGATGCTTTTGAACTGTGGTGTTGGAGGAAAATTCTGAGAGTGCCTTGGACTGCAAGAAGATCCAACCAGTCCATCCTCCAGGAAATAAAGCCAGACTGCTCACTTGAGGGAATGATATTAAAGGCAAAACTGAAATACTTTGGCCACATAATGAGAAGACAGGACACCCTGGAGAAGATGCTGATGCTAGGGAGAGTGGAAGGCAAAAGGAAGAGGGGCCGACCAAGGGCAAGGTGGATGGATGATATTCTAGAGGTGACAGACTCGTCCCTGGGGGAGCTGGGGGTGTTGACGACCGACAGGAAGCTCTGGCGTGGGCTGGTCCATGAAGTCACGAAGAGTCGGAAGCGACTAAACGAATAAACAACAACAAAAACTCTTTGTAATTGCCTCCAGGTGCGGGGGCATTCCCAACTTAAAATCGCCTGAATTTTTTCAGGGACCATCTCAATGCCTTTGTCAGATACGCTATAGCCTAGATAGTCAAGTTGGGTTTTGTGAAATTCACATTTGGAAAGCTTGGCATAGAGTTTGGCATCTCTAAGCTTACTTAACACCTGTTTGAGGAGGCGTTCATGTTCCTCCTCAGTTTCAGTGTAAATGAGAACATCGTCTAAATAAACCAGGAACCCTTTAAACAAATGATCATGTAAGTAAAGGTAAAGGTTTCCCTTGACGTAAAGTCCAGTCGTGTCCGACTCTAGGGGGCGGTGCTCATCTCCATTTCTAAGCCTTAGAGCCGGCGTTGTCCCTAGGGACACTTCCGGGTCATGTGGCCAGCATGACTCACGGAACGCCGTTACCTTCCCGCCGAAGCGGTACCAATTAATCTACTCACATTTGCATGTTTTCGAACTGCTTGGTGTGCAGGAGCTGGGACGAGCAACGGGAGCTCACCCCGCCCCGCGGTTTCGAACCGCTGACCTTCCGATCGGCAGCTCAGCGGTTTAACCCCATGTAACACTTCATTAATCAATTGCATGAAGACCCCGGGTGCCCCTGCTAACCCAAAAGGGAGGACTTTGTACTGAAATGAACCCAATGGGCAATTAAAAGCAGTTTTCCATTCGTCTCCATCTTGTATGCGGATGCGAAAATAGGCTTCACGAAGGTCGAGCTTGGAAAAAATCTTGCCCTTGGACAAATGGGCTATCATGTCTTTCATTAGAGGCAGAGGATATTTGTTTCAGACCGAGATGGAATTTAACCCCCGATAGTCCGTACAAAGTCTAAGCGTGCCATCCTTCTTTTCCCAGAAAAGCACAGGGGGCCCCAACTGGGGAATTTGCAGGTTCAATAAACCCCCTTGACAGGTTTTTGTCAATAAAGTCCCGCAATGCCTCAAGCTCTTTCTGAGTCATTGGATAAATTTTCAGCTTGGGCAATTGAGCGTTGGGAACCAACTCTATTGCACAGTCAGTTTTTCGATGGGGGGGTAGCTGATCCACTTCCATTTCCCCAAAGATGTCTGCAAAGCCTTGGTATTGATCTGGCAAGCCTTCTAAATGTGTCAAGCTAGGGTGCGGCGTGGCAATTGCAGCCCTTCCAACCCCCACACGTGAAGCTCTGTCCACTGTAGGGGCTTGATAAAACCCATCTTTAAAAGTCAGAGTTCTGTGTTCCCAGTTTATATATGGGTTTTGATAGGTCAACCAGGGAATCCCTAGAATTACCAAGGGATTGCCAACAGGGGCCACTACAAATTTTAAAGATTCACGGTGGCTGCCCATTTGCATCACGACAGTTCCAGGGAAATGGGTTGCTGGGCCCCCACCCCCACCGTTGAACCATCCAACTGTGTGACGATCAAAGGCTGCTGGAGGGGAAAGCTAGGCAGGTCCAGAGCAGCAACCAGATCAGGGTGAATCAGACACCTGGAACACCCAGAGTCAACTAAAGCCCAGACCTCTGTAGTCTTTGTGCGGGAGCCCAATTTCACTTTTACTGCTAGAGTTGGACAGTCAGCACTCACCATAGCATTTTCGCGCCCATCCTCCTCCACCTGCCTGCAGGTGCTTTTCAAGGCAGGTGGCTGGCGTTTCCCGCTGGTTCCTTAGAGTCATCTTCAACCTCTCCCGAGAAGTAGGGTACTTCTTCAGCATCGGCCGCCCCCTTGGCTGCTGTCATCTGCTGTGATGAGGGCAGCAATTTGGCCAGCCATTTGCCCGCCCGTTCTCCAGCCTTGACTTTTGGGCAATCAGCTGCTCAGTGTCCTTCCTTTCCGCATCGGAGACACTGACCCTTTGCATAGCACCAATCTCTCTCCTCTTCCCAGGCTCTGTAGCCTGGCCGGGCAGCAGTTGCGGCACTTCGGGGTCCCCTCATGGTGGCTGGTTGCCTTTCCGGTCGCTTGGTTTGCATGTAGGTATGCTGGGCATGCTCAGCCTTGCCGGCCAGACAGATCCGTTCATACAATGTCTCTGGGTTGTCTCTGCACAACGCCCACCGCAGGACATCCCTATTGAGTCCCTCTTTAAACTGTTCTAGTAAGGTAGACTGGGACCAATTGGTAATTTTCCCAGCTAAAGCCTTAAACTCCAGGGCATAATCAGCTACAGACAGTTGGCCCTGGCTAAGACCCTTCAGTGCCCTTTTAGCTCTTGCTTTGGCTAGCGGATCTTCAAAGTGCAGCTTTAACACCCACATAAATTCCTCGAAATCCTCAAGCTCAGGGGAGCTAGCCTCGCTTAATTGAACATACCAATCAGCCGCTCGTCCCTTCAGCTTGGTGGCAATGGCAGCTATTTTAGCCTCTTCGGAAGGGAAACAGGGCCCAAACTGTTTCATATATTTTTTTGCATGAGTGAAGAAGAAAGACAACTTAGTTGGATCCCCGTCAAACTTGACAGAAAAGTCTTTCACCCCCACTCCTGTTGGAGCTGAATTAGCGGCTGTTTGAGTGGTTGGGCCCCAGGTTACAGTAGTTCTCCTGTCTCGGGGTGGGGACACTGATGGACGGCTCTGCGGGGTGGAGATTCATCCCGGCTTCGTCTCCGGCCCTGCTCCACCAGTGGTCCGGGTGAGGGGATGGAGGATGATTGCGTGGAGCTGGAATCTCCTTCGTGCCTCGACTGCCCCCCCCCCCCATGACAGAGACAGGGCTTTTAGCATGAACTCCATCAATTCTAATTTGGCCTCTACCACTCTTAGCCTTTCAGGGGTTTGAGATACCTCCTTCCAGGACGCCTGAGACGTCCCTGGCTGGGGTTCTCCCATTTCATCCCAGGTGATTAACTCTGCAGGCGATTTGCTGGGTGCCAGTTGCTTTGGTGCTCTCCCCTCTTCGGATCCCTCTCCCTCCAGGCTGGAACTCGAATGCTGCCGTGAAGCTGAAGGTTCTGGGGTGAGGCTCTGTTCTTCGCTCCTGACCGTTGACTCGGGCATCAAGCTAGTCGGCTCCTCGAGTCTCCCGGTTGTGGGTTTGGCTTTGGCCATCGTTAACTGTTTTCCCTCACAAGAAACTAATCTTGGCAGGAGCTAACGGTACAACTTTGGTGATTCTCAGCTTTATGTAATGATTGCCTATCCTAAAACACCATCAGACTCATGAACAGGTTCATAAAGATATCTGATTTATTAAAGAATAGTATGCAGGATCACAAAGAAAGCTGAGAATGGAAAAAGCGCGCCAAATGCAAACTAAAAAACCCTCGGTACAAACAAGATCCCTCCCCCCGTAGAATCTTCCCAGGCTCACAATCCCAGGTGCTCCTAACGGCTCCTGATGGTCCACGGGAAAAGTCCTTGAGTAGACCACATAACCCAAACACATTCCACAGATACAGAGCTTGGCACAATGTTTCACAGCAGCTCCCTCCCACCATAAACGCACATCAGCACCATGGCATGTGAAAGGTTACGATGTACAGTGCACATTGAAACAGTGAACATGACACTGCATGTGACCTTTGGAACAGCATCCCCCCAGAGATTCATATGGTCTTCACTTCTGTAAAAACCTGGCTTTTCCCCAGGCCTTGGGTTAGAATGGTTGGGCTGGCCCCTTTAAACTGGGAGGAGATATGGAAAGATAGTTCTGTTCTTTTGGACTATTGTTGTTTGCGTATGTGGTCTTTACGTAATTATTCTTTTAACTCTGTGAAGCAACTCGGAGATAGCCTAGAAATTTAATATAAATAAGTAAAATGCTAGCCCCACCACTGACACTTTAAGAGTGTTGAGGAAACAGGGCCTATGTGTCTTAGATGGTATGTGCAAACGAATAGCCTAGCTTCAGTATTTTCTAGATATTATCCCCAGTGGCACCTACAGCACCGTTCACCTTTTTGGAGCATCTGAATGCAATTTTTCCTTGCATTCAAACAACTAATGAACAGTGTAAGAACTGGCATCTCTGATTGCCTCTTCACGAGAATTCTTTGCAGAGTGGAAAGAGCCCAACTTAGTGTGCTTGCAGTGACTTCAGTAGCTAGGATTCTAGCCAACATGATTTGTTTAAAAAGCTGACTTTGCTGTACTTTATTCTTTTGTTGAGAAAGTGCTGTTAATTTTTTTTTAAGCAGCAATTGCTAGGCAGACCTTCAAAAGGAATATGTTTAGAATTTAATCTCTGTGATATTGGGGCATAGAGGCAAATATGTATTGCTTTCCACACAGAGTGAACATATAAGTTGTAGAAATACTACTGGCCACTTGTGAGTGTTTTTTCTGCACACAACTCTTCAGGTGTTCTGGAGAAAGACAAGGTATAGGGTTCGACATGTTGGCCCTCACCCATCTCTTCAGGTCCCCAACCTCTTCACATTGGAGAAGGAGACTTGAAGAAGAGTTCTGCTTGCATTCATTTGAGTGCAAATAGCTCTCTTACAGAGGCTGGGTTCCTGATAAAGCTGCACAGCACTGGCTTGCTGGGTTGGTTGTTTTCAACTTGTATGGTGATAGGAAGGAGACAGTCATTAGTCCCCTGTGCATTAGCAACAGCGGTTAGAGCTCTGAAAGACATTTACACCAATGGAGCAATTAATAAATAAACTGTGTCAGGAATTAGGGATAGACAGCCAAATTGCCTATTAGCAGGCAACCCTACCATTGCTTTATCATTGCTGTGTGCCCACAACTGGCTTTAAGAGACATAAGGATGTTATACTTCCCTAGTTAAATACAAGGATTTTTTTTTCTAGGAAACCAAGTTGAAGCCTGGGAACAAAAGTGTAAAAAGAAGTAGCTGTTGAGAACATTACTATTTAACAAAAATGCAAGGCTATGCGTTCATGGGATATCTGTTGGTCAAGACCTAGTGGGACTGGGGGGAAAGAAGAATCAGTGCAAGATATTGGGGTATTATGTTAGGGCCTTATATGGACTGTGGTGGGCAATGGAGGGTGCAGCAAAGGACATTAGGTAGGCAATTCCAGGATAAGGGAGATCTGCATGTTAGCACTGGTCCATTCTTCTAACGCAGTTGCCTCTACCCTTGGCTTGGGTGGTCAATTTATTCAATGACTTGGTTTCCAACTGCTCTGGTAAATGCCAGATCTGTACACAACAAGATCACATCCATTTATGACATGTTGGTAGTTGAGTGTGCAGACCTGGTGTGTATTACTAGCTGGGCAGTGATGGGAACTTGTCAGAAATTTGCCTATCCAGGTCATGTGTCATGCGCTGCCTACCTCTGAATAACACTCAGACACTGGTTCGCGGATCAGGCTCTGGTTTATTTGCAGGGCAGGTACAGCGTTGGTAGAAAAAAGCTGAGAGTGACAGGAGCGCGCCGGTGCGGGGTTTAAATACCCCGCGCCGGTCAGCGCCCCCTCGCTCACGGTCACGTCACCCCCCTTTGTCCAATACGTTGCCCTGCCGGTGGGTGAGGGTTTCCGGGATCGCCCATCATCAGGTTTCCCATTCCTCTGCTGATTGCTTTCAGCTGGGCGATCCCCGTTGTATTGCCGCTGATGGCTTGGGTGTGCTCCGTGATCCGTTTAGCTATTGTTTGTTGGCCGTTAGTCGTTGTGGGTTGATGGCTACTTATCTTGTACCCCTTCACCTATTTCCTTGCCATTGTCATGTGTGCCATTGCGCTGATGACTTTAGCTCAACGGCACTCATGACATACTGCCCCCTTTTCGAATAGTGTTCCCCCCCGGTTTTCTGGGTTTTCCCCGTGGAGCTGTCAAAACGCGACATTTTTTTTTTTTTCCCAAAGTTCCCGCCGGAGTAGTTGTCGCCCCTCCCTTTGCTCCTCCCTCTACCACGTGCCTTCCCAGGGTGTGTCCATGGTGCGCATGCTCGGGTCCTGACCTGGCGTGCGCATGCTCCAGCCACACCCTGTTTGTTTGGCTCAGTTCGGCGAGGAGAGAGGCGTGGCTGGTCGGGTGCTTCTCAGCTCCAGGTAGGGCCCTTCTTTTTTCTTATTTAAAGTGCATCGCCTTTGTTGTGTCTCCTGGGCGTTGCCCCCAGGTTGCCCTGTTGACTTGCTTGCCACTCCCCCGCGGCCGGGGGGCGGGGGGAGGGTGCTGGCGAACGTTTGTCACCACCCCGTGGGCCCGGGGCGGGGGGAGTGAGTCCCGGGGGGGGGAGGTCCACCCAAGTCGCGGGCTTGGGGGGGCCCTTTCCCTTGGGGCACGGGAGGCGGGGGGGGCCTGCGGGGGGGGGGGGTTTGGTTTTGCTGACCTTGGTTGCGGTTTGTCGGGGTATGCCCGGTGAAATGCTCTGGTCAGGTCAGGCGCGTTAACGTTGTGCGCCGCCACCCATTCCGGGTGGGGGAAGTGTTTCCACCTGACCAGATAGTGTAGAGTTCCTCGTTGCTTGCGGGAGTCGAGAATGTCCCTTATCTCGAAGTGGTGTTGCCCGTCGATCATCACCGGTGCGGGCTGTGGCGTGCTTGGGTGCCATCGGGAGGTGGTTGCCGGTTTCAGGAGGCTGGTGTGGAACACCGGGTGGAGTCTCCGGAGGTTGTGTGGCAGGTCCAAGCGTATTGCTACCGGGTTCACTATTTGCGTGACTCGGAACGGCCCGATGTACTTAGGCCCCAGTTTTTTCGAGGGTTGGGTTGACTTTAGGAACTTGGTGGATAGATAGGCCATATCCCCCGCCTGGAACGTCGGTTGTTGGCGCCGGTGCTTGTCGGCCTGCTCTTTGTAGGCTGCCTGTGCATCCTTCAGCGCCGCCGTGATTACTGGCCATGCTTCCGCGATCTTCCGTCCCCAGTCGCTAGCGTCCACCTGGGGTTCCGGGGGTTGAGGTAGCTCCGGTATGGGGACGAAGTCGCGCCCCGAGACTACTTCGAACGGAGTTTTCCCCGTGCTCGTGTGGACGGCGTTGTTGTATGCGACTTCGGCGAACGGGAGCAGTTCAGCCCAGTCGTCTTGGTGGTAGTTAGTATATGATCGTATGAATTGCTCTAAGGTGGCATTAAGAACCTCAGTGGCTCCGTCCGTCTGAGGGTGCCAAGCCGTAGATAGGGCCTGTTGGGTCCCCGTCAGCTTCAGGAAGGCCCGCCAGAATTTGGAGGTGAACTGTGTGCCCCTGTCGGTCACCACACGTGCGGGACATCCGTGTAGCCTGTACACGTGGATGAGGAAGAGTTTGGCTAGCTGTTGTGAGGATGGGACCGACGTGCAGGGGATGAAGTGGGCCTGCTTTGAGAAGTAGTCCTTCACCACCCAAATGGCCGTTTTCTTCTGGCTGGGTGGGAGGTCCACTATAAAATCCATAGAGATTTCCTCCCATGGGCGGGAGGGTTCTGCCACCCGTTGCAATAGCCCCGCGGGTTTGCCTGGTGCCCGTTTGGCCCTAGCGCACGTTGGGCAGGACGCCACGTAGGTTTTTACGTCTCGCCTGAGCGCAGGCCACCAGAATTGACGCCGTGTTAGGTGTAGGGTCTTGAGGAACCCAAAGTGTCCCGCTTGCTTGGCGTCGTGTGACCTATGCAAGATCGCCTGGCGTTGCGAGTCCGGGACGTAGATTCTGCCTTCCCCCCATGCCAGGTCTTGTGCCATCGTTACCTTGTCGGGGTTTGCCAGGAACCAGGGGTCAGTTTTGAGGGCGGCGGCGAGGTCCGTGCGCATTCCCCCTGGTAGTTGCGGTTGGCTTCTTTCAGTCGCCGGTTGTCCCGCCGTCGGCTGCGCCGTAGAGTCGAGCTGCCTCCGTGCGCCGCTTCGGGTGGTCACGGCCATCCCCAGTTGCGAGGCGGATAGGACCGTCCCAATGGTGTCTGGGGCGGGCTCTTCGTCTTGGGGCAGTCGGGAGAGGGCGTCGGCCAGGAAGTTCTTTTTGCCCGGCATGAACTTCAGCTGGAAATTAAAGCGGCTGAAGAATTGGGCCCATCGGACCTGTTTTGGGCTAAGGCGTCTAGGCGTTCGTAGGGCCTCGAGGTTCCGGTGGTCAGTCCAGACCTCGAATGGTTGGGTGGCTCCCTCGAGTAGGTGTCGCCATGTCTCTAGTGCCGATTTCACCGCGAAGGCTTCTTTCTCCCAGACGTGCCATCGCCTCTCTGTCTCGGAGAACTTCCTTGACAGGTAGGCGCATGGTTTCAGGAGTCCCGTGGGGTCTTTCTGTAGCAGGATGGCTCCCAGGGAGAAGTCTGAGGCGTCGGCTTGGACCACGAACGGCCGTTCTGGGTCCGGGTGCGCGAGGATTGGCTCCGTAGTGAACAGCGCTTTCAGCTTGTTGAATGCGGTCTGGCACGCGGGAGTCCAATTCAGCACTGTGCCTGGGTTCTTGGCGCGTCGGGTGTCCCCCACCCCTTTGGTTTTGAGGAGGTCCGTTAAGGGGAGGGCTATCTCAGCGAACCCCCGGGCGAATGACCTGTAAAAATTCGCGAATCCGAGGAAGCTCTGTAGTTGCCGTCTGTTGCGGGGCCGCTCCCAGTTTAGCACCGCTTCGACTTTTGCGGGGTCCATTTCGATGCCGTCCCCGGAGATTCGGTACCCCAGATAGTCTAGGCGCTCTTTGTGAAACTCGCACTTTGTAGGCTTGGCATAGAGCTGCGCCCTACTGAGCTTGTCGAGGACTTGCCTGACTAGGGTTACATGTTCCTCGTGCGTTTTTGTGTAAATAAGGACGTCGTCGATGTAGACCAGGACCCCTTTGAACAGATGTTCATGCAGTACCTCATTGATGAGCTGCATGAACACCCCAGGGGCCCCCGCGAGTCCGAAGGGCAGTACTTTGTACTGGAAAGCGCCTAGGGGGCAGTTGAACGCCGTCTTCCATTCGTCCCCCTCCCTGATTCGGATGCGATAGTACGCCTCGCGAAGGTCCAATTTGGAAAAGACTTTGCCCGTGGACAGGTGGGCGAGCATGTCCTTCACCAGGGGTAAGGGGTATTTGTTGGACAGGGAAGCCGCGTTTAGGCCCCGGTAGTCGGTGCAGACCCGTAGGGCCCCGTCTTTCTTCTCCCGGAATAAGACGGGGGCTCCGACCGGTGAGCATGCTGGCTCTATGAATCCCCTGTCTAGGTTTTTATCGATGAACTCCCGGAGGGTTGCCATCTCCTTCGGGGTCATCGAATAGATCTTTGGTCTAGGTAAGGGGACGTCGGGCAGTAGGTCGATCCGGCAATCCGTCTTGCGGTGGGGGGGTAGTTGGTCAGCTTCTGCCTCTCCGAAGACCTCGGAGAAGTCGGCGTATTGTTCTGGTAGGTCTGCTGTGGTAGCGGCGTTGTCTTGTGTGGTCGCCTCCGCTCGTCCTACCGTGGGGTTGGTTCTGCCCGCTGGAACTGGTGCTCGATACTCGCCGTCGCCGAATGTGAAGGTGCGGGTCTCCCAGTTGATCCGCGGGTTGTTTGTCGCGAGCCATGGCATCCCCAGGACTGCAATGGGCCGTCCGATGTGCGTGACTACGAACGATGTGCGCTCGGTGTGAGTGCCCATTTGCAGGGTGACCGGCTCGTTTTGTAGCGTGGCTGGTTTCCCTCCCGCTGTAGAGCCGTCCAGCTGGTGGAATGCCAGCGGCGTGGGGAGGGGGAAGCAGCGGAGGTCGAGTTTGGCGACTAGGTCGGGGTGGATGAGGTTTTTTGAGCACCCAGAGTCCACTAGTGCCGCGGCCGTGGTGGCTCCGTTGCCGGCAGAGAGTTTAATTGCTGCCAATATTACGGGGCTTTCGTCGTTTCGTTGAGTTGGTCCGCGCTGCTGTCCCACCGCCTGCCTCGCCACGCGTTTCAGGGCAAGCGGGGAGCATTTCCCGCCGGCTGGTCGGGGTCTGCATTGTCCTCTTCCCCCCAGTAAGCGTCCCAGCCCTCTTCTGGTGTCGCTGTGGCCACGGTCATTCGGCGGTGAGGGGGCGGCCCCGGGTTGGGTGGTTTGGGGCTAATTTTCGGAGTGGGTTTGGGCACGCTGGTCGGCGGTCGGTTGGCGAAGCAATCCACCGTCTTGTGCCCTAATTTGCCACACCTCCCGCAGGGCTCCCGGTTGAACTTTTTTGGGTATATGGGGCCGGCCATCCCCCCGTGTGGTGCGGGTACCTTTTTCCCGGCATAGTTTGTGTCTTCCGTGGTTGTCATGAGGAAGGTGCGGTGCGCATGTTCGGCTTTCCCCGCGAGGTGGATCCACCCGTGTAACGTTTCTGGGTCGTCGCGGTAGAGGGCCCATTGGAGAACGTCGCGGTTGAGCCCCCTTTTGAACATTTCCAGCAGGGTGGTCTCGGACCAGTCGCTGACCTTCCCCGTGAGGGCTTTGAACTCCAGGGCGTAGTCAGGGACCGTGCGTGTGCCCTGTTTAAGTCTTTGGAGTGCGCTTTTCGCCCTTACTTTGGCTAGGGGGTCTTCGAAGTAGTTTTTCATCTCATTGATGAAAGCAGGGAAGGTGGCGAGGGCGGGGGAGCTGGACTCGTACAGTTGGACGTACCAGTCCGCCGCCCTGTCTTGGAGTTTGATCGCCACGGCGGCGATCTTGTCGGCCTCGGAGTCATAGGAGTGTCCGTGCCTCCCCATGAACTCCCTAGCGTTGGTCACGAAAAACGAGAGTTTTGTGGGGGTCCCATCGAAGAAGATGGGGAAGTCCTTTGGGGCCCGGGCGTTTTGTGCGGCCCCGCCTCTCGCTTCCCGGGGTGTGGTGTCGGCCGCCTGTGCCGTCTGCTGACCCTCCGCTGGCCCGTGTGGGTTCGGTGCTTCGCTCGGGGTGTGGGCCTGTGCGGGGACGTCGTTGGGTGGCGCGGGGGGCATAAGCGACTGGAGCATGGTCCGGAGTTCCGTCAGTTGAGCCCGCATGGCCGCGAGTTCAGCTCGTGCCTCCTCGTCCACAGCCCGCGCCGCCGCTGGGGCCGGTTCCGTTGGCGCGTCCTCGGGGGTGGGTTGCCGGCGGGGTTCATCGTCCCTCTGCCGCGGGTCCGCTTCCTCCGCCGTCTGCTGGGTGTCTCCGTCGTCCTCCTCCGTGTTGACCGCCGTTGGGCTGTCGCTCCACGCCCGTTGCTGGGGTGCGATGTGGGGCGCGGGGTCCTCCGCTGGTTTCGGAAGTCGTGCTGCTCCCTCCCGCGGTCGGGTTGCCTCCGTCGCCATCTCCCCTTGGGGTTGGAGCTGAGGCTCGGGTCGGGTGGGGTGGGCGTCCATGGCTCCGGGAGTCCGCGGTGCCTCTGGCCTTGGTCGGTCCTCCTCTGTCTCTTGCCGCGCAGCTCGCCCTCCTTGCCCGCGCCGCTCCGGCCTCATCTTGCTGGTCTTCTCGCCGTCTACTCCTCCCGCGGCTCGTTGTCGTCCGGTGGGGCTCGGCGAGGCTGAGTTTATGACTCTCAGCTTTATGTCATGCGCTGCCTACCTCTGAATAACACTCAGACACTGGTTCGCGGATCAGGCTCTGGTTTATTTGCAGGGCAGGTACAGCGTTGGTAGAAAAAAGCTGAGAGTGACAGGAGCGCGCCGGTGCGGGGTTTAAATACCCCGCGCCGGTCAGCGCCCCCTCGCTCACGGTCACGTCACCCCCCTTTGTCCAATACGTTGCCCTGCCGGTGGGTGAGGGTTTCCGGGATCGCCCATCATCAGGTTTCCCATTCCTCTGCTGATTGCTTTCAGCTGGGCGATCCCCGTTGTATTGCCGCTGATGGCTTGGGTGTGCTCCGTGATCCGTTTAGCTATTGTTTGTTGGCCGTTAGTCGTTGTGGGTTGATGGCTACTTATCTTGTACCCCTTCACCTATTTCCTTGCCATTGTCATGTGTGCCATTGCGCTGATGACTTTAGCTCAACGGCACTCATGACATAATGGGGGTAAGGGTAGGTAGCTACCCACAAGGGGCATGGGAGTTCAGAACTTCCATGGTGATCATTGGCTTGTCACAAGTAACTGCTACATCACAGAGAGGCAAGCAATCACTTGGATTTAACTTTGGGATAGATGATATAAATCTATCTTGATATAAAGGACATTAATATCTCTCCTTTGCCATGGTCAGATCATTTTCTGATCAAACTGTGATTTATTTCCTCCCTGGACTCTGTAATTCAGCATTTTATCAGTCTCTGGAATGAAAGGTGACATGGAAAAGATTGGGAAAGCATGGCAGGACAAGATGTCTGCAGGCTGTGTGAATAAAGTTTTCCTATTCTTTTAAACCATACTCTCCCAGGTATATCCCTGAGCCAAATGTGGATTAGCTAAACAGCAGCTGACCAGAATGGCAAAGGTGGAGCAGTTCCTAATGAAGCAGGAGGATGACAGCCAGCCATTCTCCTGCTTCATGGCTGTTCCCTAAGCTTAGGCTTGGGCTGCTTGGGCTGCTTCTGAACATGGATTTATGTCTCTTCTGAAATAGTGCTAAACCCAGATCCAAAGGCGAGCACCTGAAGGCTGAGCATCTTTTGAACACACATGTAATAAAACAGAGCCAGTTTTGACAAATGCTTAAACTTGCTTGCCTCGCCATCTGTTGAAAGGTACTTGCTCCCCAGCCCAGGCTTCATCCCATACTAAGGAAAGTGATTCATGATGTCTTCTCATTGGCAGAAGATGGTTGGTGGAAGGGGAAAAAAGCAAAGCCAAGAGAATCTAGTACTCTTGACCTCAGTACACCCAGTCCACTGTACAAAAGGGTAGCATCATTTCCTGGCCTTGTGTCTGGGGCAAAACAGGGGTTGCCAGGAGGGACAGTGTACTTTTTGCCAGTACAGTTTTTTTCTGGCTCAATGGCTGATGTATAGCATTTAACTTGGCCATGAGAAAGAGCCTCAAGAGTGATCCTTTCTTTCTTTCCCTTGCTGGTCCACTGTGCCAGAGATGCCTCTGATGGGAAGGTATCAAGTACATTGGGGTGTCAGTGGAGGCAGAATCATGAAAGGACTATCAGTGGAAAGCATATGTCCTCAGAAACCCATCCAAGGAAAAGAAAGTGATTGGTACTTGATTTCCCAATTCAGGCAGAAGGGGTAGGGAACAGGGGAATCCACCACTTTGGGGCCATGGGAAATACATTGGGGCACAACTAGCACAGGAAAGGAATTTCTTAAGCCAGCGTTAGCGTTATTTTCAACTCGTTTACACACAGCAGTCAGGCAGCTTAAGGCTGAAGCATGGAAAATTCTCTAAATATCTAGAGTTATCTTTGGGAAAAATGTAAATCAATTCTCCCATGAAGGGAAGATTATTTTTCTATGGCTGGAAGGATACCTTTAAATCCAGTTTGTCCTTGAGCCTGAATTAAAAGGTGATGCAAAATCCACAGATCTTGTATTAAAAATTTAAACATATCATATTCAATCTCTACTGCATGGGCACTACATCTCTTAGTCACAGGAGACCATGTGTTTTAGACTTCATGCTTAAACCTCTATCTGCAACACATTTAAAACAACAAATTCTGATTAGTTAGGTTCTATAAAGTTTTACTTTCTCTGTAAATGCACCATCATTTGCAGAGCCTTTATAGATGGATCCACAGCCTGAAGTATTAAAAATATAAATATATATAGGCATCATAAAGAATAGCATGGCTTTATATAATGTTATCTCTCTCAACATACTAATAGTTTGAAAATTACACTCCCAATACAGAAAGGATGAATGAAATAAAACATAAGCTACTAACTGCAATTGCAGATTTTTCAAAATGCGGATTTATTTTACATATTGTGAACGTAGAGATACTTCGGGGAAAATATGTAAAATCATCAGCAAGCAAAAGTCTAAAATAAAACAGAACACACAAAGGATGAGAGGAAGTTCTGAGAAAGCAGATTTAAAATAATTAGATCATAAAATTATGTTACCTTATCATAACTTTTTAATGTGACTTGAAAGCAACATCAGAAAACCTAATGAGTATCTTCACCCATTATTGTTTTACCTCTTTTTTTCTGGAATGAAAGTGTTTAATCTTTATAAGTCACTCACTTTGGTTACCCTTGTATTTACTAAACAAGATCTTTATCTCTGTTGGCCAGATAACCCACTTTCTAGGGGGGGAAAGACAAAAACAATGTGCCTACACTGTAAGAAAAGGTGATTGGAATGATTGCTAGCTGTGTTACTTTTTAAGTTTCTAGGTGACTTTCCAAATGCAGTCTAGACCCAAAAGCTATGTAAGAAAAGTTGCGGTGAAAATTATGTGCAGAAGATTTCTTTGTAGTTTTAAAAATTAAAAATAGTGCTCAGTTTTTGATGTATACATAGTCTGTATGAAATTAGGGAGTAATTTCCTATTCAAATACAGCTATAAAGCATGCCTTGTGGTTTAGATGTCCTTCCCTTTACTTCTAGATGTCTAGATTCTGGTTTGATCAGAGAAATATATTCAAGTGTGCATTTACATGCCTCAGGCTGAGCCCTGGTACTAAAATGTGAGCTCTGATGTAAAGCTTATTTGACGGGATCCAAATGATGCTTTGTGCAAAACAAACAGCATATCAGCTGGTCAAGAGAAATCCCCAATTCATGCCAATTTGCCTTCTAATTTTGTTCTGTGGATTCCAAACCATAGTGATTCAAAAGATGTACTAACCCTCAAGAGTGGCAATTTGGACAGGATGCGCTGGCTGGCATCCAGAGGAAAGGGGCTAAAAAACTCTGCCGCACTTGTAGAACTTTGCTCACACTTCTTTGGATTTAAGTTGTTGAGTTTAGGTTTGCAGTAAGACCTTATCTTAAGAGGTGAGTTTAAAGTTCTAATATGTGGACCATAACCAACCAGATCATTACTGTATTTTAATGGTTTTTTCAAAAACTGTCCTGAATTATTTGCACTCGTTTTGTCTCTATAGCTGTCATGATCCTGCAGAGAGGCAAGAATGGACAAGTATCCCTCTCTGAAAATTCCTGCAATAGTAAAAAGATGTAAGTCAGCACACTTGCAGTACTTTTGAATTTTGAGAAAAGGTATAAACACATTAAGGAGCAACTTATAAGCATATGAGAATATTTTTGTTCACTCCTTCCTTTAGAATAGGGGCATTTTAAAATGAACATGAATAATGAAAGATTAAAAACCATGCTCTATTCATGTTATATGAGATGCATTTTTAACAAAATACTAGACAACCAATAACCTGTTGGGTCACTGTTTCAGAGATATTTGCTTACCTCAATAGATCAACAGAATGACCACAGGCGGGCAAAAAAGCAGTGGGAGTGGCAGCAATTTCTGACTTCCAGCTAGCTTCCCCATTGACTTTGCTTGTAGGAAGCTGGCAAGGAGCACTGGAAATCACAATCGCATGACGACAGCTGACCACAGCGGTGCAGTGGTGCAGCAGTGGCCACAACTTTGACAATACAACTGATGTGAAGATCCTTGAAATTTCAATTACATGGGAGTAACGGGTGCTGGATCTTGTATGCATTCTTTAAGTTAGCCAATTTGAGGTACCTTCATTCAAAAATTGTTATCCTATGATGCACTATTTTGGCTGATTTAAGGTTACAAACTGACAAAAAGTCAGGAGAGTTTTAGTAGTACATGGAAGATAGATAGATGTCTCTGAAAGGCATTACCTATAGCAGTATCTCTTATAGTGCAGTCCTAGGACCCCTGAGGATCCCCCAAGACCCTCTCAGGTGTCCATGAAATCAAAACTATTTGCCAGACTATGTTGAAAAATAATATAACATTAAAATCTCATCAAACAATCATGAGAAACCGTAGCAGCAGCAAATGCATCAATTTCAATTTTTAATATGGTAAATATTGATAAATATAACCCATACAAACAAAAGCTCTTTTGGGGTCTTCCATAATTTTTTTAAAGTGGGAAACAGTCTTGAAAGAAAAAAGTTTAAGAAACACTGACCTACAGTATTAACACTGCTTATGTAACTTACAATTTCATGGAGGTGAAACAATTTATTTCTGACTCTGATTTATTTCCAGTTTATTGGAAAATGAAGCAAAGCCAGTTTTGAGTTTACTTTTCCAGGAAGCTCCTGCTATATTTCAGCATTCCTTTCTGCCATAGGAGGAAATTCTCTGCTCTGAAACTCAAGTGAGCCATACTGCAGCAGTCTACAGTGAAGCTTTATCATCTCCCCATACCCCACAGTTCAGCTTCCTGTTCCCTCTGCTTGTTTTATGGCATAAGCATTATTTGGATTGGAATTTTCTTTACTCTCCTCTTCCCCAAATCTATTTGCCCTTCATCCATATATGCAACAATCCTCAGAGGTTCTGAAAAAAAAAACCCAATGCAAAATTGCTGACATACTATTCTTCCATCTTTTTTTTAAATTCAGCAGTGAATTGATGCCAGGGAAGCAAGATATTTTGGCACATTTCAGTGGGTTTATCTACATTTTTAAAATCTACCTTGCATAGCTTTCTCATATAGCTATCTCTCAGATTATTCTTTTACAAACTAGTAGAGAAATGTATACAAACATAAAGACATAAAGGGGGGGGGGGGTTGCAGTAACTTCCTGACCAGCCAAAGAGACACAAGATGAGCAATAATTGGCTCATGCTCTTCTCTGGAAGCAGTAGATTTGCAAGTGGAGATAGCTACAAAGACAATGTGAAGATGATTGCAGGTTGGTTTTCAACTGTTTTATGTGGAATTGGGAAGTAGAAATGCTGTATATGAGCAATTCAGAAATAGAAAGACCCCCTGGTTGCACAAAGTTTTGTTACAGCAGCAACATTAAAAATGTAAACCTAAAGTTCTCTTTAATATTCACTGCATCATCATCAATCATAGTTCTAACTACAGTCTCTTTACTTAAGAATAACCTTTGTTAAACTCAGTGACATCTCTTAGATGTGAAGGATTGATGCTTTATTTCTAAAATATAATATTGTTAAAAAGAAATGGATACTTGCAGCCCCTTATGAAATAAATATAAAACATTTTATCCTGTATTTAATTAATACTATGTAAAAAAAAATCTCTGGATTTTTTTACTATAGTTTTTGTAATAATCTAACCCTGAAATTTATTTGCTGAAAGGATGGGAAATTCTGTTGGTTGGCTGAGTAAAGAAACTTTACCAAATTGGGGCCTTTTTGGTATGTTAGGATACAATTTCTGTCATTCCAATTGGTCATACAGAATGATGTCAGCTATAGTCCAATGCATCTGGAAGGCATTCCCAATCCATTCCTGGAAAACAGTCTAGAATTATATTGTTCACTGCTAGAAAAGAGGGCTATGAATGATTAAATAATGTAAACTCCAAGACAGCATTTGATCACATGTACGAGATACAGCTGTTGAACTAGTCCATTGAGTTCTTCCTCTCAGTAAAAGCAGTGAAGAAACTGCTTCCATAGCTTGTTTTTGGTAATGCCAGATTAGGAAGTCTTGCTTGTACTCTTCCAAACAAGCAAGAGACAGGGGCTACGGTTTGCTCTTAATTTCAGGTTCTTGGCTGAGAAGGAAGAACACAGTTTTTGTCACAGTAAACAAATCCTAGGAGGCCCTGCCTTGCATTCTGCAGTCACTCCTGCTGGAAGGAGGAAATAAGTGGGAGTGAACAAGTAGTTCTTGTACAGTTTGATGGGACAAAAGATGGGATAAATGTAACATTATGGAACAATAGTACTCTTTTTCATGTTAGATATATATTTACTGACACTTAGGAAAATGGCTGTTGTGTAATCAGTTTCTATTACACCAGAAATACTGAAAAGTTGTTTTATCAAAACTGTTTCTCGGGAGGCTTAAATATATCCTAACAAGATCACTGTGTGAAACCATTTGGATTAATCTGCAGCTCAGTAACACACAAATGTCTCATACTTTAATCTGTAATGTAGTCCTGCTCTTAACACTTATTGTGACATTCATTTCAGAAATATTAGAGCTCTCACTTTCCAAATAATGTTTTCCTCCCACTCGCCAACAACTGGTCATTTTGACTCTTTACAGAATACAATGCCAAATGGGTGTATTTTTACAGTGCGACCTAATGGTGAATAGGCTGTGACATGATCCTATTATCAGCCTTCCAAGTACTCAAAAATAAACTTGCTGCTGAGTCAAATCCAGAAGGGGTGATTTTTTAAATTATAGGACAGCAAGAGAGAATAAAATTGGAGGCTCTGAATCAGGAGAAGTATAAATACCATGTGTCCTGCTTTTTTCTGCAGCTACTGCCATAAAAAAAAAAGTCTCACTGCATAAGTACAGTCCAGCTGCATTTTTACAAGTTAGAAATGCCCTAATTTAAACTACTGTTGATACTTTTAAACTTTCCTTATTTCTCTATGGTTCATTACATACTCTTCTGTAAAATCACATTAGAATGATCAGAATGCAAAATATGCAACTGGCACAGCTGAAGCAAGAGCACCCAACCAGCCTTGGAAACTCTCTGGGAATGAAGCTGTTTCTAGCTTTTTCAGATCTGCTGTGCCCATCTGGAATCACAATAGGTGCACATGCACTTCAGAAGTTCTTGTAACATCTTTTTGTGGACTCACTAAAATAGTGAAATATTATTTTAAAAAAATTTCTGCCCAACTGTATAGAAAAGGAAAATGTCAGTCTTCTATCTCAATTTTATTGTTTTACAAGTTAGACTTTAAAAGGAAGGAAATATTGCATTTATGGATATGTTACACGCACTCAGCTCCAAATTAGATGGAAAAAATACCTTCAGAAACGGATCCTAGATCTTTTTCAGCTCAGAGTAAAATGTTTGTAAATATATTGTACCATAGTGCCATCTACTGTTTCTTGTTTATTCATTCAGTCACTTCCGACTCTTCGTGACTTCATGGACCACCCCACAGCAGAGCTTCCTGTCAGTCGTCACCACCCCCAGATCCCCGAGGGACAAGTCCGTCACCTCTAGAATATCATCCATCCATCCACCTTGCCCTTGGTCGGCCCCTCTTCCTTTTGCCTTCCACTTTCCCCAGCATCAGCATCTTCTCCAGGGTGTCCTGTCTTCTCATTATGTGGCCAAAGTACTTCAGTTTTGCCTTTAATATTCCCTCAAGTGAGCAGTCTGGCTTTATTTCCTGGAGGATGGACTGGTTTGATCTTCTTGCAGTCCAAGGCACTCTCAGAATTCTCCTCCAACACCACAGTTCAAAAGCATCTATCTTCCTTTGCTCAGCCTTCCTTATGGTCCAGCTCTCGCAGCCATATGTTACTATGGGGAACACCGTTGCTTTAACTATGCAGACCTTTGTTGTCAGTGTGATGTCTCTGCCCTTAACTATTTTATCAAGATTTGTCATTGCTCTTCTCCCAAGGATTAAGCGTCTTCTGAGTTCCTGACTGCAGTCAGCATCTGCAGTAATCTTTGCACCTAGAAATACAAAGTCTTTCACTGCCTCTATGTTTTCTCCCTCTATTTGCCAGTTATCAATCAAGCTGGTTGCCATAATCTTGGTTTTTTTGAGGTTTAGCTGCAAGCCAGCTTTTGCACTTTCTTCTTTCACCTTCATCATAAAGCTCCTCAGTTCCTCTTTGCTTTCAGCCATCAAAGTGGTATCATCTGCATATCTGAGATTGTTAATGTTTCTTCCAGCAATGTTAACTCCAGCCTTGGATTCCTCAAGCCCAGCTTGTCACATGATGTGTTCTGAGTACAAGTTGAATAGGTAGGGTGAGAGGATACAGCCCTGCTGTACTCCTTTCCCAATCTTAAACCTGTCCGTTGTTCCCTGGTCTGTTCTTACAGTTGCTACTTGGTCGTTATACAGATTCCTCAGGAGGCAGACAAGATGACTTCTATGCCCATACCACTAAGAACCTGCCACAATTTGTTATGGTCCACACAGTCAAAGGCTCTAGAATAGTCAATAAAACAGAAATAGATGTTTTTCTGAAACTCCCTGGCTTTTTCCATTATCCAGCGGATATTGGCAATTTGGCCCCTAGTTCCTCTGCCTTTTCTAAACCCAGCTTGTACTTCTGGCAATTCTCGCTCATGAAGTGCTGAAGTCTACCTTGCAGGATCTTGAGCATTACCTTACTGGTGTGTGAAATAAGTGCCACTGTTCGATAGTTTGAGCATTCTTTAGTGTTTCCCTTTTTTGGTATGGGGATATAAGTTGATTTTTTCCAGCCATCTACTGTACAGATGCATATTTTAAAGTGGCCAGAAATTATTCTTGCAATAAAGAAAAGCATTCCAGGAAAAAAAAGAAAAGGAGATGATGACAACATACTTTTGCCAAAGCACAGTATAAATCAAAAGAAAAAAAACACAATAGTTATAAAATTCTGTGCAATATTAGTTCACAATTTAACAACTGAGATAAACTAATATTTGTAACTAAAACGAACCTAACACAACAACCATATGTATATTTAAAGGAATGCCCTCTAGTACTGAAGAGCGTACACACATCCATGATTAATATAACACAAATACAACCTGAACACTATCAATTTTAATGGCAGGTTCAAATAATCAGGCCCACATTAACCCACTAGTTAAATGAAAAGATCCTTAGAACCCTTTTAAAGGCGCTCAGATTTTCACAGAGGTGAAGGGAAGGAGGTAGCTGAGCCCAGAAGTCCAGGTCCCTGAAACCACAGAGCTAGCTTTAGAGTCTGTTTCCCTGGAGCAACATAAAGAGCAAGCCAGATTGTAGGGTAAAATAAGGGCAAGCTGATACAGTATTGGGGGATTGTGATCAGAGAGCTCTAAACATCAGCAGCAAGCATTTGAATCGGGCTCTGACTTAGAGAGGAAATAGTGCTCTGAGACCTGATGAAATATGACAATATTTGTAATTAAACCCAGTTGTTCAAATGAAACATAAATGAGAAGTACTCAAAACTTTGGTATAAAGGAATAGCCATGGATTAGAGGATGAATTCAATTAGTTTAGTCTGAAGTAAACGTACTTAGACTTGCAGCCTTCAAATACATGTGTGTGTTTATTCAGAAAGACGTCCCGTTGGATACTTTCAGGTTAAGTCTAAAAGGACTGTAACTTTGAAACATACACATAATCTATACGTAAGGACACACTACTTAATGTTTATTTGCATGTATAAGAGAAAAGTCATCTGCACTCCCAAAAAGAAACTGACGCCGTAATCAATTTGTAATAATGGTACCACGGAACTAGGTATAATGTATCTGAGTTGCGCGAATCGGGAGCTAGCACTCTGTCAGCCCAGATTTGTGCACCTCAGATCGGAGAGCCCTACAGGAGCCGAACTATGGTTTGTTCTGTTTTGTGTGTGAGGATGAATCTAATCACTAAGATTGATAAATTATGCTTTATCATTTAAAGAGCTGCGGAGCTGAATTACGAGGACGACCCTTCCCCGCGCGAGACTGGCTCAAGAGCCAATCCAGCTGAGCGAGCAGCGTTTTTCCCCACCCCGACCTCAATTCTTATGTTGGACGCATGCGTCGCTTCAGACTACAGAGGATGGGTGGGGCAACGTATCTCTCACCGTAGAGATAGGAAAGGTCTCAGTTCCATAATTGTTATTATCTCTATGGCTCTCCCCAAGCGACCGCAGAACCGGATGCGAGAAAGAGAAGGCCTTGTTTTGCAATGCGCATGCGCCTGTAGCAGGGGGCCGTTTAAACGGTGGCGCGGAGTTCGTTAATACCGTTTAGTTAGAATGGAGTTTAGCAACGGTCGGCTTGTTTTAGCAGGTACAGACATGAAGCGGGCGCGGTCTTTGCTAGGTTTCCCGACGTTGAAAAACAAAGTGGGGATGTGGGTAGGAAAGAAATGAGGCTATTGTTAACTATTTCTTTCTCACGTTGGCTGTGCGTAATCGTAGAAACCTTTTTTGGGTGTCGAAGAGGGGAAAGTGGAGCCTGATGTATAAAGAGGTGGTAGTTTATAACTAAGGTGGAAATAGCCGTGCACACGTTCATCTTTCCCCAGTCTGTTTTTTACGTGTGTTGAGACCGCCTTTCTCAGAATCTCCGACATGGCTATGGGCCGCGTTGACTCGGAAGTAGCAGTTATAGGGAAAACCTGTTCTACAGGATGATAGCGTCCTTCCTCTCCGACGTCCTAATGTCTGTGTCAAGTAAGCAACTGTAGCACAAGTAGGCGCTTTTTCCAGTTTTCCTAAATGCACGCGGGCTTCATCCTGCCAATGAAATATATAGAGATACTTCGTTAGCTGTAATCTGAGATGCCTCCTTGCTTCCCTAGGGCCACATGCTGCAGCAAACTAGTGAGGTTTCCTCTCTGGAAAAAAAAATGTTTAGGTTTTCTGTAGGAAAAAATAATGCACCTCTAAGTGTAGTTTTTTTTAAATGTTTTTCTTTATCCCTCATAAACCATTAATCATTAAAAAAAATCTATGCATTGTAAAAACTACAAATTGGTGTTGAAGATTGTAGTCATTTGTCTAGTGAAGAAATTTAGTACTTACAGTTGGAGTAATGTGTCATTTCCTTGGCTGTTCATAAAGCAATACATTTTCTGTTCAAATTACTGAGTTGCAACTATGCTGGTGACCACCAACTCCATTATTTTTCCTTGACGTGGGTAGGGCAGAAATGACACTATGCCACCAGGTAAGCCTTATCTGCAGCCAATCAATTTCAAATCCAAATGCAAGAGGCTCTTGACTGTTTAGACATCAAAAACATCTATGTTTCTTAAACATTATTTTATCCCAGAGGTGGAAGCACACTTTAATGATAAAAGCTTTGGAAACAGTATATTATCTTCTGCAATCCAATTTAGTCTTTCTGAAAATGGTTCTGGAGTAACTACATGATATATAGTAGAAGATAAATATGTAATCTACTTACTTAGGTTAAAATTACATTGAATTAAACATGCCTCACCTTTGGTCTTTGCTGCTTATGAGAAAGCAAAGTATGCTATTCAAATAATTAAAGATTTGCATCTAAAAAGTGCTAGCCCCAAGAAAATATTGATCTCCTGTTAAGATTTCTTATAATTGCTTTGTAGGTGTTGTAGCATATGTTGAAGTATGGTCATCCAGCAGAACTGAAAACTACTCAAAAGCCTTTATTCAACAGCTCCTTGATATGGGAGCAAAAGTAAGTAACTAAGCTGGTTGGTACAACATGCTAGTCCATGGTTTTATTTAACCTTGTTTGGAATAAAGCACAATATGCATAAATATAAGGCCTGATTTAGAAACTGCAGAGATTGCATTTATACGTACTCTAAACTTAATCCAAGCAAACTATGTTGTAGCTGAAAATGTGTGTGAATAGGCCACTCTTTTTGAAGGAAAACATAAACGTTGCTTATGTGCAGCTTACCTGCAATGTTCTTTTGCATATATGGTACCTAAAACAACAAAACTAGGGAAGGAATTACGGCTTTTTCAAATTTAATTCAGTTCTATTGATGGGGGGATATATATAAATAGGCAGATAATGAAATGATTTCTGTGGAGTTCTTGGTGCTCTCTGAGCCTTGTTGTTTTCTTGCAGATGTTTCATTGCCAGACTAGGCAACATCTTCAGTGCAAAGAGGGAGTGGGTCTTGCTCTCAGTTTATATACAGTGGCTTGTCCTGCTTGTGTGGTGGGGGTGTTCTCTCCTTGGGAGTTCTTTGATTGGGCAACAGAGAGCACCAAGGACTCCACAGTTCAACTCAGAGCTACAAATATTTGCTTCAATTGAAATGATTTCAGATTTCACCAGTACCTTCCCCACTCTCTGCTGAGATGAAGGAACCAAAATAATTGTTCACCAGGCAAAATCTTTCAGTAGCTATAAATAGAAAATAAGCAATTTTTACATTAACAAAGTTGGGGATAATTTTTTTAAAAAAATGAAAACCAAATCAGGTAATTTTTACAGCTATAGAAAGTTTTAAAGTGATGTTTCACTTCAGTAATGTTTCAAGTAAAGCACCCCTTCAAAACTGCTTTGCAAAGCAACTCAGCCACATGTTTTACAGAGCAAAGCTGTCATGTTCCTTGCTTTCATATTGTTCCAATACCTCTTTTGGATCCTGGAGATGCCAGAAAGCAAATAGTTTCCTTATTTTTGTTGCTGCTGATTTATAACATCTTCCTTGATAAAGAGTTCTTGTAATTCAAAAGCTGCACATTATTTTGTGACCTGAGATAGCCTAATCTTTAATTTGATTTAATAATGTCTCCGTGAAGTCTTTGAACAACACCCTGCTCCAAATACCAGACTTCAATTAAGGCTAAGTAATTTCATATTCCTCTTTTTATATCTTCTGTTTCTTTCCTTTTCTTTCCAATTCTTTGTATAAAGAATATACACCATGGCTATTCTTTATAAGGGTAAGCAGCAGCATACAAAACTCAGAAGAATAAGAAGTAGTAAAAAAGAAGTAGGAGGTAATAGAAAAGGAAATCTAATTAAATTTTGTTAACGCCAACACCATTCACCATATCTTATCCACACCTGTTCTTGCAAACGATCTTTGTGTCCACCAAGTACATGCCAATTCATGCATCATTTTGTTCTTTAAATTTAACGCTTCCATCTCTTTGAGGGTTATGTCAACTCAATCCAGCCTTTGTTTTCTCTTCTTCTTAGCCTGTTCACTCTTCTTTAATAGATTTGTAACATTTGTTTTCTAATTTTTTATAAAATACCATGTTTGTTAATAGTAGCAGTATCATTACAATAATATAGGAACTGGGACTCATCCAGATGGAAAGCACTGGAAATGTATGTGCCATCCTCACAGATAATTCAGTTGCTGCCATGTACTTATTTTCCCAATGCTCCATGCAGTTCAACCATCCTATCACAGCTGTGCAGTGATGGTCTATTGCACACTGCCCTCAAAGGCCTCATTTCAGGATCATTTATCATGTGGAACAGAGGAAGCGTAAACTTGTCCATGGCTTTCTATTAGGAACAGCTGCCTTAGCAATAAGAATTTGGCACGTACTGCTGTTAGATAACATGACCTTTCCCCATATTAACCCAACAGGCTGTCTGGTCAATCCAATACTTTCCCTATATCAATTGCTTAATTTTGTCACTTAAGGTGTTCTGTGGTCTTTTCCCAGTAATCTGCTGTTCCAAAGGTGGGGAGTCAGATATAGCAACTTGTGAGCAATACCGATTGAATGTTAAAATAGCTCACATGTGTCTTACTCTATCTCCAGGGGGCCATATCCTGTAATTCACATGTTCTCATAAATTTGTGCCTAAGAAAAAATTGAAAATATTAAATATATGTAGTACCTTAGCATTTCAAGCATGTCTCTAAAATATGTCATAATGTAAATAGAAAATTAATAAGAGACCTGATAATTTTTTATGTTTTTAAGTGAGGGTAACAAAAAAACTTATACAAATTCATCTATATGTTTGATGATGAAAGTTAGTTATGCAGAAGCTGGAGCAGAAGGGAGTTGTGTTGCTGCAAATGATAAGTCACACTAGTTGAGGACTGTGTTAGTAAAATTTAAATACAGTGAAATCATGTTTCAAAACTCTCCCATTTAGCAAACTGGATGCAATGGATCATGTTTCTGTCCAGGCATCATCTAAAATACTGGACAAGTTCATTGCATCTGAAGTAGTTTGAGGCAGGTAAGTTTAAATTACTAGGGACCAAATTGCCAATATCCGCTATTGACTATTCTAGAGCCTTTGACTGTGTGGACCATAACAAATTGTGGCAAGTTCTTAGTGGTATGGGGATAACAAATCATCTTGTCTGCCTCCTGAGGAATCTGTATAACGACCAAGTAGCAACAGTAAGAACAGACCACGGAACAACAGACTGGTTTAAGATTGGGAAAGGAGTACGGCAGGGCTGTATACTCTCACCCTACCTATTCAGCTTGTACACAGAACACATCATGCGACATGCTGGGCTTGAGGAATCCAAGGCTGGGGTTAAAATTGCTGGAAGAAACATTAACAATCTCAGATATGCAGATGATACCACTTTGATGGCTGAAAGCGAAGAGGAACTGAGGAGCCTTATGATGAAGGTGAAAGAAGAAAGTGCAAAAGCTGGCTTGCAGCTAAACCTCAAAAAAACCAAGATTATGGCAACCAGCTTGATTGATAACTGGCAAATAGAGGGAGAAAATGTAGAAGCAGTGAAAGACTTTGTATTTCTAGGTGCAAAGATTATTGCAGGTGCTGACTGCAGTCAGGAAATCAGAAGACGTTTAATCCTTGGGAGAAGAGCAATGACAAATCTTGATAAAATAGTTAAGAGCAGAGACATCACACTGACAACAAAGGCCCGCATAGTTAAAGCAATGGTGTTCCCCGTAGTAACATATGGCTGCGAGAGCTGGACCATAAGGATGGCTGAGAGAAGGAAGATCGATGCTTTGGAACTGGGGTGTTGGAGGAAAATTCTGAGAGTGCCTTGGACTGCAAGAAGATTAAACCAGTCCATCCTCCAGGAAATAAAGCCAGACTGCTCACTTGAGGGAATGATATTAAAGGCAAAACTGAAATACTTTGGCCACATAATGAGAAGACAGGACAGCCTGGAGAAGGTGCTGATGCTAGGGAGAGTGGAGGGCAAAAGGAAGAGGGGCCGACCAAGGGCAAGATGGATGGATGATATTCTAGAGGTGACGGACTCGTCCCTGGGGGAGCTGGGGGTGTTGACGACCGACAGGAACCTCTGCTGTGGGCTGGTCCATGAAGTCACGAAGACTCAGAAGCGACTGAATGAATAAACAACAAAGTTTAAATTATTTTTACTTCATCTGTGACAGCGTACACAATTAGTGTGATGTCATTACACAAATGATGCAATTTACACTCTTCATTCTTGCCATGAAGAATGTAATTTGCAGTTTACTTAATATTCAGGGGCAACAGACACCCCCTCCTAATTGGTCAACTACAGCAAGGTTTTATCACAGATCAGGAAACCCAAGGCAAGGTGATCTTTATGATCCCTTCTAATCTCAATGATTCTGTGTATTAAACCTTATGAAAAATATTAAACCTTTTTTCTCTTTATTGGATACAAACTACTGAAGGAGTTAATAATTGTCAGTTTGTTTTAAAATCTGCAAATTTTCTGCTTACCTAGTATAATAGCACATAAAAACTTGTCATTTTTCAATAAAAATGAAGAATTTTAAATATTTTCAGAAAGAAATAGTCTAAAATGCTTTGTTCCTTTTATGTTTTGTAGATTTCTAAGACTTTGAATAAGCAAGTTACTCATGTGATCTTTAAAGATGGACTCCTGTCTACATGGAATAGAGCTCAAAAAGCTGGAATTAAGCTAGTATCAGTGCTTTGGGTAGAAAAGTAAGTATTGATCCTTAGAAATATACCAGAGGAGAAAATATTACAAGAATAATATTAGTAGAATCAATGTGGATTTCCGATATCCCCAGTATATAATAGTTTTATATCTGAATGGAATGCAAGGAATAACTATTGGCTACACCGCTGATTTGCTCAAAAGAGACTTACATTGTAGAGGACACATTAGCTCAATGGTTGTGCATATGCTTGTTGTTGGAAGTTTCTAAATTCAGTCTCTAGCTTCAACCAGTTTGAAGCATTGTGGGTAAAAAGCTATCAGAGACCTTGAAGAATTGCTGGCAGTCAATAAATTACTAGGCGATGCTAATAATACAGACAAGGTAAATCAATGGTCTGAATCACTGTAGGAACTTTGATTAATATATCTTGCTGCCAATTGAGAAGTTGTGTGGTAGGATTAAGTATGCTAACTACAAATACGTTTCAAATTAGCATTTAGACTTCTAATTTTCCAAGAAAATACTGGGGTATTATAGGCATAGTTAAAAAGATGAATTTCCGTAATAACATCTTTCTTAAAGATCTTAAACTGCATTACATTAATCCGGAAGTTAGCTTAACTCTCCATTGCTGTTTCATTGGTGAGCAACCCCTATAGTAGTTACACACTGCAGTGACTGATCTTTTATTTGTTTTATGCATCACACACCCTATTGATAAAGACATTATAAGAACACCTAAACTGAAGCTTACCACAAAAAAATACAAAAAGAAAACCAAATTCAGTTTAGAACTATGATTTGAGCCTTTATTATGTGTGAAATCTTGAGGCTCATATTTTTGTGGCATATAAGTTTTCATCTTCACTAGTAAAGTATGCTAGATCTCTTGTGTAGTATTTCATACATGGTTTGCTTCTGTAAGATCACTAGATGTCACTAAAATCCCATTGCTAGTGTCTTTGGATTTTTTTGTTGCAATTTCATGTTTTCATAACCTTACAGGTAGTCCTCACTTACAGACGGTAATTGGGACTGGAAACTTGCTAAGCCATGTGGTCGTCGGGCACAATGTCACATGACTGCACTGACTTACAACAGCAATTCCAGCAGTCCCAGTTGCCATTGTTAGGTGAATCCTGCATGGTCGCAGCATCCCGTGGTCACGTGATCACCATTTCCTGCTGGCTTCCCCATTGACTTTGCCTGTCGGAAGCCGGCAGTGAAGATCGCAAATCACGATCACTTGACCACAGGGATGCTGCGACAGCCATAATCACGAGGACCCATCATAAGTAACCCTCATTCAGTACTGTTGTAACTTAGAACGGTCTCTGAACAAGTGGACGTTAAGCAAGGACTACCTGTATTTATATACTGAAAGCCTGCAAATTGGATATTGCTGAATTTATGCCTGAAGGAAACACTTCTTTTTGTGTAACCCCTTGTTGCAGAATGTTCTGAGGTATAGGAAGATGCAGGCTGTTTCCACAGGGCGACACCATTTTTCTTCTGGTTTCTAGAATTCAGAGCATCTAGAATGCAGAAGGTGTTTCTGAAGGTGACTAAAATAAACTTACATGCATCTTGAAATGCAAGGCAGGGAACAACTCTTATCTGGCCATCCAAGCACATTTTCTGTTATGGTATGCTACTTCATTTTCCATCACTATTCAAACGTATAGTCCTTATTGGTAACTGTGGGGGAGAGGGGTTCTCTTTATAGTTTTGAGGATGGCTTTTTTGACTTCTGAAGGTCTTGATGCTCCCTTGTTTTCTTGAGCACTCTTTAAACATCATAGTCTAATGCTTGAGTACTGTATTAGTTTCTGCAATTGGAATCTGTAGAATGGTCTTGTTTGGGACACTGTATTGCCCTTGTCTGTTCCATTATATTTAATTTTGTTCCTCTTTTTTCTTGGGGAGCTGAGAGTACTTTTACAAATTTCAGTTTTCCAAATTACGCTGATACTCTCTTCTTGTTTGAGAATGGTCCCATTTCAGCTACATAAAAAATTGTAATAAAAAGTACTTTTGGTATACATGCTCCCCCCATCTACCATGTGGAAATTACAATAAATGTTGTCAAGTACTGCATGCTATAGGTGATTATCTTTTTCCAAAGCTTAACCTCTATTACCAGCCTTTTCATAAATGGATTTCCAAAAAACTTTGAAATGATAATGAACAGCACTAAATGGCATTCACTGGCTCCCCATTTTTTAAAAAAACAAATCTGCCATGACTACCAAATCTTTATTATTATCTGGTGGTACCTGGAATGTTATGTAAAATTACGGATTACTGACTGCTGCCTAAATAGAGATGTGAAGGTCCTGAAAAAGGTGGACAAAATTGGACAAAAAATATTTTCCTGTTGTTCTTTTTATCTAGAAAACTTGAAGAATTGGAAATAAAATTATGAAACATTTCCTATTCTGGTTTTAAATTTAAACTATTTTGGTGTGAAATAAATAAGTCTCTATTTAGAAATACACCAGATCAAGAAATAACACATCAAAAGGTGGAAAAGCATATTGCAATATAGCCAAAACATTATATTTGTATTCTGACTCTTTTTTCACTTTTAAAATTAGTCCTTTCTATCTGCTTGATACATTGGAGGATAGCATTGTACATTTCTTTGTTTTACTACTACACTGATGGTTCCTTCTGTTTTCAGTATTCACTCCTTGCCTCCCTGCTTCTCTTAACTACACGAAGAGATGTAATATTCCTTAGAGTTGAGCAGCTTGTAGCAAAAATTAAAAACTAAAACTATCAAGTTAATTTATAATAAAAATGATACATCTCTTCATTTTGTGTATTTTAAAGTTTATCTTTATTGTCTGAATAAGTGGTATTTTGGAAAGCGACGCAGATTACATGTAATATTTTATAAAATAACAAATGTCTTTATATCTAAACAGTAAACAGTATTAAAAATTAAGTGTTACTTTTTTTTTTACTGGTCCACTCCCCTAAAAATACTTATACAGCATGTTCTCGCTTAACAACTCTAATTGGGACTGGCAACTCTGCCACTAAGCGAAGCAGTCCCTAAGTGGGAAATCGCATGACTGCAATTGTGCTTTCTGGCTGGAAAGAGACAAGACTACTCAGTTTCACACCTTTGGCTTTTGATTGCCTGCTAACCACTCCCCTGCTCTTTGGAATGCTCAAGTGCCTGCTTACTGTCTTGTACATTTCGAAAGTAATGTGATTGCATTGTTTTCAATGTGTAGAAGAGCAAACAGCTTACTCTCTTGCAATCTCTTTCTCTCCAATCTCTCTGCTCTGCAAGCAGGGGGAAGAAAAAAACACAGGTCAGGCACAGGACAACTCGTATTGATTGTATTGTCAATCACTTGACTGAAGGATACTGCAAAGGTTGTAAATGGTCCATAAAGTTATTTCTTCAGCACCATCGTAACTTTGAACGGTTGCTGAATGAATGGTCGATAAGTGAGGACTACCTGTATTGCTTCAGATTTCTGGAAATTTGATATCTTTACATCTGAAAAGATAGTTGGGTCATACTCTAGTTTTCCTGAAAAATACTGTTGTACAGTAACACAGTAAAAATCAATATTTCAGCAAGTATTCAAATGCTTTGTGACATACTTAATTATGAGTCTTCACACAAAGCAATTTATATCCAGATGTGTTTTACAGAATTGCTTTTAAGGGTCACTATGCGCTTATGTTTGGAAGTTTTACACTTGTATAATTCATAGTCTATGACTAGATGTCCTATAAGGCATCCATAAATTATGTTAAGTGCTATAACTAGACTGTGGATCCTTGGGAAAGACTATGGTGAGGGAAGAAATCTCTTTTGCTGTTATTTTACCTTGTTCTTTGTAACCGACTACGATGTTCAGCTTTCAAGTTTGCCCTGGTTGATTTGATTATATCAGGCATGACAGGATTAGGACTTCTTGGCATGCTTATAAATATGAAATTAACAGTTATGCATGGCAACAGGTGGTTGGTGTAGGCAACTGGGTAATTTTATATTCTTGAGTTTTCAGAATTGAGGTAGTGAGCCAGAAAAATGTCAAATCAAGGAATGGTTTGTTCTTTGTTGTCTGTAACTGAAAGTTTGATACATTCATGGGTGGGATGGTGGGGAAGCAAAAGCCTTCATTTCTCAGACTGTAAAGCAGTCACTGACCTGACTTAAGTCACACTAAAAAGGCTTGGCCTTGGGTTCCAGCTGCCAGCAAAACTAAGGAATGTGACCCATGTCCTTACAGATTTTCTTTCTATCTAGTATGTCGCCTACTAGCTCTTTTACAGTTGTGTGCTCTATCTTCACTCAACTGAATATGAATATAGCATGGCATTTCTAATTTGACTTTTACAAGCAAGCAAGTGGTTTATTTGTTGACCTGGATTTTCTGGGCAAGCTGTTCCTCTCTGGGATCTTGGATGTGGTAGAAGACATAGATTAGAAGTAGTCTAAAGATAAGTAGACATACTATGAAATTGAGTATGGAATATTAAAGTTTTCAGTCACTTAGCACCATTGTTAATAATAGTAAATCTGTCTAATTCTAAACCAAATGTATATTTTTAATGCTTTCTCAGATGCCGAGAAGTTGGAGCACATGTTGATGAATCATTATATCCTGCAATAAATACTAATGAAGGGTTGCCTCAGTTTATTAAAAAGGTCTGTATATACATAGTGACTTTCTAATTATTTTAAGTGCAGTCCCTATTTTATTTCAGAATGGTCTTAATTAAAAGCCTTAGGTGAATGGAGCTTTAAAACTGACTAAGAATTATCCCAGATCCCAATGTATCTAAGTGAGACGTAGAATTCAAAAAGAGTAAATTAATGTAGTCTGGTAACCTGAGATGATTTTCAGAATTTAATTTGATAAAATCTGTTAAGAGATACTGGTTGCCATAACCTCAACCTTTGTTTTGACCTCAGTTTTTCATTTGAAAATGTACTGCATCATGTGGAGAGGCTTTAGCAGAAGTGATGTGTGAAAGCTACCTTTTATTTCTGTAGAACTGGTACAGTAAGAAGAATTAGGCTGTTTCATGTTAAGTATTATTTCAAGGCTTACAAATCAATGTAATGACTCTTCTTTCTGTAGCACAAATGCATGCAGCCCAAAGATTTCTTTGGGAAAACTCCAGAGAATGATCGGAGATTACAAAAAAGAATGGAAATTATGGCTAAAGAGTTGGAAGTGCAAAGAGCAGCAACAGGTAAGTATATGATCCATTTACACTGTTAAATCTCTTCAGCCTTCACACTGAAAAATAATGCTAACGTATTGTGAAACTTGAGCATAGTTTTTGTAATAGCTCTTTGAGCTAATATTAAAAAGTGGAGGACCTCTGTAAAATATAGAGAGAAATATAAAAGGGGGGGGATTCTTAAGCCCTCTTTCTTACTTCCATCTACTGAAATACTTTTGGGAAGGGGAGAGAAAGATGGACACAAAGAAATAAGTGCATTGCACCTTTTTCCCTCACCAGTTCCCAAATCTCTCTTCTCACTATCTCACCTCTGGCCTAAAGGAGAGATTAGGGGTCAGGCAACCCGCTGAGTCTTTCCATTCCCCTTTGGGGAAGAAGGAGTTCAGCTGTAGTCAGATATGGTAAGAACCTAGATGGCATCTTGCACACTAATCTGATACTTGCTAGAGACAGAAGAAAGGTCATACTTACCATCCATAACATTATCTTTGAATGGGAAAAAAGTGATGTTTAACCCATTCTCCCAAATTGTCCTGCAAAGTTAAGGGGAGCATAAAGAGCCCACAATTTATGCTCTAGACCCTTTCATACTGTGGATTTCTGTAGGGTATTGCAAATCAAATAACATATTTAAAATATTTTTTTCTTATGGTTTCATAGTAGTTTTTTTAAGTGTTATGCTGATCTAGAAACAATCTATGTATAAAGTAAGTTTCCATTCTGCAGATTCTGTGGATCACATTAATATCATTCCCTCTGATTCCAAAATTAGGTAACTGATGTCAATAGATATATAGCCATACTTGGCTACTTTGAAAAATAAAAAATAAGACCATGCTTGCAGAAGTGCTAACCAGTTTTTTGTTTTTTGTTTTAAAAAACAGGAATGATATCTTTTTAGAAATAAGAATATCTCAATGTTGTTGAACATGCCTTTGTAATGGATTGTTGAACTGTATTTATAAGTATCCACTGCAGAAAAAAGAATAGACTATTCTGTTAGTTGGAATTAGTTGGTTAGTATGCAGTAATAAACCAAAAGCTTTATTACTGGAAGGTCCAAATATATTGCAGCATTTTATTGTTGATCTCCCTTGTTTAGATCATTTTTAAGCTTTCAGAATGTTACAAAAATGTCCAAGCTCCCAATGTTATCTTTTCAAAATGTTGTTTATATTCTTTCTGTTTAAATGTAAAATCGCATTGATGATTTGCCATTTTTTAGAAACAGACATACCAGTTTTATTATTTGAAGATGATGGTTCACTGGCATATAGCCCAGCAAGTAAAATAAAGTATCAATGCAGTGCAATGGAGAGAAGAATAAAGGACATGAAGGAGAAAAGAGAAAATGTTTCCCCTACTGGTACGATGATAAATGCTGCTTTTCATTTGTAGGAGGCAGAAATATGTTCTCTTTTTATCGCTGAATTTTTCTCAGTGTTGCTTCCATTTTGCCAATATTCCCACTCCCTCTCCCCACAGTCTTGCTAGAGAACTGGCTGTTAAAATGAAATTGAATCTATATATTCTTTTAATAAATAAATGCATCTGTTTTATGCCCTCAGACTTATTCTGGTCTGTTTCGTTTCACTCATAATTTGAGCAATTATATATAGAACCTCAGAAACAGCAGGATAAGCATATGCTAGAGTGTGCTTTTTTCTCTAGACCCAACAAATTAATGTTACTGATTTTTATAATCAAGCATATATATATTAGAGTGGGGATGGGAGTAAGTTTTTATCACTGTTCACTGCCCAGAGTCACTGTGAGATGGGCATCTATATAAATTGATTAAATTAAGGTTCCTTCAGTTGTGGTTGCCACTGCCATAGTAGAATGAAAAAATAAAAATGCTCAGCGGAAGAAATAGAATTACAGATAAAACTGATGAAAAGCTTTTATATAAAATGGGGGAATGCTGGAAGGAGTATTATAGAAATTTATATGGGAACACTACTGATACTTTGAAGAATGGCATTTAAATGAATGCTATCAATGTTTGTATTCAAGCAGACATGGAAAAGTCATAAATGCTGTGAGAATGTTACAAAATGGTAACACTAGGAAAAAATAGTGCACCTAAAGAAATGTTGAAATACGGATGCAGTTTGCTCATGGAGTAATTGTGTGATTTAAAAAAAAATGTGCAGAAAGGCTGAATTTGTGTCAGGGCCAGCCCAAGAACAATATTGAGTCAGCGTAATCCAAACTCCAGTTCTTTATCGCTTTCACCGTACATACAGAATCTTGCCAGACTAAAGCTACTCTAACTGACCTAAGGGGAAATAACCTGGGAGACTCTAGGGCGGAGCTGCCTTGAACCTCTTAACCTTCCCAGCAACAGTCTCTGGACTGTGAATCCTCTTATCTGCCTGGAATGTGCTGCCTCCTTCCTGGGAATCAGCAGCAGTGCCGAAATCCAACACAATTCGGTACCTAACAATAAGAAGAATTCTGTTACTGTTCCGTTATACCAGGGGGCATCATGTGCACCTTGGGGGATCTTTTTTAAAAAACAACAACCTGATGAGCATTGGCACAGGCAGTGTTTGATCAGAATTTTCTTGGGGTTTTCCTCCTTGCTTTACCTGCATAAGCCCAGTAAGTAGTTGAAAACTTCTGTGATACTGTGATTAATTATTAAAAATACGTGGTATATTTATTTCTTGCCCATCCCTAATCCCAGTATAATTATTAATTTTTTTCGTGGGGCATCATACAAATGCATTTATGGAGTCCTTGGTGCTCTCTGAGTTTGGTTGTTTGCTTGTGTCATGACGTTTCACTACCCTACTAGGTAACATAGTTGCCCTATGTCCATTACCTAGTCAGGTAACGAAACGGCAAGCAAACAACCAAGCTCAGAGAGCACCAAGCACTCCACAGTTCAACCCTGAGCTCACTACAGATATTCTCTTTTATAAATTCGTTTATCATTTTAAGGGGTCATGGTATGGCAAAATTTGAGAATCCCTTCCTTGGCCAAAGGAAAAGGCAGCAAGAGTGAATGTGAAAGCTACAGGGGGGGGGGGGATCAGTTTGTTTAGTGTTTAGCAGAGTTCTAATTGAAAGGGTACAAGAGATCCATGAGCCAAATTTGGGAAATGAAGTGCTGCTTTATGCAGGGCAGAGTATTTTTTGTTCTTCATCAGGTCACTGAGAAATGTATGAATTTGAGAGAATAAGCTTATTGTATGTTTGTTGAGTTAGAGAAAGCGTATGCTGAAGTGAATAGACTTGGATTATGGAATGATTTGCTTCAATATAGAATAGAAAGTGTGTTGCTGAATGTTGCAAGTGTGGTATAACTAATGTGAGTGAAAATAAATAGAATGTTTAATGGATGGTTCAGTAATGAGAAAGATACGGATATGTGCTGTCCCTTGGGCGGGGGTTTGGATTTATCAATACGTGTACAATAAATGCTTGTGGTAAAGTCAGAGGTGTGTTGGCTGGAGATGTGAAACTGAATGTAATTTTTTATGCAGATGAGGCTGTGTATAAAGGAGAATAGTGGGAAAGACAGTTTGCATCCAGGTAGCTATAGAAAGCTATGGAGTGGTATATTGAATGGTTTTGGTATAAAGCAGTTTTACTTATTTTCTTATGCCTTTAATCTCTTTGCCTTATTATCTGTTAATCATTTTCTTGTGATGGATATCTATGTTTACTATAAATTAGAGTAGGTAGCAGCACTTTTGATCTGTGAGAATGTCTTCAAAGGAAATGTAATATATTGTATTACATTAAAATATGTTCATATTGGTAATAAACTTAAGATTTTTGGAATAGGTTTGAAAATAGAAATGGTTTATTAGCCATACCTCAAGATTTTATTCCTCTCTGAGAAAGTATTTCTATTTATTTCTATGATAAATTGCATAATACATTCTTAGGGATGGAAAAGCTTTTTTCAGTATATTGGACAGATTTGATTTTATTGGCCTGAAATTGAAATTTATCAAACTAATAAATGAATGTAACCATAAATAAATTTAAAAACACCCATGGCAACATTGGTTAGATGAGAATGTATCATTCAAATGACATATTAAGCTGAAAATCTAATTTTAAAAGTTCCTTTCTATTATTCCTGTCTTTTCACTTAGGATATAAAATAATTTCAGCATCTTCTAAAAATTCAGAATTTTTAAATTTTTAATACCAAAGCATCCAAAATATTAAAAGCACTGTAATCAAATGATGTAAGAACATGCATGTACTGAGTATGCAACTACATATTAGTATTGGCCTTAAATGCTTTTGTCAATTGCTTAGTCAACAAATATCTAATAACTCACATTTTAGCTTCACAGTTATCTCAGATGTCTGACTTTGGCCCTGCTGTTGTGTCTACAACCTCAACTTCAGCATTGACTTTAGGTAAAAAAAAAACCAGAAGAAAAACCTTGTAAATAAAGTCTAGCATGTATAATAGATGCATGTATTCTAAATTTTCACATTCATAAATATATGGCAGTTGTGTGCAAATAATAGCAATGCTATAAAGAAGTATTTTATATGGTCCTGTAGTACTCTCTAACAGGTAAGGAATCAATGGAATATTTTATTGAAGATGCTGCTGTAGACAGTGTTAGTGCTCCTAGTATGCTTTATTGTTTTGATGTTCCTAGAATTGTTATTTGAAAGAGCTCTGCTAATACAATAATTATTAGTATATTAACATGTATTTTTAGTTCTGTGTTTGAACTGTTGGAATCACCTGCCTTTTATTGCTGATCTAGAATTGATGTCTTGGCTTAAATCATGATATAATTTAGCAATATATATGTATATATATATAGACCCCCCTCCCTATTTCTCTTCATAGTGCAGAGCGATTAAATCCAAATTCTTCAGTTAACTAAAGCTTCCTGTTTTGTCCAAACATGGAAATTGATTGCCCAGTTTGGAGGAACACCAAAAAAGATGGAAGACATTCATGGCAGGATCAGACAAAAGCAAGCAGTTCTCATGAACTGTCAAGATTTATTTGATATCTGTTTTATTTCTGCCCAATGAGTTTTGGAACTATGTTCCTTCCCCAGGGCAATCTGCAAATATATAAAAACATATTTAAATGTGCTATTTACAAACATTTAGAGATATTTTAAAACAGAATGATTTTTAAATATTGAAATGCCGAAGGAAACATCCAAACTTAATAAAAGAACAATCTACAGCAATGTAATAACTGAGCTGACATTGTTCTTTTCTATACAATATGCATAGTTTAGTATTTGGCACTAATTCTTTGACTCTTCAGGCTCCTTGTCTCCTGTCTTCAAGATGGCTGCAAGAAGGAAATTGGAAGTTTCTGTTTTTAAATCACTACTGTTTGTATGCATGAACCTGAACTGGTTATGTTGTATGGATAAGCCTGTTTCAACCTGCTTAATAATTCTTCTTTGTCTCAATAAAACATTGTTAACGTTATATAATCAGAGGCTACTTGAAAATAGGCGATTACTCTGATCCAGATAATGAACCCTAATATTAGTTAATTTAGTATGATGTCAGTATAAACTAGAAAACATTGGTTAAGCGGTCCCATTTTTTAAAAAAGTCTGATACTTAATTATATAGATGATTGAATTCAGTATGCCTGAACTCCTTGACATCATCCCATGTCTTTAATTAAATATAACTGCATATATTTGATACGCACACAAAAATAAGTCAGGCCTAGTTAGGCTTATTTCAAACAAAGATCTATTGTTACATAGAAATCATTTTTTCTGTAGAAAAATAATGAATGTATGGTAACGTAACATTCACCCACTGAAGCTCCCCATCAGTGGGGCTATAACTATAAATCCTTGAATTTCCACTTGAGAATGGCAAAAGTATTATGTAAGAGCTAATTTGGTCTTTGGACAAGTAGCATCAAATATGACAATCCTGTTATTACTGACTGTACAAAGTATTTGCAAGTGGCATCTCACAAAGCATGTTAGAATGACTGAAGAACCCCTCTTCAAACCAGTGAAGCAGTTGTGTCCTTTGGGAAGCTCATAGAGCTGCTTCAGGGGGTGTGCGGTTCCCAGTTACCCATGTGTGTATGCACAGCCACTTCCCTTCATTTTGTTGGTAGTCCATTTCAAATGTTTTCCCTAGCTCTAGTGTTTTCTTTTTTATTATTATTCATACTCATTTCTTTTTTAAAGATACGGTGTGCTTTTTAATAATAATCTGTTTTCTGATTGCAGAACTTGAGAGTAGTAACGTTTTAAATTCAAGTTTTGTTAATATGATTGGAAATCCTGAAACCAAGAACCTTGGAAAGAAATCAAGCAATTATTTGGCTATTGCTGAAAATGTGCTGGATGTTTCTAGAGCTGAATTATATAGCTCTCCAGATTCCACAAGTGACTCTAAGCATGCAAGTCTAAAGCGATTGAGTGGTAAACATTTAAGGGAAGAATTAATCCTGCCTAATAACAAAGGATGTGATTTCCTTGTCAAAAAGTCAATAATTGATATGCCTTCTACCCCAAAGTGCAAAGACAATTTTAACTGGTTTTCAGACATAGCTGATAATCCTCTTCCTCAGGTGAACAACTTGGACTGTAGAATTTCTGCAGAAAATCTGACCCATTGTGAACTTACTGAAAATACCAACAACAGTAATTCTGAGAATGACTATCCTTCAATTAATCTAATTCATACTCCAGTAACAACTAAATATTCTCCTCTTTGCAAACAACAAAAATACCATAGAAGAAAATCAAGCCTTGGACTGAAGGCCTCCACATTACATGATAAAGAACCTCAGAATGACTTCTTACATGCAGTGCTCACTCCAATTAACTCTACTAAAGATCAAGATTCTTCTTTTGAAGATTATTTTTCACCTTCTAACTGTACTAAAAATAAAATAAGAGCCAGCCTTCCTTTTTCATGTCAGCAAAAGTTACAGAATGACAAAGAAATCAAGTATAAGTCTCCTAGCAGTAAATCAGAGAATATGATGCAGTGTTCTAATCAAATAAATCCAAATTACAACAGAAAGAGGAAAAGAATGACTGAGATTACTGAGGATGCAGTTAGTGAGTTCATGCTATCTACACCTCTTCAAGGGAAAAAAACAGGTATAAACTGTATGTCAGACAATGAAAATGGAAACATAGTAGAAACATCAGACTTTTTTTTAAATTTCAACATTCAGGAACAGATCTTCACAACCAGTTCTCCTACAGCTGGTAAGTTGTTATTGAAAGATAAACATCCACCAAAATAACACAGAACAATTTTAAAGTGTTAGAAAAACTTCACTCTAAAATATAATTGAGCACAGAGATATTTTTAGAATAACATTTAGAAAGAAAATATTCTATGTTTAAAATGTTTTTTAAAAAACGGCATGAAGATACAGGTTAATATACAGAAGGAAAATGGAGTGAAATATCTGTCACACATGGCTGATGATAGAAAATCATTCAGTACTTAGTACTCCATAAATGTAATCTCATGTTGGTTCCCTGAGTAACAACAGTTGTTAGCAGTGTTGATAAGAATTTTGAAGTATCTCTTTAAAAAAAAACAGTATAACAAAATTATTTCAATGCAACTAGGAAGTTGTTTATTGAGAGTGGAAATTCCAAAGAATTGTACAATCTGAAAATTTACAGCTCTAAAGGAAGGACAGTTCTTATAAAGAAGACTATAAGTTTTCTGGACATTTTGCTGGAAGAATAAAACCTATAAATTTTTATTTTAAATTCTTAAAATTCCACTTAAGAGTGTCAAAATCAAAACTTAACCTCACTGAGTCTATATATTTTCATTACTGGAAAACACCTGATATTGTGATTTTGTATAATAGTTATGCTGCTGTCTAGAAAATATATATTAAATTATTTCTACATTTTAAAATAAGTTTTCATAATTTAAGAAAAAATCAGCTTGATCCCATAAAATCTATTTATAAAGAAAGTCCTAGAAATAGATTATTATGTACAGGATTTATAGGTTTAATGTCAATAAGTATCTTTAACGGCTGTTAAATGAATTAGGAGAATAACTATACCATCTGAATTCTTAAATATAATGGAATGTGCTTTTGCTGATTCATCTGAAATAGTGATCTGAACTTTGTAAGGTGAATATAGTGCCTTAATTTCAAGAAAAATACTGTGTATGTATAAACATAATATTCAGTCTCACACAAAACACAAATTCCTTATCTCAGGAGGAGTATTAATATTTTAACCCATTCATAAATCTCATTTAAATATTTTGTATATATCTACTTGGATATAAATGTGATATATTTTCTCTATATTGTATTGCTACATAGATACTTTGGATTAATAAAAGTATAGATGAGGACTTTGTTTATCTGAATTGTGCATTACTGTACTATAAAGTGTGTACAGGCTGTCTTTTCTATCTGCAAATCCAGGGCGAAATGGGACATATATAACCACTGAAGCCAAAACGTCAGTTCTAGTTATGTTGTATATATGTGTGTCCTGTTTACCTAATAGCTTTCAATATTTAAAAAAAAGTGTCATTGGGAAAGAGGTACTGTCATTTTCATGATATGCCATTTTGATTATTTTACATGTAGCATTATCTTGCTGAACATGTACCTTTTAGTTAATGTGATATCAAATTCAGTAAATTGGAACTGAATATGTATATCTATACAAGAATTGTGGACCCGCTGGAATCTGGGTTTTCATTTCTAATCTAATGGCATTACTAAGACTCTAAGACACTTAATCCATTTGTTTGTCATCATTGCACTGGTATCAGTTACTTAAGATTATGTGAAAAATAAATATCCTCATTAGCTATAGCTATAGCTGTCTATTACCAGGGTTGATTGTAACAGACCTATATGTCAATTTTACATTTACAGCCTAAGTCCCATGGAAGGATTAATAATGCTTTTCCATTTTGGCAGTGTTATATGTCAAACACTGGCTAGGATTTGAAGAACCCCAGTTCCCAGATACAGCTTAGTACTTTATGAATAACCATGGTTTCTAAACAAGAAACCTCTCTTGTAGATGTGAGATATATTTCAACATTTGAAGCTTGCTTATATTTGGATTGAAAGCCACCACACACTTACTTGGAGTTTGGGAAAACAATTCTAAAATAGACTCTTTAAAGTTAATGTGGCCAAATCATGCCTAGAAAATGCCATACTACTGTTACTATTTTCACTGGCTATTGATCCATTCATTTATGCCATCCCAGTTTTAGAACATCAATATACAATTTAACTTTTTTTTCTGAATTCTTTTCTCTCTCATTTCCTTATAAACCTAAAAGGGTTGTTGTAGAAATGCTTAATACATTTTGGGTAGAAAAGTTGCTCAGAGAATGGTATGCATCAGTATTAATATATTTACAATACTACAGTTACATTCATAATATATTGACAGTGTAGCTAGAGAAGGATGGGCTTTCTTCATGTTCTATAAGGGCAACCCCCTCCCTTTTTTTTTAATTGTTTTTTATGCCAAGGGATCTTATATCAAGAAATTGGTTATTCATAGCAATCTTTCCCATCCAGCCCTAGACTTCATTATGTATTCCATAAAGCTTAGGCTAGTGTCATATTACATGTTGTAATAATTGTCTTGAGCCTACAGTAGACTACATGTCTTAACTGTTAGTTGCTGGAACTAAGATTAAATGTTACCTGAAGGTAGTGAGCAACTAAGTATGAATGCAGCTGAGCATAACTAAATAAGGCTGAATTTAAAGGCAGACACCCTACAGTTAGAATTCAAATAATACCTTTGGGTTCTACAGCTGTTCAATTCTGGAAATGTTCTGAACTTGAGGTTTTGAATTTGAGTTTGAACTGAATAGAAATTTTTCCAGGAAGATCTGAATAGCTATTTTGAACTAAACATTTCAAATTTGAAATATTTTGCCCCCGCTGCAATTTTAATTTTAAAGGAAGTTTGCCTCTAGTAATACAAAGTTGCATGATAAAAATCTAAAATTCTGCCATGAAGAGTTACAAAACTTTAAGGTGAATTAGTACCTGTGATGGGCTGTGAGAGTAACCTTGGTGCAATCTGTGGGAAACTCCACTGGTCAGCCTGCCATAAACATAAATAAAAGCAAATATTCAACTTAGGAGCTGCAAGAAGCCAATATGGAAGATGAGCTTTTGAAAGATACCACATACCTAAAAATGATTTTTTAAATTTTATTTAGAACTGCAACTACTCTTTTTTAGTAAAGCCACAATGTAAAGAGAACACAAAGACCTCTTTACACAGACCAGGGATGTATACCTCATTATGAAAAAATACTTACACAGGAAGAATGCAAAGCTACAATTGTGCCAATACGTTAACAGCCCCTTTTTCATAACATGGTTTAGGATTAACTCTGAATGGATCTGGTTTCTAGATATTGCCAATTTTTCGACGAATGATGCCAAAGATGTTGCTTGTGAACTTTTGGGGGACCATATGAATGAGCCTAATAGGAAATTAAAGATTAATAGGAGAATCAAAAAGGTGAGTCAGCATATCAGCTGTAAGAGCAGTAGAAGGAAGTGCCTATCGTTCCTCCTTTTTCCCAGGCTCAGTGATGTCTTCTTGGATCAGAAAATCTGGGGAACCCAATAGTCTGCAGAAGTAGATGGGGAGTAAATCCTAAAGGGAGACCACAAAACCTAGTGCTTAGTGGACAGAAAGCCAATTCCATTTGATTCATTAAGAATATTCAATTTGGGGAATGGGTGAATCATTTCCATAAACCATGGAGTCAAATATTTACAGTTAAAATACAGTACTGGTAACCTCATGTTGAACTATCTGGTAGCTATAGATTAAAGGCATCAGACCAAACTATTTTCTAGGAATCGTCTTATTTTTGATCAAGTGACCTGTAACTTGTTCTGCAACTTTACAATACAGTGTTTTCATAGCATTCTCCCTCCCCCCTTAATTGTTGAGAAAATATGGTCAAGGATCACGGAAGTGAGCTAATTTTTCATGATCAGCACAGATATGTACAGAGGTACCCTCTCTTAGTTTGCAGCAGAGAACTGAGGGTTACTCAGGAGTTCCATATATGAAGAAACTCTACATGTGTACACAGGGATCCTTCATGCGGGTGTGTTTATGAAAAGAAGCTATAACTTGCTGCCCAAATGTTGAGATCTACAATATGAAAAAGCTTTAATCTTCGTATGATTTAGATGTTCATCAGAACTGGACACTGCTGGGGACAAACAAATGTCATATTTGTTGATCTATTATTTTTTCCTCTTAAATCATTAGCCTTTGAGAACATTAGTCATGACAAGCATGTCCTCTGAGTAAGTACCAGATATTGTGATTATGTTTCTGTGTATACATATCTTCATATCTCTGTAGATCATAAAACTGCCTTCATTGTCTAGTATCCTCCAATGTTTGAATTTCAACTTCCTGAAATCTGAGCCAATATGGCCTCAGTAATGCAGGCCTATGGCAACATTTGGGAAACAACACTTCCATTAATAGCTTATATTTGTATGCTACAATTAGAAAAATGTAGACATACAATGATTTCAATCCCTAGAGTTCAAAGTTAGCTTTGGATATACAGTATATACTTTCTAAATGTCTTAAAGACACATGTTAATTTTAATTACTTAAACTCATTTATTTTTATGTAAGAGGAATAGTTAAAACTACTTTAGATGGGATGGTGCATTTAGCAAAAGTATGGTACTGTTAAATATTTATAGATTATGTTAGCATAGAGATAGACATAGGAAACACAAAGCAAGTTTCTTACAATCCATTTGTTGTGTGATGAACGAATGCGTGCTTACTCAGAAGTAAGTCCCACTGTGTTCAAATGGGTGCTATTCCCTATTAATTGTGCTTCAAATTGCAGTATGAAATAAGAGCAGCTTATTTGTATAGATCAAATTCAGAGATTGTTTAAAAAATTCAGTATTTGTTTATTTGTTATAATTACTTCTACATGCTGCATTCCAAAATGACTCCCAGTAGTTTTCAGTAGTGATCTAAAATAATTAAAATCATAGAAATTAAAACACAAAATATCAAATTAATAGCAGCATCTACCATCCTGCTGTCCTGTCCCAGTAGTCACTATCAAGTCCTACATGCTCTCTCAACACCTTTTATGGCTTTCCTATGGGAGCAAAATTGGGGCCAAATGAACCACTGGCAGATGCTATTCCAGAGGGAAAGAGTTATCACAGAGACCACCACCCCTCAATAAACCTCATGAAAATGGGTACCTTAAACATCCTTTTCTGGGATGAACATACAGGACAGGATGTTTCTACTTGGAAAATGTGGTCCTGGAAATACATGGGAGCCAAGCCACATAGTGCTTTATAGATTAAAACCAGCACTTTGAGTTTGACCCAGAAGCTCATTGGAAAACAATGTAGCACTCAGAAGACTGATGCTATCTGACTGTAGTAGCTCTTACTTGCTAATAGGTCGGCTGCTACATTTTGTACCAATTACAGATTTGATTCATCTTCAAAGGCATGTAAAGGCATGCAAGTTTAGTATGAAGGCGATGAGTTATCATGCTATTTTATTTTACCACTACATAAGTAGACATGTGCAAAACATTCAAGGGTAGAAAAACTCTGACCCCTGAAACATTTGTTCCAACCTCACTGGAAATATTGAAACACCAGAATGGGGCTGTCTCAACCTCCATTATGCAGCCAGAATAGCTGATGCTGAGGTCAGACTACTTCCAGTGAAGTTGGAACATTCCAAAATAAACATCTTTGGCCATTTTAATCTTGTATATTTTATACACCTCTTGTAATGCTTATATTGTAAATATTAATTTCTGTAGAAGTGGATTAAGTTATTATTAAGGTCTATTCTCTGTTCCTTAAAGGAAGCGGGATGTAATTGTGCAGGTGATGAAGAAACTGGGAGGCTTTCTGTCCTCTGATGAAGTATGCAAAAATACAAGTCATGTAATTGCAGGGAGCCCCCGCCGGACTTTAAACATACTTATGGGAATTGCTCGAGGCTGCTGGATTGTCTGTTATGATTGGGTAAGTAACACAGATGACTATCAATACTATTTCTTTTTTAATTAAAAATATGATCATTTCTTTGGTAATATTAACTAATGGTAAATGAATGTATGAGATGCAGTGTGTGAAATATTGAAAGGTTGCTCTTAATCAAGGTTGCTTAAGTTTATTAAGTATTAATATTTAAAGCAAAAGAAGCATGTAGATGTTCATAACATTATTACCACTTTTGTAAAAAAAAATTGAGGATGAACCAGGAATGTGAAATGTTTTGGTGGTCAAGGATCACACTTCTCATTATGTGGATAGTGGAGGGTTGCAAACTGAATAAGCTACTGTATATAACGCTTGTAGGTGGGACTCAGATTTCAAAGCTCACATCCATGACTCACAAGAGTGAAAATTATAATTTTCAGCAGACACGGTGAGAATAGGCTCTAAGGTCTCAAAAGAGTTTCTGGTGCCAGTTCTAAACTTGGGGCTGCAGGTTACCCAATGCAATTTTTATAAAAACTCTGAAGTTTGGAAATCCATGAACGGTGTTAGAGAGAACTCTACATTGGAATAGTTTTGCGGTTAAAATGCTAAATCCAGATTTTTTTCTAAGAGATCCTTCAAGCTCTTCTATTCTCCCCCTGCCAGGCCAAAGTATACTGGAAGTACAAGAAATACAAGGAAATAAGAAAAATTCTCTACAAAAATAAAACCTTGCACTTTCCTGGACCTTACCTGTTCCTTGGATTATTAATGTACATCTACTGGTTCAGATAAATTGGAGGCTCCAAAACTGAATATTAAAATGTTCAGCTGGGTGCCTTATTTGTTTATATTTTCAACTCGCTGTATGGTCACTGATCCCTCTTCTGAGTGTAAAAAAAAATTATTTATTTATGAGATTTAGCCTTCCTGCTATTGCTACAAAAGTTCTAATTAAACAAGACAGTAACAATACTGGCACTCAATTTAACAGTAAGCTTGTATTCATACCATACATATTGATTTTCAAAGTCACAGAAGCAGAAGGCTCTAATATCCTACTTTCCCGGACTGGAAAGGAATCAAATGCAGCTGCAGAAACAGGAAGGCCTTTAATGCCAAGGGATTTGTGTCACAGATGGATCGTATTTTCTGTAATCATATTCAGAGAAATTATCTCCATTCAGATGCTTCTGAATCAGGATTGTAAAGACAACTGATTACACTACCCATTATTGTATATTAAATAATTTTAAAACTGCAACTTTTCTGTAGCTGATTTTTTAAAGAGGTGGGCTATATAGTGTGGTGTTTACTTTCTCATGTTTAACTATTCAGTACTGGCTTGGCTATTTGATTATATAGGATTACTTTGTATCACCTGTAAACTGAATATTTTTCTCACTGACTGGCTTCCTATTACCAATATCCAGACTGACTTGAATGCACAGAGGCATATGGGCCATGGTCAAGATATAGAGCTGACAACTTTTGAAATCAAAATGTTTAGTATTTAGACAGGTCCTGCTACAAGATTCTAGAGATGTATGGGTGAAACCCAGTAAATATTTCAGGTGGAATGGAGAGAGGTCCCAGAGATTTGGTGATGAAGCCCAGGAAAAAAGCTATCTATTCCAGGTGTAAACATTAGAGCTAAGATGAGGAACAAACTGCATTGTCTTGTTCTTTCCTGGGAGCTGGCCCCAAAATATATGATGGAAGAAAGAACTCAAGACTGATTTTCTTTAAGTGATCTGCTCAGAATCCTATTAAGATACCAGAAATACCATTTTGTCTGATGTATTGCAATTAAGGAATATGTATATGTCTATAAATAAGCAGGTAATTCACCATGACAAGATTATATGCAGAGTATTTCAATTTCTTATCCAATCATTAATGCTTCAGGACCATTCATTCTAGTCTGATTTGATGGGAAATATGAGTATAGGGAGATTCAGCAAGTGTTTGGCATTGTTAATGATGCTCTTGCCTCAGATAATAAGAGTATTAAATATTTTTACAGGTGAAAAATATGAAAGAGGACACTCATTTTTTAAACTATAATTTTTAAAGAGGGGCCGATAGAGGAAATGGCACATTTAAGTAGATAACTGCAAAGGATGTCATTTTGTTCCTGTGGAAAAAGTCATTGACTGGTTTTAAACTGCATTTGTTTTGATCTTTTGTTATAGTCTCTTTGTAATGTTCCTTCCGGGACTGGGCACATTAAATCACTATTCTGAACATGCCAGCTGTTGACCACTGATCTAATGATGAATGGCATTTTTGCAGTTTCTCCTCCTATTTTGCACATGTACAGTTTTGCACTGAGAAATGGATTTGGGGGTGGAGAATTTGGAACTTGTTAACAGGTTTGCACAAAAAATATTGATATTGAGACATTTTGTGTGCATAAGTATGCTTTGCGAAGGAATTATTTTGTAGCAAATTAGCATTTCTGGGACTAATTAATCTTAGGCCAAACAGTGATAAATTCTGGCTAGTGTCTAAAGAAATACTGAGAAAAGTGGGTGGCACTTCAGCCTATACGCTGAGAATTTTCTGGTTTTCATCACATCTCCTCCCTAGATGCAGCCGCTGTAATTAAAGACTTGGAAAGTCCTCCAATTCACTTATACGGAATAGTTTTCGGCAGATTCAGTGGGCTATATAAGGAAAACAGTTGTATTTATAGTCTCGTTGCTGGATACACAACCCTGATTTTTATCAATTTCTCTGATACACAGGGACAGTAGTATAATGTATGTAGATCTACCAACCAGCTAGTTAAGATTTTCAGTTTCCTCAAATATTTTCAGTTCATCTAGTCAAAACTGTCAAATAAGCTTGGTCTCCCATTGCAAAGCCCCTGGGGCCAAGATGCATGGCCTGGTTCTACATATATTTTAAAAGCTGTTGTTTTATTGATTGAACCCTGCTCTGAGACTGATGAAGTTGCTATGGCAAGAAATGATTTAATAAAGAAGAAAATGGACAACTGCTTCAAGTGGTTCAAACGACATTGGGGCTGTGCTTCTTTGAACAGACATTTCCCTGTTTCTTCACACAGCAAATTTGCTTCCAAAAAGCTTTATGATTAGGGTCTGTTGATTGAAACAAACATATAAAAAGATTCAAATTCCACACACCATTAATCATGCCCTTAAACATCTCTTTTCAGCCTGAGCATAGTGCACAAATTTAGAAGCCTGTTTCTATTATAGAGTAAACTTCTGAGAAGTTTCAATAAACTAAAATAGATTGTGTGCAATGTTTTCTTTCACATGGCATATCTAAAGCATAGCTATCTGGGATCTATAAAACAAAGCCTGAGTATGCTAACTATTCAGCTGTTAATCTTTTAAAGTGGCTACTTTACACATTTCTAATACAGCTATTAATTCTAGCTTGGTTCCATCACTGTCCAGGTTCTGTGGTCTCTGGAACATGGCTATTGGATTTCTGAAGAACCATTTGAACTGTCAGTGGATTTCCCTGCAGCTCCTGTAAGTAATAAAGATTTTGCTTTTTAATTTATCATAGAATATGATAATGATCTGGTTATCATACATCAAAGTATAAGCAATGGAGAATCTTGATAGGTAACTGTATATCAACCAATCCCAGATGAATGTTCCTCAAGAGATGTGCACCCTTTCAAACTTTTAATTAGTAGTTTCCCTTTCAGCTAGAGTAAATAGAAGCAGATCTTTTTAAGGTGTCCAAAATACTGAGAAACTGTAATTAACAGGGTATTATTATAACAGAAAGGAACAAGAAAGAACAATAGTCCAATTTTCTTATACATTATACGAAGTTCACATATAGAGTTCTGTAAATTGCAAGGATATTTTGAGCTTTAAAATACTGATAAAAATATCTGATATGTATGGTATAAAAATAGCAGTTATATACTCAGTATTGGGTTTTTTAAAAAAAAGACATGTAAAATATAGAAATATTTTTATACAGCCTTATTAAATATACTAACATGTGCTACCAAATATCCTTGAATGTGTGATTACTAAAGGCAAGAATCTGATTATAAGAATTAATTACAAAATATTATTTACATAATTACAAGGAACAGCATGAAATAAGAATAAGATACAGTATAGTTTACAAAGCAGTGCTCTTTTTAAGGTAGCCATTAGAGTTCCATGTTAAGATATAAGTAACGTTTAAGGCTGAAGAAATTTTAGATAATCTAGATATATTTCACAGTTCCAGTTATGCACAAACTTCATAAATGTTCATGAAAACAAAGTTCTTAAGCTTCTTCAGAATTCTTCTAACATTCTCTTTTTAAAATCATTATGGCATTAGTTATTTCTTCTTGCATGACTCTGAACTGTGATGAAATTCAGCAATGCTGAAATCAAGACTCGAAACACACTGATTCCTGTAGGATCCATATGCATATAGTCCAGACAGGAAAATTGGTCATGGTGCATCTGTGGTTTTTCATACTTGTCAAATAATGTATGTTAAAATTATTTCAGCATAATTTTCCAACATAAAAGTGTGAACCTTTTTAGAAATCTGTTGGGCGGATCATCATAGTTGTGGCCTTGAGAGAATAGCCTGCTCCTTTCCAGTAGTACCATTTAATCCCTTTAAATTTGTTTGTGTTCTGTCGCAGTGGATAATATAGACCATTTAGATTGGAAGGGCCACATGCATCAAACCACCATCCTGTATAGAAATAAAAGGAAGTGTGAAAGAGGAACAGATGCACTCTATTTTTATTTTGTAAATTAGACATACAGCTTTATTTTTTAAAACAATTAATTAGAATATTCACATATAATTGACATATTTTCCATACTTCCACCTCATTCTTCAACCTAAGGTTCAACTTCCAAATGCTAATTCAGAGCACCCTTCTGACAGTAACTGCTTTAGAGAGCTAAACAGGAAATGCCTCATGAAAGAGGCTGCTCTCAAAGCCAATGTTTGGTATTCTGGAAGCCATCTTGATCCTTGTTTACCACTTAGGCCTCAAATGAGCTACATTGGATGGGTAAGATGCCCCATTGTTTGTCAGCACTGAGTTGATTCAGCAACTGATTCAGGTTTACAGGCTCCCAAAGTTGAACATTCTTTAAAATGTAATATGTCTATAGTTAATAGGGGTCCAAATTAAATCTGGAGTGATTCCATCTATTGCCTAAATCCCAGAGAAAGACAGTTCTGCAAAAGTCATTAGGACAAATCAATTATCACTAGTTTCTTTCTTTTATGAAGATATATATACTCTCTTGAATTTTTTTCAAAGAAGCTTATAATAAAATGTAAAAAAAATACTTTCAAAGCCTAGGAAAAAAACAATGGTATCTTTACACATATCATGAACATTTTAAGCAAAATAAAATATTTCATTACAGCTTCAAAGCTGAGGACAATAAAAAACCCTTCTACAGGGTATTCTAGGACTGGGTGCCATTCCCACAACACAGTAGTGGCTGTTTCCCTCAGTCAAGAAGGGATAACCAGAAGATGACAGATACTTAGACACCACTTGTGAAATGTCAATGGATCGTATTGCTTTATCTATTTGTGTGGGCAACCTGGAAACCTGCAACTGATACAGATTTCTCAGAGTTGCATACATCCTTCGTAATGAGGAGTGATAGTAATTCAGTCTGTTGTCTTTGTCTTTTTCTTTTTTGGTCCCTTCGAGTTAGTGTTGACTCCTGGCAACTGCCTGGACAAGCCCCTGCATTTTCTTGGCAAGATTTCAGAAGTGGCTTGCCATTGCCTCCTTCCTTAGGCTGAGAGACAGCAACTGGCCCAAAGTCGCCCAGCTGGCTTTGTGCCTAAGGCGGGACTAGAACTCATGGTCCCCCAGCTTCTAGCCTGATGCCTTAATCACTACACCAGACTGGCTCTCTCTAAAAAATAGTAGACTGTGCCAAACTAGATAGCTGATTTTTATACAGTAGTTTTTATACATCTTTATACACTAATATGCTCTGTCATATTAGAGTTATAGTCTATAATTACTATTCATAATTGCACCCTAATTGACAGGGAGGATTTTAAACACTTTCTCTAACTTCCACCAAGATTTTAAACAGATTCTTTCTGATTCCTACCAAGTTTTTATGCAAGGCATTCAGGTTTTATAAATATAGCTTAGTTCCTTGTTAAGAATACAAAATGTGACTTCCAGTGGGGACATGGTGGACTGAACAGCTGTGCCTGTGGGCTTAGCGGGCAGAAGTGACAACACAGCAGTTTTTTTTGCGCTCAGGCAGGTTTTTCCTGAAGCCCAGGAGTGTTTTTCCAGAAAAAGGAAAACAGGGATCACCCCATCTGTCCTCCAGATGGCTGCCTGCAGCCAGAAGATCGCAAACAGCATTTGCACTCAACTGATAAGAGCTAGCTGGGAGGTTGGGACGTCACCATTTCCACGCTGTGCTGTAACCTTAAAGGGACACTAAGACTGGCCACCCTATTTCTAAATCACCCAATTTATATTTCTTTTAAGTATGTGTACCCTAAAACAGGCTTTCTACAGCAAGGAGAAGCGGGTTCTCTTGGTGCTTATCATTATTTTGGGAATCAATTTTTTAAAATTCTTTTTAAGTTGGACTTTGTTTTCCCTCCAAATATTAGGAGGATTAAAAGTAGATAATTGTCTCCCTGTTATTATTTTTGTACTAAATTTGAAGATATTAGCATCTGAAGTTTGAAAATGAAAATAAATTTTCCTACACGTTGAATCAGCTGTTTTGAACTTTCAGCTTTCTGCTTCTACGTTCCCTGGGGAACCGTCTGCATATCTCACTTCGCTTATGTAAACACATTTCCGAATTCTTTCATATCGTCGACTTTTACTGGTTAAGCTCCTAGGGGGTGCCAAAATCACTTCGTGAGACATGGAGGATTTTAAACAGACTTTCTCTAACTTCCACTGAGATTTTAAACAGATTCTTTCTGATTCCTACCAAGTTTTTATGCAAGGCATTCAGGACATCATGGAAAATATGAGGTCTAAAATGTGTCATCTGTTTGGGGATGTTGTGGATTAAACTGAGGAATTTAACAGCGACAGAAATGTCTCTTCTAAGAGTGAGATTGGGACTTCTGTTGAAATGCTGGATGAAGATCGGATAGTTGAGTTGAAGAAATTAAAGGGAGAGATCGAGTTGCAAGCCATAAGTGAAATTGATCTTCTAGTGCAATGCCATGGAAAAGAAGGGTTTATTGTGTATGGGAGGTCTCCTGAAGAGAAGTCGGAGTTTTTGAGGGGGCAGTTGGGCTGTTCGATGTCTTTAAGAAAAAAGCTCTATGCGCATTGTGGAAGTATGTAAATGCTCTGGTTTATTCTGAAGTTCGATAAGGGTTTAAGAATATTTATCTGGATTGCTTTCAGGATTTGGCTGATTTCATTTATCTTTAATGATTTGGATTAAGATTATTAAGTTATAATAAATAATAAATGTCTGGTTTTGGGTTTAATATGATTAAGATTATTAAAATTGTATTATCAAGTATAATGGCAGACAATTTATATGTTTTTTAGTTTGATCTTTATTATAGTAGACAGGAATGTATAGAATAGTAGTAGGAAGGAAATAAATAAATGTTATCTTTGGGGGGAAGTTGATTAGGTTTAAATATATGTATTTTTTCTTTTAATATAAGGGGAGGGAGCAACTGTATTTAGTGATTTTTATAATGTGCCAATGGAATGATTTGTAGAAATAATGTGATTTTGGTTTAATATAGAATAAGGGATTGATTATGGAAAATCGTTGTATATTCTTTCTGTTAAAAGTCAGAAGTCACCTCTTTTTGTAATTTTGAAAAATTTTCTCTTGTGTTTCTTCACTTTTTTAGTTTTTTCTTTTTTTTCTTTGTAGTTTGTTGTTTATCTGTAGCTTTTATCTTTGCTTGAAACTTAATAAAACTCTTATTAAAAAAAAAGAATACAAAATGCAATCCGCTAGATTAGATTAGATCAAATGCCTATCTAAGCCCAGCATCCTGTTCCCCTCTGCAGTCAACCAAACTGCTATGGGAAGCTCACCAGTCATATTTTTTATTTATTTCAGTTTTTACAAAGCTGTTTGCCACCCACTCCCAAATTATTCTGTAAGGACTCACAGTATAACTGTACAAACATAAGAAACCATATGTGTAATTTAAAAAAAACACCCAAACTAAAAACTAAATGCCTTGGGTGAATAGATAGTTCATCGGTGTCCGTCTAAACTAATAAGAAGGGGGCTCAATTCCAGCAGCAACTGTTCCAAAATGAAGGCCTCACCAGAGAAAAAGCAGTATTAACTGTTGCGGTTCTCCAGCAACTATTATTCAGAGGTATGCTGCTACTAATCTTTGAGGTACTATATACTCATTAGTAAATATATTTGGCTATAACTCTTTAATAGAAATGCTGTGGAGTATACATGGATAGAGGGCACCGTACAATTCTGTACTTTTCCTGTATTACATTGTTATTCTCACTTTTTCCAAGTAAATCTGTTTAATTTTTCACTGCATTTCGTTCAGTGGCTGATGTTGATGTTAATGCTAATGAAATAATGCCTTTGTAGGCTCAGATGGTTCTCTTTATTAAAGACAGTCATGTGGAGGTAAACTCAGGGAGCCAGGGCCAGTGTGTTAATTCTGAGATCTTCCAAACCTGATTAAATTGTCACCAATGTCCTGAACCATTTCTCTGTATCTTAGATGGCATTCTCAGAACTGTGTGAGTGATGGACCTTGGCACTTTGCCATCCTGAGTTTCCAGTTCATGGTTTCATGCTGTGATTATAGCCTTACACTGGTGCAAAAGAGTGAAAAGAACACTGATTGGACTATGCTTACCTCCTCCTTTACCCTCCTCCTTTCAGATTTTCTCTGCTGCTCCAGAGAAGACATTGAAAAATGACTTTTACAGTTACAACATTTTGAGCTGGTCAAAACATAAAGTCTCCTTCCAGATGAGTTCAACTCCTGGTGTCTTCACAGACTCATCTGTGTAGTTTTCTTTCCACATGACAGAAGTGGCTTGCCACTGCTTCTTTTGGGAAGCTTTTCAGCTTCCCAATCTAGCCTAAAGTCCCAGCATTTCCTGGTAGTCTCCCATCCAAGTACTAACCAGGCCTGGCTGTGTGACTTGCTAATATAATATCCTGGTAGATTGGCTTTGGTTTACTTAGACAACTCATTCTTATTTTTCAACTTTATTATAACAGCTGGCATAACCAAATTTATTTGCTTTTTACTTTATGGATAGATAAAGTGCCAACAGAAATAGGAAAAGTGTGAGAATAGGAAGAGAACAGAAAATGCTGCTCTTACCTCCTGTTAACATTTGCGAACATTTGCAGATGCATTTGTCGTTGTCTGCATCCTTTGTGCTAAACCCATTTCCTGGTTGACTGATGCTGCTTACTTTGCCTGCTGTACCCGTAAGTCCTTTAAGGCTGATTCTGTCAAGAGAAAAATGGGAAACAAATTATTACAGGCGGAAGTGGTTGAAACGGCTTTTCAGTAGAAAGGAAATATTTTCCAAGAAGTATCCTGTTCCCTTCTCCAGTTAACAACCTACGATTTGGCATTTGGAGAGTCCACCAGGGACGTTTTTGTCAACAGCATATGTCGTTCTGAAAAAAGATTAATATATTTGCTCCTGAATTATTGAACTAGCTTTAAAATAACAACAATAAGTAGAGGTAATAAGTCTTAATCTGTTGCTTCTGCTCTGGAAATCTGTATGTAAGAAGTGGCATGTACTAAACATGAAAATACTTTGAAATCTATACATAAGAAATTACTGATAAAGGCTGTTATTATTCATTCTGCTTTGGTCCTCTTAATATAACAATACCAATCCTTTATCATTCTGGAATTCATATAGAGGTGAAAGCAGAGAAAAGTGGGTTGAATCAGTGACCCATGTTTTTTGGACTTTCCAGTTAGGGCCACTCAGTTTCAGTATATACTGTGGAGGGATGTGTCTGTGGGCACATGTAACAGCAAGTTGGTTGCATTTCAGAAGGAAGTATATTTGCATATGCATGTGTAGAAATTATTTTTAATGTTATAAAGGGATTGGAGTAATAACATCTTTTCCAAAAGTTGTCTTTGTGAACATAATCTCTGTTATACAGCTCAACTATTTCCAGGTGAGTATTTTTATTTTTGCTTCCTAGTCATAAAGGACCTCTGACTTCTGTATGATATTGCAGTTACACAGTAAAAGCTTAATAGAGCAATCCTAACCCTAAACTTGCTTGGGGTTGGAAGCAGGGGAAGGGGAAACTAAAGATACATACAAATTGTTTGCAGGACAAAAGGTTTCTGTAATGAGAATATTTTCTTTTCCTTCATCACCACTTTGATGCTATTCTCGTCCCATTAGTTCCACTGGGAAAAGTGGGAATTACATATTCCACTTCTCGGGCCACCACAGAGGAACCAATTCTGGGCAAATCAGATCAAATCTTTGGGCCCTCTCAGTGAAGAAAAGGGATCTTGGGTCTATTTCTTTCTTGCACCAACTTTGAAACAGTCCCCTTTGGAGACTCGTTGGTGAACTGGCTTCTGCCAATAGAGCTTTTCTTGCTCATTGGGCTGCCAAGTTATTGTCCTCCCCTTTGGTTGGCATTCAGGGAGTTCAGGATTGCTTGTAAGTTAACTGCTCTCTTCCTAAGTCAATTTGTAAGTAAGTTTTGGTAATTTTTAATAATGCAAAACTAATATATTGCTTTTTAATGGTAATCTTCGCTGTCCATGAGATGTGTAGTAGTCGTCTCCAGCCCCACAATTTGAGTGCATCTATCTTTCTCTTTAAAGCACTGTGATTACTGATCACAAAATTATGAAATTGGAAAATTATGCACCAGTGACTGAGGATCAGGTAAAATGAAAACTGTCTACTCCAATTTTCTTAAAACGAATAATCATGCTAGGCTCTGAGTAGAGGAATAATATAGGAGATAGGTCTCTTCAACGCATTTTCCACAAAACAGCTGACCCTCCTTCCCAGTTCTATGTACCCAAGTATGGCATGCAAATAGCATTATTGCAGTTAGTAATTAACATCATGTAAGAACAACTTCGCACTCTTTTCTATGCTGACTTACCTGTATTTTAGTTCTTCACTTGCTAAGGAGAAATGCTCATATAAGGAATATGCCTCATTTCCTTCCCAATCTTTCAATTGTATTTTCAGAACATACTGCTTCTGGTTTGTTAGCTGAGAAACCAATTCATTTCCTAGCCAGTATTCTCCAGAAGGATTCCCAAATCCCTGTAATCCAAATTAGATATTTAAATATATTAGTTTTGTTTCATGTTGAGGTCAGCACTTCACACCTTTGAAAAAATAAGAAGTCATCTTAATTGTGATCAAGCCTTCTGAATTTCTCCATTTTGGAAAAGTGAACAAGCCCAGATTTAGAAATGGGAAAACCAAGTGGAACCATTTATTGTTAGCTCTGGGAGGAAATTGCCATAAAAAAAGATCACCTATGTTTTTTTAAACATTTTGCTGTGTTAATAGACAATCTACTGTATATACAATTTATATATTTCCTTTTAGAACACAATTGTCTCATGTATTTTCCTCCATTAACAGGTAATAGTACTCAAGTGTTAGGGAAACAAAGAGTTGTAAGTAGGAAGGAGGTGGTTGAGATGATTCTTGAGATTCCTCCAATTTTCTTACTGCAGTTTTAAGGTTGCTGTATCATCCAATGACATTCTTTGAGACAATAATCTTGAAAAAGATTATTAATAGCCTGTAACATTCAGGTGATAGTACTCAAGGGATGTCCAATAACAATGAGAGCCCAGGGCATGGGTAGATATAACTCAGCCATGTTTATCCAAAGTAGGCAGAAGCCGGAGCGGAAGTCAGGCCTATATTCAAGTTTAAAAAAAAAACCAGCAGTCCACTGGGGACAGCAATGGAAGTGAGAAAAGAAGCACTGAGGATGTCAATGTATGAATCCCATAGTATTAATGGTTCCTCTATAAATCTGAAAGGGGAGCAGTATCTGTTGTGCACTGGTACTGTAGGCCTCCATCTACATATTTCTAAAATATATATTTGTAAATAAATGCAGATACTATAAAATGCTGCTAGATCTCCTGTGACCTCATTCAAAGAAAACCCATCCCAGAGTAAATGCTAGAACTCTGAGATTCACAGCCCAGAATAATGGGTAAACACAGTATTTATCTCTATTAAGTGCTGTTTATCTCTCATATTATAGCTCAACAGTACAGGCCACGGCCTAACAAGCAAAAGGCTGTAGGTTTAATTTTCTGGCTTCTCCAGTGAAAAGATTCTTGGATATTAATGCTGGAAAATGTTTTAAAATTACAAATTGGTCAGAGTGAGACTATGTCATTCAGAACACCAAGAGATTTATTCAGAGTCTAATCAAGAATGCTTAGAAGTGTATTCAGAGTTCATTGAATTTATCACATTGTTCTGCTTACCATTTTATATTCGGCCCATGTTCGATCAAAATCTACACTGCCATCTAAACGTCGCTGAATAATTGTCCAGCCTCCTCCAGCCGTCTCCATATCACAATATGTCTGTCAGTATAGGTATAGAAATTATTACTCAATTAATTCATTTTATCCAATTTAAGTTTTGTTACCTATGCCTATTTAGGGGAGGCAAAATTTGCTTGCTCATCTATTTTTTAATTTCCTTTGTGATATAAAAATAGTTTCCCATAATCATGTAAGAGTATAATAAGTATGTACTAAAGAATATTATGCACTGTACAGAGAAACAGTACTGAGACGTAGAAGTGTGGCACCGTACTCCAGTAGTACTTGCACATAAACAAGCAATCAGGTTTCTCTCTGTGTCTGCTTTGAACAGTACTGGGAAACTTTCTAAGCATCATCTCCAGCTTTGGGTCAGGGTCTGTAGTGTTATGTCTGTTTCTATGAGCACATATAATGAAAACGTGTTCCTGAAGTGACTGTGAATACTGTCTAGCTCTCCATCAAGCAGATCCTGTATTTCACTGCCAATTTTAGTTTCCAAAACACTTCTGTTGTTGTTTTTGAAATCTTTTTCTGGTTGTTTTGGGGAATACCTACCAGCTGAAAATGAAAAAACAGCATTCATTGGCAAAAACCTGTATAATTAAGGTTTCCATTAGAAATATAATGGCATATAAAGCATATTATCTTTAAAAATGCATGACTAATTCTAACAAGATGTTTAAGGGGTTATGTTTAATAGGGCTCTTTGGTTATCTAAAGAGGACTGAATTGTTTGACTATTAAGGAGCTAACTAAGAATTGAAAAGTGAAAGAGGGTCTCCTGTGTTTATTGTAAATGACCTGAAACAGCCATAACATTCACTAAATACCAAACTGCTCAGAGTAGCATTTTAATATAATATATAAATGTGGTCCACTAAATTTGAGGAAGAAGTCAAAACTGGGGGGAAAAATATGACCAATGAGATTTTGGGTTGTGTCTCTCAACAGTAATCCTCCACCCCACAGAGCTAACAGCTTCTGCATCTTGAGGTATTTATGAAAGGCATGCAGGCCAACTATTTCAGAAACGAACTCATGTTACACCATCTATACTTCTTCCTGAGTTTCATACAAAAATACAAGGTATTTAGCCATTATTTTGTAATTTAAGAAATAAGGAAAGCAAGATGATGTTAACAATAGCACAGTAGTATATCTTCAATAAGAAAGTATGTATGTCAATTTTGCATTGCACTTCCTAATGAAAGCTTGTAGGGGGGAAGAAAACAAGATTAGTAACGTACATTGTGCTGCAGTGTTTATAAGTCCCTTGAGAGGCCAGAGTGTGCATTGACAGGAAAAGATCAAAACATAAACAGCCACAGTCTGGCAAATAAAAGGCAATTTTGTTTCTCTGCCCAAAATATAATATAAAACAACATCAATAGCACGCACTGTAAATCCTGGTCTTACAAAAAGGTCATCAATATTTTCCCTAAAAAGGTAATGACATTTTGGTGTTTCCATGGGCAGAATGAAATCTACTAGGACTGTTTCTGCAGAACTTCAGTTTTCCAGGAGTATTATGTGGGACTCCAGGCAAGTTGCATCAAAATTAATGAAGGCTAAGCAGTAATAGTGCTTGATGGATTACTCTCCTAAGGCTGGGATAATCCATTAAACTTCTGCAAGTAAAAAGAGTATTATGGCAGTCTAAACACCATAATCATTGTACTCATTGTAGCAGGTCTGGGAATAAAAATTGTACCATCAATCATCCTGCCTAATAGTTGGCCTAACACTGAACCCACTTTGAGACAGTTTTTAAAATATATTTATATAGCAGCATAGTGCTAATATAGAAACCCAAACACACTTTGAAATGCATAGGGTTGCATAGGGTTGACATTCTACTATATGCTAAAGATAGTATCTCTGATCAGAACTGGACTTAAGGTAATAATTCGCAATATCTTCTGTTAACCTGAGAGTAAGATTCTGCATAGCTCTCTGCACAGCATGAAGAAGGAGAGCTATTGCTTCCTTTTTCTAACCTTGAAAGTTAAGTGATTAAGTTTTTTAACTTATATAAAAATATTTCTGATACTGAAAGAGTTCCCCATTCTGATAAATGTAACCAAGAGAATGTAATACCTTTTTTTCTTCACCTGTATTAGATATAATTAATGTGTAGATACCACTTGCTGTAAACCCCATTTTGAATGCTTCTGAGCAGTCTTTGAAACTGATCTGTTCTTTTCCAGTGACCAAGGCATTCTTGGATGCTAAAAAGCAAAACGCAAAAACACATTAAGAGAGCTGTTGTAAAAATCTCTTAAATTCAGCCATGATGTAGATCTGATCTATATACCATTTTCTCCACCTGCCCCCTCTCCACCAGTCCACACCATTTATTCCAGCCTTTTCAAACTGTTTACTGTTTAAGTAAGATCCATAAATCTAGTTTCCTTACAATGCAAGGTTGCTTCCAGTCATTTAATTGTTTTTCCACACTTCTTTGATAGTTAGAACTTAGCCCTCTTGACACTGGCAAATGTTCAGGATATTTTTTTCCACATTGGTGCTGAAGCCAACATGGTTTGTTTACTTGTTTGTGCACTACTTAAGACATAACATCAGCAAAAACATTAGCAGTTTCAGAAGTTCTCTAAGAAACTATTTTTAAACTGTAAGACTAATAGGGCAGAATCAACTTCCTTAAAGAAAACAAATATCTTATGAATTTGTTGTGGAATACTTATAAACACAAGTCAGACCCTCGACAAAGTGGCAAGGTGTGGAAAGTTCTTGTTCAGATTGTCATTTAATCAGACATACCTTCTTTCAGAATATTTTGTTCTATTCTGCTCCCATTTCCCTTGCCTCAAATCAGCAGCCCACCATTCCATGCCCCCTGAGCAGGAATGTCCACAGGGTAGGGTTAAAAAAAAGTCAAGATGGTAGCCATGACAGCACAATTGAAGCTCTGCCTGCTTGTTATGCATGTCACATGTGTGACACAGGTAAAAAACAGAACTTTGGTCACACTGTTCTGCCTGTTTTTTACGTATATTTTTGACTATATTCCGGGGATACCCCTGCCACTGGTGAACATGCTTAGTCCTAGCTGGCTATTTGGATTTCATATTTTAAGTTTTCTGTAATGGATTAGAATTTAGAGATGCCCTACATCTGTTGATAACTCCCTCTTGTTCAATTCTCGATCTACATTCAGCACCTACATCTATGAGTATTTCATTAGCGAATAAATTGACTTTGCCAACAAATAGCATTTCTTTTGGTGAGGAAATATTTTATTTGGAGGGGTTGCTGAAACAGTGAAACACACACACAAAGCTAGAAAGAATCAAACAATTATTTTAATTCTGATACTGGAGAACACACAGGATTGTATTTGGCAGAATCCAGTCCTTTGTGGTTACATTCTTACAGTGTCAGAGATTGCTCTGTCCCTCTGAATGACCCACTAGTTTACTATTTTCCATATTAGTATGGTATGAGGTTTAACACCCACACATAGAAGACTCCCAAGATTTAACATTGGTGCCAAACTCAGGGTGGTTTGGCCACTCTTAATCCTTTCTTTATTCCCAATATGTGGTTAGGGAATAGGTAGGGAATAAAACCTTCCTAAATCAATACAAACCTATTATAATTAGGTTTTACATTAAGAAAGAAGCTGAGGGTGATTGTGGGAAGGGAGGATTTGAAGCCGAGGGAAATTGCAGGGGGGGAAAAAATGCTAACCAAAAGCAATTGTCTAGTATCCCAAGATTGGTGTCCATGTCTTCTACATTATCAGGATAACAGTGACTGTGTCTTCTACTTTACTTTACTTACGTTGTGGCGTAGAAATCATAGAAAACAAGTTTTGCACAGTTTCCCTCAGGTCATGTTGCTGCTTTTGCAGGAATGAGTTGTTAGCAGTAGCATTGACTAGCTGTTTCTCTAGTTCTTCTATTATGGAGTTCTGTCTGGAAACAAGCGACTGAAGCTTATCTTTCTCTTCTTTCATTGACTGTAGTTGGGATATGTGTTTGCTTTCCATTTCGAGGACTTTTTTTTCTAAAAGGCTAGCAAAAAAAAAAAAATCGAGCTTGATTATTGCAACATTTCTATGCAAATTAAAGCAAATAAATAAATGGATCTGAGCTAGTAAAAGTGCCATGGTGGTCTAATGTGGAGTCTGATCAGAACTTATAAAAATGGCATCCTGCTCATCCCCAAAGATAACCTCTCCTCTTTATTAGCAGGGCAAAGTAACTTCAGATCCTAGTGACACCATGATTATTTGAATTCAGTGTCTCTTTAAATTCCTGGTTCTTCCCACCTCCCCCCAGATAATGAGAGTTTATCATTACAACAGCAAGGTATTCCCGAGTGTTGTGTGTGTTTTATTCTGGAGAAAAATAAAATGCTATGCCCAAACTTTATAGCCTATGTAAAATTAAGCCAATATGTATTATTTTATTTAATATATATCGAGAACAGTTCCTGTTGTTCATAATTTATTCTGATTTTGATAGATGTAAAAAAAGAGTTGGGATATATGCTCATATTAAATCCATGTCCCTAAAGACTGGTTCACTGGTTATTTTAGAAAATGAACAGTGAAGTTTTCAGGATGCTGAATTCTGCACTCAGTTCCAAGTTTTTTATTCCTTCAGAACACACAACCTGGGAATGCTTTAGAGTATTGAATGTAGGACACCACTGAGTATAGGACTGCATTCAGTGGCCAAAATGGTCTCTTTTAGTTCTGTGACTATAACTGTTATATGTCCACACCCCTGTATATACTACTTTCAGTTAACTACAGTTGGGCTTGGCTCAATATTGGTACCTATTAAGAATCTTTTCAGTGCGCTATCCTTTGTTTTAGCATTTTAGCATTCTAGAACAGTCATGGGAGGCCCCACACAACCCTGATTTCCTTTTTTTGCAGTTTATAGAACACTTTGAATCAGCATGATTCAGATAGGTTTTTTTGTTTTTAAGGTGCACAAGATAGATTGAGCATAACCCAACAGAATTTAAAACTCTCCACCACCACCCAACAGATGCATCATGCTAAAATCCCAGCCCTGCCCAGTTGTATGATATTAGTCTTCACTGTCTACTACAGTCTTGGTTGCCAAAAATATGCCCACCCAAAGGTCCTGTCTCCAGGTGCCAAATGGTTATCCTTCCCTACCTAGAACACTACCTAGACAATTACTCTCATAATATCCAGTTGACATGGTCTTCAAGCCTTCTAGTTCCAGTGAAAAATACACAAGTTAGTGGTGTCTCTGAATTGACTCCTGTTCTGAGTTAGCTATCTAGATAGCAGTTTGCTCTTACCCCAGTAAGAGTGGAAACAGATTTTATAGTGTCTGTCCCAAAATATTCTTGTTCTATAAATATTTGTTACTTGTTAATAGGTAGCAAATGACATATAGTGTGATCCAAACCTATTCCTTTCTTTACCACATTAAATGACATATGAATAATGAACCCATGTTTACTTTGCTCCTCCTGGATAAAGTATCTTGTTTGCATAAAACAAACCTTGCAGGAGCATACACAAATATAGCAGGGGAGTGAAGACAAATGTGAAAACATGCCCTTTCCCCTCATCCTTAATGTTTACTAGAACTGAGAAGTTCTTTCAGCATCAGGATTCCTATTGAATAATATAGCTGGGCTCATTGTAAATTCAATCCTACCTTATACCATTCTTAAGTACAGGGCTCTGTGATTTGGCAAGTCCTTGTTCTTAATTTTGGAAAGCAGCTTGTTTATCTCCATTGTCTTTCCACTAACATGTCGACAACTCACAATAAAGACAAGAACTATTCAGCTGAATGAATGTGCTTGCTGTCCAATTTAGCAACAGTAAGGTTGGCTTCTCAACACATGGATCTAGCCAACTGCATAACCAGCCAACAGCAGGTCACACACAAGGTTCATGGAGTTAGTGAAGGTCACAATTCCCTGAACTTCTCCAGCTGGTCTAATATGATCCCAGCTCAGCAAGAAATGTTAATAGTTCTGTTGACTAGCTGTCATTCAAATATTTTGTGTAAATAAAAAAAGGCTCAAGATTCTTTGCTGTTGTATACCATGTATTGATGCAGGCAAAAATCAATATATTTCACTTGTAGTGGATATAAAAGGATGCATACCCCAAGATTGGACTCATTTTTTAACTCAGTGGTTTGAAAATTGTTGTGAATCTGTATGGTTATATTTTAAAGGTGGATGGCTTGCTATATCTGGAAATGTGGTAAAAGGGGGGACTTCAAACCAACTTGTTAAATCCTATTAGATTTGGGTAAGAGTTCATAATGTGGCTGGGTTTGTTCGTTTGTTTTTGTGCCTTCAAGCCAGTGTTAAGTTCTGGCAACTGCCTGGACAAGTCTCTGCAGTTTTCTTGGCAACATTTTCAGAAGTGGTTTGCCATTGCCTCCTTCCTAGGGCTGAGAGAAAATGACTGGCCCAAGGTCACCCAGCTGGCTTTGTGCCTAAGGCAGGACTAGAACTCATGGCCGCCTGGTTTCTAGCCTGGTACCTTAATCACTCCACCAAACAGCTCTCTAAAAGGCTGTAGTAGAAGATATTCAACCCTGAATTCCTAGTTACTTTTGGACTGTAACTCTCATTATTGCTGACCTCTGGTCTTGTGGTGGAGAATCAGATATTGTTCAACAATGTCTGGGGTTCTAAAGTGGGGAAAGGCTACTGTAGAGAAATGCATGAAAAAGAGATGGCATTATTTGTGGTCAGGAAGCAACCCCTTTGTAATTATGACTTCCAGTGTTACCCAAAGTGTATGGTAAATCTTGCACCTCCAAATTATTATTATTATTATTACTACTACTACTACTACATTTTCTAAGGTAAGAAACAATGAAATCAATCTGCTAATTTCACAGAACTGAAAGCAAATCTCCCCTAGTAACTGAAAAAATGTAAAATAAATTGAAATCCATTTAACCTTACTGTTATACTATTTAAGCAAGCATGAAAAATCCTATGGACATGTGAATTGTTTTCCATATAGTGCATGGAATAGTTTGCTTGGTGATGAAGAAAAAGTCCCTCATGTTTTGCCACTTAAACAAATTCAGTGAATATAAATAATATATATTGGTGTTAATCAGCAATTTTAGTTTTTCCCTATTTTTATGCATTAAGCTAAAGACATTGGTGTTTTTGTTTCATTTTCTTTTTGAAAGTATGTTAGAAGATACTATAACTATATATATGGTTTTAGGTAATGATTGTTTACATATTTATTGTTTTATCAGATTGTTGTTATGCCACTCAGAGTCACTTTCATGAGAAGGGCGACTATATAAATTTTATAAATAAATAAATATGCTTCCCTATAGGAAAAAAGATAATTGATTTCAACATGCATGACTCAATAGAAATCTGTTACCTGTTTTTTTCTTGCAGTTTACCTATCTCATTGGTCTGGTCTGAAATCTGCATTTCTAGTTTGTTAGTTGAGATAGAATGTGCCAGCAGTTGAAGCTCCAATCGTGTTGTCTGATTTAATACCTACATTTGGAGGAGGAAAAAAATGAATCATGTCTGAACATTTGAAATAAATTATTACCAATATTGTAAAAATAATTAGCTTATAATCCCAATGTACCTGAATTAGCATAAAATAAACACTTTCTGAAACACGTGTATTGCTATACAGTCGTAAAGCTACATGGAGTTTATGCAGTCAACCTGTGTTCTACCTGGAATGACTTTTGTTCTGGAAGGGTCTCATATACTACCAAAAGCATCCACAAAGGTGACAATAAGATAATTCTGATATGAATTGATTTTAGGTCATTGAGGTTGTACCTATGCATGTATTGGGCCTCAAATTATCTTTACTTCAAGGTCAAACAAACTGATGCCCCTTAGGTATTTTTAGCTATTATGTCCGTAAGTCCCAGTCAACATCACCCATGATCAGTGATTATGGGAGTAGCAGTCTCAAACTTCTAGAAGGCATCAAGTGGCCTATTCATGGTACACAGAATGGAGATCCAATCTCCACTCAATCAGACAGCACACTGTGTGATTTTGGGCCAGTCTTTTTCTCTCAATCCAACCTACCTCACTGAAAACAAAACGAATGGAAATCCTTCCGTGTTGTACCTTACATGAAAAGATGGGATATAAAAGCAACGACCAGAACAATATGATTGCGTTGCAGAAATAATACAATCTCTGAGTTGATTGTGAAATAATAGACTAGACTAGACTAGAACAGAACAGAATGATTCTGTACTCTCAGTTGTTTCTGTGATTGCCAATATCCATCTGCATCACATCTTCGTATGATTAAAATGAGTTCCAGATTATGGATTGAGACTAAGCACTTAACCAAGCTGTAGCTGAACTCAGCTGTGCTATCCTTATGATAATGTCAAACTTGACTCCTCTGCAGAATAATTCTTATTAAGGTGTTTTAAATGAGATAAAAAGGGAAAGTGGGGAATAAGTGGTTGAAAGTCAAGCTATCTACTTCATCAAATACTTCACCATTCAAATCATTCATCTTTGTTATTTAAAAAAAAGTATCGGAAATGTTTTTTCCTGTATAATAACAGAGAATTTTTATGTGTGTATGTGGTATCCATGTGTATTTTTGATAAAATGACACCATGGTTTCGGTTTTAATACGATGCTTCTTTAATAACTGCTTCTTACACTCCCTTTAAGTCTCAAGAATGACATCTGTTTTTAAGAATCAGGAAACATAACTGTCATGTGGAGCCTTGCTTTCCGTTCCATTCTGCTACATGTTCGTTAGGTCATTATTATGTTCTTCGCTATTTTTTTTTTTTTTAAGTTTTAATTCATCAAGATTTGGCTTCAGTTGGCAGGATGAATTTATTACTCACATCCTTCATGTTGAACAATCATTCAGGACATGATTTCACACTTAAGCGTATTTCCAAATTATTGGCAGAGATTTATTTATTTATTTGTTTTAAGGATTATTATGGTTGCCTGTTCTGATATCAGATTTCAGGGTGGTGTACAGCATAAAACAAATACAAGGAAGCATTTGGCTAAACTTTTAACATAGACTAAAGCCTTACAATAAAGTTAGTAAATCATGTGATGCACTTAGTTGATAGGTGTTGCTGGCAATCATTTCTGGTGAGGGCATTTCATAAAGGTGTGAAACTCTCTCTTATAAGAGGAAGAGCTGCTGCTTCTGCAAGAAGTCCATTGAGAATGGCTGCAGTATAAGATCTTAAAGAATGAGCAGATCACTATGGAGGCTTATTTTTTAAGATCTTATGCTGAGGCCAACATACTGGAGGCAGTAAATTTTCAAGTATTTGGGGCCCAAGCCATTTTAGCGAGAATCAGTAGCCTACATTGTGCTTAGAAGGAAACAGAGAACTAATGAAACATTTTAAAAACTGGTCTTTATTAATTGAAGTTTCTGAACTATCTTTGAAGTTAGTTATATCTGAAAGGTATTGAAGTAACTAATAAAATCACTCAAATGCAGCCAGTTTTCTATAACTACAGCTTTGCCTTTTGATCTGGGGTTCTGGGAATTTTATTTTTTAACTAACAGGTTTTACAGGCTGAAAACATTTGAAGACTCCTGGTTTTGTTAACCAATTTACTATGTTAATTAAATCCTGTTAAAAGTTGATTAGTAATACAAACCTTCTGTTTTCATGGAGAAATTGGCTATTTAAGTATCCTTCAAACAGATAAATTTGTATTACTAATATGTTAACATATTTCACATGCATGTTAGCACAAATAGACCAGCATTCCATTTTCCTTGCGGTTTTCTGCATTTGCACACTTTTGTACTTGGAGTAAACATACACAGTTCTATAAAATAAACATATTGTTCCAAAAGAGTTTTAGCATGCCCATTGTTATAAGATATAACTTATATAATGTAATACTTTTTTTTAATTTTACCCATTCCCAAGTATTGGGGGGAGGGAGGTTGTCTATAAAAAGGAGATATAAAAATATGAAAAAAACCTCCATCTACGATCTGAAGTTTAAATTACAGTGTTTTGTCATCACGTTTAGGATGCTTTATATTTTATTCTTTGTTAATTATACAAAAACTTTCCAAAGCTTTTAAAAGTTTTGCTGTTTTAAATGTGCAAACAAAACAGCTTGGTTCACTCTTCAACATAAATGTTTCAGAAACAATTGTAACTGCCTGCAAATACTTTGTGAATATTTTTCATTTATTGTGAGGTATGTAAGAAGTTTTTAAATGAATGTATTATTTCAAGAATTCTATAATGTTTGTTCTGTAACTGTAATCATTTGTGGTTATTCCATAATAACCACAGTTTTGGATGAAATTTGACTTGAGATCTATTATGAGGGGATACAAAGAGAGAGAGTGAGTGAGTTTGAGTATGGGAACCTTAAGGAACCACAACTGATTTGGGACTTGGACATCAACTTGAAAAAATGTGACCATTTATTTTTCCTTGGCACTTCCTGTTATCCCCTAACCTTTCTCCCACTCAGTTCAGTCTTTTAATTTATCCTTCAGTTAAGTCATATCCACTGAAATACTAATAATCCAATTTCTGCACAGACTATGCCTTACATAAGGGCACATAATTTGGGCCTCTTTTAAGATCTGCTTGAGCACTGCTTGATGGGCTGTAGCAGATGTGAATTCTGGATTGGTATCTGGATTCACATCAATGTCTCTTTGGTTTCTGTTCCTTTCTATGTTAAGGAAAATGGGAATAAACCTAACCTACAAGAAACATTTCCAAAAGTTCTCCATAAACAGAAAGACATATTTTCCAGGTTTAAAATCTTAAAAACTGCACAGTAGTAAGAATGGAATACAGTCATCTTTTCCAATAATGTACAATGCCTTTATTAGACATTGCTCAACATTAAGTTAGGTCTTTCTTGGTCACTCCCAGTTTTCTTTGCTCATAACAATCGGGCCACTGCTAAAACTGTAACTGTCAAAGACAATCCCTGATTTTCCAAGGCCTGTGTACTGCCCAAGTCTTTCTCACATAAGATTCCTTTCTGTGTTCACCTCAGTTGCAAATAGATCAAGGCAAGAGATTGCAATGTATGCTCAAACAAACCCAGTGTGGGCTGTTCACTCATAACACTAGAACAAGGGAATGAGTGATTATAGAAAGAAGAACATTTGTGTTGAGTTTAGTTATATAGTAGTTATCTGTATGTATATAGAGTTAGAGGAAAAGGAGGAACATAAAGGGTTTATCCATGCATCCAGTAGAATCTAATATTTCTAGTACTGGAATGCATACGGTTCAGAGTAAGAAGATAGGTGGTCATTTTCCTCATAGATGCATTTTGAAATGATTATTTAATTGCAATCTTCTTAGATACATCAGTTTTATTTTTCAAGATGAGCATTTTCCTTTTTATTAGCCAAATGTTTCTCATGAAACTGCAGATGTAATGCTTTTCCAGTGCAAAAATATTACTCTAGTAGGCAAAACATTGTGCTCTTGTTACTTACATGTGCTTCAACATCTGTTAATTTGCGGGTTTGTTCTGCTGTTTGATTTAATAGGTTTGTGCCTATTTCAATCATCACTGCTGTCTGGTTCTGAACTGCATTCTGCTGAATCTCAACCATTTCTTTTTTCATATTATCTTGGATATAATTCTCAATCTGCATGACAGAAGAAAGAGAAGATTTGTTACCCTAAATTCCAGGCACTATTTCTTCTTTTTGTTTTTGTTTCTGTTTAGTTTTTGTTTAGTCTTAACACGTAAGACCTAATGGGGAAGTCTACTGTAAGTCACAGAATGACTTTCACCCAAAGTTTGCCTGAACCAAATCTGGTGCCCCAGCAGTATCCATCTTGTTTTCCAATAGTCAGTGTAGAAAAAGGCAAGAGATACATTTGAAATAAATATGGTTGGCTCTAATATAATATATTCTATTGAACATTAATCATTGTTATTGTCATCTTTTAAGGAAACTCTTTATAGTCATTCTGGCTGCTATTTCTTGCTTAAGAAACATATGCAGACAGATTGCCTACAGCTGCTGATGAAGAGGGTTTAAATATGGAGCATGATGTGACTCAGCATTATTGTGATACAAGCGTATCCCTTTTTTGTCCATGTAATGTTGGAGAGTATATGATTCTAGGTCTCTTGATGTGCTATTAAGCATAAGAGCCTTGGAAAGTTGAGTGACTATTTGAATTTGGCTTCATGAATGCTTCCCACTGTTGTCACCTCTGGTGGCATTGGATCATTGCACACTTTGTTTAAGATGAGAGTAGTTTAGACAAAGGCTCAACAGTTTAGTCATCTTCCTGAATCAAGAGTTCAAATATGTAAGAATATCTCAAACCCATGTTGCTGAGATTAGACAAGAAGTCTGGTATGTTATTTGTACGTTGTTACTCAACTTTTAGACAAACAAAAACATAAAAAGGGTGTGAAACAATATCTTTTTTCAAGGAATGCCAAAATAACAACTGTTTCAAAATTGTCTTGGGTCACGTTCTCATAAGTGTTTCAGCATGTGTAGCCAACATCATATTCCAAGATTTAATGTTTTTTTTAAAGGTGCTGTTTATGTTAAAAATTACTCAGTGGGGTATTTTTTCATAGATTCTGAATTCTTTGAAAATTAATTTTCTCACAGTCTCTCTCATTTCTAAAACATGACTTAAAACTTTATTCTCTTCTCACCT